>NC_083578.1:76623908-77281408 GCF_027579695.1 Neoarius graeffei
ATGCACAAGGACAACAAACATGCAGATGCCTCCCAACACCAGTTACCTGAAACATAAAATGTCATGCATTTATTACATGCACTTAAGAATTGATTCTGAATTATGTATTTTATATGTTGAAAATCTAAAAAATGCCAATTTAGTTGTCATTTGAGCATATAACTGAAACAAATTGTCTGAAATGGAATTAGCCATTCTCTGAAACGGAATTTAACGTTTTTTGAAACGGAAAATCGGAGGCTCTAGTAACTCAAACACCCAGGACAAGCAGAGGTATCATTTTCAACAGAAATCAGCATTATTTCAGACACATTATAAGCCTGCTCACATGAATAAATCTTTCGTCCATAGTCACAATAATTAAGGATAACTTTTTTTTTTTTAAAGTGTATAAATGCATTCCTGAATGGTGCAACGGAAAAGCTCACAAGGTTCAAATCCTGATGAAGACAGCAATCTGTGGCCGACAGTCCAAGAGAGCAAAATTACATGGGAGGGATGGCATGCGCTCTCTCTCTCTCTCTCTCTCTCCCTCCCGTCAAAAACAGCAACATTAACCAATAGCAGGTGCCTGTGAGCTCATATACAGCTGTACAAAAGTTTTCGGCACTATTTTTTTTTAATAGACAAACTATTTTATGACTTCTACATTATCAAGTCAGTACAAAAACATTTTAGAGTTCCAAACGTTCGTTCTCCAGCACAAAATGTGACAGAAAAAAAAAAAAAAAAAGTTTGTATCTCAGCAGCACGTTACATAAGAAAACTTCAGATTAAAAAAAAAAAAAACATAATGAAGGCTGCTGGGTTTTGGTGCAAAATAGCCCTGTTCACACGGCACATATTTGCATCGATGCTGCACCGATGTATTTTGTTGCGATATATCTTACACCGGTGTAAATTTTGTGGAGCGTTCACACGTCACAACCCTGCTTACTAGAGAGAAGCGTGTTAGCACCGGTGCAGCCCCACTTGCGGTCACACGGCAGTTTCTGCGACCGTGTTATAGTAGCAAAAACTTTATTACTATCATTTCCTTTGATAGTAATAAAGTTTTGATATAATTTCCTTTTATTATTATCATCATTTCCTATCATTATTACTATCATTTCCGATAGTAATAATGCGGAAATGAAATATGCGCATGCGTGAAAATGTACTTCCTTTTCCCGGTTGTCATGGCATCATCAAGCGCCGGGAAAACAACGTGGATGAAGACACCAGTGTTGCCAGATATTGCTGACTTTTTCCATCCCAAAATATGTTCAAATCCACCAAAATGCACTTAAAACTGACAATCTGGCAACACTGGAAGACACGCAGTTCTGTTGTTGTTGATATTCGCCATTTTGGAAGCGCAAAATACCAGGATGCAAAATTATGCAATGCCCGTATGTAATCAACTCTCCTCACGCGTAGCGAGTCTACCCCTGTAGCGTTCAGACGTCCCATTTTATATCGGTGCTGCCCCGCAAACTAGCATTTACTCCGGAGTAAATTTCTTAAACCACCTCCCGAGCAGGGTTAGATTTGCACCGGTTTAAGCAGCTTTCAGGGGCTACACCGCTATAACTTTGTACCGTGTGAACGCTCTACCGGGGCAGCCCCGGTGCTACACCGGAGTAAAAGTTGCCGTGTGAACACCCCTAATGAAGAAGCGAGTGTGACAGTCAAAGTGTCCAGAAGAACTGCGGCTGGTTCTGTAAGATGCTCAGTAAAACCTACAGCTCATTTCCTTATTGCATTGGCATCCTTCTGTCTCGAGGAACAATGGAGTTTTGTGCCTTAAAGTTAGTCTATGATGGAATTGCAGCGCCGGCTGTGGCTGTAGAGCCCTATCCTGGATCGGCAGGTCCTGTTGCAAGTACCACAGGTAAAGACGGTGTCGTCCGAATGCGCCGACTCTGCTCGCTCACGTCTTCGTGCTCTTTTCTCCTCCCACTGCTCCTCTCTCCTCCGCTCTGACGTCTCAACAGCAAGTTTCCAAGCATTACGGTTTATTGCCACTGCTTCAAAGCCTGCTGGTTCAATGCCACCCGCTTTGAGGTCCCGCTTGCACACATCTTTGTAGCGGAGTGTGGGTCTTCCTGTAGGTCTAGAGACAGTGGTAAGCTCACCGTACAAGATGTCTGAGAATTCTGCCATCTTGCATGCGGGTGACATGGCCGAGCCAACGCAAGCGTCTCTTTGTGAGCAGGGCAAACATGCTGAGAGTTCCCGCCCGTGCCAAGACATCCTTGTTGGGAATGTGGTCCTGCCAAGAGATACCAAGAATCCTTCTGAGGCAGCAGAGATGAAAGGTGCTGAGCCTGCATTCCTGGTGGGAGTTAGGGCTGTGCGATGTCCCCTTAATTGGCATCGACGATGTTTACAGTGCAAACATCGTGATGGACGATCATATCGTGGGGAGGGGGGGGGGTGGATTTTAATACCACATTATTAAATATATTATTATTAAAAGTATTAGATACTCATCCGAGGCTTTGGCACGTAAAGAAAAAAAAGCGCGAGGTGATGTGGAACATTTGGCCTTGATAACGGATATGTGGTCCAGCAGCAACATGATGCCCTATATGTCAGCTACCGTACATTATGTGGACCGAGAGTGGGCAATGCAGTCCAAATGCCTGCAGACGAGTTTCATGCCAGAGACACATTCAGCGGACAATTTAGAAGACGCATTGCGTGAGACACTTGCCGAATGGAAAATAGAGGAGAAAAAGATCGCCTGCATAACAACGGGGCGAATATTGTCACAGCCATCAGGCAATTGAAATGGCCGTGGTTAAGTTGTTTTGGGCACAATTTGAACCTGGCCATAACCAACTCGCTTGCGCAACAGAGGGCCAGTACAGACCGAGCGTTTGGAGTTTGCCGAGCAGTCAACACTGCGTTTGCGCACAGCTGGCTTCGGGGAAATGAGCTGCGCCAAGCGCAGGTGGAAATGAACCTCCCCGAGCACTCACTGATCACGGCAAGATATTAATCAGCTCTAACAATGAAAGACTAGTATTCAAACTATGAGAAGAAACTACACTTAAGCTATTACTCATTGTTTATTTACACCATATCAATTGAAGATGCGTTTCGGCCTTTAGTGCGCACTTGAACGCGCTAATTTTTCCAATTTATTAGTGTTTGAATTATTGCACCAGCTTTTCAAATCATTATTTAATTTTTTTTTTTACTGTCCTTACATTTGTCAGAATCACCTTCATTCTTCCATTTGGTTTGACATTATGGCTTAGAGTGGACCATTTTGTGTCTGAAAGTAGGCCTATTTACCAGATTAAAGTTATTTGACTTCTGCCAAAGTCCGCGCTTCACTGCCGTTTGGGGTGCAATATTTCCCGACTAAAGTCGTTAATAGTGGCTATTTGTTTGAACATGACAAATTTTACATTAAAAGTATAGTGTAGGCTAAAAAATGAAGTCAAAATTTATTATTAGTAGCATACTGTATTTGTGTAACCACATGTTATGTTCACTAGCACGTCCCTGCACCATAGCCTACGTGAACAAGCAGTAATAGGATATTACTTTATAATGATTTCTATAATTATGTATTTATAATTATATGTTATATAATATATTTACATATTAAACAAAACTAACTAACTAAACTAACAAAAAACTACCGTATTTTCTGGACTATAGAGCGCACCTGTATATAAGCCGCATCCGCTCCATTTTTAAAAAAAATTTTTTAAAAAAAAGATATACAAGCCGCACCGGGCTATAAGCCGCAGATATCCATGTTGAAAAATGAGATATTTACTGCATGTACAGAACGATTTTGTACTGTAAATGTACATGTATGTACCTGAACAGATTCTTTCCGAACAGTGCCTTTTAACACGGCAGCAACTTTGCTGATTAAAACGGAACAGAACCAAGAGAAAATAACCGGTATTTATTTACCTTCATTTCTCCTGTGTTTGAAACCACAAGTCACTTTAATCATCTTCGCTGGATTTGAAAATAATTACCAGTTAGTAATTTGTCGTGCGTGTTCTATCTGCTAAAGATCTGCTAATTCTTCTTTGCATTGATTTTTCGTCTATCTTATTTTTGATTCTACTTCCGGTTAGAGCGCCCCTAGCGGTGGAAGAAAAATCCACAGGATAGCCGCACCTTTGTATAAGCCGCATGGTTCAAAACCTAGGAAAAAAGTAGCGGCTTATAGTCCAGAAAATACTTTTTAGGTTAAATAGGCCCAGATGATACCGCATATGCATGATTATGACAGGAGGGGGCGTGGTATCACGACGGTGGCTCTCCATCGTGATGGATGACGGCATCGTCTATCGGCACAGCCCTAGCGGGAGTATAGGGTCCAGCTCTCGCTACCATACAGCAGTGCGCTCAGCACACAGGCTTGATACACTTTGATCTTTGCATTAATGGTGAGCATGGAGTTTTCCCCACACTCTCTTTGACAGGCTGCTGAAGCCTTCCCGATTCTAGCGTTCAGCTCTGTGTCTAGGTTGAGACTGCTAGAAATGATGGAGCCAAGGTAGGTGAAATCCTCCACCACGTCTAGAGTGCAGTCGCCGATGGAGATGCAGGGTGCGGAGATGACATCTTGGCCAAGGACGTTCGTTTTCTTTATACTTAGTGCAAGTTCTGTAAGATGCTCAGTAAAACCTACAGCTCATTTCCTTATAAAACTGTACTAATTATACCCGAAACATTACATGACAGGCATTCAGCAGACGCTCTTATCCAGAGCAACGTACAACATACCCAGAGCAGTCTGGAGAACAGTTGAGGGTTAAGTACCTTGCTCAAGAGCACTTCAGCCGTTCCTGCTGGTCTAGGGAATCGAACCGTCAACCTTTTGGTCCCAAAGCTGCTTCTCTAACCATGAGACCATGGCTTCCCCTACTATTTTTTTTTTAAGCAAAGGGTCGTCTCACAACAAAAGCCTAGGTCAAAACCGGACGTACGATTTTTTGGCCGTGCGATTTTTGGCGTTTCCCAAATCGCTGCGGTTTTTTTTGTTCGTGGAGAAAGACGCACATTGGCCGTAAGTTTGTCTTGCAACCTGAAAAAAACGTAAGCGCCCATAGAGTTTGTTTGACATGACAAAGAACCTCTGCGGCCGGTCTGTGGCCAGTCTTCGGCTCGAAAATCAGCACGTCACACGCGCGCCCTCCGTGCATTTCACGCGCGCCTTCCATGCGTTTTTTTACACGTAGACCGGCCGTAGGAGCACGTACGGCCGGTTGTGACCGAGGCTAAATACTGACTGTTTCATTTATTATGGCTTACTGCTGTTTACAGTAATTTTTAAGCCATTTTTGGTCTCCAGCATTTCTTTACATGTGCCTCAGACTTTTGCACAGTACTGAAGGCAGAAGAGGGCAGATAGTGCTTGCTTCACTTGCCTCAAAGGAAGTCCGTGTTACCAACCTTCACCCTCTCTGGTTAGTAGCTTTCATGTGACAGGGCAGAGCTGGGTGGTGGGTACGGATCAGCCAAGACTACAACCCCGATTCCAAAAAAGTTGGGACAAAGTACAAATTGTAAATAAAAACGGAATGCAATAATTTACAAACCTCAAAAACTGATATTGTATTCACAATAGAACATAGACAACATATCAAATGTCGAAAGTGAGACATTTTGAAATTTCATGCCAAATATTGGCTCATTTGAAATTTCATGACAGCAACACATCTCAAAAAAGTTGGGACAGGGGCAATAAGAGGCTGGAAAAGTTAAAGGTACAAAAAAGGAACAGCTGGAGGACCAAATTGCAACTCATTAGGTCAATTGGCAATAGGTCATTAACATGACTGGGTATAAAAAGAGCATCTTGGAGTGGCAGCGGCTCTCAGAAGTAAAGATGGGAAGAGGATCACCAATCCCCCTCATTCTGCGCTGACAAATAGTGGAGCAATATCAGAAAGGAGTTCGACAGTGTAAAATTGCAAAGAGTTTGAACATATCATCATTTACAGCGCATAATATCATCAAAAGATTCAGAGGATCTGGAAGAATCTCTGTGCGTAAGGGTCAAGGCCGGAAAACCATACTGGGTGCCTGTGATCTTCGGGCCCTGAGACGGCACTGCATCACATACAGGCATGCTTCTGTATTGGAAATCACAAAATGGGCTCAGGAATATTTCCAGAGAACATTATCTGTGAACACAATTCACCGTGCCATCCGCTGTTGCCAGCTAAAACTCTATAGTTCAAAGAAGAAGCCGTAACTAAACATGATCCAGAAGCGCAGACGTCTTCTTTGGGCCAAGGCTCATTTAAAATGGACTGTGGCAAAGTGGAAAACTGTTCTGTGGTCAGACGAATCAAAATTTGAAGTTCTTTATGGAAATCAGGGACACCGTGTCATTCGGACTAAAGAGGAGAAGGACGACCCAAGTCGTTATCAGCGCTCAGTTCAGAAGCCTGCATCTCTGATGGTATGGGGTTGCATTAGTGCGTGTGGCATGAGCAGCTTACACATCTGGAAAGACACCATCAATGCTGAAAGGTATATCCGGGTTCTAGAGCAACATATGCTCCCATCCAGACGACGTCTCTTTCAGGGAAGACCTTGCATTTTCCAACATGGCAATGCCAAACCACATACTGCATCAATTACAGCATCATGGCTGCATAGAAGAAGGGTCCGGGTACTGAACTGGCCAGCCTGCAGTCCAGATCTTTCACCCATAGAAAACATTTGGCGCATCATAAAACGGAAGATAGGACAAAAAAGACCTAAGACAGTTGAGCAACTAGAATCCTACATTAGACAAGAATGGGTTAACATTCCTATCCCTAAACTTGGCCAACTTGTCTCCTCAGTCCCCAGACGTTTACAGACTGTTGTAAAGAGAAAAGGGGATGTCTCATAGTGGTAAACATGGCCTTGTCCCAACTTTTTTGAGATGTGGTGTTGTCATGAAATTTAAAAATCACCTAATTTTTCTCTTTAAATGATACATTTTCTCAGTTTAAACATTTGATATGTCATCTATGTTCTATTCTGAATAAAATATGGAATTTTGAAACTTCCACATCATTGCATTCCGTTTTTATTTACAATTTGTACTTTGTCCCAACTTTTTTGGAATCGGGGTTGTACATTAGCAGGGTTTTTTCTAGAAAAATTTAGTACGAGGGCGCTCACCATGGCGAGGGAGCGAAGCGGGGGGAGATGGTGCCGGTTGTCCATCCCTCCCCCGCCGTGCAAAGCCTTTGAAAAATGCTCCAATGGGACATTCTGAGGCTATCTGAGAGGGAAATTTTAACAAATTGTCTGTCAACATTGAAAAAGAAAGAAGTAATCTTCTTCTGCCCCGGACAGTCTTTGGCTTTCTTCCGCTTCGTGCCGCGGGATGACATCTTTAAATGCCCAAGTGTCATCAAAAACAACTCGCGAACTACTTCTCAAAAGCTCCCGCGCTGGTGGGTGAAAGGTCATTCAGTCTCGAGAAATCTCGCTCTACAGGTCAGCTGATCTTGTATGTAACCCATGTCAAATCTCGCGAGAGCAGCCGCGACAAGTAAACAACTAAACAACATGGCGCCTCAGTCTGGAAAACGCCAATTCGGATTGTTTTTGCACCGTCTGGCGGTGTATCTACTATGATTGGAATATTTTTGGAGCAGTTATAACGTGTTTGATGATCAGACACATTGTCACGTAGTGTTGCCGGGATGTTTTCACGGAGTCGGTAAGGGGGCGCACGCCGAGAGTAAGAGGGCGCAGCGCCCCTGTTCCCCCGTTTAGACGAAAGCCTGCATTAGGTAGAAAACCGGGGGGGAGGGGGGGAATCCCCAGTAATTACCTAAAGATATTAATCTAAGCTCACATTTATCGTAGTTAAGTATTGTACATTATTTGAAAAAGCTAAAAACTACAAATCATGATTCATGTATGATCGACTGTGCCGTTCTCAGTCGGCTCGCAGTATAAAACAGCAAAACTAAGTTAGAAACTGAAACTGCTCAGCGAGTTAAATCGAGTGTAAACAGCTCGCTCGAAGTGTCTGCCTCAGCATGTTTAACACAGATCTACACCCCTTTTGAAGAAATAACCAACTCAAACACGGCCACATAAAAGGCTGTAGGTTGTACCTCAGAACTCCTCCTAGCATGTAAACAGAGAGAAGGAGCAGCTTTCACGCTCGGAGTGGCATGATATTTCAGCCTTTTATGCACCTCAGGAACACACACGCACAAAGGAAGAGAGAAGAGGGAAGAGTGTTTGGTCATTCTGTGCAGTCAGATCCTCTTTTGTGAACTGAAATGGTCACAACGGCACGGCTCACTCACACACTCGAGCTGGAACAGGCCACAGCTGAGTTCTGATGAGGCCACTACTGTGAACGAAACCATTTAGGGGAAATTTCCTCAACCCTTTCAAGCGAACTAAGCTGAGGTTAGTGTGGGTGTTCTGTGGAGTTTCAAGTCACAGCCCACACGTAGCACCTTAGAGAACGAGCGCTAAACTAGTAGCATCCCGCACAACACCTCACACCTCAAGTTCTCCACTGCTAAAGGAAATAGAACATCTATACAATAAAAACACACAGATCAGGTCGCGTGAGCGGCAGAAAACGTTTAGTTTTAGTTTTACAATAAGCAGCTAGCGTGGTAGGGAAGTCCCTCTGAAGTGCTCTAGGCCAGAACGTGAACAATTACCTGAAATTGAACACATGACCTTTAGTTCGAGGCCATGAACTAAAACTCTGAACGAGAATCTGCCGAGATCTGTCGTCATAGAACTTTCAGCTGTGACTGTGATACATGACTAACTGTTATTAAACTGGTGAAAAGGGAGGGAAGTTCCCAGCCTTATCACCGATCATTCTGACTGATAAGAGCATTTCGGCGAACAGGTGAAATTACCCACGAAAGCCAACTTCCTCAACGTCTGAGTAAATGGCCAACCCACTAGACGAATGAAAGCAAGAATAAAAAGGAGGAAGAGCTACTTCTGGTATCCAAAAACAGAGGAAGTCATTCAAATACAAACAGATTTGCTTTCATTCAGACGTATGACTCTGTCTTCGACTCTTCTATAAAGATTTTTGGTCTGAAATATATTACGCCCTCACCAGAACTGTTCCTTTAGTCCAAAGTCTCAGACTTGGAGTCACACATTTACACCTAAAATCCTTTTGCAGAGTCTGAACCAGAGAAGATAAAATACACCGTCAATACTTTTTGAAACTACAACCCCGTTTCCAAAAAAAGTTGGGACTCCGTGTCAAACAAATATAAAAACAGAACATGATGATTCGCAAATCATGGAAACCCTACATTTCATTGAACACAGTATGAAGACAACATAAAAAGGTTGAAACTGAGAAATTTTATTGTTGCTTGAAAAGCATACTCATTCTGAATTTTGTCAGCAACACAGTTCAAAAAAATTGGGACAGGGACATGTTTACCACAGTGTTGCATCACCTCTACTTTTAACCACCACCACACTGTAAATGTTTGGGAACTGAAGAGACCAATTGCTGTAGTTTTGAAATTGAAATGTCACATTTTTGCCTAACGCAAGATTTCAGCTGATCAACAGTTCAGGGTTTCCTTTGTCATAGTTTTCATTTAAATAATGTGCCAAACCTTTTCAGTGGGAGACAGGTCTGGACTGCAGACAGGCCAGTTTAGCACCTGGACTCTTACTATGGAACCATGCAGTTTTAATATGTGCAGAAAGCAGTTTGGCATTGTCTTGCTGAAAGAAGGAAGGCCTTCCCTGAAAAAGATTTTGTCTGGATGGCAGCATATTGCTCTGAAACATGGATACATCATTCTGCATTAATGATGCCTTCCCAGATGTACAAGTTACCCGTGTCATATGCACTAATGCCCCCTCATACCATCACGGATGCTGGCTTTTGAACTGTGCACTGATAAGCCAGACGGTCCTTCTCCTCTTTAGCCCGGAGTATGTGGTGCCCATGATTTCTAATTTTGATTCATCAGACCTCAGGACAATTTTCCACTTCACCCCAGTCCATCGTAAAAGAGCTCGGGCCCAGAGAAGGTGGTGGTGTTTCTGGATATATCTGGTTTTAACTTGTATTTGTGGACGCAGTAATGAACTGTTTTCACAGACGATGGGTTTCTGAAGTGTTCCTGAGCCCATACAGTGATTTCCACTACAGACACGTGTCTGCTTTTAATGCAGTGTCTCCTGAGGGCCTGAAGATCACAGGCATCCAGTGTCAGTTTTCAGCCTTGTCTCTTGCATACAGAGATTTCTCCAGATTCTCTGAATCTTTTAATGGATATTATGTACCATAGATGATGTGATCCACAAATTCTTTGGAATTTTACATTGAGGAACGTTATTCTTAAAAATTGTTGCTCTGTTTGCCCACGCAGTCTTTCACAAAGCGGTGAACCCCTCCCCATCTTGAGACTCCGCCTCTCTGGGATGCTTTTTTTTTTATACCCAATCATGCTACTGACCTGTTGCCAATTAACCTAATGAGGGGTTTTTTTTGTAAGCATTAAACAACTTTTCCAGTCTTTTGTTGCCCCTGTCCCAACTTTTCTGTAACGCGCTGCTGACATCAAATTCAAAATGAGCATATATTTTTCACAAAGCAAAATCTCAGTGCCATTTTCAATAAAATATAGGGTTTCCATGATTTGCAAACCATCGCATTCTGTTCTTATTGACATTTTACACAGCATCCCAACTTTTTTGGAAACGGGGTTGCACTTTTGAATCAGTGGCTGGGTTTATTTACTTGGAACCCAATCTTCCAATTATAATTGGTTTCAAAGCCCAAACTGAATAAAAATGCTTCATATAAAAAACATCACTATAAAAAGGCCCCAAATGACTGAAATTTCAATCGGTTTCAGAGGGGTAGTTTAACCCTTTTCGTAAACCAAATTTAAAATAAATATTATTTCTATGTCAGCCATGTAAACACTCAAACAGATTACCTTCTGCACCTGTAACCTTCTGTGTACGTTCAGTACACCTTTGCGTAGTCATGACGTCTGGGTGCTTTGTTTGTAATCTCTCAGTAACAGAGCGCGTGACGTCAAACAGTGCTTCCAGAAGTATAAGACAACTGTAATTACTCTTAAAATAAAGTACCAAGATAAATTCTCTCGTAACAGGCAGCAAAACATATGGCTCTGTCCAGGATGGCATTTCGAAACAAATTACCTTGTCCTCGCCTTCTGTTCAGGACGTCTACGAGGAGAAGGATTCTTTCCAACCGGTGCTGAAATAAACTAAAGAAAGATGATAAGATTGGGTAAAATTCTCGCCATGTCCATCTTTGTGAAGGAGAGGAATCTAGCTATGCGAGACCGTACCCATGTCAAATTTTATTCCGATTGTACACACACTGGGGGCATTTATTAATTTCCCTGAGGGAACCCGCCCAAAGGGATCAATAAAAGTTCTCTCTCTTTCATGTAAACGGTACATTCAGAATCGCCAATTGGAATGAACTTATTTTGAATATAATACAAACAATATATGCATGTAAACACAGCCAATATTTCTGATTTGTTGGCTGTTTGGTTACACGCTGTTCAAAAAACCAAAACAAAAAGGAAAAAAAAAAAGGCCGAAAATGTACCTTTATTCACTGGTCAGATTTATGGCAAGAACAGCTGTATCAAAGTACAATGCCGAGTGTGTGTAGAAATCACAAAGATCACCCAAGTACAGAACGTGCAGTCTGCGCTTAAGATATTTATTGTATCCATCACTTATTTTCTCTTTTGGGTTGCTGGTCCAAACTTGCAGAATTCTGGAGCAGCCATGGCCTGAAGGTTAGAGAAGGACTCTTGGGCCCAAACGGTTGCCAGTTCAATTCCCAGGACCAGCAGGAAAAATGTGAATTGAGTGAATGAACAGCACTTTCCTTCTCTCCCTCCATATCATGACTGAAGTGCCCTTCAGCAAGGCAACTAAACCCCAACTGCTCCCCCAGGCACTGTAGCATAGCTGCCCACTGCTCTGGGTATGTGTGTGTGTGTGCACTCATGCATGTGTTAAATGATTACATGCACATGTGAGAAAGGTTTATTGTGGTTCAGTTCATTAAAAAAAAAAAATCACTATCCAGTTGTAGAATTGAATCGCTTGATTTCTCATTCAAGCTCACTTGGTACCGGACCTCGCTCTTGGACCGGCCGTTTCGGTCCACAATTGAGAGTGATCAGTGCAAATGAAATCCACCAAAAAGAATCAGGCCCTGCCTGGCGCCTTGAACTCTAACAGACTACACAGTGCATACATGAAAGCAAGCTAAAAGAAAGTTGTTCTGGGAAGATTATCAGGAACGGCTGATACTCAGAGCTCCGAATCCGCGTGAGGAATGGAAAAAGGGGATGAGCGCACTCAGAACAAAAAACACTCATAAATTAATATACTCCATGGCCTATCCAACTTGAGCAGGGCTGTACAGGTAATCCTTTCTCTTTCTCTCTGACTCATCCAAGTGTGAAAAAAAGAAAAATGCACCAGGACTCAAAACTAGACTCAGACTTGAGACACAACTCATGGTTTGACTCAGACACATCAATAAAGGTAAAGGTATGTAGAGTATGCTGATGACTCTTCTCTCTTGGGTCAGTTAACGCATCTATCTATCTATCTATCTATCTATCTATCTAAATAGATAAATAAATAAAATAAATAACTTTAAACAGGTAACCTGTTTTGTTTTGTTTTTTAAATCAGAATTTTCTTGCATATTCATTAGAACTTCTTAACCATGAGTTCTTATCAGGCTGAATCCCAAATTGTTCCTTTTACACTATCTAGGCGTCCTATATAAGGGTGTGGAATAACGGCTTATACACTCTGTCTAGTGCACTTTATTTCTAATAAGGTGTCATTTGGGATTCTGAATCAGTCAAGACACTGCAGGAAGTCATTTAGCTCAAATATAATATATAATATAATATAAGCATGTTTAAATGGAAAATATCTGATTTAAAAAAAAAAGTTTGGTACTGGGTAAAAATTATTTTTAAACGGAATAAAGATGTTTATTAAGAGGTTATAGATTCGTTATGTTCATATAACCACAATACTAACCATTAACTAGCAAGTTACTAGTATAGCTGACTAGCTTAATTAAAACAGCTATGCTTTATATATATATATATATATATATATATATATATGGTTGTCATTCATATTCGCTGTGTAAGCTAAGCTAAAGTGAAGGGCCCCGCCGTCCACACCCACCGGCGGAGCGGCTAACCGCTAATGCTAACCAATCAGCGTTTAACCATTGTTGTTCACCCGTCTAACTGTTAACATGAGCCGGGAAGAATAACCAGCTGATAAACCTCTCGTCTTCTGTGTCTCCATGTCTCTCCTGATATTCTGGTTAAAGCTAAAAGCTCTAAAGCTCTCAGACGCTAGCTGTGAGCTCCAGTCTGGTCACATCTCCAGCCAGGTTCTGTCCAAATTCATGAGTTAGCTCACAGCAGGGAAGAATGAGAAACACTCCTACCTTGTTTACTTTCGAGTTTCCCAGACATCTTCCAGATAAATACGGGCTGGATGTTAGATACCGTGTAGATTCTGTGTTATTCCAGCATCCTAGCAGAAGGCAGACGAGTTCCTCGGTGTGTGTCTCATTGAGTGAACGGTTTTGTCCACTGTGTAACCAGAGACTGCAGTGTAAACAGCGCCATCTGGCGGTTGGTATGACGCGCGAATAATATTACAAATATTTTATACCCTCAGGACACATTTTCTCTGCCTGCAAAAAGGTGCAACCATCTCATCTCATCTCATCTCATTATCTCTAGCCGCTTTATCCTGTTCTGGGTCGCAGGCGAGCTGGAGCCTATCCCAGCTGACTACGGGCGAAAGGCGGGGTACACCCTGGACAAGTCGCCAGGTCATCACAGGGCTGACACATAGACACAGACAACCATTCACACTCACATTCACACCTACGGTCAATTTAGAGTCACCAGTTAACCTAACCTGCATGTCTTTGGACTGTGGGGGAAACCGGAGCACCCGGAGGAAACCCGGGCGGACAGCATGCAAACTCCGCACAGAAAGGCCCTCGCCGGCCACGGGGCTTGAACCCGGACCTTCTTGCTGTGAGGCGACGGCGCTAACCACTACACCACCGTGCCGCCCAAGGTGCAATCATTCTCACACAAATACCACCGGTTAATTATCTGACAAATCCTTATCTGACATTCGACAGTCTACCTCCATGCATGCTTTTTGGGAGGGAGGAGGAAACCGGAGAACCCAGAGGAAACCTATTTGGACAGGGACATGCAAAAACTCCACATGGATGGGAAGCTGAGCTCAGGATCACAGCAAAAAGGTCCTGGGTTTCCTCCACAGTCCAAAGACATGCAGGTTAGGCTAATTGGTGACTCTAAATTGACCGTAGGTGTGAATGTGAGTGTGAATGGTTGTGTGTGTCTATGTGTCAGCCCTGTGATGACCTGACGACTTGTCCAGGGTGTACCCCGCCTCTCGCCCTTAGTCAGCTGCGATAGGCTCCAGCTTGCCTGCGACCCTGTAGAACAGGATAAAGCGGCTAGAGATAATGGATGGATGGATAAATATAAATAAAGGGCGGCATGGTGGTGTAGTGGTTAACACTGTCACTTCACAGCAAGAAAGTCCTGGGTTTGAGCCCAGCAGCTGGCGAGGGCCTTTCTGTGTGGAGTTTGCATGTTCTCCCCGTATCTGCGTGGGTTTCCTCCGGGTGCTCCGGTTTCCCCCACAGTCCAAAGACATGCAAGTTAGGCTAATTGGTGGCTCTAAATTGACCGTAGGTGTGAATATGAGTGTGAATGGTTGTCTGTGTCTATGTGTCAGCCCTGTGATGACCTGGCAACTTGTCCAGGGTGTACCCCGCCTTTCGCCCGTAGTCAGCTGGGATAGGCTCCAGCTCGCCTGTGACCCTGTAGAACAGGATAAAGCGGCTAGAGATAATGTATGGATGGATAATAAATAGAAGAAGAAGAAGAAGAAGAAGAAGAAGAAGCCTTGATTTATCACACGTATACTCAACCACAGACTTAAGCACACAGTGAAATGTCTCATCTGCATTTAACCCATTTGAAGCAGTGAACACACACAAGTGAGCAGTGAGTACACACACATACCCAGAGCAGTGGGCAGCTATGCTACAGTGCCCGGGGAGCAGTTGTGGGTTAGGTGCCTTGCTCATAGGCACTTCAGCCCAACCTTCAGGCCATGGCTGCCCCATGTTAACCTAACCGCATGTCTTTGGACTGTGGAGAAAACCAGAGCACCCGGAGGAAATCCATGCAGACACGGGGAGAATTTGCAAACTCCACACAGAAAGGCCCTCGCCGCAAACCACTACACCACTGTGCCACTATCCCAACAATTCCAATAATGCAGCTATCCCAATAAAAGCTGCATTTGGTATTAATCTTGTTAATATGCCACTGATGTTATTATCCTTATTTTCCCTAAATTTTGAATAATTTGGATTTTGGCCCGAAATTAAGGAAAAGTCATTGTACTCCAGTCCCTTACACACACACACACACACACACACACACACACACACACACACACACACACACACAAAACAAATAGTTCATTCCTGTGAGGTATGCAAGAGCTTATTATTTTCACTGTCTCCATCTTGTGGTCAAATTATGAATTGCAACCACGACCCCCATTCAATCCATCCATCCATTATCTGTAGCCGCTTTATCCTGTTCTATAGGGTCGCAGGCAAGCTGGAGCCTATCCCAGCTGACTACGGGCGAAAGGCGGGGTACACCCTGGACAAGTCGCCAGGTCATCACAGGGCTGACACATAGACACAGACAACCATTCACACTCATATTCACACCTACGCTCAATTTAGAGTCACCAGTTAACCTAACCTGCATGTCTTTGGACTGTGGGGGAAACCGGAGCACCCGGAGGAAACCCACGCGGACACGGGGAGAACATGCAAACTCCACACAGAAAGGCCCTCGCCGGCCATGGGGCTCGAACCCGGAACCTTCTTGCTGTGAGGCGACAGCGCTAACCACTACACCACTGTGCCGCCCTCATCAATCATATTAATTCTTTTTTTGACTGGCCATAAGGTGTTGATTAATTTTCTATAAGATCAGCTCTGAGAGTAATACCAGCTACAAGGTATTATCTTCACTACTTACGAAGCATTGCAATAAGCATTTCACTGCCTATTGCACTATGCATGATTGTCTCGTCTCATCTCATCTCATCTCATCTCATTATCTCTAGCCGCTTTATCCTGTTCTACAGGGTCGCAGGCAAGCTGGAGCCTATCCCAGCTGACTACGGGCGAAAGGCGGGGTACACCCTGGACAAGTTGCCAGGTCATCGCAGGGCTGACACATAGACACAGACAACCATTCACACTCACATTCACACCTATGGTCAATTTAGAGTCACCAGTTAACCTAACCTGCATGTCTTTGGACTGTGGGGGAAACCGGAGCACCCGGAGGAAACCCACGCAGACACGGGGAGAACATGCAAACTCCACACAGAAAGGCCCTCACCGGCCACGGGGCTCGAACCCAGACCTTCTTGCTGTGAGGCGACAGCGCTAATCACTACACCACCGTGCCGCATGCATGGTTGTGTATGTGACAAATAAATTTGAATTTGAAGACTTTTATTATTGTGCTTATTCCCTATATATATATATATATATATATATATATATATATATATATATATATATATATAGAGAGAGAGAGAGAGAGAGAGAGAGAGAGTCTCCAGTGTAAGCACTTTGTAGCAAAGGTGTAAAGTTTTCCAGCATGGACAATTCTTCAGGACATAGTTCTCTGCATTTTCAAAAAAAATTAACTTCAAGACAAAGAAAAAAAAGAGAGCCTGTTAAACAGTTGCTGCTATAACAGAAGCGATAACAGGAACTAACTTGCTTCACAAACATTCATCATTAAATTAATTTTTAAAAAGTGCAACGTGTCATTTTTCAATAAATAAAAAAAAATGTCAAATGGTATAAGAGGAATAAAACATTTCACTAAGTGTTGTCATTGGGAAAAAAAAATCAACTTCAGGGTGCGAATATGAACACTTCACTTCAGGCCACATCACAAAACCCTGTCGTTGATTATTTTCCTATAAAAGCAAGCTACAAGTGTTTTAATCCTGGCATAGAAGCCAATACTCTATATTCACAGGAAAGTCCTGAAAATGTTGCACAAATCCATTGTCTTGCTTTTGTCTCATACAGCGATGGGTTAAATACAGTAGTTTGCAATTAATATGCAAAGCAGTTCCTCTAAGTAACAGAATAAACAAATGAGCTAATATCAGTCTGTTATTCCACATTGGCAAAATGATTCTCAGTCACCAAAGCTCGGTTGCCAGAACACACTTTGTGATGGCTGTGATCTCAATTGTTCAGTGTAGTGTGAAAAATAGTGGGCTTGTTGTAGAAATTTGGTTTTGATGTTTCATTCTTGAGTAGAGTGCTCTTGGTTTTAGTGCCAGCATTGCATTTTGTTCACACTGTATGAAGTGGGTCTGGTTGGAGAAAGGTGTTAAAACATTTGAGAGCAGTGACACTTTCTGAAATGTGTTGAAGTGAGTGAGAAAACTATAAACAGTTGTTTTATCACAGTGTCATTTGTAATAAACAATGTCTTATAGACTATTTTTAATTATGAATAGAATACGTCTACTCTCAAATATTAGCAAAGGTTTCCAAGTCAAAAAATCAATCAATCAATCAATCAATCAATCAATCAATCAATCAATCAATCAATCAAAACATTTTAACAACAGGTCATTTTTACATGTTCTCCTGGTGTTCTCAAGGTTTTCCTCAGAGTTCTCTGCTTTTGTCCCACCTCCCCAAAACATGCCGGAAGGTGGCTTGTCTTGTTAATGGTGTTTGAGGTAAAGGTGTAGCTCTAGAGGGTCCTCAGACATAGAGTGTTTCGGTAAACTGGGATGTATGGATGCTGTCAGTCCCCACTCGCTTGCTCACTCGAGTTTGTTGACGGTGTAGTGGCTGGCTGCTTTATGTCCCGGGGCTCCCTCATGCCTGCGTTACCTTCTGGCTCTGCCCTTTTAGTTATGCTGTCATAGTTAGTTGCCGGAGTCCCTGTTTGTACTCGGTGCAATATGTATACTGCTCCTACTTATTCAGGTGACATTGGGCATACCTAACCACCTGTGTTTTCTTTCCCTCCCCTCCTCCCCCCTCCCAAATCTGTCCCTCTGAGTTACATGGAGTCAACAGGAAATCTTTTGGTGGAGAGGGTGGAGATCTCGACTGGCTATCATAGCCTGCAGGGAATCGGCCGTCGGACGTTCTGTCGCATGTCCCAGACCCGGTGAAATGTAACTGAATTGTCTTGGCCAGCCTTAAGGGTTCCATCTGCATCTCATCATTGCTGAGGAGTGTGCTCCCATCACCCAATCAAGCATCCAGCCAGAGCAGGTCATGATATTTTTTTTAACCATATTAACATGCCATTGTTGTGTGTTATGCCTGATGTCAAGACTCTCGTCTCTGCGAGCCTACCACACAGATTTAGTACTTGTCATTTTTAGGGCATACCTAACAACATGTTGTAAGACTCCCTACGTGTGGGTGGAGCACTGAGGACGGCAGGACAGAGATCAGGTTTGCAAAACGGCTTTATTGCCACACTTTTCAGTGAACAACGTTATATTGCCTAGACACAGACACACACAGCCAGCGTCTAGTCCGGAGATCAGCCCCTCTGCTCTCACTCTCCCTCCTTAAATAGGGCGCGGTCAATGGGAAGACACACACAAACACAGGTTAATTGTTCTCAGGTGTCGTGATTCTGCCACTTACCTTCCCTGACTCCACCCTCCTGTCACAGACCGGCGCTTGACCACACCCCCGCTGCCACATACCCCCACCGCCCGACTCAGGCCAGGCGGCCGTCCGGCCTGCAGCCGACTCCCCCCCCCCCCCCCCCCCTTGACGGGAGAGGAAGTCCGCCACGACCATCTGCGCCCCCGGCCTGTGGACCACCTTGAAATTAAAGGGTTGGAGCGCCAGATACCAACGGGTGATCCGCGCGTTGGCATCTTTCATGCGGTGGAGCCACTGGAGGGGCGCGTGGTCCGAACAGAGGGTGAAAGGGCGCCCCAGTAGGTAGTACCGGAGGGCGAGAACCGCCCACTTGATGGCCAGACACTCTTTCTCAATGGTGCTGTAGCGCCCCTCACGCACCGACAGCTTCCTGCTGATATACAGGACAGGGCGGTCCTCCCCCTCCACCTCCTGGGACAAAACCGCCCCCAGCCCTCTGTCCGACGCATCGGTCTGCAACACAAAGGGGAGAGAAAAGTCAGGGGAGTGTAGAAGTGGCCCCCCACCCAGTGCAGCCTTTACCTCTGAGAAAGCCCGCTGGCACTGCTCCGTCCACTGGACCGGATCTGGTGCCCCCTTTTTAGTGAGATCAGTCAGCGGGCTGGTGACGTCCGAATAATTAGGTATAAACCTACGATAATAGCCAGCCAGCCCCAGGAACTGTCTCACCCCCTTTTTGGTCTTGGGCCTCGGGCAGGCCGCAATTGCTGCCGTCTTATTAATTTGGGGACGCACCTGCCCGTTGCCCAAGTGGAAGCCCAGGTACCGTACTTCCACCCGCCCAATCGCACACTTCTTTGGGTTGGCTGTGAGCCCCGCTCGCCTCAGCGACCTAAGGACGGCCCTCAGATGTTCGAGGTGCCGCTGCCAGTCATTGCTATAGATGATGATGTCGTCATCTAAATATGCTGCCGCATACGTGGCGTGAGGGCGGAGGACTCTGTCCATCAGCCGCTGAAACGTCGCGGGCGCCCCAAACAGCCCAAACGGAAGGGTGACGAATTGGTGTAAACCAAACGGTGTGGAAAAGGCCGTTTTTTCTCGGGATAGTGGAGTCAAGGGGATCTGCCAATATCCCTTCGTCAAATCCAGTGTCGAATAAAATCGAGCAGTGCCGAGTCGATCGAGCAGCTCATCAATACGAGGCATTGGGTACGCGTCGAATTTAGACACCGCGTTGACTTTTCTATAGTCCACACAGAACCGGACCGACCCGTCGGCCTTGGGTACCAAGACCACCGGGCTGCTCCAGTCACTGTGGGACTCCTCGATGATGCCCATTTCGAGCATGGTCTGAAGTTCTTCCCGAACCACCTTTTTTTTGTGTTCGGGTAGCCTGTAAGGGCGGCTACGCACTACCACCCCCGGGGGTGTCTCTATGTGGTGCTCTATGAGGTTAGTGCGACCGGGCAGGGGCGAGAACACATCCGAAAACTCGGTCTGCAACTGGGCGACCTCCGTGAGTTGGGTCGGGGAGAGGTGGTCTCCACAGGGGACCGGAGAGGTACGTGATGCCAATGTTCCTTTTTGAACCTCCGGCCCCAGCTCCGCCTTCTCCGGAACTACCGACACCAACGCCACGGGGACCTCCTCGTTTCAGAGTTTAAGCAGATTGAGGTGGTAAATCTGTAGCGCCCCACCCCTGTCCGTTCGCCTCACCTCATAGTCGACATCCCCGACTCGCCGTGTGACCTCGAAGGGTCCTTGCCACTTGGCGATCAATTTGGAGCTCGACGTGGGCAACAGTACGAGTACCTTATCTCCCGGAGTGAACTCTCTAAGGCGCGTACCCTTGTTGTACAGGCGGGCTTGCCGTTCCTGGGCCTGCCGCAAATTCTCCTGAGTTAGGTGGGTGAGCGTGTGGAGTTTTGCACGCAGGTCCATAACGTACTGAATTTCATTCTTACTTTGTGAAGGTCCCTCCTCCCAATTTTCCCGCAGCACGTCCAGGATGCCGCGCAGCTTACGCCCATATAATAATTCGAACGGGGAGAACCCCGTGGAGGCTTGGGGGACCTCTCGCACTGAGAACAGCAAGGGTTCGAGCCACTTATCCCAATTACGCGCGTCCTCACTTACGAATTTTTTAATAATATTTTTGAGGGTGCGGTTGAATCGTTCTACCAAACCGTCCATTTGTGGGTGATATACGCTGGTGCGGATCGGCTTAATCCCCAATAACCCATACAGTTCGCGCAGTGTTCGTGACATAAACGTAGTGCCTTGATCAGTCAGAATCTCTTTCGGGATTCCAACTCGGGAGATGACGCGGAAGAGTGCCTCTGCAATACTGCGTGCTGAGATATTGCGCAGAGGCACGGCTTCCGGGTATCGCGTTGCATAGTCCACCAGAACTAATATAAAGCGGTACCCTCGTGCTGACCGATCTAATGGCCCGACGAGATCCATCCCAATTCTCTCAAACGGGGTCTCGATTAACGGTAGAGGGCGCAAAGGCGCTTTTGGAATGGCCGCTGGGTTTACTAACTGGCATTCGCGGCATGCCGTACACCACCTATGGACATCGCCGCGAATCCCCGGCCAATAGAATCGGGCCATTATTCGGGCTAGTGTTTTATCCTGCCCCAAGTGTCCAGCCATGGGATTAAAGTGAGCCGCCTGGAATACCAATTCCCGGCGGCTTTTCGGAATTAAAAGCTGCGTGACTCGCTCTTTAGTTTGAGTGTCCTGCGTCACTTGGTATAATCTATCCTTCATAATCGTGAAGTAGGGGAAGGACGGGGTGGCATTCGGCGGGAGCGTTTGACCATCGATTACTCTCACTTGGTCAAACGCATGCCGCAGAGTCTCGTCTCGCGACTGCTCTAATGGGAAATCCGAGAGGGATTCCCCAATAGAGAGAGGAGGAGCCGGCGGCTCCTCACTCTGACGCGGAGATGACGTAGACGGCTCTGTGACAGCTGCTCCCGCCAAAGCGACACCGGGACCTCCCCCTGTCAAATGGCAGGACCCACTCTCTACTAGGCGTGTCATTAAACCCCGAAATCCCGGCCAATCAGTCCCCAAAATTAACGAGTGGGTAAGGCGAGGATTAACCGCCGCCTTCACTATAAATTTTTCCCCTCTGAAAATAATGTGGACCGACACCAAAGGGTAGCTGTGAACATCCCCGTGCACACATAACACCTTCACCCCTTGTGCTCCCCCCAATGCCTCGTTTTGAACCAGGCTTTGGCGAATTGAGGTCTGATTACAACCAGAATCCACCAACGCCTGATATGTAGCCCCTTGGATGCTCACCGGTATGCGATACGCTCCGGCCCGATCGAGGGCGGCCTCTGGCGCGTCGGGGATCCGAACCACCGCGCCCACTTCCATTGCTGTGCACTGCTGATGAAGGTGGCCCGGCTCCCCGCAGTGCCAGCAAACCGGCCCGGGCTTTCCCTCTGCACCGGTGATCTGGGGCTCACTCACCTGAGGTGGGGGAGAGACAGACACAGAAGGGAGAAACGGGAGGGCACCGCGGGTGCGGCGGGCCGGCTGGGGTGGAGCCGGCCCCCGCCTCTGCGGTGGGGGAATGGGGCGAGGACGGGACACAGGAGGAGGGGGAGAGAGAGAGAGAGAAGAGGAGAGAAGAGACGATGCCATCTGCTGTCCTGCCGCCGGGACAGCCGCCAGATGATCCTCCGCCAGCTCGACTGCCTGATCCAGCGAGGCCGGGCGGTGGCACTGGACCCACTCCGCGGTTCCATCTGGTAAGCGGGCGACGAACTGTTCCAGTACCACCTGGTCGACGATTTCCTCGGCGTCGCGATGGTTGGCCCTCAGCCACCACCAGCAGGCGTCCCGGAGCTGCTGGCCGAATGCGAACGGCCGGCCAACTTCCTCCAGTCGCAGCGCGTGGAAGCGCTGGCGCTGTTGCTCTGGGGTGCGCCCCACGCGCTGGAGGACGGCCCGGCGGAGGTCCGCGTAGGCCAGCCGGCGGTTGGCGGGGAGCTGTAGCGCGGCCAGCTGTGCCTCTCCCGTGAGCAGGGGGAGGAGGCGCGCCGCGCGCTGCTCCATCGGCCACCCCGAGGCTTCGGCGACCTGTTCGAACAACGTGATGAACGCCTCGGGGTCGTCCTGCGGGCCCATCTTGGTGACGATGAGGGGAGACGGGCCCGCGGCCGGAGCGCTGGTGGACCCCGCCGACGCGAGGAGATGCCGGAACGCCTCGCGGTCTTCCTGCTGGGCCAGCACCAGGGCTTCGAAGCGCTGCTCCTGCTCCTTTCGGAGCGTGACGAGTGCCTGGTGCTGGCTTTGCTGAGCCGTGGCGAGGGCGTGGACCAGATCGGCGAACGGGGAGGACTCCATGGGGCTGCTGATTTGGTGCTCCACGGCCCGGGTTTCGGCACCACTGTAAGACTCCCTACGTGTGGGTGGAGCACTGAGGACGGCAGGACAGAGATCAGGTTTGCAAAATGGCTTTATTGCCACACTTTTCAGTGAACAACGTTATATTGCCTAGACACAGACACACACAGCCAGCGTCTAGTCCGGAGATCAGCCCCTCTGCTCTCACTCTCCCTCCTTAAATAGGGCGCGGTCACTGGGAAGACACACACAAACACAGATTAATTGTTCTCAGGTGTTGTGATTCTGCCACTTACCTTCCCTGACTCCGCCCTCCTGTCACAGACCGGCGCTTGACCACGCCCCCGCTGCCACACATGTGTTTTCTTTCTCTCTCTCCCCCCCCCAATCTGTCCCTCTGAGTTACATGTTGGTCCTGGGATTGAGATGCTGGCCTCTTCTGCCCCTCGGACCTGCTTGATCCATCCTGGTGCCCTGTGTCTGGTCGGAGTTTTATCGCATCGCTCCTGTGAAGGACGGCCCCATGAGGACAGTTGAGGGTTATACCTGGAGGATGCTCTGGACTCTTACAGTAATGCTTTTATGGCTGAGGACTACAGTTGACTTGCTAACTTTAGGACTGCAGTTATCATGAACAGTTTTGCACTCAAGTTTCCATCAATGAAGAGTTTATAACATCAACGAAACTGTCTTCATGTTAAAATTGTTAATGTTATAGTCATGTTGTCTGTTGTTGCCCAAATGAGGATGGGTTCCCTTTTGAGTCTGGTTCCTCTCGAGGTTTCTTCCTCATGTCGTCTGAGGGAGTTTTTCCTTGCCACCGTCGCCACAGGCTCACTCATTGGGGATAGATTAGGGATAAAATTAGCTCATGTTTTAAGTCGTTCAAATTCTTTAAAGCTGCTTTGCGACAATGTTTATTCTTAAAAGCACTGTACAAATAAACTTGACTATAATAAATTGCTCCTAGGTGTGAACGATTAATGCCCTGTGTCTGTGAAGGTTCTCAGTCATGCAGGTAATCATAAACTGTAGGACTTGCTTGAAATCCTTGAAGATGTTTCACCTCTCATCCGAAAGGCTTCTTCAGTTCTGTCTGACTAGTGGGGAGTTCCAGGTATTTATCTTCTAGTAGACCAAAAGCAACCCTAAGGAGAGTCGTTGAGGTCACGTGTCATTGACCCTCTCAGAGGCTGTCCACACGGCAACGGATTCAGGTGAATCTGATAAAATTGTTTATCGTTTCAGCCTGGCGTCCACATGGCACCGGCGTTTTGGGGGCCCCAAAACGATATTTTTTGAGAACGGGTTCCAGAGTGGAAAAATCTGACAACGGCGCCGTTGCGAAGTCGTCTGGATGAGTAGAACGGATTTGTTTATGATGACGTCACAACCACATGACTAGAACAAGCAGCACTCTCGCTGTTTTGTATGAACCACTGCATTGCATTCACTTTTGTATACAGCTTTTCTTTTATATAAAGAAGTAACTGAACCATTTCTTGAATTTCTTTTTTTTTATTGGATAAGACTGCTTTTCAAAATGTTCACACACAATATAAAAAGTTATATAAATTATATAAAAATGCTTTTCAAAATGTTCACACAGAATAAGAAAATTAAGTTATATAAAACTATGCACACTAATAAAACTAATATTTGTACACACAGAAGGCACGATTTCCTCGCGTAGTCGCAGCCATCTTCTTCTTGTTGTTGTGTGTTTGTTCCTGTGAGTGCTTCACGCTGGGTAGAGGAAGGGGTTTATGCGCATGCGTCCTACTTCTTCTATTGTTCTGGTGTCTCCGATGGGACCGTCTTACAGCGCACGTAGAGGTGTGGCATGTGTATTGCATTGTTTTCAGCAAGTGTTGCGTTGCCATATCTCATCTCATCTCATCTCATCTCATCTCATCTCATTATCTCTAGCCGCTTTATCCTGTACTACAGGGTCGCAGGCAAGCTGGAGCCTATCCCAGCTGACTACGGGCGAAAGGTGGGGTACACCCTGGACAAGTCGCCAGGTCATCACAGGGCTGACACATAGACACAGACAACCATTCACACTCACATTCACACCTACGCTCAATTTAGAGTCACCAGTTAACCTAACCTGCATGTCTTTGGACTGTGGGGGAAACCGGAGCACCCGGAGGAAACCCACGCGGACACGGGGAGAACATGCAAACTCCGCACAGAAAGGCCCTCACCGGCCCCGAGGCTCGAACCCGGACCTTCTTGCTGTGAGGTGACAGCGCTAACCACTACACCACCGTGCCGCCCTGCGTTGCCATATGTACCTGATATTTTACTGATCCGTTGCCCATGTGGACGCGATATTTTTTTAAAATAAAATCTCGTTGCCATTGTCGTGTGGATGTAGCCTCAAGGCCTCTGCATGCTCTTGCGATAAGGCTTTCGCAGATAGCTTTTCGCAGACAGTTGTAATTTATTGTTGAGCGGGATAATAGGCGTGCGCGATGTTATTCACCGGCACAACGCAAGGGGGCGCGAAGTCGCTAGGAGTAGTTGGTGGGTGTGGTTAGTGGAGTGTTTATCCTCCGGTTACTTATAATGACTAGAGCTTTTTTTTTTATAATGACTAGAACTGGAGTCGTATAGATGTACGTACTTCCTCACTTCCTCAATCAACCGCTCTTCGTGCTGCTCCATCTTCGCTCGTGTTTTTAAAAATGCCGGTCGTGAAAACAAACCAAACCGGGAAAGTAGGAAGTGCGTGTACAGCGGATGTAGAGTGGACCAATCAGAGCCCTCTTGTCTGCGGTGCTGTCTGCGAGGCTTCTGCGGTGGTCACAATTTTTGGGAGGTGCGCGCAGAGCGTCTGCGAAGGTGGGGGGGCTACGCAGACACTGTCTGCGACACTATCTGCGAGGACTGGGTTGTCAGCATAAATTGGCCTTCAGTCATCCTGGAGGTTGTTAGGGTCACTGGAGGTCAGGTGTGAACGGTGTTAGCAGCCTAGAGGGTCATTAGTGTGATCTGTGGGTTGTTGGCTCTCTCTCTGCCATCATGTCAGTCATTGAAGTCAGCTGAGTCATGGTGTGGATGTGTATTCAGTTGACTGATGTTTCCAGGATATGTTTCACTGGATCCATTGGAAAACTGACGTGGATCAAGTGGACACACTCTTCGCTTCCTTTTCCTGAAAACTCGAAATGGATTGGTAAAGTCCACTTAAAGTGTTTGTCCTTAATAATTTTGATCAACTGATAAGAATCCTGTCCATCATTGACTTTACCTCATGCTGAAGAGCTTACTATGTACACACTACGTGACCCAAATTTTTGTGGACACCTGACCACCAAACCCTTATGTTGTTCTTCCCCAAAAGGTTAGTACACATTTGGAAGCACACAGATTCACTGGATGTCTTTGTATGTCTGCTGTAGCATTAAGATTTCCCTTCAAGAGCCCAAACCTGTTCCAACATGACAGTGTCGGAGTGGAAGAACCCAAGTGTACATCACACAGCCCTGACTTCAACCCCACTGAACACTATTGAGATGAGGAGGAACATTGACTGCACCCCAGACATCAGTACCTGACTTCACTAACGCTCTTGTAGCTGAATGAACACAAATCCTCACAGCCACACTTCAAAATCTAATGGAATGCCTTCCCAGAAGAGTGGAGGTTATTATCCCAGCAAAGGGAACTAGATTTGGAATGGAAAGTTCAACCAATAAATATAAATATGGTTGTGATGTTTGGGTGTCCAGAGATAATGTATATCATGTAATGGAAGAGATTCTCGGGAAAACATTTATCTTTCCATCGCGTCCAGAAGTAACGGGAACTGTGTGAACTTTTCCTATGTTTTTATTTCAAATGTACTACATATTTACACCATTCAGTTTCAGATGTTAATTTTTCACATGTATGCAATGTGTTTTATTATTATACATACAGGACACTTTTTCCATGGAATAAAAACACGTGTTCTATTCCCTTCTCGCAGGTTTCATTCATTTGGTTTGATAGCATGCAACATTGTTAGCATATCGCTTACCCTATGTGCATTACATCACTCTCCAAAATGGAGAATGAGTGTTGAATATGGTTTACGATATTGCATGGTTGTCAAGACAAGGTGACGTCACACGTCGGAGCTGATGCGAATATCTAATGACAAAACTTTTCTGCTGTGCATGCGCAGAATCATTTCTTTGTCTGCCGGGAAGGAGCAAGACAAGGCTAATCCAGTGCTACTGCTAGGATTAGCTATGCTATAATTAAGCACTAAATAAATAAACTGAAACTAAAAAGACGTGCTGAATACCCAAAAGGCGACCAAAACTTCATTAGATATTCTTCATGCATATTTAGAAGAGAAAAACATGTCAATAGACATTGAAAAACTGGAAAAGAGACATATCAGAGATGTAAAACTTCCATGCTAGCGAGTGACCGTGACAGTTCGTAAACAAACATGGCCTCCAGATTTGCTTCGTTAAATACGGAAGATTTTGAGAGAATTTTGGCTGCCAGGTAACTCCATTGTGTGCAGTTGTTGATGTTGATTTTAAAAGTAACTCAGTAAATTACACAGGGAAATGAATACTTAAGTATGAGTGGAAGAAGAGTCCGAAGACAGAAATCTTAGTTTCTTGGTCGTTAGCCTGTGCTACTTGCTCTCGATAGCACTGGCTTGACTGCACTAGCTAGCATTGGCCTTCGCTAACACTACTGCTGAATGCTACAGCGCTCTCCACAATTATTGCCACCCCTGGTTAAGATGTGTTAAAAACCTTAAAATGAATTCAATTTTTATTGCAGAAGCATAATATCACACTGAAAATTGTAGAAAATTTTAACCCTTAACTCAAGTGAATTAAAAAAAAATCCCTGACTAAGAAGTCTAATTAGTAATTCATTACATCCTGTTTCCCTGGGGTATAAATATGATGTGACACAGGGGCCTATTTCTCTTATCCACTCTTCAACATGGGAAAGACAAGAGGACACACCATTCAAGTAAGGCAGATGTGTGTTGACCTTCATAAGTCAGGCAGTGGCTACAAGAAAACAGCAACTCGCCTACACCTGCCCATATCTACAGTCAGAGGAATCATCAAGAAGTTTAAAACAACTGGAACAGTGGCAAACAAGCCTGGACGAGGGTGCAGGTTTATCTTGCCACCATGCACAGTGAGGAGGATGGTAAGAGAAGTAAAAAGTTCTCCAAAGCTCACTGTTAGAGAACTGCATCAAAGAGTAGCATCTTGGGGTCACAAAGTCGCCATAGCAACCATCAGGCGCTATCTACATGCCAACAAGCTGTTTGGGAGGCATGCACGGAAAAAGCCTTTTCTCACTTACAAGCATAAAAGTAAACGTCTGGAGTTTGCTAAGCGGTACTGGGACTTCAACTGGGACCGTGTGCTTTGGTCAGATGAGACCAAGATAGAGCTTTTTGGCAACAAACACTCAAATACATCACAAAAGATGAGTATGCGGAAAAGCACCTCATGCCCACTGTGAAGTATGGGGGAGGATCGGTGATGCTGTGGGCCTGTTTCTCTTCCAAAGGCCCCAGGAACCTTGTTAGGGTGCATGGCATCATGAACTCTTTGAAATACCAGGACATTTTAAATCAAAATCTGGTGGCCTCTGCCCAAAAGCTGAAGATGGGTCGTCACTGGGTCTTTCAGCAAGATCTCATCTCATCTCAGCTCATTATCTCTAGCTGCTTTATCCTGTTCTACAGGGTCGCAGGCAAGCTGGAGCCTATCCCAGCTGACTACGGGCGAAAGGCAGGGTACACCCTGGACAAGTCGCCAGGTCATCACAGGGCTCTTTCAGCAAGATAATGACCCTAAACATGTGGCCAAATCTATACAAAAATGGTTCACCAGACACAAAATCAAGCTCCTCCCATGGCCATCTCAGTCCCCAGACCTCAAACCAATTGAAAACCTGTGGAGTGAGCTGAAGAGGAGAGTGCATAGGAGAGGACCCAGGACTCTGGATGATTTAGAGAGATTGTGCAAAGAGGAATGGTCGAAGATCCCTCTCTCTGTATTCTCCCATCTTGTGAAATGTTATAGGAGAATATTAAGTGCTGTCTTCTTGGCAAAAGGGAGTTGTACAAAGTATTAACATCAGGGGTGCCAATAATTGTGGCATACATGATTTCATGGAGAAGAATTATTTCTTAATGTGGGATTTTTTTTCCCACTGAATAAATGCACTTGAATTAAAGGTTGGATTTTTCTCTTTTTTTGCATTGTTGTCCTATATTATTTAACAAAAAAAAAGAATTTATTAGAAGCCTAAGAACATATCTTAATGAGGGGTGCCAGTAATTGTGGAGGGCGCTGTACACTGGCTAGAAGGATACTTCACCGCCGCGCTAACAGCACTAAGTTGCGGGTAAGCTAGCACTGGCCTTCGAGAATGCTGATATGAAGAGCGTGTGTATGTATAATAATAATAATAATAATAATAATAATAATATTGGCTGGCTTTTTTTATTGGTCTATCAGATATATTCAGTTCAGCTAGCATGATACTGAACTCATCGAAGACTCGTTCAATATCATGCTAGCTGAATGGAATATATCTGGTATACCACTCAACTCCAGCCAATATTATTTAAATATTTAACTCGTGACCATTCACATAGGGCGGCACGGTGGTGTAGTGGTTAGCGCTGTCGCCTCACAGCAAGAAGGTCCGGGTTCGAGCCCCGTGGCCGGCGAGGGCCTTTCTGTGCGGAGTTTGCATGTTCTCCCCGTGTCCGCGTGGGTTTCCTCCGGGTGCTCCGGTTTCCCCCACAGTCCAAAGACATGCAGGTTAGGTTAACTGGTGACTCTAAATTGAGCGTAGGTGTGAATGTGAGTGTGAATGGTTGTCTGTGTCTATGTGTCAGCCCTGTGATGACCTGGTGACTTGTCCAGGGTGTACCCCGCCTTTCGCCCGTAGTCAGCTGGGATAGGCTCCAGCTTGCCTGCGACCCTATAGAAGGATAAAGCGGCTAGAGATAATGAGATGAGATGAGACCATTCACATAATGACGTGCAAAACTTAGGGCACCACATGCTACAGCAGACATCACAGTTATCATTAATACAGACAAACATAAATGTCGGAGTGTGTGACGTAGCCGACTACACACAACATAGTTCTAAGACTGCAAATCATAACTGAACATTTTAGGAGTTTGGTCAGCCATTTTGTGTTGTTTTCAAGAAGGAAATTAAATCAACTCACTTAAAAAGTCATTTCAGCTGATATAGCCGAAGTCAGGAAGGCAGGAGGGATACCCCACCCTAAGAAGAAAAAGGCAAAGGGAAGTTGAGGGTGTGTAATGTCACAGAGCCCTCGATGACGTTTCGCCTTTCAGAAATCATTTTCAGAACTGCTTCGTGGTTGGTGTGACTTTACCGTCTGCCGAGGAACAAAAGCTAGAGCTTTGATTCCAGTCTTCGTCATTCAGAACAAACCTGGCAGCTCCAATTCTACTGTCCTTTGGTGCTTTTTGAAAGACACAGAAGACACTCGCAGTCGCAGGCTGCCGCATTGGGACCGTGTGTGTCAAAGCAAACAGACAGCTGGCCCAGAGTACTCATCCATCAAGTGCTGCCACGTCCACTCTCTACATCCCTTTAACAGGGGAATTAGGAGCAAGCCCACAGTCTGATGCATTATTTAAGAGGCAGAACACTTATTTCTGACTAGAGTGTTATCTATCTATCTATCTATCTATCTATCTATCTATCTATCTATCTATCTATCTATCTATCTATCTATCTATCTATCTATCGATCTATCTATCTATCTATCTATCTATCTATCTATCTATCTATCTATCGTTGTGGTCAGAAGTTTACATACAGTGACATGAATGTCATCTTGGATATGAATGTCATGGCAATATTTGGGCTTTCGGTAATTTCTTTGAACTGTTTTTTTTCTATGGCAGAATGGTTGTACAGCACTGTAAATATGTCACTCTGATCCACGAAGTATTTCAAATGAAAAATGCAAGTTTTTCAACACAAGAAGATAAACTGATAAACTTCACATCTTCAAGCCGACGTGTGATTTTCTTTTTATTATATAGACACATTCACAAACAAAAAAGTCCCCAAATTTATCAAAACAATTCAATTTTTTTCGCAAGTGACATATAGAGATTTATGTCATGGTTTTGATTCTCTATGTCCCGGATGTAGCTCGTATGAAAAATACCAGTGGCGTATTTCCCAGTAAAACACTCATATCCATATATATATATATATATATATATATATATATATATATATATATATATATATATTAGTGCTGTCAAGCGATTAAAATATTTAATTGCGATTAATGTCGCGACTGTCATAGTTAACTCGCGATTAATCGCAATTTAATCGCACATTTTTGTCACATGAAAAACCATTGCAATTCTCTTATCAGCATAAAAAAGTGAATGGGCTTGCTCACCGTTCGAACTACGGGGGTACTTGGGGGATCCGAGATCCCCTGAAACAGACATGAGATCCCTTGAAAACATGATTTGGGAAATGTTGGGGGGGTCTCTAAAATATTGGCAAAATGATGTTTATTGACATAGCAATTGTGTGTAACGGGAAGCATTTGCATATCCGAAGTGAGCGCGCGATGGAGATCCGCGCTCTGAGACAAGCGCAAGTACCCCCCCAAGGGAAAAAAAGGGACCCCCTGAAAATATCGGCATAGTTCGAACACTGGTTGTACCAATGTTTTTTTTTTTTTATTATTGCAGAGCATAACACGTCTTGTCACAGCCACTGCAAAGTCGGGCCGGAGCCGCCGATGGGAAAACGAAACCTAAGCCGAGCACCGTGGCTCTTCGGGGGAGGGCAGAGGACTCTGGCTGTGCGGGGCGTGGCATTACAGTCTAGCTGCTATCGTTTTTCTGAGCAAAGTCTCTGTTCCAAGTTCCTGGCAGTTTCAAAAACTTTTGAAAAACCTACATCATGTCACAGAGCGTTAATCTCGCGATAAAAAAATTATTGCTGTTAAAATTGAGTCAAGTTAACGCGTTAATAATGCGACATTTTTGACAGCACTAATATATATATCAGCCTGTTTTTAGATAATTTTACAAATTTCAGGCATTAAATTCTCTTATTCTATTGACATCGGATTTAGCTTCTTTCTAGAAAAAAATCAGCCAGTAGAATAAGACAATTTCAAGCTTGAAATTTGTAAAAAAAAAAGTCTAGAACTAGGTTTAAAAAGCTTACATTTGGTTTATTGTAATACTATAATAGAAAATAAGAAATAAATGAGCCTATTTTCAATATTTTCTTCTTGCTTTTCATCTTATTAGCTTTGAGTGAGAGAAAAAAAAGAGAGGCTAACATAAGCAATAAGAGGAACTAATGTGCAGAAGATATAAAACATTAAATGTAACTCTAATCAGTAAAAAGACACGTCATTCATTAATTAATACATTAAACACTGTAATCATTGGCAAACCACTGCGGTGCAAAAAGAATACAACATTCTGGAACATGCTAATCAACTTTGGGCCAACAGCATGCAAAACAAACCACTTAGCGTAGTCTGATTATTTCCCATCTATCTGACAGGACGCTCTATCGTGTTTTATTCCTTACATAATGAATTCTTAAAGATTTTTTTTCCTAAAACTGTGTCATAGACTGGATCTATGTATGTATCATCTAATAAATTCTGTAGGGAAGATAAAAAAAAAACCACCCTCTCCCAGCTAAAAAAGGATGCCACAGCATTTATTATTAATATGGCCCTTGACGTGTGCATAATAATAAAGCAAAAACAGAAAAAAAGAAAAGGAAAGAAATGAAATGACCTTGTTATCTTGTGTCTTGGTCTGGGTGATAAATGCTACGATTCAACCAAGATAAAACGGCCTTGGCTGCTATTTCAATAAGTCTCAATCTGTAATGCTTGACAAAGGAAATGAGTGGCTCGCTGTGCATTTTGAAACCTATTTGACATTCTGAGGTTGTCGGTTTTCCATCAAATCCAGATCTCTGTGCTTAAACAGATCTGGATAAAGCCACCGTCATCACTTTAACCGTGTAAAGATGGACTGAAATTCAAGCTTCGGAACTCAGCCTGCTGTGTGTGTGTGTGTGGGGGGGGTGTTGTATTTTTTTTTTTTTTTGTTGAGAAATGCGTATCTAAAATAGGATGCGACACAAAGATTACTTCCCGTAGGCTTCACTGAGGCATTGAAATGCATGCACACGCACAATAACAGCCGGATAACACCTGATCCTTTGATTATTGTGTGAATTATGAATGAGTATTTGAACACATTTACAAAATTGTTGTTCCTTATTATGCAGGTTATAGAACCTTCCCTTCAGTATGTCTTTATGTGTGTGTGTATCTCCACATTCACTGGATATGAGCAATCGTGTGCTCTGATTGGCTACTCTACTATTAGGCTATCGGTTCATATACTGCCAGTAGAGAAAAACAAAATGGCGGCGTGTTGCTGAACCAACCGAGGATGAAATAAAAACTCTACACAAAAAAACAAACAAAACCCCCCCAAAAAGCAACAAAATATGGAATAAAATATTTGATGGTAAGAAGGTATCTTTTTTATTTTGCAATAATTATTATTATAGCAGGCGGCACGGTGGTGTAGTGGTTAGCGCTGTCGCCTCACAGCAAGAAGGTCCGGGTTCGAGCCCCGTGGCCGGCGAGGGCCTTTCTGTGTGGAGTTTGCATGTTCTCCCCGTGTCCGCGTGGGTTTCCTCCGGGTGCTCCGGTTTCCCCCACAGTCCAAAGACATGCAGGTTAGGTTAACTGGTGACTCTAAATTGACCGTAGGTGTGAATGTGAGTGTGAATGGTTGTCTGTGTCTATGTGTCAGCCCTGTGATGACCTGGCGACTTGTCCAGGGTGTACCCCGCCTTTCGCCCGTAGTCAGCTGGGATAGGCTCCAGCTTGCCTGCGACCCTGTAGAACAGGATAAAGTGGCTAGAGATAATGAGATGAGATTATTATAGCATTTTTAACAAATTGCTCCTGTCATTTCGCTGGTTTGTTTACATTCTAAGCGGAAATTATTTTGTCGGATGTTTTGTATAAAGTTTTTATTTATAGAATTTGCAACAAATAAAAATGCTCTGTTTCTCAAAATCCAGTGAATGTGGATAGAATGAAACAGTTATTCCACTCAATCTCGCCGTTTATGACTTATAGCTGACTCGGTGCTATGTGCCTCATTGGCTATCAGCTCATGTACGACTTGATTTCGTGGAATAACTGTTTATACACTACTGTTCAAAAGTTTGGGGTCACTTTGAAATGTCCTTATTTTTGAAAGAAAAGCACTGTTCTTTTCAATGAAGACCACTTTAAACTAATCAGAAATCCACTCTATACATTGCTAATGTGGTAAATGACTATTCTAGCTGCAAATGTCTGGTTTTTGGTGCAATATCTCCATAGATGTATAGAGGCCCATTTCCAGCAACTCTCACTCCAGTGTTCTAATGGTACAATGTGTTTGCTCATTGCCTCAGAAGGCTAATGGATGATTAGAAAACCCTTGTACAATCATGTTAGCACAGCTGAAAACAGTTTAGCTCTTTCGAGAAGCTATAAAACTGACCTTCCTTTGAGCAGATTGAGTTTCTGGAGCATCACATTTGTGGGGTCGATTAAATGCTCAAAATGGCCAGAAAAATGTCTTGACTATATTTTCTATTCATTTTATAACTTATGGTGGGAAATAAAAGTGTGACTTTTCATGGAAAACACAAAATTGTCTGGGTGACCCCAAACTTTTGAACGGTAGTGTATATACAAGTTAATTTTGCTGTTTTATACTGTTAGCTGTCAGGTAGGACGGCACAGTTGATCATATATGAATCATAATTGTAATTTTTGGCTTTTTCAAATAATGTACAATACATAGCTACGATAAATGTGAGCTTAAATTAATATCTAACTTCAGTTAATTACGGGGGGTTGGCCCCCATTTTCTACCTAATGTAAATTTGGCTGATCCGTACCCACCACCCAGCTCTGCCCTGTCAGATGAAAGCTACTAACCAGAGAGGGTGAAAGTTGGTAACACGGACTCCCTTTGAGCCAAGTGAAACAAGTGCTATCTACCCTCTTCTGCATACAGTACTGTGCAAAAGTCTTAAGCACATGTAAAGAAATGCTGGAGACCAAAAATGGCTTAAAAATGCTATAAACAGCAGTAAGCCATAATAAATGAAACAAAGTCAGTATTTGGTGTGAGACGACCCTTTGCCTTAAAAAAAAAATAGTAGTCTCAGGTCCAGTGAGTGCAGTTTGATAAGGAAATGAGCTGTAGGTTTTACTGAGCATCTTAGAACCAGCCACAGTTCTTCTGGACACTTTGACTGTCACACTCGCTTCTTCATTTTGCACCAAAACCCAGCAGCCTTCATTATGTTTTCTTTTTTAACCTGAAAAGTGCTCTTTTATGTAATATGCTGCTCAGATACACTACCGTTCAAAAGTTTGGGGTCACCCAGACAATTTTGTGTTTTCCATGAAAAGTCACACTTTTTTTTATTTACCACCATAAGTTCATCTCATTCATCTCAGTATCTCTAGCCGCTTTATCCTGTTCTACAGGGTCGCAGGCAAGCTGGAGCCTATCCCAGCTGACTACGGGCGAAAGGCGGGGTACACCCTGGACAAGTCGCCAGGTCATCACAGGGCTGACACATAGACACAGACAACCATTCACACTCACATTCACACCTACGGTCAATTTAGAGTCACCAGTTAACCTAACCTGCATGTCCTTGAACTGTGGGGGAAACCGGAGCACCCGGAGGAAACCCACGCGGACACGGGGAGAACATGCAAACTCCGCACAGAAAGGCCCTTGCCGGCCACGGGGCTCGAACCCGGACCTTCTTGCTGTGAGGCGACAGCGCTAACCACTGCACCACCATGCCGCCCCACCATAAGTTGTAAAATGAATAGAAAATATCTCATCTCATCTCATTATCTCTAGCCGCTCCATCCTTCTACAGGGTCGCAGGCAAGCCGGAGCCCATCCCAGCCGACCACGGGCGAAAGGCGGGGCACACCCTGGACAAGTCGCCAGGTCATCACAGGGCTGACACATAGACACAGACAACCATTCACACTCACATTCACACCTACGGTCAATTTAGAGTCACCAGTTAACCTAACCTGCATGTCTTTGAACTGTGGGGGAAACCGGAGCACCCGGAGGAAACCCACGCGGACACGGGGAGAACATGCAAACTCCACACAGAAAGGCCCTTGCCGGCCACGGGGCTCGAACCCGGACCTTCTTGCTGTGAGGCGACAGCGCTAACCACTGCACCACCGTGCCGCCCCACCATAAGTTGTAAAATGAATAGAAAATATAGTCAAGACATTTTTCTGGCCATTTTGAGCATTTAATCGACCCCACAAATGCGATGCTCCAGAAACTCAATCTGCTCAAAGGAAGGTCAGTTTTATAGCTTCTCTAAAGAGCTCAACTGTTTTCAGCTGTGCTAACATGATTGTACAAGGGTTTTCTAATCATCCATTAGCCTTCTGAGGCAATGAGCAAACACATTGTACCATTAGAACACTGGAGTGATAGTTGCTGGAAATGGGCCTCTATACACCTATGGAGATATTGCACCAAAAACCACACATTTGCAGCTAGAATAGTCATTTACCACATTAGCAATGTATAGAGTGGATTTCTGATTAGTTTAAAGTGATCTTCATTGAAAAGAACAGTGCTTTTCTTTCAAAAATAAGGACATTTCAAAGTGACCCCAAACTTTTGAACAGTAGTGTACAAACATTTTTTTCTGTAGCATTTAATTTTTTGCTGGAAAGCGAACGTTTGGACTCTAAAATGTTTTTGGACCGACTCGATAATATAGAAGTCATAAAACAGAAATCTATAACAATGTTTGTATGGAAAAAAAATAGGGTGGCTAAGACTTTTGCCCAGTACTGTATATACATATATAATACACACACAAATGTTGCAGGAAGTAATGATTTGCAGATCAGCAAGTGTGTGCAGCGCCTCAACGATTTCAACTGTGGCGTATTAAAGCGGTCTCAGGTGAGTAATAACAGGTACACTGTTCTTCATCAGCGCTTTCTCTAAAATGGAAATAATAGCACGACCTCACTGCATTAGTGATATATTAGAGTTATAAAAGCAGTTTAGTTGCTCTCATTTTATGAGGTAATTCTTTGTAACGGTCTTACCGCCAAAGCAAGCAATCCCACTGTAGTCATTATAAACCTTCTGAAAATATGTAAACAATATGTTTTCATAGAATACCCCGAGCTGCTCTTTGGAAAACTGACTCCACAAGTACAGTGGAGGGTAAAAATTTGCACAACTTTAAGCCAAAAAAAAAAAAAAAGGAGTTGAACCAGTGACACATTTAGTACGTCAGGTTTCGCACATGTTCCTTTTCGATTATTTGTATATTCATTCATCTTCATCAAATATTGTACCAGGGTCCTTCTGGATTCAGTGTCTATCCCAGGAACACTGGGCATGAGGTGGAACAGGATAGCAGTCCATCAATAGGAGGAAACTGGAGAACCCAGTGGAAACCCACACGACTCAGGATGGAACCAGGGACCCAGAAGCTGTTCGGTGACAACAGCAATACTCTTAACTCCTCTGTTTACATGGCACAATATGGTAATTTTGGCGGCACGGTGATGTAGTGGTTAGCGCTGTCGCCTCACAGCAAGAAGGTCCTGGGTTCGAGCCCCGTGGCTGGCGAGGGCCTTTCTGTGCGGAGTTTGCATGTTCTCCCCGTGTCCGCGTGGGTTTCCTCCGGGTGCTCCGGTTTCCCCCACAGTCCAAAGACATGCAGGTTAGGTTAACTGGTGACTCTAAATTGAGCGTAGGTGTGAATGTGAGTGTGAATGGTTGTCTGTGTCTATGTGTCAGCCCTGTGATGACCTGGCGACTTGTCCAGGGTGTACCCCGCCTTTCGCCCGTAGTCAGCTGGGATAGGCTCCAGCTTGCCTGCGACCCTGTAGAAGGATAAAGCGGCTAGAGATAATGAGATGAGATGAATATGGTAATTTTCTGTTTTGTTCTTATTCAATTGAAGTCTTATTGTCCCGATGCACTGCATATGAATGAAAGGACAAACATATCAAAATACATTCCAGGCATTTAGCAGATGCTCTTATTCAGAGTGATGTCCAACATATCCAAAGCAGCCCAGGGAGCAGTTGGGGGTTGGGTGCCTTGCTCAAGGGCACTTCAGCCATTCCTACTGGTCCAGGGAATCAAACCAATGACCATTTGGTCCCAAAGCTGCTTCTTTAAAGGTCCCATGGCATGAAATTTTCACTTTCTGAGGTGTTTTAACGTTAAAATGAGTTCCTCTGACCTTCTTAAGTCACCCCAGTGGCTAGAAATTTCATAATGTGTAAACCAAACTATGCCCAACATTTGAGAATGGCGCGTCAAAACGGCTCGTTGATAAGCTCTTCCCTTTACTACGTCAGCAAGGGAGATGATCCCCACGCCCCCCCTCTGGATTCCCACCCACTGTATGGATTGTCCCGCCCAGTTGTAGTGAGGAGACCATAGAGGACACAACAACATGGCATCATCTAAGCGAGCGAAACATGGAAATTGCGCTGTACATGGATGTGACAACACAGAAAGGAGTCTGTTTTTACTGCCGACGGGAGAGCCCCTGAAGATGCAGTGGCTTAATTTTATTTACTCCAATAATACGCCGTCGAGTCTACCTAAGATGGTGTATGTTTGTCGGAAGCATTTTCCTGAGGAATGTTTCCACAACTTGGGACAGTACAGGGCAGGTTTTGCACATCAACTGTCACTGAAGCCTGGGTCCGTACCAAGCATCCCTGCCGCATCAGCAACAAACACCGAACAAGTAAGTGTATATCTGGTCGTTTTGCCGTGTTTTAAAATCGGTGCGTTAGCCTAGCAATGGCTACATTAGCTGTGCAGCTAACCGCTTCCTGCAGTTAGCCAGGTAATCTGCGCTACAAAACTAAAGAGCATGCAGCATGCTCTGTTAAACTGAGTTTAGTCTGGAAATTGACTGTAACTTATGAGCTTATGTTTGACTATTGCTCCGCAATGCATGTCTTCTGTTGGATAAGCGCTATGTTGCTGTAGTTGCTGTTTCTATCCTCTTTGGTTATGGAGTGCGTGTTCAAGCCTAGGGTATTATACGTTCGTAAACTACCACTCCGAACACTCTCACTCTCTGTTCTCTGTGTCACGTTGAGTTTACGAAAGGAGTCCGAGGGAGAACGGGGTTTTGTCTTAGCAGCATGGCTACAGGCGCTGATAGCAGCGAGTATGTGTGCGCGCAGCTTGGTCAAGCCCCTCCCCCCAATGGCCTGCCCCCACCCTCTACCCTTCCCCGCCTCCTGCTTCTCATTAGCAAAACGACGCACTGGGAAAAGCGCTGAAATGGGGCTTTCTCCCAGGAGGCTATATTTACGTGCCGAGGGTTCATTTCGAGAAAGGCTGCGGATATAACATCCAGAAGCCTCCATGAGCCCGTTTAAAGCATCAACAAACCACCATGCCATGGGACCTTTAACCATTAGGCCATGGCTTAAGTTGGAGGTACGGTTTCCCCCTTGTAAGCCATGGAAGTGCAAACTATTGCACTCAACCATGTACATGCTAAATCACTAAAATGAAAAATTTTGTTACTTCCAGCTTGCTGTTGGATGTTGTTATAACCCACATCGGCACCTTTGTGCTGCCATCTGAGGGAGGAAAGACTGCAGTCCTCTCTGACCTTGACCAATCAACATGAGCCTGATCCCAGGAGAGGCCAGTGGGATGAAAGGCAGTGTGCATAAAAGCAGAGATTAAACTGGATCTGATGGGTCGAGCGCAGCGGCTTCCTTTGGTAACTCCTGTTCATAGAAGCGGTTTGACAGGGGCACCAGGCAAAGCAAAAGCCCCAGGGCACCTCGTTTAAAGACAGCCATGCTGAGATGCGCAGAGACGTTGCTTTACTAATGTAAATCGTTAACTTTTCAGTTTCCTGATTACTGGTGTACAACAATGACTTACTGCAACACGCGGTCTCAGGCCGGCATCAGAAATCAAGCAGACCTTTCATTTTGCATCACGCAGATGAGATGCAGGGTATAAACGACACGTTATGAAGAATGTGTCCTTTCTAAGCAGCTTTATCTCTTCAACTGTTTTTTTTTTTTTGCCTACACCTTTACTCAGCGCTACTCTTAAATCCTACTTGTCTGAGCTGAATGAGAAAGGAACCTTTCTAAATGCACACAGAGATCAATCTCCAGTCCATAGCGTTGTACAGATTTACATCATACATCATCAGCTCAGCTATTACAGAGTAAAAAAAATGCATTTAACCCCAGAAGACTGTAAACCATTAAAACACAGGATGTGCAAATTGTAATTTCAAAATGTTAATTTTCGACAAAGTGACAATAGAAATTTTTTAAATCTGTGTCAGTCATAGTCATGTTTAAACAAAAAAAAAAGTCACGTGTAAAGTAGTTTTTCAGCAGGCGACTTGTTTACTCTTACGAGACTGATTTTCTTGATCACTATTTACATATTGTCAATTATTATGACAATAGCAGTGTTTTTTTTTAAACTCACATGGATGTTTTGTACTCTGATACTGATCTACAGTGCCCTCCACAATTACTGGCACTCCTTGTAAAGATTAGTGTGGCGGGGGGGGGAGTGTTTTTAAAAAAAACACCTTTTGGTGAGGGGCGGCATGGTGGTGTAGTGGTTAGCGCTGTCGCCTCACAGCAAGAAGGTCCGGGTTCGAGCCCCGCGGCCGGCGAAGGCCTTTCTGTGCGGAGTTTGCATGTTCTCCCCGTGTCCGCGTGGGTTTCCTCCGGGTGCTCCGGTTTCCCCTACAGTCCAAAGACATGCAGGTTAGGTTAACTGGTGACTCTAAATTGACCGTAGGTGTGAATGTGAGTGTGAATGGTTGTCTGTGTCTATGTGTCAGCCCTGTGATGACCTGGCGACTTGTCCAGGGTGTACCCCGCCTTTCGCCCGTAGTCAGCTGGGATAGGCTCCAGCTTGCCTGCAACCCTGTAGAACAGGATAAAGCGGCTACAGATAATGAGATGAGATGAGACCTTTTGGTGAAGTCGCTTCATCTCATACTGAAAAAATGAGAAAAATGCAACCTTTAATTGAAATACATTTATTCAGAGAAAAACAAATAATTATTTTCAACAAAAACACATGCCACTATTATCAGCACCCCTGCATTTAATACTTTGTACAACCTCCTTTTGCCAGTAAAACAGTACCGAGTCTCTCCTATAACATTTTATAAGGTTGGAGACACAGAGTAGGACATCTGAGACCATTCCTCTTTACACAATCTCTCCAGATCATCCAGGGTCCGAGGCCCTCTCTTGTGCTCTCGCCTCTTCAGCTCCGCCCACAGGTTTTCACTAGGGTTCAGGTCAGGGGGACTGAGATGGCCTCGGCAGAAGCTTGATTCTCTGGTTATATGATTTGAACATATGCTTCAGATCATTGTCCTGCTGGAAGATCCAATGACGACCCAGTTTTAGTTTCCTGACAGAAGCAGCCAGATTCTGATTTAAAATATCCTGGTGTTTCATGGAGTCCATGATGCCATGTACCCTAACAAGGTTTCCAGGGCCTTTGGAGGAAAAACGGCCCCAAAACATCACAGAACTTCCACCATATTTTACAGTTGGGATCGGGCTCTTTTCATTATAGCCGTCCTTCTTTTTACACCAAACCCACCTTGAGTGTTTATTGCCGAAAAGCTCCATTTTTGTTCCATCAGACCATAGAACACGGTTCCAGTCAAAGTTGTAGTAGCGTTTCACAAACTTCAGGCGCTTATGTTTGTGATTAACTGACAGAAAAGGCTTTTTTCTAGCACTTTCCAAATAATCTGTTGGCATAGAGGTGGCATCTGATGGTGGTTTTGGAGACTTAGAAACTCCAGGATTTTACTTTTTCTTCAAATTCACCATCAATGGTCATTGGGGATTTTTTTTTTGCCTCTCTTACCCTCCTCCTCACTGTATGTGGGGGCAAAATAAACTTGGGTCCTCTTCCAGGTGAGTTTGTAACAGTTCCAGTTGGCATCCACTTTTTTTCCCCTTATTGCCCTAACAGTAGAAATGGACATTTTCAGGTGAGTAGCTATTTTTTAAATAACCATTCCAATACTTATGAAGGTCAATACACTTCTCCCTCATTTGGTTTGTGTGTTCTCGTATCTTTCCCATGTTGATGGATGACTAAAGGAATATGGTCTCTGTGTCGCCTCATATTTGTTCCCCAGTTAATCAGGAAGTCATGGATTACAGCTTGAAAGTTCCAACACACTCCAATCAACTCAAACATGTCTAATTTAAATGGAAACATGCTTCAGTTACATTGTGTTCACGATCATTTCCAGAGGTCCCAATAATAGTGGCACATGTTTTTTTAAAAAAATAATTATTTCTTGATGGATTTGTTTTTCGTTGAATAAACTTGTTTCAATTAAAGGTTGGATTTTTCTCTTTTTTTCAGTCTGAGATGAAGCGACTTCAACAAAAGGTGGACTTTTTTCTGACCCTTTATACTAATCTTTACAAGGGGGGTCAATAATTGTGGAGAGCGCTGTATGCATACCTAATTTTGTTTTTAAAAACTGTGCCTTACCAGAGGAGATTCTAGAGTCTGTTGTGGCCCCAAGCAAAAATTTCCAGGGGGCCCTTCTGACCAGTGTTCATCACCAATATGTTATAAATAATCTGACACCAACGAAAAATGTATGAAACCAAAGTTTTTTAAATTCCAAATGTGAAAAATACAATGGTAAAGAACAATAAAACAAAATAAATAAGCCCTCGGGCCCCGACTCTCGGGGGGCCCCTGGGCCAGGGTGCCCCAAGCAGTTGCCTGCCTTGCCTGTTCACAAGCTGCGTGTCTGTGCCTTACTTTGTCACATAATTAATCATAAGTCCTACAAAAGTAATTTTACAACACCATGAAACATACATTATTTACTACTGGATAAAATTGATTTATTTGCTTGTTTTTTTCAGAATAATTTTTTTTTTTGGTATGTTTATTTTTGAAAATAAATTTCTTGGAATTGGTTTTTCGGATAATTTTTTACTGTTTAAATTTTAGTTATTTATTTGGTAGTTAGTTTAGACCAAAATTAGTTCATTAGGTTTTCCAGATGATTCTTCATTATCACAAGTAACACAAATGTTATCAGTAAACAACAACCTCTGATATAACACTGTTTAATTAGAACAAGAAAACCAGACACTTTTTCCTTCTGATTTTTTTTTCCCTCTAAAATGACCTGGTATGTTCCTGCAACATTAATTCGACTAAATATTATGACACGTTCCCCAAAAGTAGGATTATTCAGTATATTCCATGCTGAAGTTTATATAAGAAGAAAGAAAACAAGTCTTCATACAGTTTCAGGGCTGAGATGCGTTCCTATCCCACATTTAGAGGTGTCGTGCTATTATACAGGATAATTCCTGATTATTTCCATTGCCCATGAGCTATGCGTCTGTAAATGCCACTTGTGAAATCAAATGCAAATTTCACAACACATTTCAACTGCCTTTCTAATTAGCAGCTCATCTGCTTGCAGGTTTCAGGCAGTGAAGAGTAAACGCTCACTAGGGGGCGCTGCAATAACTACTTTGCCCAAGACGATGTGCTACTTTCGGCTGGATTGGGATGATTGATGGATTCAGCACAACACATATATCAATTTTCTCAATTAAAAAGGTAAGCCAGGAGCAAACATTACACTCATACTGTTTGTCTGCGTATCGCCGTTACACTCGCCTGCCTGTGTGAGGATGGTTTACTAATATGTTTCTTGAGGTACAGTAAGTATAAATGAATAAATGATGCAGAAAAATCACAAGAATAGACTCACACATGGACACAAATTCAGGTCCAAGACGCCTACACTCCCACATTCATCTCCTGGAGTTTAAAGCCACTTTTCAGGGACTGTGTGGGTGGCAGTCTCAGATCACAACGTGCTCCTTTCCAAAGCCATGTTTAGGAGGCCCACCAAGTTCATTCGCACTTTCTTTCCTAGTTGCCTGGATGGCATTAATTCTTCCTAACTGCACAAACTATACGCCCGACTATATTTTTGAAAAATGTATATGGCTTGAAAGATATTCAAATCCATTTTGCATCAAAAGGAATGTGCAATGCTCGCTCCTCATCTGAATGCTCTCTCTGGTGCAAAGCCTTCACTCTCTGTTACTTATGCATTTACGATGAGACAGGAGATGCAACACAGTCATAGTAATGAGCAGGGGAGAGATTTTCCACTGAAGCCGAAGCAGCATCTTAAGGCTTCTGATGGAATCGTGTGCAAATGAACATCCTGCACAACCTGGGCCTGGTGCACTGGAGCAGGGCTTGTGTTTGGACAGTCTCACACAATGGTGCTGAATTCTTCATTGCGGTCGGTGAGAAGGTTTTGATCAATTTATTAGAACAGCAGCTCGGACAGTAGTCCCGGCGATACTTCAAATCACAGGTTTATATTAATGCACATGTTCTAATGTGTGATCAGCTCTATAATAGAAACTTATACAGGGGCACATGCTCCATAAAAACGGACACGGTGAAGTTTTCTGTGGAAGGAGTGTGTCAGTGCTTTGTAACAGAGGTAACTTTACATTTTCGGACACAGGAAAGACTTCAGGATGGAGGACTTTGCACTATCTGCTTTCTCGGTAACATGACAAGCTACTTTTTTTTTTTTTAAATGAACTGTGAGACAGAATAAAAGAGACGCTCCTGAAGAAACAGTTGTTTTTAGCCATTATAAGATACTATGAATCTCATTCATCTCATTATCTCTAGCCGCTTTATCCTTCTACAGGGTCGCAGGCAAGCTGGAGCCTATCCCAGCTGACGATGGGCGAAAGGCAGGGTACACCCTGGACAAGTCACCAGGTCATACAGGGCTGACACATAGACACAGACAACCATTCACACTCACATTCACACCTACGGTCAATTTAGAGTCACCAGTTAACCTAACCTGCATGTCTTTGGACTGTGGGGGAAACCGGAGCACCCGGAGGAAACCCACGCGGACACGGGGAGAACATGCAAACTCTGCACAGAAAGGCCCTCGCCGGCCCCGGGGCTCGAACCCAGGACCTTCTTGCTGTGAGGCGACAGCGCTAACCACTACACCACCGTGCCGCCCTACTATGAATCTCATCATCATCATCTCATTATCTCTAGCCGCTTTATCCTTCTACAGGGTCGCAGGCAAGCTGGAGCCTATCCCAGCTGACTATGGGCAAAAGGCGGGGTACACCCTGGACAAGTCACCAGGTCATACAGGGCTGACACATAGACACAGACAACCATTCACACTCACATTCACACCTACGGTCAATTTAGAGTCACCAGTTAACCTAACCTGCATGTCTTTGGACTGTGGGGGAAACCGGAGCACCCGGAGGAAACCCACGCGGACACGGGGAGAACATGTAAACTCCGCACAGAAAGGCCCTCGCCGGCCACGGGGCTCGAACCCAGGACCTTCTTGCTGTGAGGCGACAGCGCTAACCACTACACCACCGTGCCGCCCTACTATGAATCTATAAACGGATTACACATACACTACCGTTCAAAAGTTTGGGGTCACTCTGAAATGTCCTTATTTTTGAAAGAAAAGCACTGTTCTTTTCAATGAAGATCATTTTAAACTAATCAGAAATGCACTCTATACATTGCTAATGTGGTAAATGACTATTCTAGCTGCAAATGTCTGGTTTTTGGTGCAATATCTCCATAGGTGTATCGAGGCCCATTTCCAGCAACTCTCACTCCAGTGTTCTAATGGTACAATGTGTTTGCTCATTGCCTCAGAAGGCTAATGGATGATTAGAAAACCCTTGTACAATCATGTTAGCACAGCTGAAAACAGTTGAGCTCTTTAGAGAAGCTATAAAACTGACCTTCCTTTGAGCAGATTGAGTTTCTGGAGCATCACATTTGTGGGGTCGATTAAATGCTCAAAATGGCCAGAAAAATGTCTTGACTATATTTTCTATTCATTTTACAACTTATGGTGGTAAATAAAAGTGTGACTTTTCATGGAAAACACAAAATTGTCTGGGTGACCCCAAACTTTTGAACGGTAGTGTATGATGTGTCATTCATTAAAAAAGAAGCCTTTTTTAATGCTAGAAAAATTGCTGTGGTACAAGAGGAATAAAACAGGGTGGCATGGTGGTGTAGTGGTTAGTACTGTCGCCTGACAGGAAGAAGGTTCTGGGTTTGAGCCCAGTGGCCGACGGGGGCCTTTTTGTGTGGAGTTTGTATAACTCCGTGTGGGTTTCCTCTGGTTTCTCCCACAGTTAGGTTAACTGGCTACTCGAAATTGCCCATGTGTGTGAATGGTTGTTTCCCCAAGCCCGGAAATGGGAGGGTTGTGGCAGGAAGGGCACCCGGTGTAAAACTATGCTCCAGTTAATATGACATGTGGGTCCACATGGCAGCGACCCCACACAAGTAAGTGGGACAAGCTGGAAGAAGTGAGTGAGATAAGAGGAATAACACCTCAGGTGTGCTATTATAGAAAAATGATCAAATGTTTCATCGCATCACCCCTTCCTTCATTATTTTCTTTATTTATCTATCTGTCATGTTTCATTCCACTCAAAATTCTTCTGGATAAAACTAAACTCCGTTTCACTTGGAATGAAATAAGCTTTAAGATGGTACATCACAGGCATTTAGCAGACACTTTTATCCAGAGCAATGTACAATATACCCAGAGCAACCTGGCGGGCAGTTGGGGGTTAGATGCCTTGCTCAAGGACACTTCAGCTGTTCCTGCTGGGTCAGGGAATTGAACTAGTAACGTTTTGGTCCCAAAGCTGCTTTTCTAACCGTTAAGCTATGGCTTCCCCCAGTTTTTTTTTGAATTAATAAAATACATGTTTAGCTGGGCGGCATGGTGGTGTAGTGGTTAGCGCTGTCGCCTCACAGCAAGAAGGTCCTGGGTTCGAGCCCCGGGGCCGGCGAGGGCCTTTCTGTGCGGAGTTTGCATGTTCTCCCCGTGTCCGCGTGGGTTTCCTCCGGGTGCTCCGGTTTCCCCCACAGTCCAAAGACATGCAGGTTAGGTTAACTGGTGACTCTAAATTGACCGTAGGTGTGAATGTGAGTGTGAATGGTTGTCTGTGTCTATGTGTCAGCCCTGTGATGACCTGGCGACTTGTCCAGGGTGTACCCCGCCTTTCGCCCGTAGTAAGCTGGGATAGGCTCCAGCTTGCCTGCGACCCTGTAGAAGGATAAAGCGGCTAGAGATAATGAGATGAGATGAGACATGTTTAGCTAGGGGCGGCACGGTGGTGTAGTGGTTAGCGCTGTCGCCTCACAGCAAGAAGGTCCGGGTTCGAGCCCCGTGGCCGGCAAGGACCTTTCTGTGTGGAGTTTGCATGTTCTCCCCGTGTCCGCGTGGGTTTCCTCCGGGTGCTCCGGTTTCCCCCACAGTCCAAAGACATGCAGGTTAGGTTAACTGGTGACTCTAAATTGACCGTAGGTGTGAATGGTTGTCTGTGTCTGTGTGTCAGCCCTGTGATGACCTGGCGACTTGTCCAGGGTGTACCCCGCCTTTCGCCCGTAGTCAGCTGGGATAGGCTCCAGCTTGCCTGCGACCCTGTAGAACAGGATAAAGCGGCTACAGATAATGAGATGAGATGAGATGTTTAGCTAGCTAAACTAGCTAGCTATGTTAATTAACAAAATAATATAAGGTATAAAAATATCTCATTCATCTCATTATCTCTAGCCGCTTTATCCTGTTCTACAGGGTCGCAGGCGAGCTGGAGCCTATCCCAGCTGACGATGGGCGAAAGGCGGGGTACACCCTGGACAAGTCGCCAGGTCATCACAGGGCTGACACATAGACACAGACAACCATTCACACTCACTTTTACACCTACGGTCAATTTAGAATCACCAGTTAGCCTAACCTGCATGTCTTTGGACTGTGGGGGAAACCGGAGCACCCGGAGGAAACCCACGCGGACACGGGGAGAACATGCAAACTCCGCACAGAAAGGCCCTCGCCGGCCACGGGGCTCGAACCCGGACCTTCTTGCTGTGAGGCGACAGCGCTAACCACTACACCACCGTGCCGCCCTGTATAAAAATATACAGATAGTTTAATTGCTGTTAAATAAATCATCGTTACACAACTCAAGACTCGGATCCTTCGAACTTGCACATAACACGTGAGAAATGCAGGATAGTTTACTCGCTATGAACTGGAGCTGGAATGTTGAACATTCATGGATTATGTCATTTCAATTAAGGGTAAAAATGTCCCAAAGTCATCATTTTAAAAAATGTTGAAGAACCTCTTAAGCTACATATGCTATTTTAGTGTAGTGGTATAAATTGGACTACATCATTTTTTTTAAACCTGAGACAACTACAGAAGGAGTTAAAACATCATCTCTACAGTCTCGGAACATATTCCCGGGTATTAAAACTTGGTCGCAAAGTTATGTATTGCACTTGTAGGCAAAAGCATTGCAGCAAAAGTCACCGTAGCAGCATGTGGTTAATGTATATGCACAGTGGCAGGTTAAAGACAGCAGTGTCACTTCAGTCTCCTCTGATTGACTTCTTGCATGGAAAAAAGTGCTGATTCGTCAAATCCCTCTGGCTGATTGCTTTAATGGTCTGTTCTCACTCAGTCTCTGACTCTGAATCCCAAACAGCTCCCTTCTGCCTATATAAGTGCACTAGATAGGGTATGAAATAATGGCTTCTCCACCGGAGGCAGTGCACCTGATGTGCAATATGGAGCCATTTGGGATTCAGCCAGGGCTTTTTGGGGATACAGATTAGTGTGTTACAGAAAGTGACTGCCACTCTCCCCTACTTTTTGCACACTGAAAATTAAATTCAACAGAACTCTGTGATTTGATTTCAAGGGAAGAAAGGCATATATCAATGTGCTGCATGACACTGAGAGGTTACCTCCTAGCTGCCCCCCCCCCCAACATTAATTTATTGCACTTCTTTTCCATTGTGTGCCAGGCCAAAGCTTGGTAGTATTCTTGTTGCTCCTTTTTTCCTTAAGATGATGTTCTTTTCAACATGGAATACCTTGCATCTTTCCAGGAACCTTTATGAAAGGGTTAATGTATCGTTGTAAATCTGTCAATGAGTTTTACGGTACGTCTAGGAGAGTTGAATTAAGATCAATATATTAAATATGTCTCCAAAGGTGCATATTTACAACTTCAATTCCAACAAGTGTTGCCAGGCAAAACAAACCTCGCCCAGCAGCACTTATTCTGTACCTATATGTTGATGATAATGGTAATATTTCTCAATCATTGATATATAATGAATATATAAGCATTGTATAGCATGTGCAGAATGTGGCTTGGTATTGTCTGGTTGGAATAATCAGGGACATCCCTGAAAAAGCATTCTTACTCCAAAACCTGTATGTACCTTTCAGCATTAATGGTGCCTTCACAGATGTGCAAGTTACCCATGCCATTGGCACTAACACACTCCCATACTATCACAGATGCTGGCTTTTGAACTTTGTGCCAATAACAATATGGATGGTCTTTTTCCTTTTTAGCCTGGAAGATACAATGTCTGTAATTTCCAAAAACAATTTGAAACGTGGACTCGTCAGACCACAGCATACTTTTACACTCTGTGTGAGTCCACCTCAGATGAGCTTCAGCCGAGAGCATTCGGTGGTGTTTCTGGATGTTGTTGATATATGGATTTTGCTTTGCATGGTAGATGCAGCAATGAACTGTGTTTTCCGAAGCGTTCCTGAGCCCATGTGTATATTTAATCCAGTGCTGCCTGAACAATCAAAGGTCACAGGCATTCAATACTGGTTTTTAGCCTTGTCCCTTACATGCAAATATTTCTTTGGATTCTCTGAATTATTTGATGATATTATGGATTGTTGATGGTGAAATCCCTAAATTCTTTGGAACAGGATGTCAAGAAATGTTGTTCTTAAACTGTTGGACTACTTGCCCATCAAATTCAGAATGTGTACCTTCTCCTTTCGGCTGCTCCCGTTCTGTTCAGGGTCACCACAGCAGATCTCTCATCTCATCTCATTATCTCTAGCCGCTTTATCCTTCTACAGGGTCGCAGGCAAGCTGGAGCCTATCCCAGCTGACTACGGGCGAAAGGCGGGGTACACCCTGGACAAGTCGCCAGGTCATCACAGGGCTGACACATAGACACAGACAACCATTCACACTCACATTCACACCTACGGTCAATTTAGAGTCACCAGTTAACCTAACCTGCATGTCTTTGGACTGTGGGGGAAACCGGAGCACCCGGAGGAAACCCACGCGGACACGGGGAGAACATGCAAACTCCACACAGAAAGGCCCTTGCCGGCCCCGGGGCTCGAACCCAGGACCTTCTTGCTGTGAGGCGACAGCGCTAACCACTACACCACCGTGCCACCCCCACAGCAGATCTGTTCTGCATATTTGATTTGGCATAGGTTTTACACCGGATGCCCTTCCTGACACAACCCTCCCCAGTCTATCCAGGCTTGGGACTAGCACTAAGTATGCACTGTCTTGTACAACCCCAGTGGCTGGGTATTTTACCTAATCTGCATGTCTTTGAACTGTAGGAGAAACCAGAGGACCTGGAGGAAACACAGACATGGGGAGAACATGCAAACTCCACACAGAAAGGCCCCCCAATCAGCCATGAGGTTCAAACCCAGAACCTTCTTGCTGTGAGGCAACAGTGCTAACCACTACACCACTGTGCCACCCTTTATATAAAATTCAGAATGTGTATATTTACAAAAAATAATGCAGTTTATTATTACAGTTTGAGCATTGAATATTTTGTCTTTATATTGTATTCAACTGAATATAGGTTGAAAAGGATTTGCAAATCATTGCATTCTGTTTTTATTTGTTTTACACAGCATCCAAACTTTTTTGGGATCGGGATTGTAGCACAAAGGACAATCTCATCTCATTATCTCTAGCCGCTTTATCCTTCTACAGGGTCGCAGGCAAGCTGGAGCCTATCCCAGCTGACTACGGGTGAAAGGCGGGGTACACCCTGGACAAGTCACCAGGTCATCACAGGGCTGACACATAGACACAGACAACCATTCACACTCACATTCACACCTACGGTCAATTTAGAGTCACCAGTTAACCTAACCTGCATGTCTTTGGACTGTGGGGGAAACCGGAGCACCCGGAGGAAACCCACGCGGACACGGGGAGAACATGCAAACTCCGCACAGAAAGGCCCTTGCTGGCCACGGGGCTCGAACCCGGACCTTCTTGCTGTGAGGCGACAGCACTGACCACTACACCACCGTGCCGCCCACAAAGGACAATATGGAAATCAAAATGACTGCATATATTTAAAACAGCAACAGGATGAAATGAAATAATGTAAGTACATTTTCTACAAATTCAGTTTATGCTCAAAGACACGACACCACGCTTAAAGCAGCTTTCCAGACCAAAAAGCAAAGCTGCTCTTACTGTATAAACTCTTGCATTTGGATCTATATTAACCAACCAGAAGGCTGAGTAGAAAAACCTTGAGTTTCATTACCCAGGAGCAGAGAGAGAAGTATAGAAAATTACAAGCCAGGTTTAAATAGAGGGCAAGAAGTATCTCAGTTTCTCACGGCACAGATAGCTAGCCTGCTGCAGTCACCATTGATTGGCTGATAAAGCAGAAATTGATCAGCGCACGCTCATTAGCATCCTATTAGCCATGACCTGTACTACCAAAACACAAAACGCTCTACCTCAAATGGATTAACAAGTGCAACAATTCAGCCCGAGACAGAAAATCTGTGAGCGCTCAGCTGAAGCCAGAAATCGATTGAATTTGATCATTTACCCTCAGCGGACAAGCAACACACTTTCATTTTGTGACCTTCATTTTCCATATTCCATTTTTTTTCCAATTTAGAATTTAGTTATAGTAAGGGCCAAGGTCTTTTGTCCTCTGTAGAAATGGTTTATACCATATCATGTGTGTGTGTGTGTGTGTGTGTGTGTGTGTGTAAACTGAAGGTGGAACACAGGCTTCTTTCTTGGATTGGACAGCCTCTTAGTCCATGGCATTGTAAAACTCACTTGACTGTAGGCAGGGACACTAGTGTTCGAACAGCTTCCACTTCATGGCAGGCCTATTCCTCAGTGTTTCCTGGGTTGTTTCTGATCAACTGACCCAATTTCCTCTTAGATGATAGAGACAGTTTGGGTCTTCTTCCATCAAAATGACTTGGCAAGGTGGCTACATCTCCCAATAACTTGTATTTACGTTCAGTTGTTTAAATTGATGATCCTGAAACCTGCAGTTGTTTCCAAATGGCTCCAAGAGACATTCCTAAGTTTAACGCTATAATCCTCTTTCTCAGATCTGCACTGAGCTCCTTGGACTTTCCCCACAGGACTGTGTATTATCAATCCAGCGAGTGCTGTTAAACAAACACTTTATGTAGGAACAGAGAAGCTACCAGCTATAGTCAATCAGGATCACTAACAGGAAGTTAAAAGGCCTTGGCAAGTTAAGACATTTTGGAACTTTCAGCACCACTAATGAATGTGGGTGTGTGCATATTTTTGACCCTGTGTTGTTTTCAGAAAAATAACAAATTAAAAAAAATAAATTAAAACTTGTGCACCAAATTCTTGTTTGTTCAACATACATCATTAATAGAAAAAATCATTTTACCACAGAAAAAAGAACAGTTCAAAGAAATCACTGATAACCCAAAATTGCTGTGATATTCATACAACTGTAAAGTCTATGTATGTTATATTATCTATCTATCTATCTATCTATCTATCTATCTATCTATCTATCTATCTATCTATCTATCTATCTATCTTTTTCCTATCCACATTCACTGGATATAAGTAATCGTGCACTCTGATTGGCTACTCTACGACGAGGCTATCAGCTCATATACTGTGAGGAGAGAAAAACAAAATAGCAGAGCATGTTACTGAACCAACCGAGGACGAAATAAAAACTCTACCCCAAAAAATACAAAAAAAGTAACAAAATATGGAATAAAAGTATTTGATGGTAAGAACATCTTTTTTTTTATTTTTCAAGAATTATTGTAGCATTTTCCACAAATTGCTGTAATTTCGCTGGTTTGTTTACATTTGAAGCGGAAAAATTATTTTGTCAGATGTTTTGTATAAAGTTTTTATTTATCAAATTTGCAAAAAATAAAAATGCTCTGTTTCTCAAAATCCAGTGAATGTGGATAGAATAAAACAGTTATTCCACTCAATCTTGTTGTACACAGCTTATAGCTGACTCGTGCTACATGCCTTGTTGGCTATCAGCTCATGTATGACTCGATTTTGTGGAATAGCTGTACACACACACACACACACACACACACACATATGCCCACTAGGTCGCTCGCTCAATACCTAATTTTCCATATTCTGATGGTTGGCCTCCGGACCCTCTTGATGTAGGTAGCACGCAATGGCTCATCCCAGTCAATTGGCAACATGGTACCGCCATGCTTCATTCATGTGTGGGTTGGCGTGCCGTGGACCTCAGCACAGTTGTTGGGGCATGGACCCCAGTGGACTGATTTTCTTTTGGCCCCTATCCCAAGACCAACTCCGGCATGGGTGAACCTACCGGGGACCCGAAGGCCCCTGCCAGTAAGAGCCCTTGGGGTCATAGGAGGCACACAAGGTATCAGTCCAAGCAGAGTGAGTGAGTGAGTATATATATATATATATATATATATATACACACAACCCCGATTCCAAAAAAGTTGGGACAAAGTTCAAATTGTAAATAAAAACGGAATGCAATAATGTGGAAGTTTCAAAATTCCATATTTTATTCAGAATAGAACATAGATGACATATCAAATGTTTAAACTGAGAAAATGTATCATTTAAAGAGAAAAATTAGGTGATTTTAAATTTCATGACAACAACACATCTCAAAAAAGTTGGGACAAGGCCATGTTTACCACTGTGAGACATCCCCTTTTCTCTTTACAACAGTCTGTAAACGTCTGGGGACTGAGGAGACAAGTTGCTCAAGTTTAGGGATAGGAATGTTAACCCATTCTTGTCTAATGTAGGATTCTAGTTGCTCAACTGTCTTAGGTCTTTTTTGTCGTATCTTCTGTTTTATGATGCGTCAAATGTTTTCTATGGGTGAAAGATCTGAACTGCAGGCTGGCCAGTTCAGTACCCGGACCCTTCTTCTACGCAGCCATGATGCTGTAATTGATGCAGTATGTGGTTTGGCATTGTCATGTTGGAAAATGCAAGGTCTCCCCTGAAAGAGACGTCGTCTGGATGGGAGCACATGTTGCTCTAGAACCTGGATATACCTTTCAGCATTGATGGTGTCTTTCCAGATGTGTAAGCTGCCCATGCCACACGCACTAATGCAACCCCATACCATCAGAGATGCAGGCTTCTGAACTGAGCGCTGATAACAACTTGGGTCGTCCTTCTCCTCTTTAGTCCGAATGACACGGCGTCCCTGATTTCCATAAAGAACTTCACATTTTGATTCGTCTGACCACAGAACAGTTTTCCACTTTGCCACAGTCCATTTTAAATGAGCCTTGGCCCAGAGAAGACGTCTGCGCTTCTGGATCACGTTTAGATACGGCTTCTTCTTTGAACTATAGAGTTTTAGCTGGCAACGGCGGATGGCATGGTGAATTGTGTTCACAGATAATGTTCTCTGGAAATATTCCTGAGCCCATTTTGTGATTTCCAATACAGAAGCATGCCTGTATGTGATGCAGTGCCGTCTAAGGGCCCGAAGATCACGGGCACCTAGTATGGTTTTCCGGCCTTGACCCTTATGCACAGAGATTCTTCCAGATTCTCTGAATCTTTTGATGATATTATGCACTGTAGATGATGATATGTTCAAACTCTTTGCAATTTTACACTGTCGAACTCCTTTCTGATATTGCTCCACTATTTGTCGGCGCAGAATTAGGGGGATTGGTGATCCTCTTCCCATCTTTACTTCTGAGAGCCGCTGCCACTCCAAGATGCTCTTTTTATACCCAGTCATGTTAATGACCTATTGCCAATTGACCTAATGAGTTGCAATTTGGTCCTCCAGCTGTTCCTTTTTTGTACCTTTAACTTTTCCAGCCTCTTATTGCCCCTGTCCCAACTTTTTTGAGATGTGTTGCTGTCATGAAATTTCAAATGAGCCAATATTTGGCATAAAGTTTCAAAATGTCTCACTTTCGGCATTTGATATGTTGTCTATGTTCTATTGTGAATACAATATCAGTTTTTTAGATTTGTAAATTATTGCATTCTGTTTTTATTTACAATTTGTACTTTGTCCCAACTTTTTTGGAATCGGGGTTTTATATATATATATATATATATATATATATATATATATATATATATATGCATATGCACACACAGATGGTGGACCCGTGGTTGTTACTATGGTTCAGACTGATTGGGGTAGGTAGTATGTAGAGCATTTACCCCCTTTATGTTCAGAAACATCCCAGTTTGTGCTTTGTACAACTTTAACACTTTATTCATGCTGCTGTATTGATGCATGGTGTCTGTCAAGACGGTTGGAGCTTAATAAAAAGGTGCATTGCATAATCAAAGGCTTGCACTAAATAAAAATGCCTGATGTAACTTTAAAGTATTTGTTACATCTTAATCATTTGATGTTTTCAGCACACTTTTTTAAATTTTTTTTATTTTTTACCACTCTTCTTTCTAAAAGAGTGATGACACTGAGGCAGCTTGATATGTTTGACCACATAGCCTGATATTGTAGGTCACAGCCCATGCAGCTTTCTTCAAAATAATGTTCAAGGACATTTTCACCTTGTTTGTCCCACTTCTAATCTTGTTTGACACTAGATAAATGATCTGCCTGTGCATTTCAACCTCTGGCTGACTCTTTTGTTTGGAAGATAATCTGGATTGTATTCTGTTGCTTCATCCAAATTAAGTCTTGATGGGTTGAAGACCTTGCTCACCCCATGTGTGCTCCTGCATGTGTCCTGAATATTGTGTCCCATAGTGCTGTAAGCTGATTGGTGATATAACTCATACACCAAGTATACTTTTTTAGAACTTTTTAAGGGATTAGAAAGTAATCGTTGTTGAATGTGTCGAATACAAACACATCATCTGAAGAACAAAGAACCAGAGCTGATATTCACTGTTTTAATGAAATCTAATATGCTCTGGTGCAACAGGTCAGTCACTCTTGGCCCCTTTTATTGTCTGTGATAATCCTTTTAAATAACAGCGACCTTCCGAGGTTCATTTTTACAATCATGAACTTATCACTAAGATAGTCACGTTCTTCTTTAGTTGAGAATGCCATTGTCTGTAATAAAATATTTATAGGTATGTATAGGGTGTATGAAGGGAGGTGATGGTGTATCAGTGTAATAATCGTAGGAGAAATGGCCATCTTGGAAGCCAAGGAATCAATCATTTGATATGATATAATGTGATCTTAATACCGTATAAGTATTTCTTTCAAAACTCCCTTAAACCTTTCCACTTTTTGTAGTGTTACAACCTTTTGGACTTGAAATCAACTCAACAGTTTATTTGCACAACATATCAAAATATTGCAAAAAATATATTTTTTTATTGTGACTTTTTTTTTTTAAATCGTGAGATTAATTATGCACAAAAGCAGACATTTATTGGTTGCATAAGTATCCATTTACCACAAGCCAATATTAGTAGATTAAGTCCTGGCTTTGATTGCAACTATAGCTGTCTTCTGGGAAGCCTCTTTCAGCTTTACGGATCTGAACCCTCATATTTATGTCCGTTCTTTTTCGTAAAATTGCTTCTGTAAGATAGAGACCTGGAACAGCAACTTTCAAGTTTGTCACAGATTCTCAGTTGAAATAAGGTCTTGGGATTGGGCCATTTTAACACAATCAGGTTCTTAATTTTGAACCACTCGTGTAGATATGGCTTTGTGTTTAAAGTTGTTGTCATGTTGGAAGCTGAACTTCCGCCCCAGTCACAAGTTTCTTCTAGGATTGCTCTGTATTTGGCTCTGTTCATCTTGGTGTCAATCCTGAGCAGTTTCCCCATCCCTGCTAATGAAAAGCATTTCCAAAACATGATGCTCCCACCACCATGCTTCCCCAAGCCGATTGTGCTTTCAGAATAAAGAGCAGCAGTGTGTTTCCCCAAAACATTGCATTTTGAGTTTAAATTTGGTCTCATCAGACCAGAAAACCTTTTCCCATGTTTGCTGAGTTTTCACAAGATTTCATGTGACTTGCTTTATATATATATATATATATATATATATATATATATATATATATATATATATATATATAAAGTAGAGTAAAAAGTCTCTGTCAGCCAACAACCAGTCTGTCCAAAAGGATCCAGAGGATACCACGGGTCCCAGCAGTGTAGATATAGATAATGTAGAATAGAAACATTTCACTCTGACACCCAACTTTTGAACATTATTAAAAATTTATTCTCGACAAACGTTTCGGCCTTCTTCAGTGTCATAAAAAACTACATAGTGCTAGGGGCGTGGTCTTATATATACAAAATTGTGAGTTCTATACACTTCAAAGTAAAAGACAAAGAAAAAAATAAACTATCAATTACATAATTTAATAATTAAATATTATTAAAAAGAATGCGATTTTTAGATTTATATTCTTTTCACTTATTTAACCCATAAGGGGCTAAAGTAAACAATTGCGACATCCAGTACGCTTCCCTATTTAGAAGCGCGTTGTCTAAACTATCTTGAGCAGCGTTAACTATTGTTTCTATACAAATTAATTCAAAATCATTCAAATTATGGGGAGACTGATTAAAATGTTTGGCTACTTTGCATGTTTTTTTTTTCATACTAGATTTATGGTTACGAAAACGTACTTTAAACTCTGTAATACAAGAGCCAACATATTGGAGATTACATTTACGGCAAGTTGCTCAATATATTGTATTGCGGGAAGTACAAGAAAGATGTTGGCGAATTTTGTATTTCCTTCCGGTTACGGAGCTGACAAAGAAAATTGACTCTGCGAAAAAGTTATTACATAAATTGCATTTTTTGCTACACCTAAAGCAACCTTGTTCACGCCCTTGATTATTGACTTCCGTGTCACCACGCTTGAGTTTAGAAGGAGCCAGAATTTCCTTAAGATTTTTAGGCCTTCTAAAAGCCGAAATAATACTACCCTCCGGAAATACCTCTTGCATGAAAGCAGAGGAATGCAAAAAGCTGAGGTTGTTCTGCAAAATCTTACCGATATCCGGAAGGTTAGGGTTAAAGTCAACAACCAAGGGCGTAACCTTACGCTCAGGCTTAATTGCCCTAGGCTTAAGTAACTCACTGCTTGGGAGAGAAGCTACTTGACCAAATTTACCAGAGACCAGGTTAGGGTCTTGATCTACTAAATACTTCTTGTATTCCGAATTTCTGCGATTAAGAAAGCCCTCATTAGAACAGTTGCGTTTGAGACACAACGCAACGCTATAGGGGATGGCGCGCTTGCAATGCTCAGGGTGACAACTAGTGGGGGGGAAGATAGAGGTGACTATCGGTAGGTTTCGAATAGACATCTGTCTGAACGAAACCATCAACTAGTTGCAGGGTCAGGTCTAATACATTGAGCTTTTTCTCAGAAAAAAACATTTTGAATTTGATGGTAGGGTACAACCCGTTAATGTATTCCGTAAATTCATGTAATTTATCCTGACCGTGCACCCAGATGTCGACTATGTCATCTCTATAGCGCAGCCAAAGCAAGGGTCTTATCTGAACTGTGGATCTTTCCATCTCCATCATAGTTATTCTTGGCCTTTCAATGTTAATTAATATTAATTTGTTTACTAATAGACTTCCCAAGGAAGTGAGAAGCATTTTGCACACAATACATGGGGCTTAACTTTGTTTTGCTGGGGCCAAGATTGGGGGTAAAAAAAAGCATTTTCAAAGCATTTTATTCATCTGTATCAGGCATAGCTCACATACAGTTGTGTTCAAAATAATAGCAGTGTGTTTAAAAACGTGAGTAAAGCTCAAAATCCTTATAATAGTTTTTATTTCCATGCATTGGGAACAATGCACATTATATTCTACATCAAAACATGAAGAAAAATGTATCAATATTTTAATTACTTTACAGAAAATGAAGAAAAATGAACATTGGGCTGTTCAAAAAAATAGCAGTGTCTGCATTTTTCATTACAAACTCCAAATATTTACTGTATAAACTGAAAAAATCTTAAGGATTTAGTATTCCTGTGAATCACTGAACTAATATTTAGTTGTATAACCACGGTTTCTGAGAACTTCTGGCACCTGTGAACAGGTATTCCAGCCCAGGATGATTTGACAACATTCCACAATTCCTCTGCATTTCTTGGTTTTGCCTCAGAAACAGCATTTTTGATGTCACCCCACAAGTTTTCTATCGGATTAAGGTCCGGGGATTGGGCTGGCCACTCCATGACTTTCATTTTGTTGGTCTTGAACCCTGATGCTGCTCGCTTACTGGTGTGTTTGGGGTCGTTGTCTTGTTGAAACACCCATTTCAAGGGCATTTCCTCTTCAGCATAAGGCAACATGACCTCCTCAAGTATTTTGATATATGCAAACTGATCCATGATCCCTGGTATGCGATAAATGGGCCCAACACCACAGTAAGAGAAACATCCCCATATCATGATGCTTGCACCACCATGCTTCACTGTCTTCAGAGTGTACTGTGGCTTGAATTCAGTGTTTGGGGGTCGTCTGAAAAACTGTCTGCGGCTCTTGGACCCAAAAAGAACAATTTTACTTTCATCAGTCCACAAAATGTTTTTCCATTTCTCTTTAGGCCAGTCGATGTGTTCTTTGGCAAATTGTATCCTCTTCAGCACGTCTTTTTTTTAACAGTGGAACTTTGCGGGAGCTTCTTGCCGATAGATTAACTTCACACAGGCATCTTCTAATTGTCACAGTACTCACAGGTAACTTCAGACCGTCTTTCATCACCCTGGAGCTGATCATTGGCTGAGTCTTTGCCATTCTGGCTATTCTTCAATCCATTCGAATGGTAGTCTTCTGTTGTCTTCCACGTCTCTCTGGCTTTGCTGTCCATTTTAAAGCACTGGAGATCATTTTAGCTGAGTAGCCCATCATTTTCTGCACTTCTTTACAGTATACGTTTTACCTCTCCAATCAACGTTTTAATCAAAGCACGCTGTTCTTCTGAACAATGTCTGGAACGACCCATGTTTCTCATGTTTTCAGAGAGAAATGGATGTACAACATGTGCTGGCTTCATCCTTAAATTAGGGCCACCTGACTGACATCTGTTTTTTCACAGAATGAATGATCTCACTAATTAAACTCCACACTGCTATTATTTTGAACACGTCCCTTTCACTTAATTATTCGATTACACAGACTCAGGAGCATGCATATCATGAATGTTGGGTCTGTTGATTTTCTATGACTCTACTACACCTACTGGTAAATTATTTGCCATGTAGTAATATAATTTCCACAAAAAACAGTGATTGATCTGATTAGTCGTGTTGGACTGCTATTATTTTGAACACAAGTGTAAAACATAACATTTCCTTTACAGTTCAGTTTTCTTAAACAATACTAACAGGACAAAGGATTGACTTTTAAAATTGTGTTGTTACCTTTTATATCACCATTGTACTGCATTGGAAGGAGTTCTTAACCAACGATCTTTGTAAGGCAGGCAGACATTAAAAACAACATAACTTGAGACAAAATTAAGTTGAGAGGCTATCACCCTTGACGTTCTATTGGCTACTATGTAGTTAATATTTAGGTTTAACCCCATAATAATTGGCAATTGAGAGCTAACACACTGTCTAGCAACTTGTTTTGAGTGGATTTAGATATTTGGTCAACGTTGTTTAATACAGAACAGTACCTGTAGATTCCTCCAATCAGTAATCTTGTTGCCACAGAGTTGCATTGTTGAACTAATGTTTAATCAATGCAGCAAAACCAACTTTCAATTGCATTGTTCTCTTTGCTTGTTCAATTGAGACATTCAGCAACTTTCAAACATCGATCCATGAGTCACGATGGTACGGCCTTTTGGCTTTTGCAAACTTTTTTTTAGTTATCATGGTGTTAGTGCAGTCCAATATACTTTAGATACTGACTCCTGATCACACTTCTGAGACCATCACTCTTGGTTATCCTTAGAATATCAGCATTAGAGGATCTTTGTCGGTATTCTTTTTCTTCAGCGCCTTCAGGAGTCGGCAGTCGAGTCCAGCCACCTTTAACCATTTGTCTCAACAATTCCATCCCACAGGTTTCCAGCTTATCTATATGCACGTCATTGATATACCATGCTTGAGTTCCATATGTGAGACGAGGTCTAACACCTCCATTATCTTCATTCGCGTTACCATGTTAACTTTATGATCTGTTGGTACCTGTCTCATTTTGTTAAACTTCCCAATCATTTTCAATACACAACGTTCAGTAAAACTTCCCAGATCTTTGTTATATATCAATTGGCCCAGATACGTGAACTCACTGACATTCTGCATGGCATTTTCACTAGCTGAGAACAGTGGTGGTCCAGTAGCAAGTTCTTCATTGTTGAATACCTGGGTCTTTATCTTGGAGGAGGAGATGTTGTCCAAAATGTGAGCATGTATCGTTCACGATGTTCATTCTCTTCTCCACCTCTGCTATACTGTTACCGAACAGAACCATGCCACCTGCATATAGCAACCATCTGATAATCTGCACACCACTGAGTTTAACACTTTTTCGCCGTTCTCTAGTTGTACATACAGTAGGTACGGAATGTTATATTCAAATTCAATTCCCCAGCCTTCTAGAAACTGTTTATCAATCTCACATGCAGCCACCTAAGTGTGTTTTAACGAACAAGTTTCAATAAAATTGTCATCCCAACTCCATCTCCAAAACCACACAATGACACGAAACTAGCAGAGAAAATTTGGGCATCTGAAAATCGAGACGCCTTTTCTCAGCCTTTACTTGTCAGAAATGGTTCTGTACATCATAGTCACCCTGTCTGCACTTACACTTTGGCTTTATATGTGGGAATTTACTAGATTTAATTCTGATCATTTGCTATGAAATAAGATCTTGGTGGCTGCAGAATACCAGCAGCCCAATTTGGCAACTCTATCATCAACTGTCTTGTCTCCTGCTCCTTCCCTGAGCATGGGGCAACATGATTCATGCCCCAGTGGTACTCTATGATGGCTCTATTGCAGTTCCTAATTTTTGACCACTAGGTGTAAGAATAACTCTGTGGAACTAAATGAGACACTGTGCCCTTGTTAACTTTTGTTGAATGGCTGATATAGCGGTATGATGCACCACCTGTCTCACTGAGCTGCCACTTGGGATATTGTTAGAAGACAAAAAGTGTAAATATTGAGTGTAACTTTGAAGCTTTCTTTTACTAAACCATGGCTGAAAGGTTCATACTGAACATATTACAGACACGTTTAAAAATCATTCACTTTCAAAGCCAAATATGTGCAAATATGCAAATATGTGCAAATATGCAAATCAAGGGCGTATATTTAACAGTTATTCCACGAAATCGAGTCGTACATGAGCTGATATCCGACGAGGCACGTAGCACCAAGTTGGCTATAAGCTATGTACGACAAGATTGAGTGGAATAACTGTTTTATTCTATCCACATTCACTGGATTTTCAGCAACGGAGCATTTTTATTTTTAGCAAATTCGATCAATAAAAACAGTATACAAAACGTGACAAAATCATTTCCGCTTGGAATGCAAACAAACCGATGAAATGACAGTAGCAATTTGTGAAAAATGTGATGATGATAATAATAATAATAATAATAATAATAACAATAATAACAATAATAATAGTTGAAAATTAAAAAAAAGATACATTCGTACCATCAAATACTTTCATTCCATGTTTTGATGCTTTTTTTTCACGTTTTGTTTTTGAGTAGAGTTTTTATTTCGTCCTCGGCTGGTTCAGCAACACGCTCCACCATTTTGTTTTTCTCTATTCACGGTATACATAGTTTGCACATGACGTCACAGAGTCGGGGATTCCCTAGTGGTGGCCATCTTGTGGGTCAAGCTTACCGTACGGGTGACTGAGCACACATTGTAACGCGCGAGTACAAAGTCTTCAAAAGAACCCAAGCAGGCTATTTAAAGCTAGCAATGGTGCACACCTGTTGTATTCACGGCTGTCGTAATAGGTCAGATGATGACGTCAAGCGGAGCTTTTATGGAATTCCCACTGTACGGGAGCACGAAGGTGAGCAAACAAAGAAACTCAGCATACAAAGGAGAAATCTATGGCTTGCAAGAATCAACTGCAAGGATTATCAGCCTTCCAAACACAGCAAAGTCTGCTCCGATCATTTTATAAGTGGTAAGTTGTTTAAATAAACAATCAATTGTGTTTAAGTTTGTTTTTGGAAACCAAAACATCGTGTAAACAATCTCTGAAGAATGCCTAACTGGAACCGCTGAGTGTACGTTTACACTGTACACTGACATGGTACTGTAATACCACTAATAGATGTAAAATTTGTCTTAAATCAACTCGATATTATACACACACATATATTTATATGCAGTGTTGAGAGCTCTAAAATTCCAATGTTTACATACCTTGGCTGTAATTAGGACACGACTGTCACTTGTTTTTATATGGTGGACTTCACGGACCCAGCCACAGACAAAATAATTGTATGACTCCAGCGACTTGTATGCTTTGAGGTCGTCAAGTGTGTAGGCACTTTTACTATTCACGAAATAGTTCACAATATCAGGGTACGATATGGATGGCAGCCCTGCATAGTCACTTGAAAATGCATCTTTGTCCACTTCGTAGGGGTCAATTCCCCCAATCAAGGCCAGTTTGGCTGCATACCGTTGTCGTGAGATGTCGTCTAATGTATCTATATACTTCCGTTTGCTTGATTTTGCCGACATTGATCTTTATTTTAGAAAACTGCACGATTACTCATATCCAGTGAATGTGGATAGAACTCTCAGGTCGCCGACCCCCACAGGGGACTTTTAGGACTGTTAGTAAACACACATCTAAAGCTCTGTGAGTTTTTGTGCTAGAAACATTCAAGTAACACCACTAGAAATCTTGAATCTTCTAGTTTTCAAAAAAAAATTATATATATATATATATATATATATATATAAAACAAACTTTATCTTTAGCACTTTGTAAAGAGAATAAAAAATCTTACGAATTTCAGTACTTCACCCAGCAACAGCCTCTTAACGACACACCCATCAGCTATTCACATGTTAATCGCATGGAACATCAGTGTCGTCATTCGCTCATTGTGTAGCAAGGGGAAGTCAGAACACGCCCCATTTCACCGGTATAAACAAGTGCACATGTTCACTTGTTTCCATACCAACTGAGAAACTTTGAGGAATGGCCAATGCAAGGAAGATGTCTCACTAACGGTTGTTGTCATGCTTTTTCAGTTTAGCGTATAGACCCCTTTCACATGACGTCACCGCGCCGCGAGATTTTGTTAGGCGCCATATTGGAAGACCAAGTACATGCACTCACAATATAAAACAAAGTACGAGCGAGAGTAAAGTGACACGATGGATGATAATTCTGGTTATATGAGTACATTACCAGTTGCAGAAAGGGCACGGTATGTGGAGAAACTGGCTGTGATTGATGGGTTTGACCCATATGATAAGACTCGGGGGAAAGGAGAATGGAAACATAAGGAGGACCTGACACCAATTCTGCCATCTGTTTGCTACCCAGACATTGTAAACTATTTGTTGTTTACACCCAGTGCCTACATTCAGTGTTCGAACTATGCCGATATTTTCGGGGGTCCCTTTTTTTCCCTTGGGGGTGTGTGTGCTTGCGCTTGTCTCGGAGCGCGAATCTCCAAACATATGAGAAGCCTATCTTACGCACATATCACGCGGACTCCACACCTCCACACACGCATCGCGTCTGAAGTCATAACTCATCAGGGGAAATCGTGTCCGCATTGGCATGTTCAAAAAACAACCTCGTGCCAACAATGATACCACACGCAAGAAAAAAAAAAAAAAACAGTCAGGCTACTCAACAACCAACCTGGCAGCAGCGAGCAAGCCCCAAACCATCCTAAATTATTATTATTATTAAATTGTAGAAGTCTGGGAGGCTTGCTCCTCATACAGTTATCAACTTGGGGCCAATTTAGCATGTTTTAAATCTGAATTTCTTGTGTTTGCTTACCTCAAAGTGTCCGCAGATCATGCACAGACTTATTCATTATATCCACAGTTTTTTGCCAAGTCTCACACAGGTTTCTTTCAAGTCTACTGTTGGGCCAATAAATCATAAATAAAACAGCTCAGATTTGTTTGTTTAAGTCGTTTGCCACTCCACTTTATTCTCGTGGGTTCACTTATTTCCCCCTAATCACGAGTTTGTTGGTCTTCCAAAATGGCGCAGGGTCGGTTTACTTCCGGTTTCGGGTGACGTCAGTGAAAGGGGTCTATAGAGGATGTGCAGTCACGTGACCCGTCCGTATTTACTCCGCCATATTGGACGGCTTCAGGATTGTTTACCTTGCGCGACCGTAATGGATCCAGGGAGTAATCCCCAAGAAAATTCGGAAAATACCCCATCTACATCGCGCGATAACTTGTCTAAGTTTGTTCAGCATCTTGAAGGTGACGTGAGGCAGCGTTACGTGGAAAAGTGTTCCAGGTTGGGGATTGCAGATCCGTACAACTTGCCGCAATCCTTGTTCAGGGAAATTCGGAGCTGCGGTGCCGGCGATTTGCCCGATCTGGCCTACCACGACATTTATAATTTTCTTGTTAATCGTGAATCGTGTTACACTGGCAAAGCCCTCAAAGCTTACAAGAGCCTGGAAGCTTATAAATATTTTGTTGCGGGATGGGCATCCCAACTATACCTCTGGAAGGTTCCGAAGAAGAATGTCTACTTGATAACCTCACGGGTAAGTGCCATTAAGACGTTTATCATAAAGAGACTATGCAGGACGTTTTATCGTAAGAATGTTCGAAATCTAAACTCAGTTCCAGATAATGACAGGGTTGTAAATACAGTTAGGTCCATATATATTTGGACATTGACACAAATTTTGGTTTTTTACCTGTTTACTGAAACATATTCAAGTTATAGTTATATAATGGACATGGACAAAGTCCAGACTTTCAGCTTTCATTTGAGGGTATCCACATTAAAATTGGATGAAGGGTTTAGGAGTTTCAGCTCCTTAACATGTGCCACCCTGTTTTTAAAGCGACCAAAAGTAATTGGACAATTGACTCAAAGGCTATTTCATGGGCAGGTGTGGGCAATTCCTTCGTTATGTCATTCTCAATTAAGCAGATAAAAGGCCTGGAGTTGATTTGAGGTGTGGTGCTTGCATTTGGAAGATTTTGCTGTGAAGAAAACATACAGTCAAAGGAGCTCTCCATGCAGGTGAAACAAGCCATCCTTAAGCTGCGAAAACAGAAAAATCCCATCCGAGAAATTGCTACAATATTAGGAGTGGCAAAATCTACAGTTTGGTACATCCTGAGAAAGAAAGAAAGCACTGGTGAACTCATCAATGCAAAAAGACCTGGACGCCCACAGAAGACAACAGTGGTGGATGATCGCAGAATAATTTCCATGGTGAAGAGAAACCCCTTCACAACAGCCAACCAAGTGAACAACACTCTCCAGGAAGTAGGCGTATCAATATCCAAATCTACCATAAAGAGAAGACTGCATGAAAGTAAATACAGAGGGTTCACTGCACGGTGCAAGCCACTCATAAGCCTCAAGAATAAAAAGGCTAGATTGGACTTTGCTAAAAAACATCTAAAAAAGCCAGCACAGTTCTGGAAGAACATTCTTTGGACAGATGAAACCAAGATGTTTACAAGGTTCAGACTTCAAAAGTCTTGTGCAGATATACTGATAGTGTTTTTTTTTTTTTTACAAGGTTTGAAGAGGGCGGCACGGCGGTGTAGTGGTTAGTGCTGTCGCCTCACAGCAAGAAGGTCCTGGGTTCGAGCCCCGTGGCCGACCAGGGCCTTTCTGTGCGGAGTCTGCATGTTCTCCCCGTGTCAGCGTGGGTTTCCTCCGGGTGCTCCGGTTTCCCCCACAGTCCAAAGACATGCAGGTTAGGTTAACTGGTGACTCTAAATTGACCGTAGGTGTGAATGTGAGTGTGAATGGTTGTCTGTGTCTATGTGTCAGCCCTGTGATGACCTGGCGACTTGTCCAGGGTGTACCCCGCCTTTCGCCCGTAGTCAGCTGGGATAGGCTCCAGCTTGCCTGCGACCCTGTAGAACAGGATAAAGTGGCTAGAGATTTTGAGATGAGAAGGTTTGAAAACTCTGAAAATAGTTTTTTGTAAGGTTGTGTTTGCACTTAATTTAAATAAAAACAAATTTCATTACATTCACTTTACTCTCATATTATTATTGCTGAGGGTGTCCAGAATATAACCATGGGTGTCACTTTTGCATGGATGTTTTTAGTTAGATGAAATACTTAATGTCAAGGTTAATCAGACTGCCACAGAGTGTCTGACAGGCCCAGGACCTCAGATACCCCTTTTCCACCAAATCAGTTCCAGGGCTGGTTCGGGGCCAGTGCTGGTGCTGGTTCACAACTTGTGAGCCAGCTGAGAACCAGTTTGCTTTTCCATAGCTCGCGGTGCTAAGGGAAGACATGTCATTACGTCGCTGTATACGTCAGTTACGTTGTTGTATACGTCATTACGTCGCTGTATGCGTCAGTTATGTCGCTACGTTTGCATAAACCTTGGCGCGAATATCGAAGCAAAAACAACACGGAAGCAGCAGCAGCAGCAACAACAATAATAATGGATGACTTTGCGTTTGTACAGCTGCGGCTTCTCGTCACTTAAAAATGGCGATCTTTCGCGGTCTTGTTATTGTTGTTGGTCTTAACAACTCCGCCCCCCGTTGACGTAAGCGGTTCTTTCCTCTGGCCCAGCAGAGAGTTAGTGCTAGCCTGGAACTGGTTTTTCTGGCCCCAGAGCCAGTTCTTTGTCAGTGGAAACAGAAAACCCGGTTCCAAACTAAGCACTGGCCCCGAACCAGCCCTGGAACTGCTTTGGTGGAAAAGGGGCAAGAGTATTAATCGGGGGGAAAAAAGCAGTCATCTAAAGGTTTGGGGGTGTTTACTAATTTGCATATCCATGAAATCTAGATTTCGTCATGCCATTTTCTGTTCTTGGATAACATTTTAGTTCGTGGAAATGTCACATGCAATTTATTATTTAATTTCGAGGCTATAAAAGACAAGTTTTAGCTAAATTCAATCCACAAAACAAGTTCTTTATGCCTCCTCTTTAGGTCAAAAGAGAGATAGATTTAGAAGCAATGCTCATGCTCCTAAATTATTTACAAATCCGGTTTCTGACTAACAATGTGACTCACACTAGCCCGGCTCTGTCTGAAGTCTGCACTCAACTTTAGTTCATGAGAAAGTTGTTACCATCTGTGATGAGCTGTTAAAAATTCAGCTTCCTTGTGTCCAAAAGCCTTTGAGAGCCTCTGATGCATAGTGGGTTTTGTCACTAGCTCTAGCGGTTGGTGATTCAACGTGCCAAGAGGATGAGCTCCATAATTTCAGACTGAAGCATGAATCTCGACTCCCCGCACAGATCAGATGACACATCGGCGCAAGGCAGTGCCTCCATGCCAGAGATGTTCGAAAACGGAGGGAATAAATTATCCTAATAACCAGACCATCATTGTTGTCTTTAACAAAATCACCACTACAATATTTCTTTACCACGTACGAACCCTGGCAGGACTTTCCATGTTTTGTGTATGCGAGATCGCACGAGTATGCATATGTCCTCTCTGTGTGTATTTATGTATTTCGATTTAGATTAAGCAGGTGCACAGGTCACCCATTGCGGCATTGCCGTTAATGCAGTACACGATAATGCGTGCATGAAGGATGGTGCCCTCTAGGACGCCTTTAGGTGTGCGTTCAGTCAGGAGCAGTGTACGCAGTAGCTAGCAGAGAGGTGCAGGGAACAGATGGAACGTGGATGCGGCCTGCGTCTGAACACGGTGCTGATGTACACACCTCCCACGTACTCCCGGGCCGCTTAGCATGGAGAGCTTCCAGACCAAGGCTGGCACCGAGGAGGATCTTGTCACCATCTGTCTCCCAGGACGACCTCCTAACACAGAGCCGTTGGCCCCCCCTCGCCATCCCGAACATGCTGGTGTGAGAGACTGAGAACCATGTCACTTAGCTACATGAGAGGTAGTAGTGCATGACTATTGGCAGTGAGTACCACCATTAGACAATTCTATTTGTATCCCCTGTGTGCACCACCTGCTGAGTCTACAAAAACAGATGACGGAATGTTCATTGTTGGGACAAGACTTCTTAGCCAGATTCTTGGACTCAATAATAAAATTTTGGATCCTGGTCTAGTTGAGATAAACAGCAGTTGGCTGTAACTATAAATGTGGCTTTATACAGTATGCAACTGAAGGCCAAAATCTGGTGTGTGAATGTGTGCTTTGTAAGATTATTGTCCTGTTTTTTTTTTTCATGGATGCTTGCTTTATGAGTTCCACAAATGGACAGTTAATATCAGACCTATTTTATTTGATTGTGTTATGAGTTTTTGCCCTTGCAATACCTGCTGATGTCAATGTATCACCATGAGGGATGCTTGTAGCATGGCAGGTAAGCTCTGTTTAAGCAATAACAATACTCAAGATAAGATTGAAAGAAGAAGACCAAGTATATCCCATGAATGCAGGTTGAGAGCTGGGAATATACCTGGGATGAAACACCAATCCATCACAGGTATTCTTTATAATGCATTTTTATTTATATTTGTTTATTTACCTAAAATTTAGGGTATCTAGAACCCTCAAAGGGAGGGGGGCAGAACCCTTAATAGTTCTTCAAGTTTCATGGCAAAACATCATATATTTTATCTAGAAGGGCACTCGGTAGAGTGCAAACTTCTGCCAAGCCACATGTTATCAACATCCAAATCAAATAACTTTAACCGAGGATGGTACTAAAGCTGTGCACCAAATTTCATCCAAATCCATTCACTACTTTTTGAGTTATGTTATGTTGAGAAAAGACAAATTCCGGATCCACATATATCCAGATTTGCATCAAAATCTAAATCAATTGTTCCTTGGCCCATGGCTCACCTTTCCTCAAAATTTCATCAAAATCTGTTCACTACTTTTTGAGTTACGATGGGAGCAGTCAAACAAACAAACAAACAAACAAACAAACAAACAAACAAACAAACAAACAAACAAACAAACAAACAAACAAAAACAAACGGAGACATAACCATACCCTCTTCCAACAAAGTTGGCGGAGGTAAAAACAAGCGTCCTATTATAGTCTTATTAGAATTAGTAGAATTCTAGGGAACTCTAAAAATTCTATGCAGACCCCTACAACAAGGGCTTTTCCAAATGGAACCCCTTTCAGAAAGTAGAACGCTAAGACATTTAAACCACCTGTGGTGGAAAAAAGAATTAAACACGCTGAAACCCAGAACCTGAAGCAACAGAAGAAATGGGTTTTCTTCAATCTTGCAAGATAGGGCTCTCACTAGAAAAGAGATATTGTTTCTTCACTAAAGAGCATGTCTCATCCCTTTTGTGCTCTTTTTATAGCCGGAATATGTGAAAACCTTGAAGCTAGGCAAGTGCGTGCAAACATTATGTAATAGACACCAAATTAATTCAACCAGTCTCATCACGTACACACACGCACACTCAAGGACAAAAATTTTTCTGCTTAGATGGTTGAAATTAAACATTTAAACTTCGACATTTAAAATCTTCTTAAACACCATTTTCTGTTACACACCCTTGAGGAATTAGTGGGTAGTGTTGCCACCTCATGGCCCCAGGGTCCATGGTTTGACCCTTTCTGTCTGTGCAGGGTTTCTTTGGAGTCTGCATGTTTCCTCTGTGTCCAGACAGGGTTCTTCTGGGTTCTTTGGTTTCCTCTCAGCTCCTAAAAACATGGCATATGTGGATTGGCTAAGATAAATTTTAGGTCGATTCCTTGCCTCACACCCAGTGACCCCATATTAGGCTACGGATCCACCGCAACCCTGACCAGGATAAAGCTCATGCTGGAGATATGCCAACCATGAGCTGGCCTAGTTAGCGTGTCTGCCTCTCGACCGAGAGATTGTGAGTTCTATTCGCGGTCGGGTCATACCAAAGACCATCATAAAAATGGTACCTACTGCCGTCTGGCAAGGCACGCTGCAATACAGATGTGGAGAAGTCAAACTCTCCCACTGTAACTCTAGCTGTATAGGTGAGAGGCTGAGGGCTATTGAAATGGAGATTGGCACTGCACCCATATGCCTTAAAGAGTTGGTTAGTACTGGGACAGGAAACTGCCTGGGAAGACCAGATTCTGGCATGAGAGGGACTTTGACTTTTTTGTATATGTGCCATTTTATTTCACAATGTCCTGTTCCATTCAATTCCAATATTTAGCCTGTGAAGGTTCTCAGTCATCCAGGTCATCGTAACCCATAGGTGCTAAAGAAGGCAACTTGACTTGCTTGAAATCCCTGAAGACGTTTCACTTCTAATCCTAAAAGCTTCTTCAGTTCTGTCTGACTAGTGGGGAGTTCCATGCTCTAGTGGACCAAAAGCAACCCTAAGGAGAGTCGCTGAGGTCACATGGGTTATTGACCATTTCAGCCATCCTGTAGGTTGAGTGAGTTACAACCTACAGGACGAGTACAGGATGTTTGAGTACAACATACAAGATGGCTGAGAGGGTCAACAACCCTTGTGATCTCAACAACTCTCCTTAGGGTTGCTTTTGGTCCACTAGAGGATGGAACTCCCCACTAGTCAGACAGAACTGAAGAAGCCTTTTGAAGAGCTGAAACGTCTTCAGGGATTTCAAGCAAGTCCAGTTGCCTTCGTTAGCACCTACGGATCTAATATTTAGCATAAATTGTTGTACAGGTAAATGTAAACATCTCAAAAGCCTGTCCTTACTTTAGACCAGCTGGATTTGATCACTTCCATCAGGTGCATATTGTTGGAGGGGTCGGGAATCCGGTGGAAAGAATACAGCGAGGAAGTGATATCAGTGACTTGAGTTCACGTCTGATTGATGAAATGAGAGAAATGACAATACCAGGTGGGAATAGTTTCTAATGTTACAGAGCACAATCATTTTCATTAGCACATCTAAGAACAGATTCCATCCACATCCTTATTCTTTTAAGAACCTGAAGGCCAGAGGTTTTCAGGTTGAGGCGAGTTAGAAGCCAGACTATTATCACAGAACAAAAATAAAAGATGAAGCCTGGGAGGCAATGATTATTCAAAATTTTCCATTATTTTGTGGAAAAAAAAGTAATAAATGTCCATTTCCCTACATCACTATCAGGACATTAAATCCAGCTCAGTTCACACATTCGATTCACTACCAATCTCTTTACGGCATCTCATCTTTCATCTACAACACATTTTGATAGACCAGAGAAAGGGCAACGAGAGCGTGAGGCACTAGGACGCGACACCAATCATTAACATGGGTCGGGATCAGTAATTACACGTTCAGAGGGGAAGCTGTGGAAAGAGCTGGAGACCGGAGGCTAATGAGGCCAGAGTTCAGGGGCAGATGAGCGACAGGCACAGGAAAAAAGCATCACCCGCATGCACAGACACACACTGGGGTGGGATGAGTAAACACAACAATAAGGCACAAACGTATAACTCCATGCTGAAGAAACTAGTGTATAAAACAAAATTAAAAGATCAGTGAAAAGAAAAACGCATGCAATATAAATTAGTTATTCAACACAGGACAAGACGGAAGAAATGCTGACTTGTGCTGATGCTAGAGTTGTAATGTCCTGTACAATCCACTGTTTTTAACGTGTAAGGAATAAAACACTTCGGGTGTGCTCTTATAGGCAGTGGGTAATGCATCACATCAACATGTCCCAAAGTGTTTGTCAAATTGTTGTGCAATGAGAAGAATGTTCACAAGTTTTTATTCATTAAAAAAAAGAAAAAAAAAACCCATCACATTGAATTTTTTTTAATCTACTTATAGTTACATTTAATGCTGTGGAGAATCAACAAAACAAGTTAATTCCTGTTATCACTTACTCATAGCAGCTACAAACAGCTTTTTTCTGTTTTTTCTTCCTCTCTCGGTCTTAAACTTAAAGCTAGACGGCCTTTCGATTTCATAAAATCGGTGAAATTTACACTACCGTTCAAAAGTTTGGGGTCACTTTGAAATGTCCTTATTTTTGAAAGAAAAGCACTGTTCTTTTCAATGAAGATGACTTTAAACTAATCAGAAATCCACTCTATACATTGCTAATGTGGTAAATGACTATTCTAGCTGCAAATGTCTGGTTTTTGGTGCAATATCTCCATAGGTGTATGGAGCACTTGCATGTGACGTCACAGCCGATCCAGATTGTGACAGACACCATCGTGTCGGTCAAACGCCATATTCTGCCTTCTACTTCTACTTCTGGTTCTACTTCTGCTTTTACTTCTACCTTTTCTTCTGGAAAACCCTTCTACTACAACGGCTGCGGCTACAAGCTCTCCCTACCTGTGCACGTTTTTTATGTTTTGTGTGTGTATTTTTGCGTGTTGTTCGTCTGTACCGGACTTCAATATCCACTACAACCGTATGGACTTACTGGACATTGGTTTCCAGCAGAAAATGATGGTTTGTAGCGATTTCCATCGCATGCACAACATTCCGGACGAGAAAAAAAAAAAAAAATTCCGGGCGAGACCAGCGGGGACTCCGTGGATTGTTATTGGAAGCAAAGCGAAGGAGGCGGCGCCGGGAGCAGAAGCAAAAGCGAGGCTGCAGGCAGAGCCGGCCTGTTGACTAAGCTCAGAAAACAGCTACTCAAACCTCCACTGCCAAGCCTCTACCTCTCCAACGCCAGATCCATGTAAACAAGACGGACGATTTGGAATTACCTTATTCTATTCTATAATCGGCTGGTCAGTGCTATACTCAATACTTAAGTGACTTACCCATCCAGTGAGGATTGTTATTTTCTTGTTTACAAGATGCCACATCTGAGGGCGGCTGACAATTCCTGAATTTCTGTAAAGATAACTGTCCAGATTTATAAGCACGCAGTGCTTCACCACTGAACAGCGAGGGAAAGTTGATGAGGTAATCATACACGTCCGGGTATTCCGCTGGCAGTTCAAAATCCGGTCGTGAAAACTCCATCCGGAAAGCCATAAGGGTCACAAATCTGTAGATCTTTTATTTTAGACATGTATCTAGTTATCTGTTCATTAGAAAAATGAGCCGTGTAGTCCGTCGGTTGAAATTGATCCATTCTGTACACGAGTGCAGCAGTATTCAGCGGTGTTTTTGACCGACAAGATGGGGGTTGTGTACTTTCCGGTCACGTGACTGCAAGATCTCTATAGAGGCCCATTTCCAGCAACTCTCACTCCAGTGTTCTAATGGTACAATGTGTTTGCTCATTGCCTCAGAAGGCTAATGGATGATTAGAAAACCCTTGTACAATCATGTTAGCACAGCTGAAAACAGTTGAGCTCTTTAGAGAAGCTATAAAACTGACCTTCCTTTGAGCAGATTGAGTTTCTGGAGCATCACATTTGTGGGGTCGATTAAATGCTCAAAATGGCCAGAAAAATGTCTTGACTATATTTTCTATTCATTTTACAACTTATGGTGGAAAATAAAAGTGTGACTTTTCATGGAAAACACAAAATTGTCTGGGTGACCCCAAACTTTTGAACGGTAGTGTAGTTCCCTCTGAAATTTGGTCATTGTGATATATGTTTATTTTTGTAACATCTCAAAATATCAGGCCATTCTGTGGCTGCGAAGTTCTTTAATTTGAGGGGATTCCCAAGCAAATAATGTGTATAAAATTGCTCGCTTCGCGCAGTCAAGCAGACAGAGGAAGTCTGTGTGTGCATGCATACGCAGGTTTACCTTTGACTGTGCACTGACAGTTCCATCATTCTGTCGCTAAACGAACAGCTGATCACACCGAGGCGCTCGCTGACCACCGATATTTATTAGTTTGGTCCTGCGTTTCCTTTCCTCCGTATATAACATAACATCTTTTCTTCTTGCTTTACCGTCAGTGTAATCAGTCTTTCACGTTTCATTCGCACACTCACGGCCTCCATTTTTCTCTCCTGTTTCAAATTTGTCTCCCACAATGCCTGGCGCAAATGGGGAAAGCCCACCAAGTGATGCATGACGTAGTATCTTGAATTGGGTCATGGCGAAGCAGGAAAAAATAGTGGAGAATTTATGGCCACATGGCTCTAAATTCATTAATTGGTCTATTTAAAAAAACTAATAAAATTGGAAGTCTGTGATTCAAATTCAGTAGCTTTCGGCCCACTAAACAAAAATAATTAGGTGTCGGGAAAATTCTTTTGATGACCTACACTTGAAAAATCTGAAAGGCGGTCTAGCTATAATTAAGAAAAATTCACAGATTTTCAGGTTACTGAAAAACCGTAAACTGCAACGTCTTATCCTGCAAGACTCCCCATGGTGTAAAACTCACTAACTCTTACAAAGTGCTGGCACCGGAGACTCCTTCCATATTTATTTTTCCCAAAATAAAATTTTTACAATGAAGTGAAGCATCCACCAGACGAATCCTAATGAATCAGTTGTTACTACAGAAAGAATAATGTATTAGAATGAGCACATTTACATAAACATAGTTTGACTTACAGCTGGAATGACTGATATAGAAAATTAACCAGAACATCAAGGACGTAATAGCTCATCTGGCCTGCCATCAAAACAACCATGACGACCAAAACATCAAACAGAACTGAAATGTGACGATGTGAGAGAGGACCAACCTCCACGACTAATTATTTACAACAGGAAAATCAACAAAGGACTAAATTTTGTTCCTCAAACAAAAATCTAAATTGACCTAATTGCTAATTTGTTAGCAAAAAATTGACAATACAATGATCAAGTTTTGTGCAGAAGGTCTAGTTCTTTCAAATAAAACAATCAGAACTGAAATCCATTGCGAACTGAGGGAGGAGATACGATTTAAATGAAAATAAAGAAAAAGTTCTGCGATGACCTGGTGACTTGTCCAGGGTGTACCCTGCCTCTCGCCCGTAGTCAGCTGGGATAGGCTCCAGCTTGCCTGCAACCCTGTAGAACAGGATAAGCAGATACAGATGATGGATGGATGGATAAAGTTGCAAACAAATCGATAAACAAGTGACCAAGTTTTGCTCCCTGAGGGAAGATCTACCCAAAACATCAATCAGAACTGGAATTGGATGAGAAATGAGACAGGAGATACAATTCTAGTGAAAAGTCGGAAAACTCATTAAGGTGACCTAATTAGCAGTTAGTTAGCAAAAATTTGACAAAACAATGACTAAGTTTTGTGCAGAAGGTCGAGTTCTTTCAAACGAAACAATCAGAACTGAAATCCACTGAGAACTCAGGGAGGAAATATGATTTAACTGAAAATAAACAAAGTTGTAAACAAATTGTTTACAACAGGAAAATCAACAAACAAACGACAAGTTTTGTTCCTCGTGGGAAGATCTACCCAAAACATCGATGAGAACTGGAATCAGTTGGGAACTGAGAGAGGAGATACAATTCTTGTGAGTAGCCTGGAAAATTCGGTAATTTGGCTCGATTACTAACTCGTTAACAAAAAATTTGCAAAACAACAATCAAGTTTTGTGCATCGTGATGAGTTCTTTCAAACAAAACAATCGGAACGGAAATCCGTGGAGAATCGATGGAGGAGATACGATTTAACTGAATTATGGACGACGGATGGACGGACGATGGCCGTCACGGCATAGCCTGGGCCCGCCCATCCTAAGCGTGACGCAACACGAGGGCCTGTTCCGAGCTTAGTCTGGCCAGGCAGGCTATCGACAGCATTTCCAAGCTCCCGAAAAATTGGGAACCAATCAACTTTGAGCATCTCCAACGGCCCTGGGTAGAGGCGTGTTCAAGGCACTGACGTAGTAGAACTGCGACCGGAAGCCATAGATTGTTTACACAATCTATGCCAGAAGCGCTTCATTCACTAGAAACATTACGAACATGGAGCAGCGGTAAGCCTTTGACACAGCGGTAGATGCTGTATTGAAAGCATTCAACGGGAAGTTCTCACTGAAAACGGAGCAAAGAGCAGCCCTGGAGGTATTTATCTTCTTCCTGTTACTCAAGCAGTTTCCGTCGCGTCACATACGTCAGAGGAAAGAGTGATGTGATTGGTTTAAGCTTCGTCACAGCCTTTTCTGGCTTCGACCAGTAGCAAACTGAGGCATTTCAGGGAGGCGGGTCAACCACGGGCTCTGGGAAACGGTTTGGCTTAATAGCTTGGCCAGACCAAATGCTCGCAGAGCTTTGAAGTCGCGTTAGCCAGGCTAGTCACGGCAACAGCTCATCGACTTTATGACCAAATGAGCTAATGGAGCACTTGCATGTGATGTCACAGCCGATCCAGATTGTGACAGACGCCATCTTGTCGGTCAAACGCCATATTCCGCCTTCTACTTCTGGTTCTACTTCTGCTTTTACTTCTACCTTTTCTTCTGGAAAACCCTACTATATACAATTCTACTACAACGGCTGCGGCTACAAGCTCTCCCTACCTGTGCACGTTTTTATGTTTTTTGTGTGTATTTTTGTGTGTTGTTCGTCTGTACCGGACTTCAATATCCACTACAACCGTATGGACTTACTGGACATTGGTTTCCAGCAGAAAATGACGGTTTGTAGCGATTTCCATCACATGCACAACATTCCGGACGAGATGGTGAGACCAGCGGGGTCTCCGTGGATTGTTATCGGAAGCAAAGCGAAGAAGGCGGCGTCGGGAGCGGAAGCAAAAGCGAGGCTGCAGGCAGAGCCGGCCTGTTGACTAAGCTCAGAAAACAGCCACTCAAACCTCCACTGCCAAGCCTCTACCTCTCCAATGCCAGATCCATGTAAACAAGACGGACGATTTGGAATTACCTTATTCTATTCCAGTGTTTCTTAACTGGTGGGTCGCGACCCAAAAGTGGGTCGCGGAGGGGTCCCGGGTGGGTCGCGGAGCTGTGGTGTAAAAAAAATGCTAATTCATTGATTCACTAAAAAAAAGTGCAACTTTTTTCTGCGACAATTTACAACTCTTATTTTGATAGACGATTCCAGCTCCGTGTCATCTGTTGCCATAGACACAGAATGTTTATGCGAAATAACGTGCGTGCTAGTCATTTGAGCGGTGAACGACATGTCGAAATGATGGTACGACCCCGAATATTTGAAATATGGATTTAGTTGTGTTGAGGACAAAATGGTACAGAAACCCATCTGTGTGGTATGTGGTGAGACACTTGCACATGAGAGCATGAAGCCGTTGAAACTGAAACGTCACCTGGACACAAAACACCCGACGGTCAAAGATAAACCAGTTGAGTATTTTGAAAGACGGCGCCAAGAACTGAGGGCTTCGCAAATGCGGCTAACAGCAACATGCTCCACATAAGTGCAGGCACTCCGTGCGTCTTACCACGTAGCTCATCGGATAGCGAAGGCCAAGAAACCTCACACCATAGCAGAAGACCTCATCTTACCTGCTGCTATGGATATGGTCAGGGAGATGGTCAATGAAGCAGCGGCAAATAAGTTGAAGACAATACCGCTATCGAATGATACTATAATTATACAGCATATAATGGCCATGCAGATGCAAACACAGGTATAATAATAATAATAATAATAATGTTATTATTACATATTATGGTTATATTTTGAGAATTACATTAAATTGACTTGAACGCTAAAAAAATTGGGTCGCGACCTAATGACCATGGAAAATTGTGGGTCCCAAGACTGTTCCAGTTAAGAACCACTGCTCTATTCTATAATCGGCTGGTCAGTGCTATACTCAATACTTAAGTGACTTACCCATCCAATGAGGATTCTTGTTTACAAGATGCCACATCTGAGTCGCTGACAAATCCTGAATTTCTGTAAAGATAACTGTCCAGAGATTTATAAGCACGCAGTGCTTCACCACTGAACAGCGAGGGAAAGTTAATGAGGTAATTATACACGTCCGGGTATTCCGCTGGCAGTTCAAAATCCGGTCGTGAAAACTCCGTCCGGTAAGCCATAAGGGTCACTAATCTGTAGATCGTTTATTTTAGACATATATCTAGTTATCTGTTCATTAGAAAAATGAGCCGTGTAGTCCGTCGGTTGAAATTGATCCATTCTGTACACGAGTGCAGCAGTATTCAGCTGTGTTTTTTACCGACAAGATGGCGGTTGTGTACTTTCCGGTCACGTGACTGCAAGATCTCTATAAGCATCTTGTGACCAATCAGATTCGAGAATTCAACTATGCTGTGGTATAAAGAGCTGATAAAGAACCCAATGAGCAGTTTTCAGTGTAGTAACTACACAAAGACAGAATTTTAAAACAAATTTCCAGAAAGCAAAGACAAATGTTGCAGTAACTGGTACCTGTTAATGACAGTAAAGTCACACTGAGGAGATATTAGGTTCCTGTGTAGAAGCAGATGTGTGTTTGGGGACTTTAGGAAGTAGGTGAAGCCTCTAGATCCCACCTTGCGCTTCCAGGCAGCGCTGCAGGCAGTCTGTGAACAGAGCGACTCCAACGGTGCTGTGTTAAAAGACTGTTTGAGAGGGGCTTCTTCTCCTCTCTTCTCCCCACCTCTCCTCACACCTCACTCTTTCGGTTTGTCAGCACAAGATTCCTCGTGTCACCTTGCGTAGGATGGGAACTGAAGTCTCTTTCAGACGGCTCACAGCGCTCTTTTATTCAGGCTCTTGAAGCTGCAGTGCAGAGTACTGGAGCACACTCGGTCAGAACAAGCTCTGATTAATGTGAGGAACCAACACGAGACCCAGATAGACTGGAAACTTCAAAAAAGTTTGAAAGCCTTCTTGTCAATCATATAACAACTGATGTGATGCCTTAGGGAACGTTAAAGGAATGTTTTTATTAACCTAATTTCTATGAACTATGTCTCAAGTGTATGTGTTCACTGCATGAACATTTGACACACTTTTCTGTCTGGAAACTCACTTATAATAAACGACTAAGAACAGTTTTTGGTGCAGAGAATCAATGTTTTTGTAAAACTGTTACAGTTGTATGTTTTCTCAAATTCGTCACTCAAACCTATTTGTAAATTAAACTCAAAATCTGGATTATTGAAGCGAAGTGGCCAAGTGGTGTGATACAGGCCAAAATCAACACCTCAACGTTCATTATTTTCCAAGAACAGCACATCCTGAAGTTTTATTCCTTCTGAACAACAGAAATTTTCCAAAGATTGAACTTTTTAATGTATTAATATCCATCCATTATCCGTAAGTGCTTATCCTGTTCAGGGTCACAGGCAAGCTGGAGCCTATCCCAGCTGACTACGGGCGAGAGGTGGGGTACACCCTGGACAAGTCGCCAGGTCATCACAGGGCTGACACATAGACAACCATTCACACTCACATTCGCACCTACGGTCAATTTAGAGTCACCAGTTAACCTAACCTGCATGTCTTTGGACCGTGGGGGAAACCGGAGCACCCGGAGGAAACCCACGCAGACATGGGGAGAACATGCAAACTCCGCACAGAAAGGCCCTCGCCAGCCATGGGGCTCGAACCCGGACCTTCTTGCTGTGAGGCGACAGTGCTAACCACTACACCACCGTGCCGCCTAATATATTAATACATGACACCAAACTTTCTAATCACTTAGTGTTGTAGTCAAGACCATCTAAACCGAGACCGAGACAAGACCAAGACTCTGAGGGGTTGAAACCAACCAAAGTCAAGACCAAGACCAAAGCAGGGTGAGACTGTCAAGACCACAACCAGACAAGTGTGTGTGTGTGAAAGAAGGGGAGGGGTGATGGCCATTAACAGGAAGAAAATTTTAAAATTAGCAACGAGGCTCATTATTGGTCGCATTTGAAGCAGGAAGTTTTACATCCAATCACAGTAACGATGTTAGCAAATAAATCAGACAATTTAGTGAAATCCCCACAGTTGTGGTCTTGAAATAAAATCCTGAGTCCTCTATGTCAGACCGAGACAAGACCGAGTAAAAATGTGGTCGATTCCAAGACGAGACCTTCAAAAAGTGGTCTCGAGACCGGTCTCAATTACCACAACACTAACAGTTATTCCACGAAATGGAGCCGTACATGAGCTGACAGCCAACGAGGTGCGTAGCACTGAGTCGGCTATAAGCCACATACGATGAATAAATATTTTTTTAAATTATTTTTTGGGTTTTCTTCTTCTTTAGAGTTTTTTGGTGGTCGGCAAACCAACTTAAAGGCGCATTACCGCCACCGACTGGGCCAGAGTGTGGAACAGGGGATACTGGGGGAGGGGGCATTATATTCTTTTAACCATTTCTGTTTCTTTTACATACTTGATCATTTTTGGGGTTTTGTTTTCGAGTATTTCGTCCTCGGTTGGTTCAGCAACATGTGCCGGCATTTTGTTTTTCTCTACTCATGGTATATGAACTGATAGCCTAGTAGAAGAATAGCCAATCAGAGCACATGATTGCTCATATCCAATGAGTGTGGACAGAATAATTCCTGTTATCACTTATGTCATAACAGCGATAAACAGTCGTTCTGTGATTCAACCTTTCTTTTCTCTCTCTTGAAGTTAATATAACAAAAAGCAGCTTGTCTTGTGACAGAGAAACCAAAGATTTTTCTAAGGAGGAAGCTTACTGACTTACAAAGTGCTGAATCTGGAGGCTCCGTCAACAAATGTGAAATAAATGTCTCTTTACAGAAAGCTATACCGTATCAACAGTTATTACCTTCACCAACGTAACTCAAAAAGTATTGAACAGATTTTGATGAAATTGTGAGGAGAGGTGGACCATAAGCCAAGGAACAATTGATCAGATTTTGATGCAAATCTGGACATGTGGCCTGGCAGAGGTATACACTCTACTGAGTGCCCTTCGAGTTATCATCATGCTTTTCTTTGTTTCTATGATGGAATATACTAGTGCATCTCAAAAAATTAGAATACCATGAAAAAGTTCCTTTTTTTCATAATTTAATTCAAAAAGGTAAACTTTCATATATTCTATATTCATTACATGTAAAGTGAAATATTTAAAGCCTTTTTTGTTTTAATTTTGATGATTATGGCTTATAGCTCATGAAAATCAGAAATCCAGTATCTCAAATTATTAGAATATTCCCTAAGATCAATCAAAAAAAGGATTTACAATACAGAAATGTCCAACTCCTGAAAAGTATATTCATTTATACACTCAATACTTGGTTGGGGCTCCTTTACCATGAATTACTGTACCAATGCGGTGTGGCATGGAGGTGATCAGTCTGTGGCACTGCTGAGGTGTTATTGAAGCCCAGGTTGCTTTGATAGTGGCCTTCAGCATATCTGTATTTTTGGGTCGGGTGTTTCTCATCTTCCTCTTGACAATACCCCATAGATTCTCTATGGGGTTCAGGTCAGGCAAGTTGGCTGGCCAATCAAACACAGTAATATCATGGTCAGCAAACCATTTGGTAGTAGTTTTGGCACTGTGGGTAGGTGCTAAGTCCTGCTGGAAAAGGAAATCAGCATCTCCAAAAAGCTCGCCAGCAGATGGAAGCATGAAGTGCTCTAAAATCTCCTGGTAGATGGCTGTGTTGACTTTGGACTTGATAAAATACAGTGGACCAACACCAGCACATGACATGGCACCCCAAATCATCACAGACTGTGGAAACTTCACACTGGGCTTCAAACACCTTGGATTCTGTGCCTCTCCACTCTTCCTCCAGACTCTAGAACCGTGATTTCCAAATTAAATGCAAAATTTACTTTCATCTGAAAAGAGGACTTTGGACCACTGAGCAACAGTCCATTTCTTTCTCTCCTTAGCCCAGATAAGACACTTCTGACATTGTCTCTGGCTCAGGAGTAGCTTGATATTAGGAATGCGAAAGTTGTATCCCCTTTCTTGAAGATGTCTGTTCGTGATGGCTCTTGATACACTGACACCAGCCTCAGTCCACTCCTTGTGAAGCTCTCCCAAGTTCTTGAATCAACTTTTCTTGACAATCCTCTCAAGACTGCGGCCATCCCTGTTGCTTGTGCACCTTTTCCAGCCACCCTTTTCAGCAATGACCTTTTGTGGCTTACCCTCCTTGTGGAGGGCATCAGTGATCATCTTCTGGACAACAGTCAAGTCAGCAGTCTTCCCCATGATTGTGGTTGTGTGTACTGAACTAGACCGAGAGATGCATTGTGTTCATACTGTTTTACTCAAACTCGAAATGAAATATTGTAATATTTTGAGATGGTTTTTTTTTCATGTTTTTGTACTGTATGCCATACTGATTAAAATTAAAATAGAAAAATGCTTGAAACATTTTAGTTTATATAATATATAACATTTTCACTTTCTTAACTAACTGATGGAAAATATTGAACTTTTTCACAATATTCTAATTTTTTGAGAAGCACTAGTAGACCATATAGCATGTACTAAAAGGAAGAGTGAAAAACATACAATGTACAAAGAAATCCTGATTTGTCCAGTGCAAACATTTCTATTATTTCTATGCAGGCACCCTATTTTTTTTTCATCCAATCTGTTATCGATTTCTATTTTATGACTTCTACATTATCGAGTCAGGACAAAAATATTTTAGTGTTCCAAATATTCATTTTCCAGCACAAAATTAAATGTTTTGTATCTGAGCAGCATATTACATCAGAGACCTCTTTTCAGATTAAAAAAAGAAAACATAATGAAGGCTGCTGGGTTTTGGTGCAAAATGAAGAAGCGAGTGTGACAAAGTGTCCAGAAGAACTGTGGCTGGTTCTGTAAGATGCTCAGTAAAACCTACAGCTCATTTCCTTATCAAACTGCACTCCTTGGACCTGAGACTGCTATTTAAAAAAAAAAAGCAAAGGGTCGTCTCACACCAAATATCAACTTTGTTTCATTTAGTATGGCTTACTGCTTATAGTTTTTTTTTTTAATGCTGAAACATTTAATTTCATTATTATAAGCAATTTTTGGTCGACAGCATTTCTTTACATGTGCCTAAGACTTTTGCACAGTACTGTAGGTTGAAAATGATTTGCAAGTCATGACATTCTGTTTTTATTTATATTTTACACAGCGTCCCAACTGGCACGGTGGTGTAGTGGTTAGCGCTGTCGCCTCACAGCAAGAAGGTTCCAGGTTCGAGCCCCATGGTTGGCGGACGGGGGCCTTTCTGTGTGGAGTTTGCATGTTCTCCCCGTGTCCGCGTGGGTTTCCTCCGGGTGCTCCGGTTTCCCCCACAGTCCAAAGACATGCAGGTTAGGTTAACTGGTGACTCTAAATTGACCGTAGGTGTGAATGTGAATGGTTGTCTGTGTCTATTGCCGCTTTTCCACTACCAACACGGCTGAGTTGGGCTGAGCCGTGCCATGCTGAGTGGGGCTGTTGGAGTAGCATTTCGACTACAACCGCGCTGAACCGTGCTGGCTGGAAGTGGGTGGACACATTGGGTGGAGTTAGCGAAAGTGGGTGGACGTCACGTGATGTCGTTAGGCGGCGTAAACCGTGACATCAGTGACCTTTTAAGCAGTAGTCTCACGACCCGGATAGTAAACAATAAACATGGAGTCGTTAGTGTTGCTGGTCTTGGTGCTGTGGCTTGTTGTCACCGACAACGCCAACAGATACTGGCAAGAGCGTATAGATGAGGCGAGGTGCATAAGGCTTCAGAAATTCTCGTAATTCGTAATTTTTCTTCTTCCGGGTTTACGGTGTTTACAGATCCCAGCGTGCTCGCGGGGCGTGTGTGGGCATGTGAGGACACTCCTCCTCACCAATCAGTGCACAGGGGAGTGTCTGCTCACGCCCCTAGCCCCACTCGGCTCGGTTTGGCTCGCTTCAGCCCCACTCCAAAACCGTGCAAGTTTTGGGTGCTAAGCAGGGCTGAAGCGAGCTGAGTCGTGCTGCTCTGAGGTAGTCGAAACGCGAGCCGTGTCGGGCTGAAGTGAGCTGAAAAAGGGTAGTGGAAAAGGGCCATTAGTGTCAGCCTTGTGATGACCTGGTGACTTGTCCAGGGTGTACCCCACCTCTCGCACATAGCTGGGATAGGCTCCAGTTCACCTGCGACCCTGTACAGGATAAGCGGCTACAGATAATGGATGGATGGATGGACAGCGTCCCAACTTTTTTGGAATTGTGGCTGTAGGAAAATAAAACAAGACCCCAATTTTCTATAAAGGCACTGTTAGATAAAAAAGGTTTAAGATTTATGCTTTTGAAGTTCCTCTAATGCATATATGCCGACCCTTGACTTGAAACCTAAGCGCAGTAAATAATTCAGTTCTTGGTATACAGCAAGATCACATGCGTTACAACCCACCAAGTTTCCATGCTAGCCTGACTTATTAAACCATCTCCAAGTTCTCTTTGCTTCCTGCACAAATCCCGCTTTATTTTTTCACCTTTAGTTAAATTATGTATGACACAAGAACTAAGAGTATCATTTCTAGGTCACAGTAGTGGGGGAAAAAAAAAATTGCACTTAACTCCAGAGTTGCAGGCTTAAGGCCCATTGAGTTTGTGCTCTGAAACTGAGTGTAGATGTTTGTTGTTCCCTCACACACATTCGACAGTAACATAAAAAACAAGCTGCTACTGGAAGGCTTGAGTTTAACACCGAAACTGTCAATACCAGCAAAAAAAATGGCACCAACACGTCTAGCAAAAATGGATGGTATATTTTTTGAAATTTTCTTCTGAGCAGAAGCACTTTTAAAAAATAAGCAGAAGAATAGAACGGAAAAGCAGAAAAAAAAGTTTTTATTACATCAAAACTGGAGTACAAAGGGGGGAAAAAAAACACCACATAAGCAATTCTTGTCCAATCATAAAACCTGTCGTGTTCAAAGAAGAGTGCATGTGAAGTTATGACCTAGTTGTAGCAGTTGACTTTTTTTTTCATAAAAAAAGACGACTTGTAAAATATTGAACGCCTTTTCCTTTATAAACGGGACTCAAAAAAAAAAAAAAAGCTCACAAACAAAAACAACAAAAACCTGTGCTGCATGACTTTTGCTTTGTAGTGATTCACTAAAGCATTTTTTTTAAGGTACAAAAGCTAAGCAAACTAAGTAGGACACAAGTTTTTGGATGTGTGAACACTAGATATGAGCACAGGAAGTTAATGTTTACTGGCAATCGCAAGCACCTCTGCTTGAAACTTGGAATTGGACAACTGCAAAGACAAATCTCCGACTTTAAAAAACCTTTCATAACATGTTTAGAATCCAGATCTGCCTTTACTGTATGGAGTGCATACTGACAAACCTATACATCTAATCGGTTGGTCATGACCAACGCTGACTATTGAAGTCTTTCCATTTGGTCCATTAGATGCAACATGTGGCTTCAAATGTCTTTCAATACAGGCACATGCTTTATATTTGTTCATCCCTTGCCCGGTTTGTAGATTCACTGCCTGCAGGTATCGTGGAAGGCCTCAAGGGTACGGAAATCCCTCCAGGTGGGAGGCAAGCCGTCTTGCAGAAACTTACCACAGCGCTGACATGGTGTCTGGAAAAGCTTGATGTAACTCCTGAGCCAGGTCTGCAGGAAAGAGAAATTAAAAAGTAAGACAGGTTCCCAAAACAAACTCAAAAGAAAACAGCAGATATAATAATTAAGGACAATCTCAAGCTCTTTACCACCATGATCATCAGTTTTCCCCTCGTGGCACGTGACTGGCCTTGGGGTGCGCCCGCTTCGGTGCTGGAAAAATGTTACCTAACAGGTGCGTGAAGTCCTCTTTGTGCATTTGTGCAGACAATCCTTAAACCGTTTCCGGTTGAGAGTATGTAGTGCGCGAGTTTACTGCCTCTTCTCTCCGGCGTTTTCTTTCTTTTTCCTCTTTACCTCACACTACTCTTCCTAGTGTGTGGTTTTTTTTTTTTTGTGTGTGTAAAACTCCTGTGTAAAGCATCCTTGGGTTTGTGAAAGTTCATCTCATCTCATTATCTCTAGCCGCTTTATCCTGTTCTACAGGGTCGCAGGCAAGCTGGAGCCTATCCCAGCTGACTACGGGCGAAAGGCGGGGTACACCCTGGACAAGTTGCCAGGTCATCACAGGGCTGACACATAGACACAGACAACCATTCACACTCACATTCACACCTACGGTCAATTTAGAGTCACCAGTTAACCTAACCTGCATGTCTTTGGACTGTGGGGGAAACCGGAGCACCTGGAGGAAACCCACGCAAACACCATGCAAACTCTGCACAGAAAGGCCCTCGCCGGCCACGGGGCTCGAACCCGGACCTTCTTGCTGTGAGGCGACAGCGCTAACCACTACACCACCGTGCCGCCGTTTGTGAAAGTTGCTATATAAATTGAACTACTTCTTCTTATTATTATTCCACTGCACATAGCAAGCTTCTGAATCTATCTATTATGAGCATACTCTGATAAGTTAATCGCTAGTTATTTGCATTACGGCAGCCATTGAGACCACCAGCTATTTCACTTCCGGTGAAACTGCTAAGAAATGTCATGTGACTGAAACCCAGCAATTGGGTTCTTCCAGACTCCTGGCCATAGATCACCTTGTGGCATTACCTGAATTAGACCTTCCACTTGTGATCTCCCAATGACTGGGCAAACACTTTAAAGGAACAGTCCACCGTATTTCCATAATGAAATATGCTCTTACCTGAATTGAGACGAGCTGCTCCGTACCTCTCCGAGCTTTGCGCGACCTCCCAGTCGGTCAGACGCGCTGTCACTCCTGTTAGCAATGTAGCTAGGCTCAGTATGGCTAACGGTATTTTTTGGGGCTGTAGTTAGATGCGACCAAACTCTTCCGCGTTTTTCCTGTTTACATAGGTTTATATGACCAGTGATATGAAACAAGTTCAGTTACACAAATTCAAACGTAGCGATTTTCTATGCTATGGAAAGTCCGCACTATAATGACAGGCGTACTAACACCTTCTGCACGCTTCGGCAGCGCATTGATATCTGAGCTCCGTATCAATGCGCTGCCGAAGCGCGCAGAAGGTGTTAGTACGCCTGTCATTATAGTGCGGACTTTCCATAGCATAGAAAATCGCCACGTTTCAATTTGTGTAACTGAACTTGTTTCATATCACTGGTCATATAAACCTATGTAAACAGGAAAAACGCGGAAGAGTTTGGTCGCATCTAACTACAGCCCCAAAAAATACCGTTGGCCATGCTGAGCCTAGCTACATTGCTAACAGGAGTGACAGCGCGTCTGACTGCGTCTGACTGACTGGGAGGTCGCGCAAAGCTTGGATAGGTACGGAGCAGCTTGTCTCAATTCAGGTAAGAGCATATTTCATTATGGAAGTACGGTGGACTGTTCCTTTAACATTGCCAATTTCACTTGCATATTATAAATGACAAACTAACTGTATGGCAGTATGTGAGAGTTCAAGATGGGGCCGTGCTCCAAGTATCTCATAGGGCCTGAAAATAAGGCCAGAAAGAAAAAATTCCTGATTCACTGATAAGCAGCTTACACCTGACTGACTGGCCTAATTGCATTGGCATAAGCAGCATGACCATGGTATGGGGCCAAGATTCCTCACAGCAGGCATGGGCACATACAAGTACACCCCAATGATCTGAAGGCTGGATCACCTCTACAGTATGTCCCAACTCAACTGACACAACACAAGCCAATGTCTGTTTACTGCGCCCTCACAAAACCCACTGACTAATTCACAAACCTCCCCCCACTGGCCTCAAACCTGACCCCTCAGTGCACAATTGCCCCTTTTCCACCAAAGCAGTTCCAGGGCTGGTTCGGGGCCAGTGCTTAGTTTGGAACCGGGTTTTCTGTTTCCACTGACAAAGAACTGGCTCTGGGGCCAGAAAAAACGGTTCCAGGCTAGCACCAACTCTCTGCTGGGCCAGAGGAAAGAACCGCTTACGTCAGCGGGGGGGCGGAGTTGTTAAGACCAACAACAATAACAAGACTGCGAAAGATCGCCATTTTTAAGAGACGAGAAGCAGCAGCTGTACAAACGCGAAGTCATCCATTATTATTATTATTGTTGTTGTTGCTGCTGCTTCTTCTGTGTTGTTTTTGCTTCGATATTTGCGCCAAGATTTATGCAAACGTAGCGACGCAACTGACGTATACAGCGACGTAACTGACGTATACAGCGACGTAATGACGTGGCTTCCCTTAGCACCGCGAGCTATGGAAAAGCAAACTGGTTCTCAGCTGGCTCGCAAGTTGAACGAGTTGTGAACCAGCACCGGCCCCGAACCAGCCCTGGAACTGATTTGGTGGAAAAGGGGTATATGAGATTTCCTCCCATCCTATACAGTATTGCGTTATGTATCTGTTATTATGTCTAGTCAAATAATTGCCTGTTAAATCATTTCTACAAACACCCACAGGATCATCCAGATGTTCTCAGTCTGAATTCTGAACCATGTTCCATGTACTACACATTTTTGTTCTCCCACCTCGAGCTCATTCAACTCAACTGGTATTTATCACAACCGTCACGAGCCAAGCGAAGAACAGAGAGGTGTCAGACTGAGAAGCAAATTGGTCCTAAACTGTGCTTAGTCATGATCTCTGTTGAAAAGATGCTGAACACCTTCTCAGAACAGCTGACATACTCGAAGACTACACAAGTGCCCACATTCCTGACTCAGACACACGACTTTTTTTTTTTTTACCACATACAGTTGGACAAAACACATACAGGAACAGAAGCGCTTTCTAATACTGGTTAGATACAATTACTGGTATCACATGGATAAAAACAAAACCAAATGCACCCAGGTATAAAAAATAAATGGAAGGCCTTGGTTACACTCAAGTGTTGACTTGGGAGGATTCTCCAGCTAATGGGAGAAAGACAGAACGAAGAACCCTGAGAGTAGGGTAACCAACATTTCAGCTCTTTCACGCCTTCATAAATGACACTACTTGTGTTTATGTATCTAGCTAACATGCTTATTTCATGAATACATATGGCATGTTCGACAACTGCTCACTCATATTAATCCACAAAAAAAAAACCTCATGGTGTGGGATACCAGAAATTGTTGGTCATCAACTTGGCCTAGAGGAATGGCGACACTGAGGCTACATCCACACGACAACGGCAACGAGATTTTATTTAAAAAAAAATATCGCGTCCACATGGGCAACGGATCAGTAAAATATCAGGTACATATGGCAACGCAACGCTTGCTGAAAACGATGCAATACACATGCCACACCTCTAGGGGCACTGTAAGACGGTCCCATCGGAGACACCAGAACAATAGAAGAAGTAGGACGCATGCGCATAAACCCCTTCTTCTACCCGGCGTGAAGCACTCACAGGAACAAACACACAACAACAAGAAGAAGATGGCTGCGACTACGCGAGGAAATCGTGCCTTCTGTGTGTACAAATTAGTTTTATTAGTGTGCATAGTTTTAATTCTCATCTCATTATCTCTAGCCACTTTATCCTTCTACAGGGTCGCAGGCAAGCTGGAGCCTATCCCAGCTGACTACGGGCGAAAGGCGGGGTACACCCTGGACAAGTCGCCAGGTCGTGCATAGTTTTATATAACTTAATTTTCTTATTGTGTGTGAACATTTTGAAAAGCATTTTTATATAATTTATATAACTTTTTATATTGTGTGTGAACATTTTGAAAAGCAGTCTTTTTGTACCTCTTTTTATACCCAGTCATGTTAATGACCTATTGCCAATTGACCTAATGAGCTGCAATTTGGTCCTCCAGCTGTTCCTTTTTTGTACCTTTAACTTTTCCAGCCTCTTATTGCCCCTGTCCCAACTTTTTTGAGATGTGTTGCTGTCATGAAATTTCAAATGAGCCAATATTTGGCATGAAATTTCAAAATGTCTCACTTTCGACATTTGATATGTTGTCTATGTTCTATTGTGAATACAATATTAGTTTTTGAGATTTGTAAATTATTGCATTCCGTTTTTATTTACAATTTGTACTTTGTCCCAACTTTTTTGGAATCAGGGTTGTATATACGTGTGTCTCTTAATGGGTGAATAAAAGGCATCGAGTTAAATATTATTGTAGAAAGGGGCTTTATGAAGTTCAGTCCATTTACTTGCATTGGTTTACGGGGAAGATTTGCCACATCCAATATGGCGGACACTCTGACGTATCCCAGCAACGGGGCCACCAGCTCAATGCGGCGTCTATGTTTATATGTCTATGGGGGTCATACATCCATTTGTGGCCCATCAGCTGGCCTTTCCATGTTCTCTTCAGGTCAGTGCTGTGCCCCGTCACAGGTCACTCCTGTATTTACCCCAATGCTAAATGCCCAATTGGCCAGCATTGTGCTGTTCCAGTTTGTATTGTTGCATGTGGTCCAGTCATAATAGTCAGGGCAATGATCTTGGGTCCTTTCATGCCATTTCTTGTAAGTTTAAGGGCCCAGTCCCACACCACCGATAACTATAACTACAACTATGACTATACCTATGCCTGAGTTTAGTTCCAGTCTGGAGCAGTCACACCACAACTATAATCCTGACTATATCATTAATTGGCCCTGCCACTCAGGGAAATAAATGCATGCAGCTTAGGAATAGCCATGGAAGTTTTTTCCCCTCAAGTAGTAGTACATTATTTTGGGTCATACTGTACAGCCTGGGCTTCAAAACAACCCATGCACACACTCCGGTGGTTGATGTAATACAGATAGGTCACAGACTACGGAAATATAATAAAAAAAAAGATACAAAATACGGAGTGGTTATGGATTTTAATACGGCTGCATCACGGATGCTAATAATTTATGGACTGGTCACGGATGTTTCAGTATATTACAGATCGGTTACCGATTTCATATGGATGATGCATCACGGATAAAAAAAAATAAATAAGAAGTCTAAAACAAGTAAATGTTTCGACTGTCAAAGTTCATAATTAAAATATCTTACCTGCATTTATATGTTTACTTTATTCATTTACTATTGATATTTTGCAGAAAATCACATATCCGTGAATAAAAGATCCGTGCTTTGTATTATATTTTTTATTTTCCGAGAATCCGTATTCCGTGACTTCATGATGCAACAAGGATGTACAAAGATGCCCAGGAAAAATAGCACATGCTCAGACATCACCACATCACATGTAAACAATTATTTGATTGGTCAGGTGTTTTATCGGATCAGGTCCAGGCCTGGAAAAATGGCTCCAGAAACAAATCTCAGTGATACGGATAAAACCAGGCCTGGGCTATACCGTAGGTATCGTTATTGGTCTGGTATGACCACCAACCAAATAAACTGCAGGGGACCAATTTATTTATAATTATCATTAAAGTTGTAGTTATAGTTCTCAGTATTATGGGATCGGGCTTTAATTGTGAACTTCAAGGATGTCCTAGAGGGGTGGCATGGTGGTGTAGTGGTTAACATTGTTGCCTCATAGCAAGAAGGTTCTGGGTTTGAGCCTGGTGACTGACGGGGGTCTTTCTGTATGGAGTTTACATGTTCTCCCAGTGTCTATTGTGGGTTTCCTCCAGGTGCTCTGGTTTCCCCCACAGTCCAAAGATATGTAGTTAGGTTAACTGGCGACTCGAAATTGCCCGTAAGTGTGAATGTGTGTGAGTGCGCAGAAAGGAACCGGCCACCCTACTACTGCAATTCTGGCCAAGCCAACCAAACATGGATTGGGTTTGGCAGTGAAGACAACGACAATGGGATGTCCTAGGCTGCCTGGGGTCAGTTATGGAGGACAGGCTACTGTCGAGCATCCCATTTAAGAAGAAGAAAGCTTTATTTATTTGTCACATGCACACTTCAAGCACAGTGAGATCCATCCTCTGCATTTAACCCATCTGAAGCAGTGAACACACACAGCAGTGGGCAGCCACACTACAGCGCCCAGAGAGCAGTCGGGGTTAGGTACCTTGGCTCAAGGGCACTTCAGCCCAAGGTCACCCCACGTTAACCTAACTGCATGTCTTTGGACTGTAGGGGAAACCAGAGCACCCTGAGGAAACCCAAGCTGATACAGGGAGAACATACAAACTCCACACAGAAAGGCTCCCGTCGGCCGCTGGGCTCGAACCAAGAACCTTCTTGCTGTGAGGCAACAGTGCTAACTGAAGCAAGATGGGAAAAGATAATCCATGAAAGCAATGTTACTCCATGTCACGGGTGATCTAGGGGACCACTGATGAACCTTGTCCTCCCTCCCTGCCTATTTATGCACGGTATTTTGCCAGCTTAAGATTCAAACTTTGGTGTTTTGGTGATGTAATTAACTCAGGGTTTCCCCAGGTTTGACCACCATAAATATAAGACCTTTTTAAGACCACTTAAATGAGAATTAAGACCGACATCGCACCCATTGTGCGGTCGTAGAACACCAGATCAAATTCCCAATAATGACAAATGTTTCAAGTAAAAATACTTTTATTATAAAAGTTATACACTTAAGTCATTATGTGCATTGCTTGTCAAATCTTCACATTCAAGACAAGCAAGACCGAATTTTGTTATGTAAGGCGTTTTGTTTTTTCCACAGGAGAATGTTGTAGCGACTTCCGAGTCTGGGAACACAGCCTTAAAGAGTTCGAGCCCTCATTCGAGCTGTACGAGTGGTGTTCCGTAATTGTTTTTAAAATCCAGAGCACCTCTGCCCGAAGTGTCGGGGTTCCACCGACACCCATCATGCCACTGCTCGGCCCTTGTGTTGTTGCTAGCCTTGCCGATGTCGTCTGGCTTGGCTGATGCTGCTGATGTTCGACAGTGGTGCTAGTGCCAACTCCAGGTGCATTCGGAGATTGAACCGTGCAGAACTGAACGATGGGCTGGTGGCGGTGGAGGGCAGATGCAATGTGCTTTGAGGTCTTCATGTGAGACTCTAAAGCGAAATGACCTATAGTGGACAACTTGAAGGTCTTTCGACAAACACAGCATCTTGCTTCAACGTCGCTTCCAGGAACCTCCCTCACCCAATCACAATATCTTTCATCTGAAAGCCACTGCTGATTAAAACGACACTTCCCCATGCTGCGATTCACAGAGTCTCCTCTCCACCACGGACTCCAACGATTGCGCCGGCACGAAAATGTATCAATATTGTTTCTTTCTTTGCGCTTACTCCAAGAAATTCACTGATGTTACGCAAAACCCACGTTTTCACATTGTAGAATAGTATGAGTAAATTTAAGACCTTTGTTTAAAAAATTAAGACTTGGGCAAAGCAATTTAAGACTTTTTAAGGCCTTAATTTTGGAATATTAAATTTAATACTTTTAAGACCCCGTGGCTACCATGTAACTGCTCCACCTGTGGTGGTTAATTTAGTTTCCTGTGACACTTTGCTACTGCGCTGTTGTTATGGTCCATCCGTTCATACCAATGGCTTTACAAATTCAACCCAGATATGGTTAAGAGTGTTTACTCTTGTATTATGATGAAATCTTTATATCCTGATGGGAGCAGTCTGACCCTGCTCCAATCCATAAAGTTTCACGGAATGGTTTGGGGGCTATGAAAATGATGTATGCCTTGACTATCACCAGATTTCAGCCCAACTGAAGACCTATGGGAATGGGAGATTTTGCAGAGACGCGTTTGACAGCACTTTTCAACACCATCATCAAAACACCAGCTAATATCTTTTGGAAGAATGCAATGCAGTTCCAGAGATTTGTAGAATTTATGGTAGTGTATTAAAGGACATGGGACATGGATTTTTTTCTGGGTATAATTATGTATAAAGGACATAAGAAATGCCATCTAAATCACTGCAGGGCGTCAAAAATGTGAAAATCATCACATTATTCAACTTTTTTATACATCAGCATAAAACAATGATTCGTTAATTAGCTAAGCGGTCACGTGACCCGTGACGTCACAAAAACTTTTCAAGGAGCCAGCGCTTGGGTATCTAATGTAAACAGGTTACCGAAATGGACACCATCGACAGTGATATTCCCGATGTTTCACAGAGATGTGAAGTTAGACCCTATCAATTCGAACCGATAGCTGGAAATTCACATGAACATGGATCTTGTCTTTACTCTGACGGGTCAGATGATTCTGAGAGTGAGAGTTCATTCAGTCCCCATGAAACTGAAAGCGGTCGGCTCGATAACACTTCCTGGTAAGTTAAAAGCAATTCTGCTCAAAGGCTAATGATCTGTTGAAAGAAGTATTATTTTTGTATCATACATTGAAAGTTCATCATAGATCTAGCTAAAGTCCGTTGCAAGCTAGGTTTTTTTTTTTGGCTGATATTTTTCGAGATTGATTGAGATACAATGCTTCCAGAGTCCGAGATGAAAACATTCAAAATGGTGAAACGAGTCAGAATTATGATAATCAATAATTGATACACCCAAAATTATAATACTAATCCTTACCGCATGAGGCCCATGGTAAAACCACACTTCCAGGAGGGGCTGCCGTCTGCCTCCCAAGCCGGGCCGAGAGCGCTCCTCGTTGGGCACGGCCAGGCGGGCGAATGCCCTGGTCCGTCCGCCCTGTCTAAAAAATAATGGTACAACTCCGAGTGAAGGTATCAATGCGCTGCCGAAGCGCGCAGAAGGCGTTAGTACGCCTGTCATTATAGTGCGGACTTTCCATAGCATAGAAAATCGCCACGTTTCAATTTGTGTAACTGAACTTGTTTCATGTCACTGGTCATATAAACCTATGTAAACAGGAAAAATGTGGAAGAGTTTGGTCGCATCTAACTACAGCCCCAAAAAATACCATTGGCCATGCTGAGCCTAGCTACGTTGCTAACAGGAGTAACAGCGCATCTGACTGACTGGGAGGTCGCAATACACCATGATGTTCAATGTACGTTAAACACTCTAAAAACGAAACAATTTTCTTGTCATCCAAGACACAAAAACTATTTTGTCGCATTCGTCATCATCACGATTCACACTTCTCCATATTCATCTACCCGCTTGTGCTGTGCCCGAAAGTTTTTGTGACGTATGATCACGTGACAGCGGCTCTTCCGGTTGTAAAATATGCATATCGGAGCTCGAGCAGAAATGCCATATAATCACGAATATAACGATTTTGCTGAATTTAATAGGTGATTTTGTATTTGTTGATGCAATTATTTAATTTTTTTTTTTTAAAGATTTTTTTGGGGGCTTTTTTTTTTACCTTTATTGGATAGGACAGTGTGGAGACAGGAAACGAGCTGGAGAGAGAGACAGGGAAGGATTGGGAAATGACCTCGGGTCGGAATCGAACCCAGGTCCCCGGATCTTTGGTATGGCGCCTTAGTCGACTGAGCCACGGTGCCTCCATTATTTCATATTTTTAATGGAAAGAAACTGATATAGCGTGCATTTATGTTCCATGTCCCATGTCCTTTAATGTATTAGTGGGATGTGGTGGCCTAACACCTTCCTAAGACACAAAGTTGTTGGCCCCCCCCCACTTTAATTTGTCACCTATCTGTATATGTCAAAAGTGAGAAGAGGCCGTGCAGGAGGAGAGAAGCAGAGCAGCATGACCGGGACCAAAAGGTGGAGTGTAATTAAAAAAAACACCAGGAAGAACTCACCATGAAGGAGCGCACCACCACATCAGGCATCTGGGGCAGCTGGTAGTGCAGCAGGGCTGTGGTGGCATGGTCCGTCACCTGGGCACAACAAACATCAGGAAATGTTGAAAGCAAGGGAATTAGGTTTCAGCGCATTAAGCAAAGTCATATAATTGCCGTCAAATTCTCTTCTGTCAGACTGGCTCTCTCTTTAACCGGATTTTCAAACTGTGATTGATGATGTTTGTCATTTCAAGTCACTCGCTGATGATCACAGTGTGTATTTCTGAGCACAGATTTGTAATTTAAACCGCCATCATCTCTAAATGATCTATAAATATAGATTTGTAATATAGCTTATCTGGCTCCAAGCAGCAAGACAAAGAGCTACGAGTGTGTTTCAACAAGAATAGTCATTAATGCATCCTGGTTCTTAATTGAAGTTTAAAAATGGATGACCTTGAGGACATTTTTTTGTTGTTGTTGTTGTTGATCCCGCCTTACTGGCTCAACATAGCATCCAAGGCATAGTGTATCTCATCAGATATGATCCGGAAGTGTTCAAAGCAGCACAGGCCAAATAAAAAATGGGCGATTTTCATGTTTCAGTGTTATACTTACTACTTAATAACTGTATGTGCAGGAGAAGCAGTTTGATTTCATCCATTATAAAAATCAACCACATCACAGAACACCTGAAAAAGGGCAAGGAGCCATTTGCTGAAACGGTAAACCCATTTCCAAAACTATATCTCAGACACCGAGATGAACGTTATTGTTTCATTTCCCAAAAGCTCCCCATCTCCTTATTACTTTCTCCAAAGCCTCGTCCCCCATCACTAATGTAACCATCGTGAGCTACTACAAGTGAACAATTTCATTCTTCCAGATCGTTTGCACGCCGTCATCATTCACTGAGTAAAAGCTGGCAGACAAGTCATTCTGAATACCAATTTCAGAACTTATGCTTTCAATGCATGATACTGTACAGCATGCACTCTGAACTATTCAATAAATTATAGGTAGGAGCAAAACTGATGAAACTGAGACTGTTATTGGGTTTGTCTGATACCACTCATTTACTCGTATGCATTTACTTATTAAAAAAAAAAGCTGTCCTCTGTGAAAATATCAAGAGGACAATACAAGGACGATTCCTTGTCTCAGTAGTGAATTGCTATTATTAGAGCTGGGACGTGAGCTCAGCCAAAACTTAGCCAGACACACCAAAAAAAGCAACAGGGAAAAGGATTTTGCAAAGGATTAGCAGCAGGCTGCCAGGTAACTCTGTTGTGTGTAGTTGTCGATGTTGATTTTAAAAGTAACTAAGTAAATTACACAGGGAAATTAATATTTAAGTATGAGTAAAAAATACTGTAGCGAGCGTGCAGTGTGGAAGAAGAGTCTGGAGACAGAAATCTTATGCCGCTTTTCCACTACAAACGCGGCTGAGCCGTGCCGTGCTGAGTTGGGCTGAGTCGAGCTGAGTGGGGCTGTTGGAGTTGCATTTCGACTACAACCGCGCTGGCTGGAAGTGGGTGGACACATTGGGTGGAGTTAGCGAAAGTGGGTGGACATCAGGTGATGTCGTTAAGCAGCGCAAACAGTGACATCAGTGAGCTTTTAAGCGGTAGTCTCACGACCCGAATAGTAAACAATAAACATGAAGTCGTTAGTGTTGCTGGTCTTGGTGCTGTGGCTTGTTGTCACCGACAACGCCAACAGATACTGGCAAGAGCGTATAGATGAGGCGAGGCGCATAAGGCTTCAGAAATTCTTGTAATTCGTAATTATTCTCCTTCCGGGTTTGCGGTGTTTACAGATCCCAGCGTGCTCGTGGGGTGTGTGTGGGCATGTGAGGACACTCCTCCTCACCAATCAGTGCACAGGGGAGTGTCTGCTCACGCCCCCAGCCTCACTCGGCACGGTTTGGCTCGCTTCAGCCCCACTCCAAAACGGTGCGAGTTTTAGGGGCTAAGCAGGGCTGAAGCGAGCTGAGTCGTGCTGTTTTTTGGTAGTCGAAACGCGAGCCGTGTCGGGCTGAAGTGAGCTGAAGCGAGCTGAAGTGAGCTGAAAAAGGGTAGTGGAAAAGGGCCATTTGTTTCTCGGTCGTTAGCCTGTGCTACTTGCTGTCGATAGCACTGGCTTGACTGCTTTATTAGCATTCGCTAACACTACTGATGAACGATACACCGGCTAGAAGGTGACTTCACTGCTGCGCTGATGGTGCCGACTCGCGGTTCAGCTCACGTCGGGGTGATAAATTTTTGGCCCCTCCCACTATAAATCAAAATCTGATTGGTTAATTCATTTGTCACTTCCTACATAAACATACACTGCCATGGCCTTCTGTCCCGGCAATGAAGTCCTAACCAGTGAGTGAGCCGGCTCTAAACTCTTCTCAGCCTACAGACAACAAGCAAAAAAAAAAAAAATCTCACTGGATAACTCGATTTTAATGTTTTCAGGACAGTAACCCTTTCATTTATGAAGCAAATTTGATAGAAAATGAGGCCGAATTAGAAGAGAATAATTATAATAAAATTATGAAAGAATGAAAGCAATTGAAGAATGAAAGAAATTGAATGTAACATTTGAAATTAGGGCTGTGCTCGTTTGCCATCAGTTGCTCACGATATCGTACCATATACAACCCCGATTCCAAAAAAGTTGGGACAAAGTACAAATTGTAAATAAAAACGGAATGCAATGATGTGGAAGTTTCAAAATTCCATATTTTATTCAGAATAGAACATACATGACATATCAAATGTTTAAACTGAGAAAATGTATCATTTAAAGAGAAAAATTAGGTGATTTTAAATTTCATGACAACAACACATCTCAAAAAAGTTGGGACAAGGCCATGTTTACCACGGTGAGACATCCCCTTTTCTCTTTACAACAGTCTGTAAACGTCTGGGGACTGAGGAGACAAGTTGCTCAAGTTTAGGGATAGGAATGTTAACCCATTCTTGTCTAATGTAGGATTCTAGTTGCTCAACTGTCTTAGGTCTTTTTTGTCGTATCTTCCGTTTTATGATGCGCCAAATGTTTTCTATGGGTGAAAGATCTGGACTGCAGGCTGGCCAGTTCAGTACCCGGACCCTTCTTCTACGCAGCCATGATGCTGTAATTGATGCAGTATGTGGTTTGGCATTGTCATGTTGGAAAATGCAAGGTCTTCCTTGAAAGAGACGTCGTCTGGATGGAAGCATATGTTGCTCTAGAACCTGGATATACCTTTCAGCATTGATGGTGTCTTTCCAGATGTGTAAGCTGCCCATGCCACACGCACTAATGCAACCCCATACCATCAGAGATGCAGGCTTCTGAACTGAGCGCTGATGATAACTTGGGTCGTCCTTCTCCTCTTTAGTCCGAATGACACGGCATCCCTGATTTCCATAAAGAACTTCACATTTTGATTCGTCTGACCACAGAACAGTTTTCCACTTTGCCACAGTCCATTTTAAATGAGCCTTGGCCCAGAGAAGACGTCTGCGCTTCTGGATCGTGTTTAGATATGGCTTCTTCTTTGAACTATAGAGTTTTAGCTGGCAACGGCGGATGGCACGGTGAATTGTGTTCACAGATAATGTTCTCTGGAAATATTCCTGAGCCCATTTTGTGATTTCCAATACAGAAGCATGCCTGTATGTGATGCAGTGCTGTCTAAGGGCCCAAAGATCATGGGCACCCAGTATGGTTTTCCGGCCTTGACCCTTACGCACAGAGATTCTTCCAGATTCTTTGAATGTTTTGATGATATTATGCACTGTAGATGATATGTTCAAACTCTTTGCAATTTTACACTGTCGAACTCCTTTTTGATATTGCTCCACTATTTGTCGGCGCAGAATTAGGGGGATTGGTGATCCTCTTCCCATCTTTACTTCTGAGAGCCGCTGCCACTCCAAGATGCTCTTTTTATACCCAGTCATGTTAATGACCTATTGCCGATTGACCTAATGAGTTGCAATTTGGTCCTCCAGCTGTTCCTTTTTTGTACCTTTAACTTTTCCAGCCTCTTATTGCCCCTGTCCCAACTTTTTTGAGATGTGTTGCTGTCATGAAATTTCAAAATGTCTCACTTTCAACATTTGATATGTTGTCGATGTTCTATTGTGAATACAATATCAGTTTTTGAGATTTGTAAATTATTGCATTCCGTTTTTATTTACAATTTGTACTTTGTCCCAACTTTTTTGGAATCGGGGTTGTATATCGAGTTAAACGACGTCTTTAATGTATTGTAAGCAGAGGGCGCGAATATGTTTGGCACCAAGATTATTCAATCAATGAGTCTCGAGACGAGGCCATGGAGACATGGGGGACGTAATTAGCGGCTTGCAGCGTCTGAAGCAGAGCGCATTGAAACTTAATCTACTGATAACAACATACCGATTGAGCCACTTCCAGTTGATATTATCCAGGCAAACTTCAGATTTGGGTCACCAAATGTCTAAAGATGTTATCTACTTCGTCATTTGTTGTGTTTCAATAACAAAAGTCGGATAATAAAGGCACAAATGACAGAGATATTGGATACTAATTAGACAACAAACAGCCATTACGGCATGCTGCTGCCTTAAGACACTGATTCTGATTGGCTGGCTTATAATACACCAGCCAATCAGAATGAGGGCTGGCCTAATTTCTAGTGCGCATGCCCTGAGTAACTGGAAGCGCCATTTGTAAATAAAAACGTTTTTGGTTGGAACAGGTTGCAAGCATGAATTTCCGTCGACTTCTGGCATGAAACATGCTTTAAATCAAGTGAAAATTGATGACAACCTGCTACAGAACCGGGAGATATGCATGAAATATGTCATATATGGGATTTTCGATTTTCAAGTGAGTAAACGATATCGTATCGTACCCCCGAAAATCGTGCATGATCGAGTATCGCGAGCTGTGAGCACAGCCCTATTTGAAATGCTGATGTATTTAGGCCTTCTCTGAACGCCTAGAAGGCCCTGATGGTTCCCCTCTGCCTTGTATTGTGAAGAGCACTACGATAAACAGGGTCGTTAAAAATCATGACCATGAAGCAGCAAAGTGAGCATCCACAGAAACTCTAGCATGCAAGAGCAGTTCAGTTCTGCAAGCACTGAGCCACACTTCCTTTCCCCTTGCTTCCAGTATCTACACTTTGCTTACAAGTGCAATTCATGGCAACTTGTGCTGATTTTTAATAAGCGTGCTCACTGATACAGTTTTGCACGTTCAAGGCAGCCACTCTCAATCGCTACTGTAGATTCAGTTTCAATGCCATAACATCTTGAACATAACCTAGAATGAAGAGGTCATTCCTAGCAACCAACATAAACAGAGCGAAATCACTTGTTCCATGATACCCCTGACTGCTTCCTATTAAATATGGCCAAAAGTTTGTTTCACACCCATCTGTGGTTCTTCCCCAAACCTTTGCCACACAGTTGGAATCAAACTAATTATACAGGATGTCTTTGTATGCTTTAGTATTAAGATTTCCCTTGGATCCAAGAGGCCCAAACCTGTTCCAGCATCACAATGCCCCTGCGCACAAAGCAAGCTCCATATAGACATGGTTTGCCAAGGATGGTGAGGAAGATCTCAAGTGTCCTGCACGGAGCCCTGACTCAACCCCACTGAACACCTTTGGGATGAACTGGAACACTGACTGCACCCCAAGCCTCCTCACCCAAGATCAGTACCTGACCTCATTAACGCTCTTGTGGCTGAATCCCCATCCCCAAACACATCTCCACAGCTACGCTCCAAAATCTAATGCAAAGCCTTCCCAGAAGAGTGGAGGTTATTGTAAGAACAAATATCGTTACAGCATTACCATTTCCCTTGACTGGAAGCAAGAGAACCAAACCTGTTCCAGCATGACAACGAGCCCCTGTGCACAAAGCAACCTCCATATAGACATGGTTTGCCAAGGATGGTGAGGAAGATCTTAAGTGTCCTGCACAGAGCCCTGACTCAACCCCACAGAACACCTTTTGGGGTAAAATGGAACAGCGACTGCACCCAGTGCTTCCTTGCCCGAAATCAGTACCTGGTCTTGCTAATGCTCTTGTGGCAGAATGACCACAAATACCTACAGCTACGCTTCAAAATCTTGTGGAAAGCCTTCACAGAAGCGTGGAGATTATTATAAGAGCAAAGAGGGACTAAATCTGGAACGGGATGTTCTAAAAAGCACATATGAGTGCGTCAGGTGTCCACAGTTTGGTCATATTGTGCATGTATTGGTATCACCAAGTACCAAAAGCACGCAAGTCTGAAAGAAAAAGGTTCCTGTATCTCAAAAATTACGAAACAAAACAATGCCATAAAAACCGTCACACTTTGAAAGGTACATCCAGACCCGGACTGGAGAGCTGAACTAAACTGTATTAATTTTGTGAGCAAGAAGAGCCACAAGAGAGAATTAACAGCTTCTGTTAGAGCAGACCTGGGCGTTTTACGGCCCGCGGGCCGCATCCGGCCCTTTGGTTCATTCTGACCGGCCCGCGTAAGGTTAATTAGAAATTACAAAATAAACGTATTTTCTAATTTTACCTCATGCATGGACTGAATGTGCATTGCTTTTATTTTGAAGTTGTGTTCAACAAAAACGCAATGCGCGCGACATGAACATGACATGAAATCCCACGAAACCTAATCCCGCGATAACTACTTCCGTAATTTGTCCAGACCAACCACAAACTTGTACGTCATCCTTCAAACGGTCCAGCCAATCACACAGTGTGACGTCACCAGCAGGCGCCGGAGCCCGAGCCGATCTGTAGATCTGATACCTACACCGAATCGATGTTGTTGGGAGCAGATCTCAAGAAGACTTTAGCCCCCAAAATGTCCGCAAAAAGAAGAAAGGTGGATGCCGAATGCAGGGCTTTCAACAAAACATGGACTGCTAAGTATTTATTTACTGAAGTCAGAGATAAAGCCGCGCGTTTAGTTTGCGGAGAGCGGATCGCCGTGTTCAAAGACTACAATTTGAGTCGGCATTACCAGACGAAGCACGCTGAGAAATACCGAAACTTGACTGATGCTGAAATAGCGCGGACATCGGAAGCTTTGCTGGCTAAGCTAGGAAAGCAGCAAGGCTTTTTTACCAAGCGTCACACATCCAGAGATGCAGCAACCAAGACCAGCTTTGTGCTTTCCCACAAAATCGCTAAAAACAGTAAGCCATTCTCGGAGAGGGAATTTGTGAAAGAGTGCTTGGTGGACTTGGTGCTTGATATTTGGAGTAGAAAGACAATATTGTGATGTCTTTATTGTGTTTTGGGGTGAATGTGACTGAAAAAAAAAAAAGGTACAAACGTTCACATTTTGTTAACCATTGTTTTGGGAAATTTGATTGAATAAATGACATTTTTTGTAAGGCAACCTTGTTTTTTCCCATACTCTTACCAGCTTGTAAAAACAATGATATTTACTGCTTTATATAAAGAAATACAATTAATATTATGCAGAATTTAGTTCAGCCTTTTGGTCCGGCCCTCCACAAAATTTTCTGTTTCTCATGTGGCCCCATGGAAAAAATAATTGCCCACCCCTGTGTTAGAGGAAGTCGTTCTCTACCATTTCAGAGGAACCAACAGGCCAGGTCTTGGAATCAGCCCATCCAGAAGAACCACAACCACTTTCTTAGGTAAAACCTCTCCCTGTCTTTCCACTGTAAGCTACAGTGAGCCATAGTGTGTCTCTCTACATCTGCATCTGCATCTGCGCTCTCATTCCCAATGCAAGCTGCAGTTACTCTCCCTCTGTCAATCTCTTACACGATCTCTCACTCCCTGAAAAGATGTAAGCAGACAGTCAGGCACAGGAGCTCCATCTGCCCAGAGGCTTCCTGGGCTTTAATTCCAGTATAATGAGATTCAGAAAAAGACAAACATAAAAGGAAGAAAGCAGGGGACTCAAACCCAGGGTTGGCGGTGTACTGAGGGATGCAGGGAAAGCGGCTTGGAGTAAAACGAAACAAAACAAAAAAAATCAAAACCACACATCCAAATGACGGCTGAGGGATAAAAGGAGGCTTGGGCATTGGTGAGGAAGATGGAAATGTGACTGCCATCAGGATGAAAGATTTAGATCTAATTAGGACCTACTGTAAGATTCTACTGATGAATGATGAAAGCTTTTCACACCAGTAAGTAACGTACTCAGACTTCGGCAGAAGAGGCCGAGATACAGGGTTGCTCTCATCGGCATACACGTCGCCGTACTCTCGCTGTGCGCCTATCAGAGCTGACTTTAAAATGCATTACAGCTTGAAATAGGTCCTTCACATGCCCGCTGTAATTAAAAGGCCACACTCGGACTGAAGTGGGGATTAGTGCAGCATCCCACCAGTGAGATTGACTTTTTCCTCTTGTAATATATTATATATGATTAGACTCTGTGCATACTGGTTCACTCACCTTTTGAAAAACCTGGTAGTTGGACTTTGACCAGATATCCAGCTGAAAAGAAAGAAAGAAAGTTCATTAATTTCCATGTATTAATCTATCACACAGAGGTTGTTAGTTCGTTCTCACAGACAGATTCTGCACAGTCAGACTTCTCGGGCCTTTTCCTCCTGCAAGCTGAGGCAGCTAAACATGCTCTAAATCTGCTCTCAAACTTCATCTTTTATCTCGACTCATCTGCAACAGCTCTTTTATGTATGGAAATATGAAAGTATGGAAATACATCATCAGCATGGGTTTCAAATGAACACTGCCAGCCCAGAAGCAGATCCATTCTTGAGAGATGAAGACGACACAGGCAGGCTGATTTACTGATTTCACAACTCAAGAATTGGAGGAAAAAAAAACAACAACCTAGAACTGTGAGTAAACTCACTATAGAATACCCCCCGCTTCTGAGCCGGTCATCATATATTGCCATATGTAAGGGAATAAGTTGGGCGGCATGGTGGTGTAGTGGTTAGCGCTGTCGCCTCACAGGAAGAAGGTCCGGGTTCGAGCCCCGTGCCCGGTGAAGGCCTTTCTGTGCGGAGTTTGCATGTTCCCCCCGTGTCCGCGTGGGTTTCCTCCGGGTGCTCCGGTTTCCCCCACAGTCCAAAGACATGCAGGTTAGGTTAACTGGTGACTCTAAATTGACCGTAGGTGTGAATGGTTGTCTGTGTCTATGTGTCAGCCCTGTGATGACCTGGCGACTTGTCCAGGGTGTACCCCGCCTTTCGCCCATAGTTGGCTGGGATAGGCTCCAGCTTGCCTGCGACCCTGTAGAACAGGATAAAGCGGCTAGAGATAATGAGATGAGATGAAGGGAATAAGTTGAATTATCTCCCCCATTGTCAGCTGGGATAGGCTCCAGCTTGCCCGGGACCCTGCACAGGATAAGCGGTTACGGATAATGGATGGATGGATATTAACCTTACAAAGTGGAGCCCACTAAGTCTGTTATGATATCAGCAAAAAGTGTAGGACGTTCAGTCTGTATGGAAGAACCATACTGAAACTCATCAGCAATTTGCAAGCTGTATATATTACCCTGGCAGTTGACAGCTATCAGGTTTTGGATCAGTACAAGGATGTGGGACGGTTGGTACTGGCAGAGGGCAGGGCAGAGTTGGTTAGCAAACTCGCTCCATCTCTTCTGAACAACTAGGAGGTCAGGTGTTGTTAGTAGAGTTGTTGGTGAAACACTGAAGAACTGGCAAACTTGGTTTCTACTTCTCTTTACTTACACAAGAGAACCTGGCTGGACAGGTCTTCAAGAAGAAACACAAATTTGTGTACTTTTGTCCATGTTTCAAGCAAGTGACCTTCCACCATGCTCGACTGTTGTGTATGAAATTTACAGCACTTTCTGAAATGCCCAAATCAGCCCGTCTGGCACCAACAACCATTCCTCAGTCAAAGGAGATACTGGTTCTCATTCTGATTCTGCCATGTGATTGACTAATTGGATAAATGTTCCTATTAAGGTGGCTGGTGAGTGTATATACATTAGCAGTGAAAAGTTTGGACACTCCTACTCATTCATAGGTTTTTCTGTATTTTGTATTTTCTCCATTGTAGAACAATACCGAAGGCATCAAAACTATGAAACGAGACCATCAATGATGGCGTAGCTCACTCCGGCCCCGTCTAGTCCAGAAGGAATGATCTAAAATAGGCCACCTTGCGTAAAAATTTTTTACAAGCTATATACAGAAGCGATATACACCCTAAGAATACCAACCTATTTGCCAGAACGAATCCAAAATGGTGAGGAATTGACCGAGAAGAAGCGATTTTTGTCGAACTGGTCATTAAGGCTTAATTAGTCCATAACTTCATTAATAATTGTAATTAAGCAAATCTGGGTAGAAGTTATATGCACCCTCGGTACCCCTACCTTCATGCCAGAAAGAATCAAAATCGGTGAAGAATTAAGGGAGAAGAAGCGAAACTGCTCGTTAGGGCTTAATTACTGCATATCTTCATTATTAATTGCAATTATGCAAATTTGGGTAGAAGCTACAGTATATGCACCCCAGGCAGACCTACCATCCTGCCAAAAAGAATGAAAATCGGTGAAGAATTGAAAGAGAAGAAGCGATTTTTGAGAAATGTGGACGACGACAGACGGACAACACATGATGGCATAAACTCATCGCCTGTCGGCCGGATGAGCTAATAACACTGAGAACGTATATGGAATTATGTATGAAAAAACATGAAAAGTATGGAAAGGTATGAAAAAACTAAGCATGTTTGATATTTTAGATAATTCAAAGTATCCAGCATTTACCTTGACGCTTTACACCATCCATCCATCCATCCATCCATTAACTGTAGCCGCTTATCCTGTTCTACAGGGTCGCAGGCAAGCTGGAGCCTATCCCAGCTGGCTACGGGCGAAAGGCGGGGTACACCCTGGACAAGCCGCCGGGTCATCACAGGGCTGACACATAGACACAGACAACCATTCACACTCACATTCACACCTACGGTCAATTTAGAGTCACCAGTTAACCTAACCTGCATGTCTTTGGACCGTGGGGGAAACCGGAGCACCCGGAGGAAACCCACGCGGACACGGGGAGAACATGCAAACTCCACACAGAAAGGCCCTCGTCAGCCACTGGGCTCGAACCCAGAACCTTCTTGCTGTGAGGCGACAGTGCTAACCACTACACCACCGTGCCGCCCTGCTTTACACACTACTGGCATTACCTTACCCAGCTTCACGAGGTAGTCACCTGGAATGCTTTTCAATTAACAGCTGTGCCTCGTCAAAAGTTAATCGGTGGACGAGTTTCTTTCCTTCTCAATGCGTTTGAGATCAAACAGCAAATAGTAACTAACCCTAATCCACAACATTATGTCAAGAACCGCTCAACTAAGTAAATAGAAATGACATCCATCATTACTGACATGACGTGTCTTAATTCATACAAATAAAGAAAAAACTTTGAATTAGAAGGTGTGTCCAAAATTTGACTGGTACTGTAGGTTAAGGGTAGGTTTTATGGAAAGAGTTGATACGAGTTGCTGTCCATTTCTTATCCCGGTCTAGTTTTATGGAGAAGACAAAAAAAAAAAAAACCCTCTCCTCATCAGCCTGTTGTGTTAAGGTCATCAGAACAGTTTCAAAGGCGATAACAAATCAAAACGTTCCCTGAATGTAATATCAAACAGGGTCGGTGTCAGCGGTTATTAGAGAAATCAGATGCCATCTCCCCATTGCCCCCCGACCCACTCAGACATCATGATGCCCTTTGAAGTAGGAAGAATGCCCGATCGCAAATTACTCAAGAGATGTCAGAGAAAGTCTTTGAAGCCCCAATTTGATCACGCAGTTTTTCTTCTCTCTCTCATGCATCTATGTGCCCTCTTCCTGCCTTCCTCACTCCCTCTTCCGATCTCTCTCTCTCCTCTCCTGCAAGTCCGCCTCATCAGCCTCTGCTAGGAATCTTGCATCGGGGATTAATAGCCTGTGTGGTAAAACCTGATCCGAGGGTTTAAGGTGGCAAGAGTGTGAGGTGCTGGCAGAAGGCAGTCAATAAGCACAGCTGACTTCTGAAGCTTGTGCTCTCTCGGCCCAGGTCACCTCGGAGTCACCTGCAGCTTCAAACAGCGAGCTGGATTACGAGCTCTTCCCCAAAGCCTTCTCAAAGAGTTTGCTTTGTATAGAGACATCATGCATGGTTACGTTCAAACTGCACTGTGTGAAGAACTAATCGCCTCAAAGACAGCTTTTTGTGCAAGCTAAAAATATTAAGTGAAAACTTCGTAAGAGCATAAAGCCTCTGACTACAGTGCCCGATTATTGGCCCCCTTTGTAAAGATTAGTAAAAGGGGTTAGGAAAAAAAAAAATCCACCGTTTGGTGAAGTCGCTTCATCTCAGACTGAATAAATGAGAAAACTCCAACCTTTAAATGAAAAATTTATTCAGAGAAAAACAAATTCCTCATCAAGACATACTTATTTTCAACAAAAACACACGTGCCACTATTATTAGCACCCCTGGAAATGATCGTGAACACAATGCAACTGAAGCATGTTTCCATTTAAATTGGACATGTTTGAGTTGATTGGAGTGTGTTGGAACTTTCAAGCTGTAATCCATGACTTCCTGATTAACTGGGGAACAAATATGAGGCGACACAGAGACCATATTCCTTTAGTCATCCATCAACATGGGAAAGATACGAGAACACAAACCAAATGAGGGAGAAGTGTGTAGACCTTCATAAGTATTGGAATGGTTATTTAAAAAAAATAGCTGCTCACCTGAAAATGTCCATTTCTACTGTTAGGACAATGGGGGGGGGGGGGGGGGGGGAGTGGATGCCAACTGGAACTGTTACAAACTCACCTGGAAGAGGACCCAAGTTTATTTGGAGGAGGAGGATAAGAGAGGCAAAAAAAAAAACCCAGTGACCATTGATGGTGAATTTGAAGAAAAAGTAAAATCTTGGAGTTTTCAAGTCTCCAAAACCACCATCAGATGCCACCTCCGTGCCAACAGATTATTTGGAAAGTGCCAGAAAAAAGCCTTTTCTGTCAGGGAAGTTAAAAAAGTCAGGGAATGGTTAAAAAAAATTACTCGCCTGGAAATGTCCATTTCTACTGTTAGGGCAATAAGAAAAAAAAGTGGACGCCAACTGGAACGGTTACAAACTCGCCTGGAAAAGGACATAAGTTGCTCCCAAAAATAAATAAATAAAATTCCCAAGGATCATTGATGGTGAATTACACGAAAAAGTAAAATCTTGGAGTTTCCAAGTCTCCAAAATTCACCATCAGATGCCACCTCCATGCCAAAAAACCCCCAACAACCCAGTGACCATTGATGGTGAATTTGAAGAAACTCATGGAACTCCATGAAACACCAGGACATTTTAAATCAGAATCTAGCTGCTTCTGTCAGGAAACTAAAACTGGGTCGTTATTGGATCTTCCAGCAGGACAATGAGCTGAAGCATATGTCCAAATCATATGACCAGAGAATCAAGCTTCTGCCGAGGCCATCTCAGTCCCCCTGACCTGAACCCTAGTGAAAACCTGCGGGCGGAGCTGAAGAGGCGAGAGCACAAGAGAGGGCCTCGGACCCTGGATGATCTGGAGAGATTGTGTAAGGAGGAATGGTCTCAGATGTCCTGTTCTGTATCTCCAACCTTATGAAATGTTATAGGAGAGACTTGGTACTGTTTTACTGGCAAAAGGAGGTTGTACAAAGTATTAAATGCAGGGGTGCTGATAATAGTAGCACATGTGGTTTTATTGAAAATAATTATTTCTTGATGAGGGATTTGTTTTTCCTCTGAATCAATTTATTTCATTTAAAAGGTTGGATTTTTCTCATTTTTTTCAGCACGAGATGAAGCGACTTCACCGAAAGGTGGATTTTGTTCTAACCCTTTTTCTCTAAACTAATCTTTACAAGGGGGCCAATCATCATGAAGGGCGCCGAACTTTCAAGGCTAAAATAATTGACACAGGTTGCCTTGTTGATCATAACAGAGTCACCTTTAAGAACAGCTGTGCAAACACACTACAGTATATGGCCAAAAGTATATGGACACCTGACCCTCACACCCATATTCTGTTATAATAATATGCACTCTTCTGGACAGGCTTTCCGCAAGATTTTGGGGCGTGGCTGTGGGGATTTGGCTATTCAGCCACCGGAGTGTCTGGATAGCAATCTATCAAGGTGTCGTTTTTGTTTCAACGGACACATGCGAACTGTTGGCTAACTGCAGGGTAACTGGAGCATGTAGGATCCTAGGTTGTAGGATATCTCGCTGACTGAGGCTACATCCAAACGACAACGGCAACGAGATTTTATTTTAAAAAAAATATCGCGTCCACATGGGCAACAGATCAGTAAAATATCAGGTACATATGGCAACGCAACGCTTGCTGAAAACGATGCAATACACATGCCACACCTCTACGTGCGCTGTAAGACAGTCCCATCGGAGACACCAGAACAATAGAAGAAGTAGGACGCATGCACATAAACCCCTTCTTCTACCCGGCGTGAAGCACTCACAGGAACAAACGCACAACAACAAGAAGGTGATGGCTGCGACTACGCGAGGAAATCGTGCCTTCTGTGTGTACAAATTAGTTTTATTAGTGTGCATAGTTTTATATAACTTAATTTTCTTATTGTGTGTGAACATTTTGAAAAGCATTTTTATATAATTTATATAACTTTTTATATTGTGTGTGAACATTTTGAAAAGCAGTCTTATCCAATAAAAAAAAGAAATTCAAGAAATGGTTCAGTTACTTGTTTATTTAAAAGAAAAGCTGCATACAAAAGTGAATGCAATGCAGTGGTTCATACAAAACAGCGAGTGCGCTGCTTGTTCTAGTCATGTGGTTGTGACGTCATCGTAAACAAATCCGTTCTACTCATCCAGACGACTTCGCAACGGCGCCGTTGCCAGATTTTTCCACTCTGGAACCCGTTCTCAAAAAATATCGTTTTGGGGGTGTCGTGGCTCAGGTGGATAAGGCGCCATACCATAAATCCGGGGACCCGGGTTCGATTCCGACCCGAGGTCATTTCCTGATCCCTCCCCGTCTCTCTCCCGCTCATTTCCTGTCTCTACACTGTCCTATCCAATAAAGGTGAAAAAAGCCCCCCCCAAAATAAAAAATAATAAAAAAAAAAAAATCATCGTTTTGGGGCACCCAAAACGCCGGTGCCGTGTGGACGCCAGGCCGAAACGATAAACAATTTTATCAGATTCACCTGAATCCGTTGCCGTGTGGACAGCCTCTGACTGTATATAAAAATATGTGTGATTACAGCAATCAAGACCACTTAACAGTTAAGCAGCACTTACGCTTGCAGTTTGTAATGGATCCCATCCCTTTATAAAGGTCTAGAGCGATGTTTATCCCCTCCCATGAAATAGTCTTGTGCACTGGATATGCGGAAAAAAAACCCCAACCATTAATCATTTATTATGTCCTCATTTAAGATATAAAACTTGATTTCAGACTTGTGCAGAATTTAGGGGAGATCATTAGGAGATTTGAGTGTGGCTGTGCCAAAATTTTAAAATCCAAAACAGATAAAATCCCTAATGTTATGCAATCTGTTTTAACCGATAATTAAAGGATCTAGTTTGCTTTTATCAAAAAGTAAAGATGATGTAGGTGTGTGGTTTTTAAAAATGTTTCAAAACTACTGACCTTACAGAACAAATCACTGACAATTTTTAATGTAATAATAAATTTGGATAAACGTACAGCCTTTTGTCTCAAGAAAGTCCTAACCAACACCTGAGCTTCAGTTGCTGGATCTGTTCCGACACCAAGAGGGGAAAAATCCTAATTAGATCATTATTCTTTTCCTGTTTCAGGATTTAAGGTGTTTTGTTTCAAAAACCAAACTTAAAAATGAGATATACACCAATCAGTCGGACGGCACAGTGGTGCAGTGGTTAGCGCTGTCGCCTCACAGCAAGAAGGTCCGGGTTCGAGCTCCATGGCTGGCGAGAGCCTTTCTGTGCGGAGTTGGCATGTTCTCCCCGTGTCCGTGTGGGTTTCCTCCGGGTGCTCCGGTTTCCCCCACAGTCCAAAGACATGCAGGTTAGGTTAACTGGTGACTCTAAATTGACCGTAGGTGTGAATGTGAGTGTGAATGGTTGTCTGTGTCTGTGTGTCAGCCCTGTGATGACCTGGCGACTTGTCCAGGGTGTACCCCGCCTTTCGCCCGTAGTCAGCTGGGATAGGCTCCAGCTTGCCTGCGACCCTGTAGAACAGGATAAAGCGTCTAGAGATAATGAGATGACAGGTGACGTGAATAACATTGATTATCTCATTACAGCGGCACTTGTCAAGGGGTGGGATATATTAGGCAGCGAGAGAGAGAACAGTCAGTTCTTGAAGTGGATGTGCTGGAAGCAGGAAAAATGGGCAAGCGTAATAAGGATCTGAGCGACTTTGACAAGGGCCAAATTGTGATAGCCAGATGACTGGGTCTGAACATCTCCAAAATGGTACATCTTGTGGGGTGTTCTTGGTATGCACGGGTTAGTACCTACCAAAAGTGGTCCAAAGGAGGACAACCGGTGAACCGGAGATAGGGTCATGGGTGTCGAAGGCTATTGATTCGCATGGGGCAGGAAGGCAAGCCCATATGGTCCAATCCTACAGAAGAGCTACTGTAGCACAAACTGCTGAAAAAGTTAAAACAGAAAGGTGTCCACATTAATCTTTAGCCTTGTGTAGCCTTGGTGTCCCATGCAAATCAATAGCCTTCAACACCCATGACCCTGTCAGCGATTCACCGGTTGTCCTTCCTTGGACTACTTTTGGTAGGTACTAACTACTGCATACAGGAACACCCCACAAGATGTACCATTTTGTAGATGCTCAGACCCAGTCATCCAGCCATCACAATTTGACCCTTGTCAAAGTTGCTCAGATCCTTATTACGCTTGCCCATTTTTCCTGCTTCCAACACATCAACTTCAAGAACTGACTGTTCTGCCTAAAATATCCCCCTGTAATTAGGATGCAGTGCAAAGCACTGCAACTATTGTTCTTCTACGTGTTTCTTCTTCTTCTTATTCCTACGCAAATTTCGATTTCGAATAACTCAATAACCGTACGTCGCACACAGACAAACAATATATCAAAACGTGCGGCTCGATCGGACTCGCTATGCTATTACTTTTCTCTACAGAATACGATTTTTTCGCAACGTAGTCGCGAAAAAATTGTCAAAAAAAACCCCATTCATTTCTATGGAATTAATTGAAAAAAAGCACTTTTTCAACGTTTTTCAAACGTCCGCTGCTCTGGCATGCTTTCACCTAGAGACGTGATTCAAACTCTAAAACGTAGGAAAACTTCTCCTCTGTGGATCTGGCATTCAACTTTTCTGCTAGGTTCTACACTTTCGGATCAGTCCCGGCTCAAATGCCATGTGGGTTCCGGGAGAAAATCCGGCTTTTGAATGGGTGTCTATTGCATTACACACCAGTGAAGCTGCTTTTCTTAGAGTGGAGAGGGCTTGAAAAAAACCCTCAAACTTTCTCGCTTAAACTGTGTTTTCAGCCACAAATTTCACTCTACAGACATGATTTTCTCAAAAGTAGTAGTAAAACTTGTCCTGATTCACACAATGTGTCTACCTAAACGATAGGATTTACAGTTTTTGAATGACAAGCCTCAAACTGAGGACAGGGCAGCCGAGAGGCCTCATTGACACCCATTATAAACGTGACAGAAAAGTCACTCATTTTTAACTCGCTCTAGTGTCCTCATTTTTAACACTACAGACAAAAAATTACATCAGTTTATTCAGGAGACCCTTCTAGCGCTCACTGTGAAAGAATTTTGTGAATAGCTGCTTTCGTTGTCGAGTTATTTGTCATTGTTCGAGGCCTGCTCCTTAGTAAAAAACAGCGGAAAACTCAAGACCTTGTGTGTCTTAGCTCATTGACACCCATTATAAACGTGACAGAAAAGTCTCTCATTTTTAACTCGCTCTAGTGTCCTCATTTTTAACACTACAGACAAAAAATTACATCAGTTTATTCAGGAGACCCTTCTAGCGCTCACTGTGAAAGAATTTTGTGAATAGCTGCTTTCGTTGTCGAGTTATTTGTCATTGTTCGAGGCCTGCTCCTTAGTAAAAAAACAGCAGAAAACTCAAGACTATAAACGTGACAGAAAAGTCACTCATTTTTAACTCGCTCTAGTGTCCTCCTTTTTAACACTACAGACAAAATTTTACATCAGTTTATTTAGGAGACCCTTCTAGCGCTCACTGTGAAAGAATTTTGTGAATAGCTGCTTTCATTGTCGAGTTATTTGTCGTTGTTCGAGGCCTGATCCTGAGCAAAAATCAGCCAAAAATTGACAAGCTTTTGTGTCAGGCCGGTCGCCTGAGGGGGGGGGGGGGGGGGGGGGGGGGGCTGCTGTCTCAAGCACACACATAATCATTGCATTGAAACATCATTGCATTCACGGCCAGCAAACATGCGTGACCAAATTGCTTCGCGCACTGCATCCTCTCACAATTTCCCCCGGGGAATTGTCCGGTCTAGTGAGATAATGTTATTCACTTCACCTCTCAGTGTTTTTAATGTTATGGATGATCAGTGTCACCATTATTAACATTCCTGCAGTGATTCCATGGAATAAAAACAAAACGTCTCTGCTTTCAGTTTTAGCTTCTAGAAATCCTTAATCTTTCTCTGAAGGAGAAGAAAGCCCTCAGGATTTCCCCCGTCTCTTGGTGTTCCCTTGTCGTTTCAGATAAGATGCAATTATATATTAAATGCAAGCACTTAAACGGAGTACAAAGCCGAAAATAAAGACATTTTTCTTTCCAACACTGCAAAAGAGTCAACCGCATTTCTAATGTGTGTTTCTTAACCATGTGAATATTTCATTACACTGCAAACCTAATCAGCTTCTGCACTTTATGAAAACACCAAAACGTAGTTACATTTTTCTGACACCTACAAACCGAGGAGTCAGGTCTTGGCGTGGGTTAAACAGTCAGGCGCCACCATAAACAAAAAAAAAAAAACAGGTCATTTGTAGACATTTTTAGAAGGAAAAGGTGAGCTGTGTATGGTACCGCTGGCAGTAGGAGTAGCCCTCTTCGCCTGCAGAGGCTAATCATTATTGCTCACCACACATACACGATGGCCCAGCAGCCCAGGGCAAAGCAGCATCCTGACAGCGAGTTCACACGCTTCATACGCGCTGCTGTAATTAATGCTGATCAAGGCTGCGCACGGCTTTGATGGCCGCCTCATATTAGTGTCACCTTGGTATGTTCAAACGGCTCGCCTCGCCGAGATTGCGAGAGACGTGGCATCACTGTGCTTAAAATGAACGAGCCAGTAATGTTGAAAGTGACACGTGGGGGTAGAAACAATAAATGGTGGACGACGTCTCACATCATTTACGCTTTTTCCATAACGAACAGCGAGCTCTGAACACGCCTGAATTATTAAAACACACCATTGAAACTAGTGTCAATTTAAAAAAAAAAAAACAACTTTGGATTTCATATTGTTACCTAAGCCACAAGAGTTAGTGCCCTTAGAAAAAATATCAAAAGACTCCACTATGTCAGTATGACCTTGCACAAAAAAAGACCAAAGAACATGCAGGGAATGGGAACCATAATAAGTAGCATTTAAAAAAAATAATAAAATAAGTTTCAAAAAGGTAAAGTTTAGCACAGGTCTAAGCAATGCTTTTGTAAACTTCTTTAAAATGTGTTATTTACAACCTGTAAATATATTATAGCAATATCATTGATGTGTGTATATACAGTTGAGGTCAGAGGTATACACATACCCCTTTTCCACCAAATCAGTTCCAGGGCTGGTTCGGGGCCAGTGCTGGTGCTGGTTCACAACTCGTTCAACTTGCGAGCCAGCTGAGAACCAGTTTGCTTTTCCATAGCTCACGGTGCTAAGGGAAGACACGTCAGTTACGTCGCTGTATACGTCAGTTACGTTGCTACGTTTGCATAAACCTTGGCGCTAATATCGAAGCAAAAACAACACGGAAGAAGCAGCAGCAACAACAACAATAATAATGGATGACTTCGCGTTTGTACAGCTGCTGCTTCTCGTCGCTTAAAAATGGCGATCTTTCACAGTCTTGTTATTGTTGTTGGTCTTAACAACTCCGCCCCCCCGCTGACGTAAGTGGTTCTTTCCTCTGGCCCAGCAGAGAGTTGGTGCTAGCCTGGAACCGGTTTTTCTGGCCCCAGAGCCAGTTCTTTGTCAGTGGAAACAGAAAACCTGGTTCCAAACTAAGCACTGGCCCCAAACCAGCCCTGGAACTGCCTTGGTGGAAAAGGGGCAAGAGACATCACCATGGACATGGCTGTCATGGCAATATTGGGCTTTTTTCTTTAAAAACAAACAAACAAACAAAAACAAACAAACACGATTTGGTGCACAGGTTTTAATTAAGGCCCGAGGTGCAAGGCCCTATTGTTTTCCGAAGGATTCTTCTTCTTATTCTTCTTTTTCTTCCAGACTTGGCCATTTTTGAGGTGGTTCCCATGGGCGCAAACTCATCAAGTTTGGTACACACATCAGTCCTGGCCACCGCTACTCAAGGATAGAGGCTTGGCCCTGGGTGTGGCCGGGGGACTCCATAGCGCCCCCACATGTCGAGACTTTTGCCCGGTATATAGTTTCACCTATCCGTGTCAAATTTGCTTGGTGTATGGGGTGTTCCAAGATGAACAAAATTTTAAGGTGCATTGTATTAGCCATGCTCAACAGAAATCACATTATTTTTGGTTTTCGTGCATTTTGACATGTTACATTTTGACATTCTCCTCCTAGGCAGTTTGTTGGATTCATACCAGATTTGGTAGACCGGAGGTGTACCCTTCATCGCTGCTTGCAGCTACGTATGTTTTATTTTGGGTTTCCTGAAATCAACACATGGTCAAAAATATACATCCAGCATGTGTAACATTTGTATAAATATCCCTTTGCAAGTTTCACCTTGACCAGACACTTTTGATAGCCATCAACAAGCTTCTGCAGAATTCTGGTTGGATATTTGACCACTCTTCTTGGCAGAATTGGAAGAGTTCAATTACAATTGTTGGTTTTCTTGGACAGACCTGACTTTTAAGCACAGTCCACATATTTTCAACAGGGTTGAGGTCAGGACTTTGGGAAGGCTGTTCTAAAAGCTTCATGTTAGCCTGCTTTATCCATTCAACAACCAACTCTGATGTATTTGGGGTCATTGTCCTGTTGGAACTCCAAATTGTGTCCAAGTTTCAACCATCTTGCTGATGAATTCTGAGGTGGTCCTCCTCCATCATTATTCCATCCACTTTGTTTAACCATGTGTAACAATGGTACAGTGTTCTTAGGGTTTAATGCCTCACCTTTTGTGACGGAGTGCTTGTCACTACAGTTGCGTATGTGCTCTGACTGCCATACCAACGAGCCTGGCTCTTTGGTGTTGTGGTCAGGGTGCAGGTTTGGCACCCCGTAGACCTGGGTTCAAGGCAGGATAAGGTGACTTATCTCACTTCACGACAGATGGTGTCAGAAGTGGGATGGCTTGCCAGGAGGCCATCAGAGGTGTACACCCTGTGTGTGAGCTGTACGAGGGACCCCCAGGGTAGGTGGCCCCAGAGATGGGTGAAGCACGGGCACCCTGGGAGAAATGCATCTGGGTGTGTGAGGGATGCCTGTGTGCGTGAAGCACACGGGTGTGCCTCCTGAAGGGGAGGGCAGTGTTATGGAGCCAGAGTATGTGCTCGGACTGCCATACCAACGAGTGTTGTGGTCAGGGTGTGGGTTTGGCAGGATAAGGTGACTGTTCTCTCCCTTCACTACAGATGCTTCACCCATCTCTGGGGTCCCTCACACAGGGACCACCTATCCTCAGAGCAAATAATCAACTGTAGTGATGGGCACTCTGTCACACCTTTACTCGTCCAAAGACACCTTGTTTACACCTTTATGGCCAAACTTAGTCTGATGTGACCATAAAAATTTCCTCCAGACAGTTTTTCTTTATCCCTGTGGTCAGCTGCAAACTTTAATCAAACTTGAAGGTGTGGCTTTTGGAGCAGAGGCTTCATTTTTGGAAGGCACACTCTCGCTCCAAAGAAATTTGTTAATTTGGCCTGATTACTAACTCGCTAGCAAAAAATTTGCAAAACAACCACCAACTTTTGTGCGCAGTGATGAGTTCTTTCAAACCGAACAATCAGAAAGGAAGAACTGATGGAGGAGATACGATTTAACCAACTTGTGGATGACGGATGGATGATGGATGCCATGCCATGGCAATAGCTCATCAGTCTTATGGCCAGATGAGCCAACAAGTGCTACTCTGGCTTCTTTGCTCAAGCCTTTATAGAAGAGGCCCATTTCATAGTTTGTCAGGAAACGTGTAAAAATACACAGCTGACTAATGTTGCCAAAAAGCCGGAGTGGAATCTCTGTGTCAAAAAAAAAAAACTTTGCTCCTTCATATAAACCCTGAGGAGTGCAATGGCCTGGGTCTCCCTGACCTCACAGGCAGACATCTGGGATCTGCCTCAGAGAAATGCTAATCTATACAGTGGTACTTGAAAGTTTGTGAACCCTTTAGAATTTTCTATATTTCTGCATAAATATGACCTAAAACATCATCAGACCTAAAAGTAGATAAAGAGAAGCCAGTTAAACAAATGAGACAAAAATATTATACTTGGCAATTTATTTATTGAGGAAAATGATCCAATATTACATATCTGTGAGTGGCAAAAGTATGTGAACCTCTAGGATTAGCAGTCAATTTGAAGGTGAAATTAGAGTCAAGTGTTTTCAGTCAATGGGATGACAATCAGGTGTGAGTGGGCACCCTGTTTTATTTAAAGAACAGGGATCTATCACAGTCTGAGCTTCACAACACATGCTTGTGGAAGTGCATCATGGCACGAACAAAGGAGATTTCTGAGGACCTCAGAAAAAGCGTTGTTGATGCTCATCAGGCTGGAAAAGGTTACAAAACCATCTCAGAAGAGTTTGGACTCCACCAATCCACAGTCAGACACATTGTGTACAAATGGAGGAAATTCAAGACCATTGTTACCCTCCCCAGGAGTGGTCAACCAACAAAGATCACTCCAAGAGCAAGGCGTGTAATAGTTGACAAGGTCACAAAAGGACCCCAGGGTAACTTCTAAGCAACTGAAGGCCTCTCTCACATTTGCTAATGTTAATGTTCATGAGCCCATCATCAGGAGAACACTGAACAACAAATGGTGTGCATGGCAGGGTTGCAAGGAGAAAGCCACTGCTCTCCAAAAAGAACATTGCTGCTCGTCTGCAGTTTGCTAAAGATCACGTGCACAAGCCAGAAGGCTATTGGAAAAATGTTTTGTGGACAGATGAGACCAAAATAGAACTTTTTGGTTTAAATGAGAAGCGTTATGTTTGGAGAAAGGAAAACACTGCATTCCAGTGCAAGAACCTTATCCCATCTGTGAAACATGGTGTTGGTAGTATCATGGTTTGGGCCTGTTTTGCTGCATCTGGGCCAGGATGGCTTGCTATCATTGATGGAACGATGAATTCTGAATTATACCAGCGAATTCTAAAGGAAAATGTCAGGACATCTGTCCATGAACTGAATCTCAAGAGAAGGTGGGTCATGCAGCAAGACAACGACCCTAAGCACACAAGTCGTTCTACCAAAGAACGGTTAAAGAAGAATAAAGTTAATGTTTTGGAATGGCCAAGTCAAAGTCCTGACCTTAATCCAATCGAAATGTTGTGGAAGGACCTGAAGCGAGCAGTTCATGTGAGGAAACCCACCAACATCCCAGAGTTGAAGCTGTTCTGTACGGAGGAACGGGCTAAAATTCCTCCAAGCCGGTGTGCAGGACTGATCAACAGTTATCGGAAACGTTTAGTTGCAATTACTGCTGTACAGGGGGGTCACACCAGATACTGAAAGCCAAGGATCACATACTTTTGCCACTCACAGATATGTAATTTTGGATGATTTTCCTCAATAAATAAATGACCAAGTATAATATTTCTGTCTCATTTGTTTAACTGGGTTCTCTTTATCCACTTTTAGGACTTGTGTGAAAATCTGATGTTTTAGGTCATATTTATGCAGAAATATAGAAAATTCTCAAGGGTTCACAAACTTTCAAGCACCACTGTAGATCTTACATGAGACGAAGTCGTCAACAAGAAAACCTCGGTTAACCATGATGGCCATCCCAGGTCTCAAAAAGGAGGGAATTCAAGATTCTCGCATGACCTGTTCATCACTGAGAGATCTGCCATACAGTGGCGAGATGAATGCAAGTGTCTCCAAGCAGGCCTTGCAGAGTACAGTGAGACTTGTACGCACTTCAATTTGGAGAAGAGGTGATGCTAGGCACTGGCACATCAGCTCCGTGCAGCCCAGGATGACTGTCGTGTCTGTATAGTCCTTGAACTCTAGCTGGCAAATGTTCCTGTATTTTCTCCTCTGGTATGCAGATCCTCAATGATCCAAGGACAGTGTACAGAAAGTTGTTCCATGTTGTAATAATCTGACTGATCTTTTTTCTCAGACAGCATCACCACTTGCCAAACATGATGGCAAAATTACGGACAGCAGAAGTGATTTAGCTGGCTGAGGTTTTGCTAGAAGTACGTCAGCACCACCGTGTGCATATAGCCCATTCGTAGAACTGTATTCTTCTCCACAGTCTGGCCTTCAACCCTTTACTGCATAGCCTCTAAAGGTTTCTTTTTGTAGTGAGGACAGGGAAACATAGTGTGTCTGCTTAAACAAGCAAAGGCAGAAATATAACATTTTAGAAAGAACTGTACACAATACAAGGACAACACAAACACCAAGATTGCTTTACAAACAAACAAACAAACAAACAAACAAACAAACAAACAAACAAACAAACAAACAAGTTTCTTTATGGTAAGACAAATGGGAATGTTTGTCTTGTTACGAGAACCTTCTGGAATTTGATATTTTAGAATTTATAGGTTTATTTTACAACCCCGATTCCAAAAAAGTTGGGACAAAGTACAAATTGTAAATAAAAACTGAATGCAATGATGTGGAAGTTTCAAAATTCCATATTTTATTCAGAATAGAACATAGATGACATATCAAATGTTTAAACTGAGAAAATGTATCATTTAAAGAGAAAAATTAGGTGATTTGAAATTTCATGACAACAACACATCTCAAAAAAGTTGGGACAAGGCCATGTTTACCACTGTGAGACATCCCCTTTTCTCTTTACAACAGTCTGTAAACGTCTGGGGACTGAGGAGACAAGTTGCTCAAGTTTAGGGATAGGAATGTTAACCCATTCTTGTCTAATGTAGGATTCTAGTTGCTCAACTGTCTAGGTCTTTTTTGTCGTATCTTCCGTTTTATGATGCACCCAATGTTTTCTACGGGTGAAAGATCTGGACTGCAGGCTGGCCAGTTCAGTACCCGGACCCTTCTTCTATGCAGCCATGATGCTGTAATTGATGCAGTATGTGGTTTGGCATTGTCATGTTGGAAAATGCAAGGTCTTCCCTGAAAGAGACATCGTCTGGATGAGAGCATATGTTGCTCTAGAACCTGGATATACCTTTCAGCATTGATGGTGTCTTTCCAGATGTATAAGCTGCCCATGCCACACGCACTAATGCAACCCCATACCATCAGAGATGCAGGCTTCTGAACTGAGCGCTGATAACAACTTGGGTCGTCCTTCTCCTCTTTAGTCCGAATGACACGGCGTCCCTGATTTCCATAAAGAACTTCAAATTTTGATTCGTCTGACCACAGAACAGTTTTCCACTTTGCCACAGTCCATTTTAAATGAGCCTTGGCCCAGAGAAGACGTCTGCGCTTCTGGATCATGTTTAGATATGGCTTCTTCTTTGAACTATAGAGTTTTAGCTGGCAACGGCGGATGGCACGGTGAATTGTGTTCACAGACAATGTTCTCTGGAAATATTCCTGAGCCCATTTTGTGATTTCCAATACAGAAGCATGCCTGTATGTGATGCAGTGCCGTCTAAGGGCCCGAAGATCACGGGCACCCAGTATGGTTTACCGGCCTTGACCCTTACGCACAGAGATTCTTCCAGATTCTCTGAATCTTTTGATGATATTATGCACTGTAGATGATGATATGTTCAAACTCTTTGCAATTTTACACTGTCGAACTCCTTTCTGATATTGCTCCACTATTTGTCGGTGCAGAATTAGGGGGATTGGTGATCCTCTTTCCATCTTTACTTCTGAGAGCCGCTGCCACTCCAAGATGCTCTTTTTATACCCAGTCATGTTAATGACCTATTGCCAATTGACCTAATGAGTTGCAATTTGGTCCTCCAGCTGTTCCTTTTTTGTACCTTTAACTTTTCCAGCCTCTTATTGCCCCTGTCCCAACTTTTTTGAGATGTGTTGCTGTCATGAAATTTCAAATGAGCCAATATTTGGCATGAAATTTCAAAACGTCTCATTTTCGACATTTGATATGTTGTCTATGTTCTATTGTGAATACAATGTCAGTTATTGAGATTTGTAAATTATTGCATTCCGTTTTTATTTACAATTTGTACTTTGTCCCAACTTTTTTGGAATCGGGGTTGTAAGTCATACAGCAAACATGTTAGCTGATCACAGACACGGTCTGCATCGTCAACGTTTTGAGAGCCGAGCCGTTATGTTATCAGAGGTCTTAATAATGATGATAATAATTTGGAGGAGTTTTCAATTTGAGAGGACACCCTGTTGTGTACACACACACACCTCAGGGTAATTTAATTGGCTTAACCAATACACCTAGCAGCACGATTTAAGGAGTTGGGAGGAAACCGGCGAACCCAGAGGAAACCCACATGCACATGTAGGAAACTTGTGAAGCTTCATACAGACAGAAACCCAAGCTCAGTTTTGATCCAGAGACCCTTGAGCTACGTGAAAGCAATACTACACACTGTGGCTTCATAAATCCCTGCACTGATTATGTCTTCAGGGTGCTTTCCACACTCGGTCCGTTTTCAGCTCCAATTGTGATCAATCAGCATTTCTGTGCATGTGTGAACACTCCAAATGAACTCCGACACTTCCGATATGAACCAGGAGGTGGTCTCAGTTTGGTTTGCTTCAAGTCCACGTTGCAGTTCACTTAACCTGTGCATTGTGAACACAACGCGCTTCCGGTTCACGTTGCCTTTTTTCCATGGCGTTTTAGACATTTTAGCTCCCCGTCGACAGATAACATACATGTTGTCCTGGGACACTTAAAAAAAAAAAAAAAAAAAGCCCCAAATAGACAGAACCATGGCTATCATCATCATCATCATCTCCCTTGTCCAGCACTGTTACCAGGTTGGGGTCCATGTGGACCTTATTGATCCACAGCATAGTTTTACACCGGATGCCCTTCCTGCCACAACCCTCCCATTTCTGGGCTTGGGAAACAACCATTCATACCTATGGACAATTTTGGAGTAGCCAGTTAACCATGTCTTGGGACTGCGGGGGAAACTGGAGCACCCGGAGGAAACCCACGCAGACATGGGGAGAACATGCAAACTCCACTGGGCTTGAACCCAAGAACCTTCTTGCTGTGAGGTGACAGTGCTAACCACTACACCACCATGCTGCCCAGACAGAACCATGGCTGCTGGCAACAATAGCGTTAACAGAAAGAAAACAGAGGCCCCATCAGAAAGTCAGCTGAGTCCTCTTTCAAATAAACTCTCAAATGCCCCTTTTCCACCAAAGCAGTTCCAGGGCTGGTTCGGGGCCAGTGCTTAGTTTGGAACTGGGTTTTCTGTTTCCACTGACAAAGAACTGGCTCTGGGGCCAGAAAAACCAGTTCCAGGCTAGCACCAACTCTCTGCTGGGCCAGAGGAAAGAACCGCTTACGTCAGCGGGAGGGCGGAGTTGTTAAGACCAACAACAATAACAAGACCGCGAAAGATCGCCATTTTTAAGCGACGAGAAGCAGCAGCTGTACAAACGCGAAGTCATCCATTATTATTATTATTGTTGTTGTTCCTGCTGCTTCTTCCGTGTTGTTTTTGCTTCGATATTCGCGCCAAGGTTTATGCAAACGTAGTGACGTAACTGACGTATACAACGACATAACTGACGTATACAGCGACGTAATGACGTGGCTTCCCTTAGCACTGCGAGCTATGGAAAAGCAAACTGGTTCTCAGCTGGCTCGCAAGTTGAACAAGTTGTGAACCAGCACCAGCATTGACCCCGAACCAGCCCTGGAACTGATTTGGTGGAAAAGGGGTAAATGTGAATGCAAAACAGAAGCAAGTCCTCTTTCTGTTGGTCCACTTTAAGAGGATTCTGTTTGGTTCATTTAAAAAGGACTACAGATGAAAACATGTTGATGAACTCAGCAGCCAAACACCACTCCACTGGCTCTTGATTCAAGACCAGCAGTATTTTGGTGCTGGAAGTGAACTGAATTGAAAACCAACTTTATTGTTGTGAAAAAGCGTGGAACCTCATGAGTGGAAAATAAGGATTATCAAGTTAATGAATGATACCATTAACTTTGATTAAGTCTACACAGTATAGCGTTCAGAGCCAATTTAAGCTTGCCTCAAGAAAATACAACACATTTAACAGTTATTCCATGAAATCGAGTCGTAGATGAGCTGATAGCGGACGAGGCGCGTAGCTTCATGGCTGCTGTGAAATGTAATATTACATGGCTGTATTTTGTACGGAAGCCGCGAGAGGCCCTTCATATAATCTTTTTTTATTCACCTTGTTATCCTGAGATAACGACATAACTAATTCAGGATCTCGAGAAAACACCACAACTAATTCGAGATCTCGAGAAAACAAAACCGTTATTCCGAGATAACGACATAATTAATTCAGGATCTCGAGAAAACAACACAACCAATTCGAGATCTCGAGAAAACAAAACAATTATTCCGTGATCTCGAAAAAACAAAATTATTTCATGATCTCGAGAAAACAGCTGAGATTTCTAGCAGAGCTGCGCCCCCCGTGGGTCAGACAACGAAGACTTAGAAATTGGCGGACATGTACCGGTAACAGAGCAGAAATGGCTTTTTACGATGCCTTGAGAGAGAGGGGGGCCAGTCTTCTGCGGAGGTGCCGCGGACTAATTTTGAAATTATCCCTTATTAAAAGACTTAATGCAATCCCTCTCCGTGTCAACCCCTGATCAAAATATTGCCTTATTAGGTGATCGATTATTCCAGACATTCTAATGACCAAAGTTGCGTCTATACAGAATGAGAAATAGCCCCAAAGTCAGCATATCACAAGTCTCTTGGCGCACCTGAATGAACCATTTCTCAGCTGTTTACTCGAGATCATGAAAGAATTGTTTTGTTTTCTTGAGATCTCGGAATAACGGTTTAGTTTTCTCGAGATCTCGAATTAGTTGTGTTGTTTTCTCGAGATCCTGAATTAATTATGTCGTTATCTCGGGATAACAAGGTGAATAAAAAAAAAAGGATTATATGAAGGGCCTCTCTCGGCTTCCGTAATTTTGTGAATTGAGTTTTACACATTTACTGGATTTTGAGAAACAGAACATTTTTATTTTTTGCAAATTTGATCAAAACTTTATACAAAACATCTGACAAAATAATTTCCCCTTAGAATGTAAAGAAACTGGCGAAATGACAGTAGCAATTTGTGAAAAATGTTATAATAATAATTCTTGGGAAAAGATACGTTCTTACCATGAAATACTTTTATTCCATATTTTTATTGCTTTTTTTGGGGTTTTGTTCTCAAGTAGACTTTTTATTTCGTCCTCGGTTGGTTCAGCAACACGCTCTGCCATGCTGTTTTTCTCTACTCACGGTATATGAGCTGATAGCCTCGTAGTAGAGTAGCCAATCAGAGCACGCGATTGCTCATATCCAGTGAACGTGGATAGAATACTAATTGATACTGAGTTTAGTCAGTAAACCTGACCACAGATCTGTCTTTAGGACTCTGAATGCTCTCAGGATGGAGCAGTGGTTCCACTGTTACCTTGCCGTCCTCGGAATACACGTTCTCGTGGTATCCTCTGACGATGGTGCGGTCGATAAACAGGCTCCTCATCACCACGATGGCTTTAAGCACCTTTCCCAGTGTCACCTGCACACAAACACGAAAACAGTAGACTTGTGATTGACCATCAGGCCTGTGGGGTAAGCTGGAGACTTAAACCTCACCTGTTTGTGTGTGTGAGAGAGAAAGAAAGACCGGCGGGTAGGAGCTCTGCTCTTTTCACAAAGGTGTTTAAACAGAGGCCCAGATTGTGTGAACAAAACAGCGGAGAGAGCTCTGAATTATTAACGTGGTTCTCTCAATAACACCATTCAACAGGGTTTAAGGAAGAGCGGAGTTTGACCCCACCCCTGACCGAGAGAGACTGAGAGACAGACGCGCAGTGGTGATGAGATGGACCAGAAGGGATTGTGGGTAGACGGGGTCAGGGACCTCCTTGAGGGGGCTTGAAAAGGAGGCACACAATGAAGAGCAGTGGGATAAAGTTCAGCTCAAATAATCAAAAGAGTTACAGAGAATGGCTTATGCACAAACACATCCACATAAGAAATTGAACTACGCACAATAGTTTTGACAGAGTTTGCAAAAGTTTGTACTCCCATTGGTTTCTCAGTCAAAGGGGAAAAAAGTACCACTTTTTTTTTTTTTACACAGTTTATCTACAAACTCCTAGAACCGTACTTGAGTAAGTATGGAGCTTGGAAGCTAAGAAAAGTATCTGAATACGAATTTTGTTTATTTGAATTCTACACACGTCACATTAAAAATTCTATGGTGTATTTAATACATTTCCATTTTGGTCAGTGTTTTCTTCGTTGTCTTGAACTTGCTAGTGACAAGATATGCTTTTAAAACATATTTTAAATGGATGTATGCTTATAAGTACGGTAGAACCTTCGATACAAATCACAAAACTTCAAACCTCAACAATCAAGATTTCGTACAGAAATTAGATGAAGCTGAAGGTGAAGCATCCGGCATTCCATACTCCATAAGCAAGATCCTTAACCCTTAACTGCTTGGCTATATTTTTGGCTTAAATTAAAAGCAGTACAAGAAAGAAAGCACAACTTTATTCATCACACACTTGTGAAATTCCTCTCTGCATTTAACCCATCTGAAGCAGTGAACACACACACATACTGTACCCAGAACAGTGGGCAGCCATGCTAACAGCGCCCGGGGAGCAGTTGGGAGTTCGGTGCCTCGCTCAAGGGCACCTCAGCCCAAGGCCGTCCCATATTAACCTAACCGCATGTCTTTGGACTGTGGGGGAAACCGGAGCACCCGGAGGAAACCCACGCAGACACAGGGAGAACATGCAAACTCTACACAGAAAGGCCCTCGCCGGTCACTGGGCTCGAACCCAGAACCTTCTTGCTGTGAGGCGACAGCGCTAACCACTACACCACCGTGCCGCCCAAAAAAAGTGGATGTGTCTACACAGATAACTAAAACGTAAACATACTGTACATTTGCAGGAAAATGGCCAACTCTCTGTAAAGGCAGGATGAAAAAGTCTTGTCCGTCTCCTTTGGATTAAAATTAGAACACAATATCAATATGACTGACATTGTATATTTGCAAACAATGTTGACAACTCATGATTTCTTCATGCCAAACAACATCTTGAATGTAAAGCAAGTGCAGACCAGTCCCCAACTGTCTTCAAACATTGAGAGTATGTCGTGCGCGTTCTGGTTGCCGCTTCTCACCAGAACTTTTTTTATTTTCTTTCTTTTTCTATTTTCATTTTTTTTCTGTGTGTTTGTGTAGTTTGATGTTTGTTTGAAGGTTTTGTCCGCTGGTTGTGGTGTAGCTCCGGACCTAGTTTTGGGCGTCGGTTCCCTACAGGCCTTGGTTCGCTGTGGGTGATGCCTGTGCTCCCAGCTATGGACTGCAGTGAGCGCGTTGCTCATTTTACATCGTGGTTGTCCAGCGCTCTGTGCTTAACCGCTTGGCGTGATGTTCCGAGCAATGTTGCTCGGTGGTGTCGCGGCGGCTGTGCAGGCGGTTTGGACATACCAGCGCTCTGCATGGCGGTGCTTCTGTGCTTGCTTTGTGGATCCATGGCGTGGTGTTTGAGAGATGTTGATGACGGCGTCACGGTGGCGGTGCTGGAGATGTGGGACTCGTTTTCGTGCGCCTTTTGGTGGGACTGTGGCTGCTACACCACGGGAATTACATCCTGACCCCTACTTGGTGGACTTTTTATTTATTTTATTTTTTATTTTATTTATTATTATTATTTTTTTTTCCCCTTGTCTAGAATTGTAAAGCGTCCTTGGGTTTCTTGAAAGGCGCTATATAAATTTAACTTATTATTAGTAGTAGTAGTACAATAATCGACAAATAAAAGGTGTCTCCGTGGGGAAGCCATGGCCTAATGGTTAGAGAAGCAGCTTTGGGACCAAAAGGTTGTCGGTTTGATTCCCTGGACCAGCAGGAATGACTGAAGTGCCCTTGAGCAAGGCACCTAACTCCCAACTGCTCCCCAGGATGCTCTGGGTATGCTGTATGTCGCTCTGGGTAAGAGTGTCTGCTAAATACCATTAAGGTAATGCCCAGGTCAGATGGCAGATTGCAACTAGTTTTCAACTACTTGCGTCTACCTGCGATGATAAAATCGCAGGTAGACGGCAAGACTGGTCTTGTGTCAACGATGCAGATAACGGCAGTGTTGCAGAGGGTCTTTAGTAGACACAGGCTGACGCAAGTGGATCACCATCTGTTCGCATTTCAGCTGCGATTCGCTTCCAATCAGTGCAAATAGCAGGTTGACGCATGTAGAGGCAGGCGGTCGTGCAACGCTTGAGCAACCAATTGCAGGTTGAAACAGGTAGTGGCAGCTAGACACAGGCTGACGCAGGGAAAGACAAGTCTTTAGAGATGGCTGCGATGTAATGCAGGTAGACTCATGGCCTATATATATATATATATATATATATATATATATATATATATATATATATATTAGTGCTGTCAAAAATGTTGCGTTATTAACGTGTTAACTTGACTCAGTTTTAACGGCGATAATTTTTTTTATCGCGAGATTAACGCTCTGTGACATGATGTAGGTTTTTCATAAGCTTTTGAAACTGCCAGGAACTTGGAACAGAGACTTTGCTTAGAAAACCGATAGCAGCTAGACTGTAATGCCACGCCCCGCACAGCCAGAGTCCTCTGCCCTCCCCCCCAAAGAACCAGCGCGGGCAGGGCGCGCTAGTAGAGATGGGATTTATGGTTCTTTGATGGGATCCGCATCTTTGTGATCCGTTCTTTGAAAAGAGCCGTTCAAAAGACTGGCTAATTTGGCTCTTTTTAAATATTTATTCAGTTTTAAGAAGACAGCGTCTAAAGAAGCCAGATCCCTCTGAACGTAAACTCAATGCTATCCCAGAAACCCTTCCTGTAATATGCAAATTTGGCCGCCTCTGATTGGACAGCGCGACGCATCAGCAGGCAGAAAGTGTAAAAGTACAAAATGTGTTAAGTGAGCTGAAACAGTAAAGATCAGATTCAATGCAATATTTATCAACGAACAACTTAAACTTAATATAATAGTGTACTTTATATTATAATCAAGCATGTCAAGCCTACCGTCACTGTGTAACCTATCTCTCTAATTAGAGTTGTAGACTAAATCAAACAGTAGATCATTTCACTCATGGTTCTCTTGCTAGCCCCGCGCCGGTGCTCGGCTTAGGTTTCACTTTGCAGTGGCTGTGTCAAGACGTGTTATGCTTTGCAATAAAAAAAAAAAAAAAAAAAAACATTGGTACAAAGCAAGCCCATTCACTTTTTTATGTTGATAAGAGACTTACAATGTTTTTTTTATGTGACAAAAATGTGCGATTAAACTGCGAGTTAACTATGACTGTCGCGACATTAATTGCGATTTTAATCGCTTGACAGCACTAATATATATATATATATATATATATATATATATATATATATATATATATATATATATATATATAGTTTTAAAGGTTTTCTGCGTCTCGCTGTGTCTGCTTCCGACTGGTTGCATCCTGCCGTACCAGCTTAAAAACTCTGCATCTTGCAATACGTCTGACCACAATGAAGGATTTGACACAAAATGCTTAGCTACTGGGTTTTGGTGCAAAATTAAGAAGCAAGTATGACAGTCAAAGTGTCCAGAAGAACTGTGGCTGGTTCTGGAAGATGCTCAGTAAAACCTACAGCTCATTTCCTTATAAAACTGCACTCACTGTATATGAGACTACTATTTTTATTTTTTTTTTAAAAGCAAAGTGTCGTCTCACACCAAATACTGACTTTAATTTATTATAGCTCACTGCTGTTTTTTTTAAATGTTGAAACATTTCATTTCAGTATTTTTTAAGCCGTTTTGGTCGACAGCATTTCTCTACCTGTGCCTGAGACTTTTGCACAGTCCTGGAGTTCCATCTATCTTCAAATCCTGCAAACGTTCAACCGATCATTCTCAAGGTATTGTGTTAAGAAAAAACTTGGAAATATAGATTTATATAGACTTATCCTTGCAACCAGCGAGTGAATCGATCCGATTTTGGAATTGATCCAAACAGTCGAAGTCCCTCGGTCACAGCAAGGTCAAATGTCTGAAATAGTTTTCTTCCTGTTTCTCGTCCATTTTAAGCGCAATTCAGGCATACAAATTAGTAACAAGGTGGAGATGATGTGTTGGCAGTGAAGGCATCTCTGTTGATGACAGGGTCGATCTACTTTTTAATAATTAGCCTACATTATGTAATTGTTAAAATTTCAAGCTACAACACTACTACTTAACATGTATATGATGCATTCAATTCAACTGTCTTTAGTTCATCGGATAAGAGTACACATCAGATGTTACAATTAAGATAAATAAAGATAATGCGCAATAATTACAGCATTTACACTTCTGAAAAATATTACAAAACCTAAAAAGAAAAGGAAAGAAAATTAGATAGCTAAATTAAAGAGTAACCTATTAAAAACTATCCTTAAAACGCTCAGTATTTATCTTCAGTTTTATACAGGTTCTACAACCCCGATTCCAAAAAAGTTGGGACAAAGTACAAATTGTAAATAAAAACGGAATGCAATCATTTACAAATCTCAAAAACTGATATTGTATTCACAATAGAACATAGACAACATATCAAATGTCGAAAGTGAGACATTTTGAAATGTCATGCCAAATATTGGCTCATTTGAAATTTCATGACAGCAACACATCTCAAAAAAGTTGGGACAGGGGCAATAAGAGGCTGGAAAAGTTAAAGGTACAAAAAAGGAACAGCTGGAGGACCAAATTGCAACTCATTAGGTCAATTGGCAATAGGTCATTAACATGACTGGGTATAAAAAGAGCATCTTGGAGTGGCAGCGGCTCTCAGAAGTAAAGATGGGAAGAGGATCACCAATCCCCCTAATTCTGCGCCGACAAATAGTGGAGCAATATCAGAAAGGAGTTCAACAGTGTAAAATTGCAAAGATATTTTAAGTTCGTTTCTTAGACAAGGATTTTTTTAAGCTTGTTACCTCGTTAACAGTTTCGGCGAGAATCTCCCGCCTTCTTCAGAAACAGTCACCAGATGTCGAGTGGTGACGTGCCTTATCAGCTGATGTTGCGTTACGGAGGCGTGAACGTCCCGCCCAATTTGACAGGTAGGTCACGCCTCCTGCTGTCAGGTCGCTCCTCCAGGACGGCGCTCCAGGTGTGCGACAGCACGTACGCTCCCTCATCCCGGTTCAACGTCCTCTGCGCCCGCTTACGTATCTCCACTGCCTCTAAAATCCAACGCTGGAATCTATTTTCTTCAGCGCGAATGACTCTGTCTGTAACGCAACATCAGCTGATAAGGCACGTCACCACTCGACATCTGGTGACTGTTTCTGAAGAAGGCGGGAGATTCTCGACGAAACTGTTAATGAGGTAACAAGCTTAAAAAAAATCCTTGTCTAAGAAACGAACATAAAATATTTGTAATAGTTAGACATAATGAACATCCACTACATATTAAAATTGCAAAGAGTTTGAACATATCATCATCTACAGTGCATATCATCATCAAAAGATTCAGAGAATCTGGAAGAATCTCTGTGCGTAAGGATCAAGGCTGGAAAACCATACTGGGTGCCCATGATCTTCGGGCCCTTAGATGGCACTGCATCACATACAGGCATGCTTCTGTATTGGAAATCACAAAATGGACTCAGGAATATTTCCAGAGAACATTATCTGTGAACACAATTCACCGTGCCATCCGCCGTTGCCAGCTAAAACTCTATAGTTCAAAGAAGAAGCCGTATCTAAACATGATCCAGAAGCGCAGACGTCTTCTCTGGGCCAAGGCTCATTTAAAATGGACTGTGGCAAAGTGGAAAACTGTTCTGTGGTCAGACGAATCAAAATTTGAAGTTCTTTATGGAAATCAGGGACGCCGTGTCATTCGGACTAAAGAGGAGAAGGACGACCCAAGTTGTTATCAGCACTCAGTTCAGAAGCCTGCATCTCTGATGGTATGGGGTTGCATTAGTGCGTGTGGCATGGGCAGCTTACACATCTGGAAAGACACCATCAATGCTGAAAGGTATATCCAGGTTCTAGAGCAACATATGCTCCCATCCAGACGATGTCTCTTTCAGGGAAGACCTTGCGTTTTCCAACATGACAATGCCAAACCACATACTGCATCAATTACAGCATCATGGCTGCGTAGAAGAAGGGTCCGGGTACTGAACTGGCCAGCCTGCAGTCCAGATCTTTCACCCATAGAAAACATTTGGCGCATCATAAAACGGAAGATATGACAAAAAAGACCAACTAGAATCGTACATTAGACAAGAATGGGTTAACATTCCTATCCCTAAACTTGAGCAACTTGTCTCCTCAGTCCCCAGACGTTTACAGACTGTTGTAAAGAGAAAAGGGGATGTCTCACAGTGGTAAACATGGCCTTGTCCCAACTTTTTTGAGATGTGTTGTTGTCATGAAATTTAAAATCACCTAATTTTTCTCTTTAAATGATGCATTTTCTCAGTTTAAACATTTGATATGTCATCTATGTTCTATTCTGAATAAAATATGGAATTTTGAAACTTCCACATCATTGCATTCCGTTTTTATTTACAATTTGTACTTTGTCCCAACTTTTTTGGAATCAGGGTTGTAAGTAGCGAGGAAGCGATGTTTCGGTTTTTGATTTTATTTAAAAGGCGGCAGTCACGCTTATCTAAAAGCTCCAAGATATTAAAACTAATTGATGTAGAACATCTCTTACAGCATCTTTTTGAAAAGCATTGGACAACGGTAGGATCTGAAAGACTAGCAGCGTAAACTGGAAGGCCATACAATATTTTCAGGAGAACTATTGCATTTCAAAGACGATGTACTTCATGTTGCGTGTAACCTTCTTTGCGCAGACTTCTAATTACAAAATGTGATTTTGTGATTTCACTTCTGAATCTTCACAGTAATCAATCATCTGAAGAGGAAAGAAGGTAAAAGGAACCATGCAGAAAATCTTGTTACTATATGCTGAGGCCTTGTTCCACGTGCCTTCTCTTCTGTAAGGTTTATTTATTAAATTGGTGGTTGTCAGAGCAGCTTTATGGCCTCTGCTCTCCTCAGGTGGCTGACAATGACATTCTAAAGCTTCCATTCATTACCACCTACAGCCTTCGATGGGAGAGATCTGCCCCATGTAAATTGAAATATTACATTTCACAGCAGCCATGAAGTCCTCAGGGCAGGAAAAAGTGAAACCAACACCTACGAGATGTTTATCGTTTATTGTGGCCACCATGCAGCAAGGAAAGGTTGGCACTTCTTGGGCAAGATTTGAATGAACAGATCTACCACGGGAGTTATTTTAAGACTTGCTGCATTTTGTGAAATTCTAAAGCAGACACACAGGCAGATAGGTAGGTCCACCCCCCCATCAAATCTCTTCAATCTCCTGAACAAACATGGTCCATCTCAGTGTTGTAGTTGAGTCACTAAACCTTGAGGCCGAGTCCAGTCTCGAGTCCCCAGTGCTCAAGTCAGAGTCAAGTCCAAGTCATTAAAAAAAAAAATTTCGAGTCAAGTCTGAGAACAAGACTCTAACCGCACCATTTGACGGCGGCTGTTTTTGCGCCATTAACATTAGTTTGTTCCTAAACATGACGTATGAACAGGTGAATGTGCTTCTCTTTATCAGGGAGTGTGAAGTATTCTGTCAGAGATGGTTGGGAGACGGATGTAAGTGCAGAAGGTGTGTTTATTCATACAAGCGAAGACGGTAAACAATGCAGAACGGCAGTCAAAATCGTAAAACAGTGAAACAGGCAATAGGTCAAGCGAGGCACAAATAGGCTATCGTAGACTCGGCAGAATCAAAGACGAGAAACAGGAAATCAGGGATCAGGAAACCAAACAAGGAAATCAGGCTTGGTAATGTGTCAGCAATGCAACTCAATACTTCGCAAAGTAAGTGTGTTTTCACAGTTTTTATATAGACGTGCTGATCGCATCTTAATCTTGTGCAGGTGCGAGTCGTTTACGGCACGCGCATGAGAGCCCGCTTGGTGTGTGCGCTGTCCGGAGCGCGCCCGAGAGTCTATCTGATGCACGTGCCAAGGTGCGCAGGTGTGACACTCTTGCATGAAATTAGTACAAAATTAATGTAGATATAAATATCTGATGCCAAATTATTATGGCATGTTACAAAAAAATAAAGAAAAAAAAATCTGAGTCCTCATCTCCAATTTACGAGTCCGAATGCAGTTAATGCATGAGTCCAAGTCCGAGTCATCAGTGCTCAAGTCCAAGTCAAGTCACGAGTCCTTAAAATGAGGGCACGAGTCGGACTGGAGTCCGAATCCTGGACTTGAGTACTACAAGCCTGGTCCATCTTGGTAAGTTTTAGTTGAACCCTTGAGCTCCATTTCAGAAAACAGAGGTCAGATTAAGTGCAGTTGTCTTGCTTGTACTGGTCTGCAGTAATCTCTCTGTGGTAGCGTGTGTGTGTATATGTGCGCGCATGTGTGTATGTGCGCGCATGTGTGTGACAGGAGGCTCGGGTTGAACTGGCAGGTAATCTGATGATTCTAACCTGTGTCTTATTCCTAACAGAATACTTGTATGTGTTTCTCTGTGCTTTCAGTGACTGCCATAGCCAGAATGAGTAAGAGTGGCATAGCTGGCAGAGCTTACAATACGCACACACACACAGCGTGAACTTGAATGGTGAAAAACTCTTTCTGGTTACATCAGTCACTGAAAGCAGTCAAATTATCACATGTGACCTGCTGGATCGACTGCCTCTTCTCCATTCAAATTTGAGTAAGAAGATACTACGGGGCGGCACGGTGGTGTAGTGGTTAGCGCTGTCGCCTCACAGCAAGAAGGTCCGGGTTTGAGCCCCGGGGCCGGCGAGGGCCTTTCTGTGCGGAGTTTGCATGTTCTCCCCGTGTCCGCGTGGGTTTCCTCCGGGTGCTCCGGTTTCCCCCACAGTCCAAAGACATGCAGGTTAGGTTAACTGGTGACTCTAAATTGACCGTAGGTGTGAATGTGAGTGCGAATGGTTGTCTGTGTCTATGTGTCGGCCCTGTGATGACCTGGCGACTTGTCCAGGGTGTACCCCGCCTTTCGCCCGGAGTCAGCTGGGATAGGCTCCAGCTTGCCTGCGACCCTGTAGAACAGGATAAAGCGGCTACAGATAATGAGATGAGATACTACAGGTGAGAAGGGTCATTTTATTTTTAACAATAGCTTGCAATCTTGGCCAAATGCTTTATGTTGAATTTTTTTTTTTTAAATTAAGTTTAAGCAAATGATTCATCATATATACATAGTGCCCTCCATAATCATTGGCACCCCCATTTGTAAAGATCAATAAAAAAGGGCTTGGGGAGGAAAAAAAAAATCCACCGTTTTTTTCCCCCTAACCCTTTTTACTAATCTTTACAAGCGGTGCCAATAATTATAGAGGGCACTGTAGTTAAATATGCGTACAATTGTAAAAAGACATAAAATCTAGATTTTTGAGGCTGTTTGTTGGACGATCATTTAATTTTAAAATATATCACTTCTCCAGTTGTCCTTCCTTGGACCACTTTTGGTAGGTACTAACCCCTGCATACCACGAACACCCTACCAGATGCGCCATTTTGAAGATGCTCAGGCCCAGTCATCTCGCCATCACAATCTGGCCCTTGTCGAAGTCCCTCGCATAGCTGCCAACATTCCGAAATTGTAAATAGTAATACAAGGTTGGGTACTGAGTCTTGGTGGGGGGTTGGGGGGGCGAAGCCCCCCCGCCACCAAAGCTTTCTAGCAAAACTACCCTGAAAAATCACACTAAAACAAAATAGTTTGACAAAATTTATTCTACAAACTAAACTATCATCTTACATTAATTTGCAAAGTTCTTTTCAACAATGTATGAAAATAGTCAGTGAATCAGGCAAAAACTTCAAACAATGCAACTGGCACATATAACTTTTGACAAAGTACACATTAGAGAAATAGACTAGAGCTTACTCAGTCAACAGTTGATGTTATTGCACCACATAAATGTCTCACCGACATGGAGCACAAAACACGTAGTGATCGCCCTTACTTGACTTAGGCCAAGTTTACATTAGACCGTATCTGTCTCGTTTTCTTCGCGGATGCACTGTCTGTTTACATTAAAACGCCTGGAAACGCCGGGAAACGGGAATCCGCCAGGGTCCACGTATTCAATCCAGATCGTGTCTGGTCCGGTGCTGTGTAAACATTGAGAATACGCGGATACGCTGTGCTGAGCTCTAGCTGGCGTCTCATTGGACAACGTCACTGTGACATCCATCTTCCTGATTCGCTGGTGTTGGTCATGTGACGCGACTGCTGAAAAACGGCGTGGACTTCCGCCTTGTATCACCTTTCATTAAAGAGTATAAAAGTATGAAAATACTGCAAATACTGATGCAAATACTGCCCATTGTGTAGTTATGATTGTCTTTAGGCTTGCCATCCTTCCACTTGCAAGTGGTAAGTGACGCGCATGCCCGACATGCACTGAGATCACACACACAGCGGCTCAGTCCCAAATCACTGCTCGTGCGCTATACTCGCGCGCTCTGTGAGCTGCGCAGGGCCGGAGTGCGCACCCTCCAGAAGGCACTCGCTGTTCAGGGCGGAGTGATTTGGAGCGGAGGATGCCTGCGGAGCCGAGCGTATCCATGTATTGGCGTTGCTATGTGCACGCAAATCGTGTATTGGCGTTGCTGTGTGCACACTAATCGTTTTAAAAACGTTAATCTGATGATCCGCTGATACGGTCTAATGTAAACCCCACCTTAGAAATGAAGGGAAACTCCTCTCGGTACGAGTCCTTGAAGCGCTGGCCCTTCCCCTTAGCCATGCTTTCTTTAGAGATTAGTACTACGCTGCATCTTCATAACAAAAGCTTGAAACGCCATGCTTTGTTCAGAAACTTCGTGAACGAAGGCCAGACGATAGCGTGCCATGGATGATCTAATAGCATCATTGATTGGCTGAGAGAACAAGCAATAGCCAATGAAATTTGGCGTAGTATCTGCCGCTTGGAACGAAGCGGTGTTTTATCAAATACGAATCCCACCGGTGATAGACTTTGAAAATGACCCATGAAAATTGGCAAAATCGTATTTTATTGTAGTAAATTCGTATTTTCGTAATCAAAACGACAAATCGTAATAAATACGATTTATCCGTAGTAGTTGGCAGCTATGCCCTCGGATCCTTACTTGTGGCCATTTTTCCTGCTTTCAACACATCAACTTCGAGAACTGACCGTTCTCTTGCTGCCCAATATACTGTATCCCACCCCTTGACAGGTGCCACTGTAATGAGATAATCAATGTTATTCACATCGCTGGTAGTGATGTAGTGGTTAGCACTGTTGCCTCACAGCAAGAAGGTTCTGGGTTCGAGCCCAGCGACTGACGAGGGCCTTTCTGTGTGGAGTTTGCATGTTCTCCCTGTGTCCTCTGGGTGCTCCGGTTTCCTCCACAATTCGAAGACATGCCGTTAGATTAACACAGGGTGGCCTTGGGCTGAAGTACCCTTGAGCAAGGCACCTAACCCCCAGCTGCTCCCTGGGTGCTGTAGCATAGCTGCCCACTACTCTGGGTACGTGTGTGTGCGCGTGTTCATTGTTCACTTTTGTGTGTTCAGTACTTCAGATGGGTTTAATGCAGAGGATGAATTTCACTGTGCTTGAGTGTGCATGTGACAAATAAAGGCGGCTTCTTCTTCTTCTAATGGCCAAACAGTGTGTATACCAGTGGCGGCTGGTAGTCTTTCAAACAGGGGAGGCTGGTTGGTTACGATATTTCCAGATTTTAAAAGAAAAAACACATCAATTTTGCCCATACTCTTGCCTCTGATCTGGCTGATTGTTGGCAGGGTCACAAACTGTGAAATAACAGGTTCTTTTGGCCCATTAGCCTACTGTCCAATATACATGATGGTGGTGTTGGGGGGGGGGGGGGGGGGGGGGGGGGGGTATATTTTAACATTTTATATTTTAAAATTGTGGCATGTTGTTTAAAAATTGATCATTATTGAAAGCAGCTCTTTGTCAGGAACCTCAGCAGTAACAGCAGAGTGTTCTGGAATAGGCACAAGCACTGACCTTGGGGAGCCAAACATAGAGCTGGGTGCCACACATTTCATTCAATGACACTTTCCCTATATTTTACTTATTTTGACTGAGAAATGTTTTATTGACAATTTTGATAACCCTTCACTTTTAATCCAGGTCTGTAGTGTGAAATGTTCTCGGCTGTGTTTTTGTTTAAAAATGTTTTCCAAATTGTAGCTGTGTTTAATTCATATCCAGAGAAATATATATTCCAATATAATATACTCAGCATAAACATTTTAAATAGATTCTATATTTTTGGTCCATCCATGTCCAACAATACATTTTCCTCGTCACTGAACTTGCTGTTCGCCAATTCACTTTCTCGTACCAGGAGAGCTGAAAGGAACGAGTATTATTCCCTACCTTTTTCACCAAGTCAATTTGAGGCGTTGGTCTACCCTGCTCTTTAATTTTAATTTTTTCCTCGAAAGGAAGACTGGCAAATGGCTTCGCCAAAATTAAATCAGCAATGCTTGGCATCTGTGCGCAGCTTTCTTGCTAGCTGACTAGCCCCCTCAAGTTCAGCCACTCAAATAAACGAAATTTCTGGAACCAAGATAGCAAACTTGACAACACTATATTTACACTTTATTTACAATGAAAATATATACAAACTAAAAAAGCTGGTAGAAACCGTATGTAATGAATGAAATCGAAATGTAAGCCGATCTCTTACAATACACTACAGCACTTGCGAATCCGCATGGGACTGAACTGAAATTCACCGCTGCCTGTCTATATTTGAAACGAGCTGTCAATCAAAGAAAATATCCGGCCGCTTTCACCAATCACCAGTCTCCTCGCGGAAAGCTTTGGCATGTCGCTCTCATTGCCTCCCACTGTGAGGCTGGGAGTCCATGGGAGTCCGTGGGCGGGCGTTTTCGCAGTATTTGTCCAATAACCATCTTGCATTTTGATATTGAAAAGCGCATAGCTCCCAAATGCCATTGAAGTCCACTGAGGCTGGGCTGCATCGCGCTGTCACGAGGGGGAAAAACTCACGCACACATTAGGCGAACTGGGGAAAGTTATAACGGAATGATTTCGCACTGTAGTTGGGTTGAGCACATATATTTCTATGATTCTGGATCTGAAATAGCAATGTTATAAGGTCGGCTATAACATAAGCCTAGCGCAATTCATCCGACACGATGTTCGTCATTTTTAGAGGAGGCTGAGCCTCCCTCGTTGTCTTAGAGCAATCGCCCGTGGTGTATACACACACAAGATGGGGGTGTTCACACGTCAACTTTTACTCCGGTGTAGCACCGGGGCTGCCCCGGTAGAAAGTTCACACGGTACAAAGTTATACCGGTGTAGCCCCTGAAAGCTGCTTAAACCGGTGCAAATCTAACCCTGCTCGGGAGGTGGTTTAAGAAATTTACTCCGGAGTAAATGCTAGTTTGCGGGGCAGCACCGATATAAAATGGGACGTCTGAACGCTACAGGGGTAGACTCGCTACGCGTGAGGAGAGTTGATTACATACGGGCATTGCATAATTTGCATCCTGGTATTTTGCACTTCCAAAATAGCGAATATCAACAACAACAGAACTGCGTGTCTTCCAGTGTTGCCAGATTGGGCGGTTTTAAGTGCATTTTGGCGGATTTGAACATATTTTGGGCTGGAAAACGTCAGCAGTATCTGGCAACACTGGTGTCTTCATCCACGTTGTTTTCCCAGCGCTTGGTGATGCCATGACAACCGGGAAAAGGAAGTACATTTTCACGCATGAGCATATTTCATTTCCGCATTATTACTATTGTATAGCACGGTCGCAAAAACTGCCGTGTGAACGCAAGTGGGGCTGCACCGGTAAGCAGGTTTGTGACGTGTGAACGCTCCACAAAATTTACACCGGTGTAAGATATATCGCAACAAAATACATCGGTGCAGCATCGATGCAAATATGTGCCGTGTGAACACCTCTATATACAGTTGTGCTCATAAGTTTACATACCTGGCAGAATTTTTGCTTTCTTGGCCTTTTTTCAGAGAATATGAATGATAACACAAAAACTTTTTTCCCCACTCATGGTTAGTGGTTGGGTGAAGCCATTTATTGAAAAACAACTGTGTTTTTTCTATTTTTAAATCATAATGACAACAAAAAACATCCAAATGACCCTGATCAAAAGTTTACATACCCCAGTTCTTAATACCGTGTATTGCTCCCTCTAACATCAATGATAGCCTGAAGTCTTTTGTGGTAGAGGCTCTTTATTTTCTCAGATGGTAAAGCTGCCCATTCTTCTTGGCAAAAAGCCTCCAGTTCCAGTAAATTCCTGGGCTGTCTTGCATGAACTGCGCGCTTGAGATCTTCCCAGAGTGGCTCAATGATATTGAGGTCAGGAGACTGAGATGGCCACTCCAGAACCTTCACTTTGTTCTGCTGTAGCCAATGACAGGTCGACTTGGCCTTGTGTTTTGGATCGTTGTCATGTTGGAACGTCCAAGTGCGTCCCATGCGCAGCTTCCGGGCTGATGAATGCAAATTTACCCCCAGTATTTGCTGATAACGTGCTGCATTCATCTTTCTTTCAACTTTGACCAAGTTTCCTGTGCCTTTGTAGCTTACACATCCCCAAAACATCAGCGATCCACCTCCGTGCTTTACAGTAGGAATGGTGTTCCTTTCATCATAGGCCTTGTTGACACCTTTCCAAATGTAACGTTTATGGTTGTGGCCAAAAAGTTCAATTTTGGTCTCATCACTCCAAATTACCTTGTTCCAGAAGTTTTGAGGCTTGTCTCTGTGCTGTTTGGCGTATTGCTGGCGAGATACTTTGTGGCATTCGCTTGGTTTTAACAGAGCCCCTGATTTTCCATTTGTTAATCACAGTTTGAACACTGCTGACTGGTATCATCAATTCCTTGGATATCTTTTTGTATCCCTTTCCTGTTTTATACAGTTCAACTACCTTTTCCCGTGGATCCATTGACAATTCTTTTGCTTTCCCCATGACTCAGAATCCAGGAACGTCAGTGGCTGGATGAAAGATGCAAGAGTCTGTCTGGATCCCAGAAACTCACTCAGCTTTTATGCGCACACACTGATTACAAGTAAACAGATGTTACCTCTAGTAGCCATTCAAACCCATTTGTGTCAACTTCTGTGCATGTTATCAGGCCAAAATCACCAGGGTATGTGAACTTTTGATCAGGGTCATTTGGGTAGTTTCTGTTGTCATTATGATTTAAAAAGAGAAAACACAGTCGTTTGACAATAAATGGTTTCACCCAACCACTAAGCATAAGTGGAAAAGATGTTGTTGTGTTATCATTCATATTCTCTGAAAAATGGTCAAAGAATCATAGATTCTGCCAGGGTATGTAAACTTATGAGCACAACTGTACAAACATATATGAGGAAACGGGCTTTTCAGGGAAATATGATGCGATTGGGAAGTGGACAGAAGTTAAACCCTTCTTCAACGTTCCACATAATTCATAATGAGTTTTTTCTTACTATAGTTTAAGATTACACATGGTAGAGATGCAATTTACGCGAAAATGATAAACTGCAAAAATGAATAAATGTGAGCAAAACTGACCTGACGTATCAACCTGTAACGTCTTGCCTTAACAGCACATTTGGCATCTGTACACTTATTGTACTTATTACACTCTTATTGTAAGGCTAATTGAAGCCATGCTGTGTGCTGTAACTTGGCAGGAGAGGCACGGCCAGCTTCAGAGGGTATATTTTTCCCCCCTCGCTGATGCTGAATCCTTTTACTTTGTCTTCTTGTTTCAGCAGCAAAAGATTCCAGCAAGAAATTGGCTCGTGTCGACCAAATAGCAGCAAACCTACAGCCATCTGCTTGGAGATCTGAGCGCTGTGCGTGCACATGAACACACAGTTGATGGAAACGCACATGAACGCTTCTGTGCTCATACACACAAATTTTTGATCATATGCAAGTACAGACGTAGAAATCCATAAAACGCCCACACACACCGACTACATGAGATCCACATGATAAAGGACTGCAGGTTGTTAGAACTGTATGGACGGAGGTTGAAGAGAAACCATCCGAAACACACCAAACTTATCTGCGATACAATTCCTCACTGAAAAGCCCATTCAGGATTTAATCCTGTGTGATGAAGCATACAAAACAAAAACAAAACCCCAAGTGGAGATGTGCAATCTTGGCAAACAGCACGTCTCTAAAACAACAGGATTTCCTGGATACATCAGACGGGCTGTTAGGGCAAGTTGAGGATTGATCAAAGGCCTCTGAGCTTCATGAAGTGTCACGTTTTAAATATCCCTCCCCTTAAAAAAAAAAAAAAAAAGGCCACTAGAGTCACCGCTTTGGCACAAACACACAAGGAATAACTAATGCCTGATTTTTTTTTTTCTTTGTGTGTGTGTAGGGGATAACGATACACACCCATTACGAATACTTCCAAAAACATCATGATCTCAAAAAGGCTTAACTACGGAAATAATCATCCTTACAAAATTAACAACCCAAAAATCTATATTAACGCAACCCGCCATAAACGTTTACACGGTTTCATTACAAATCTCCCAAAAACCTCATTGCGAGAGCTCATTAATTGCACAACAGTGACTCAAAAACCTCCTACATAAACACGAAACTCATCACCGATTAAACGTCACTCACTTCAAAACTCAAAATCCCTCCAAAAACGCTATACATATAGAACATCTATGTACATTCTGTACGTGTGAAGCCAATTTTTAATGTCAATAGCTATTCTCGGAACGCTTTTCTTCAGCTTTCCTCCGAAAAGGCTGGGCTGAAGCGAGGTGCTGGCGCGGGGCCTGGCACGAGCTCAGTGCCGAGGACAATAGAAGTTCGTTAAACTTCGAGGCGTCCTGGAGCGGCTCACTCACCGAGAGAAAAAGCGCACTCCCAGGAGGAACAGAGCGCCACGGTGGCAGATGGTGCTTTTTATTTGGAGCGAGAGTGGGCAGAAAGAGAAGCAATGGAGAGAGCGTGGCAGAAAAAAAAAAAAAAAAAAACATGGCGAGGATGGGAAAAGAGAAAGAAAGCGTTTCTAAGCAACAAGTGAGTACTGCCGCCAAAAATCAGCTGCAAAACAGGAAGCGAGAGGTGCCAAAGTGGGAATGTGGTGAGGCGTCCTGCATTAGCTGACCTCACAGGGCTTCGCAGAAGCTGCAGGCCTGCACGATGTGTTTATCATGAACAACACCAGATCCTTTTTACTGTGGATGATGGAAAGCTTGGGAAGGCTTCTTGCTTGGTGCTATGTCTCCTGGGAGTCACTTTGATGCTTTGAGGTGAATCTCAGGAAGCCGGTACCCTGCTGAACCAGCTGGCTCAGGCCTCTTCAACCACTCAGCATTAATTTGACTATCCGTGCACTCTCGCTGCCAACTCTGGCATCACCACCATCGCAACCTCATCAACTTTTCTGTCAGCTCTCCATCCAGCACTGAAGAAGACAAAAAGGTGCTACTTTGGACTGGCTATAAACAAAACATGCTTTCTGAAGCTCTGATCTTACAGTGACCTCTGTATCCTTGTGGCTCAGCACTATCTGGTTTTCTGAGGACGTTCCAGAAGTCTGTGTCGATATTCCAGAGCCGGAAGTCGGCCATGTGCTCGGGTGCCCTGAGCCATGCCCCTGACGAGGGCAAAATATTCTTCACGTAGATCAATAGCAGCACAAGGTCACTTTTAGATACAATTAAAAAGGCAGGGCTCTTAAAGTACCAAAGGTGCGAGAGAGAGAGAGAGAGAGAGAGAGAGAGAGAGAACAAGACACAAGCTGTGTCCAAAACCACTCACTTTTTCACTACTCCCTACTCACTATCTATATACAGGACTATATTGTGAGCTCACTGATAAAACGGGGGGAAAAAAAACCCCCACTTTCGGACACTACTCCGCCGCGACGTTACTTACGTCATTACTGTCGCACAATTACAACGTGCCAGATCGGTCGGCTGGTGGGTTTTCAAAATAATAAATACATGCATGTATTTTTGTGATAAATACAACCCCGATTCCAAAAAAAGTTGGGACAAAGTACAAATTGTAAATAAAAACAGAATGCAATGATGTGGAAGTTTCAAAATTCCATATTTTATTCGGAATAGAACATAGATGACATATCAAATGTTTAAACTGAGAAAATGTATCATTTAAAGAGAAAAATTAGGTGATTTTAAATTTCATAACAACACATCTCAAAAAAGTTGGGACAAGGCCATGTTTACCACTGTGAGACATCCCCTTTTCTCTTTACAACAGTCTGTAAACGTCTGGGGACTGAGGAGACAAGTTGCTCAAGTTTAGGGATAGGAATGTTAACCCATTCTCGTCTAATGTAGGATTCTAGTTGCTCAACTGTCTTAGGTCTTTTTTGTCGTATCTTCCGTTTTATGATGCACCAAATGTTTTCTATGGGTGAAAGATCTGGACTGCAGACTGGTCAGTTCAGTACCCGGACCCTTCTTCTACGCAGCCATGATGCTGTAATTGATGCAGTATGTGGTTTGGCATTGTCATGTTGGAAAATGCAAGGTCTTCCCTGAAAGAGACGTCATCTGGATGGGAGCATATGTTGCTCTAGAACCTGGATATACCTTTCAGCATTGATGGTGTCTTTCCAGATGTGTAAGCTGCCCATGCCACACACACTAATGCAACCCCATACCATCAGAGATGCAGGCTTCTGAACTGAGCGCTGATAACAACTTGGGCCGTCCTTCTCCTCTTTAGTCCGAATGACACGGCGTCCCTGATTTCCATAAGAACTTCAAATTTTGATTCGTCTGACCACAGAACAGTTTTCCACTTTGCCACAGTCCATTTTAAATGAGCCTTGGCCCAGAGAAGACGTCTGCGCTTCTGGATCGTGTTTAGATACGGCTTCTTCTTTGAACTATAGAGTTTTAGCTGGCAACGGCGGATGGCACGGTGAATTGTGTTCACAGATAATGTTCTCTGGAAATATTCCTGAGCCCATTTTGTGATTTCCAATACAGAAGCATGCCTGTATGTGATGCAGTGCCGTCTAAGGGCCCGAAGATCACGGGCACCCAGTATGGTTTTCCGGCCTTGACCCTTACGCACAGAGATTCTTCCAGATTCTCTGAATCTTTTGATGATATTATGCACTGTAGATGATGATATGTTCAAACTCTTTGCAATTTTACACTGTCGAACTCCTTTCTGATATTGCTCCACTATTTGTCGGCGCAGAATTAGGGGGATTGGTGATCCTCTTCCCATCTTTACTTCTGAGAGCCGCTGCCACTCCAAGATGCTCTTTTTATACCCAGTCATGTTAATGACCTATTGCCAATTGACCTAATGAGTTGCAATTTGGTCCTCCAGCTGTTCCTTTTTTGTACCTTTAACTTTTACAGCCTCTTATTGCCCCTGTCCCAACTTTTTTGAGATGTGTTGCTGTCATGAAATTTCAAATGAGCCAATATTTGGCATGAAATTTCAAAATGTCTCACTTTCGACATTTGATATGTTGTCTATGTTCTATTGTGAATACAATATCAGTTTTTGAGATTTGTAAATTATTGCATTCCGTTTTTATTTACAATTTGTACTTTGTCCCAACTTTTTTGGAATCAGGGTTGTACCACGCTTGGAGTACTTGAGTCCAGGACTCTGACTCGAGTCCAACTTGTGCCCTAATTTTAAGGACATGATTTGACTTGGACTTGAGCACTGATGACTCGGACTCGTGCATTAACTGCATTCGGACTCATAAATTGGAGATAAAGACTTGGCTTTTTTCTTTATTTTTCGTAACCTGCCATAATGATTTGGCATAAGGTATTTATATCTACATTACATTTTTGTGCTAATTTTGTGCAAGAGTGTCACACCTGTGCACCTTGGCGTGTATATCAGATAAACTCTCGGGCGCGTTCCAGACAGCACACGCACCAAGCGGACTCTCGCACACGTCGTAAACGACTCGCACCTGCACAGGATTAAGGCGCAATCAGCACGCCTGTATAAAAACTGTGAAAACACACTTACTTTGCGAAGTATTGAGTTGCGTTGCTGACACGTTACCGACCCTTATTTCCTTGTTTGGTTTCCTGATCCCTGATTTCCTGTTTTTGGTTCTGCCGAGTCTACGATAGCCTGCTTGTGTCTCGCTCGACTTATTGCCCGTTTCACTGTTTTACGATTTTGACTGTCGTTCTGGATTGTTTACCTGTCAAAAAACACGCCTTCTGCACTTACATCTGTCTCCCAACCATCTCTGACAGAATACTTCACACTCCCTGACAAAGAGAAGCACATTCATCTGTTCATACGTCAAGTTCAGGAACAAACAAATTTTAATAACGCTAAAAAGAGCCGCCGTCAAATGTTGCGGTTGGAGTCTTGTTCTTGGACTTGAATCGAAATTTTTTTTGAATATGACTTGGACTTGACTCGGGGTTTAGTGACTCGACTACAACGCCGATAAATCCATATTATACTGAACGTATTTCCCACATTAATAAATACAAAGTACTTTGCTGCATCTTTCAGTTCTTTTAAATCAAGGCTGAATATTTTCTTCTTTGCCGCTGCCTTTTATTAAATCAAATATGAGGCTTTGGATTAATTCGTCACTCTGTACTGGAACTTTTATTCTTGTATTTTATCAGTCTTATTCCATTTGACCTTTTTTCTATTCTGTTACTATTTTTAATTGTACTTGAATGGCTATTTATAACATGTTTCTTCCTCCGTTTGTTCACCCTCAGCACACTACAATATTGCTGCCATTTTCACACCACAACTTATAAATTTGTCTCGTGCCCGTTGTCGGGGGGGGGGGGGTACTGCTATACTCAATCTAAAATACTTAACGGTCCTTCTGAAAGAGCTTTTACCTTTTTTTTTGTCGTCTGCTGTTTTTCTTTCAGCGCGACTGCAATGCGTGATGGTATATATTGCTTGGTTAGTGACCATTGCTTGGTTGTGCACTACTTTTCATGATGCATTGTGGGATGCTAAGAGTCCACTATACAGGGTGTAATAATCCTCACTATACATTCAGACAGCACTATAAAATGGCGAGCTCACTATACAGTCCACTATATAGGGAGTAGTGAGTGATTTTGGACACAGCGACAGAGTGGGTATGATGGAGAGAGATGAGAAAGACCTCCTCTCACTCACTCATTCACTATTACAATACAGTCTACTCTACTTTGTGCAATCGAACTGCAGTGGAGGCGACCCCAGACCAAATACAGAAAATTACTGTGACCTGCTGTTACATAAACTAAAATCAGAACGTCAAGAATATTAAGTAGGGCACAGGTGCACCACAACTGTGCATTTTATGACTGGGAAAACGTTGTCTTTTTCTGTTCTCAACACTCCAGTTTCAGTGAACCTTTGCCCCCTGTAGCTTCAGATTCCTGTTCATGGCTGACAGAAGTGGAACCCAATGTGATCATCTTCTGTTTTAGCCCATCTGTCTCAAAGGTTTTGGCAAGTGTTGAATTCCAAGATGATGTTCTACTCACCACAGATCTAAAGAGTAGTTGAGTTACTATCACCTTCACTCACCGGCAAAGTGTTTCCGCTTGGTGTGAACAATGAGTGTATTGAATTAAGTAAAACTGCTTAACGACATTTTCAAATATGCAAACTCAAACCCTGAAAGTACTTACTCACCAGATACCAGATACCAAGAGACATTCCGGAGTTGTGTATACCTGCGATCCTCTTTCTCAGATCTGCACTGAGCTCCTTGGACTTTCCCATTTTACTGTGTGTTGGTCAATCCAACGAGTGCTGTAAACAAACCCTTTTTATGAAGGTACAGAGAAGATACCAGCTGTAGTCAATCATGATCACTAACAGGAAGTTAAGAGACCTCGGCCTTGGCAAGATAAGAGACATTTTGGAAGTTTCAGCACCTCTGAATTGATAATCTAAGTGAGTGTATGTAAATTTTTGACTGTGTATGTATAACTTTGACCCTGTGTTGATTTCAGAAAACCCAAAGAAAATTAAAACTTGTGCACCAAATTCTAGTCTTTTTTTTTTAATTAAAGATGTATGCTGTATATTCTGCCACAGAAAAAGAACAGTTCAAAGAAATTACTGAAAGCCCAAATATTTCCATGACATTCATATCCAAGATGGCACTCATATCACTGTATGTAAATTTCTGACCACAACTCTAGTTCTCTAAATCAGCCAATCCTTTGACAGCAGCACAATGCATAAAATCGTGCGGATACAAATCAAGAGCTTCAGTTAATGTTCACTTCAAACATCAGAATGGGAAAAATTCTGATCTCTGCGGCATGGGTGTTGGTTTGAGTATTTCAGAAACTGCTGATCTCCTGGGGTTTTCACACACAACAGTCTGTAGAGTTTACACAGACAGAATGGTGCGGAAAACAAAAAATATTGAGTGCGTGACAGTTCTGTTGGTGGAAACAAACGCCTTGTTGATAAGAGAAGTCAGAGGAAAATGGCCAGATTGGTTCGAGCTGCCAGGATGGATGTAGCAACTCATATAATCACTCTTTACAACCGTGGTGAGCAGAAAAGCATCTCAGCATGCAACAGCAGAACAACACATTGGGTTCCGCTCCTGCAGCCAAGAACAGGAATTTTAGAATCAAGAACAAGCTCCTATTAAAGTGGCCGGTGAGTGTAAATGCTCAATTTGATTTGTCCATTGAATACCCCAAAAACAACTGTCGACTGACTTTAGTAGTTCTTAGGAAGTCCCCAGGCAGAGTTGCCAGGTATGTGATAATTCCATCCCAATGATCCATAAACAAAAACTCCACACTCTCTCCACAGCTTTTAAAATCAAACATCACGCCTATCGCTGCAAAATGTAAATCAGCAATATTTCTATAAATAGCATTTTCTGTAAATAGTTCTTCAGCTTGATTTCAAATTCATCACATTACAGTTATTGATTTTCAGTAACTGCTTTATCCTGGTGAGGTTTCGGTGGATGTGGAGCTTATCGATGGAACATTGTGTGCAAGGCAGGAATACACCCTCAGGACTGGACAAATAAGTAGCCCAACATAAGCAAAGGTTGTGTCCTGGATATTACACTGCAAAAAAAATAATATCTTAGCAAGTGAAAATATCTTGAACAGTTGAAACGATCCAGCATTTCCTATTAGAAGAATACAAGACACCAATTCTGAGGTTATTAAACCTCGTTCTAGATTGCAACCAATTTATTCGAAGATGTCTTATCAAGTAAAAATAGCTGTCCATGCAGCAAAATAATTAATTTCACTAGTATGAAGTAATTTTCTCCTCAAATTCAGTTTTTTTGCAGTGTAGGTTTTTGGACTTGTAGTTGATCTTGATCTGCGGACAACCACGGTTCAGTTCATTACACGTGAGAACAGTTTCACAAAAGGACCAGCCGGTCCGCTCTAATAACATTTAAAGAGCCTGTAGGGATCTACCATTACCTACCTCATTTGTTTGTGTGGTGCTTATTACACAGTCGGCTCATGATTAAACATGTCAAGAGAAAATAAAGGCACTAAAAATAAAGGCTGTGTAGCGTATTGTTAAAGGAGATACGCAGAACCTCTATTTTTAGATACATTTCTGAGTGGATAGTATCTCTTATCCTTGACTCTAGTATGCTGCATAATTGAGAATAAAAATAAAATAAAATTTGAGAGTTAAAATCGACTGCAAAGTTGGCATCCGAGCTGCCCTGCTGAGCCAGCCAGCCCTGGGTGGGGTGACATCACAGCAGGAACCGGTGCTATAGACCAAAGCCAGACTCGGCAAGCGAGAGTGGTTGCAATGGCCTCTTCATTCGGATTCATTAGAGATTCTTCGGATTCCTTAGATAGTAATACAGTGGTGCTTGAAAGTTTGTGAACCCTTTAGAATGTTCTATATTTCTGCATAAATATGACCTAAAACAACATCAGATTTTCACACAAGTCCTAAAAGTAGATAAAGAGAACCCAGTTAAACAAATGAGACAAAAATATTATACTTGGTCATTTATTTATTGAGGAAAATGATCCAATATTACATATCTGTGAGTGGCAAAAGTATGTGAACCTCTCGGATTAGCAGTTAATTTGAAGGTGAAATTAGAGTCAGGTGTTTTCAATCAATAGGATGACAATCAGGTGTGAGTGGGCACCCTGTTTTATTTAAAGAACAGGGATCTATCAAAGTCTGATCTTCACAACACATGTTTGTGGAAGTGTATCATGGCACGAACAAAGGAGATTTCTGAGGACCTCTGAAAAAGCGGTGTTGATGCTCATCAGGCTGGAAAAGGTTACAAACCCATCTCTAAAGAGTTTGGACTCCACCAATCCACAGTCAGACAGATTGTGTGCAAATGGTGGAAATTCAAGACCATTGTTACCCTCCCCAGGAGTGGTCGACCAACAAAGATCACTCCAAGAGCAAGGCGTGTAATAGTCGGCGAGGTCACAAAGGACCCCAGGGTAACTTCTAAGCAACTGAAGGCCTCTCTCGCATTGGCTAATGTTAATGTTCATGAGTCCACTATCAGGAGAACACTGAACAACAAATGGTGTGCATGGCAGGGTTGCAAGGAGAAAGCCACTGCTCTCCAAAAAGAACATTACTGCTCGTCTGCAGTTTGCTAAAGATTATGTGGACAAGCCAGAAGGCTATTGGAAAAATATTTTGTGGACGGATGAGACCAAAATAGAACTTTTTGGTTTAAACGAGAAGCGTTATGTTTGAAGAAAGGAAAACACTGCATTCCAACATAAGAACCTTATCCCATCTGTGAAACATGGTGGTGGTAGTATCATGGTTTGGGCCTGTTTTGCTGCATCTGGGCCAGGACGGCTTGCCATCATTGATGGAACGATGAATTCTGAATTATACCAGCGAATTCTAAAGGAAAATGTCAGGACATCTGTCCATGAACTGAATCTCAAGAGAAGGTGGGTCATGCAGCAAGACAACGACCCTAAGCACACAAGTCATTCTACCAAAGAATGGTTAAAGAAGAATAAAGTTCATGTTTTGGAATGGCCAAGTCAAAGTCCTGACCTTAATCCGATCGAAATGTTGTGGAAGGACCTGAAGCGAGCAGTTCATGTGAGGAAACCCACCAACATCCCAGAGTTGAAGCTGTTCTGTACGGAGGAACGGGCTAAAATTCCTCCAAGCCGCTGTGCAGGACTGATCAACAGTTACCGGAAACGTTTAGTTGCAGTTATTGCTGCACAAGGGGGTCACACCAGATACTGAAAGCAAAGATTCACATACTTTTGCCCCTCACAGATATGTAATATTGGATCATTTTCCTCAATAAATAAATGACCAAGTATAATATTTCTGTCTCATTTGTTTAACTGGGTTCTCTTTATCTACTTTTAGGACTTGTGTGAAAATCTGATGATGTTTTAGGTCATAATTATGCAGAAATATAGAAAATTCTAAAGGGTTCACAAACTTTCAAGCACCACTGTAAATATCGGCGGTCAGCGAGCACCTCGGTGTGATCAGCTGTTCGTTTAGCGATAGAATGATGTAACTGTCAGTGCACGGTCAATGGTAAACCTGTGCATGCATACACACACGGACTTCCTCTGTCTGCTTGACTGCACAAAGTGAAAGATTTCATGCACATTATTTGCTCGGGAATCCACTCAAATTAAATAACTTCCCAGCCACAGAATGGCCTGATATTTTGTGAGATATTACAGAAATAAACATATTTATTTTTTTCGCGGTGCGGTTTTCATCAAATTCTGCGCTCTGATTGGCTGGCGAGCGGGTCCGTATCCTACGATACGGATCCCAGTTACGGACCCCGGTTACAGACCTCTGGCGACTCGCTCGTTCACAAACAACAACAACCATGGTCGCAATTTTTGTCAACATTTATCTTTTTTATAAGATTCATTTCTAAGATTTTTATCAAAAATCTTATAAATTTTTGCCAGCATTTCTCAGGAGAATAGCATTAATTTTACAGCATGGATAGCGATAACGACAGTGTTCACAGCGAAAGCGAGTTTTACTACCCTGAGGAAGAAGTAATAAAAGAAAACATTTCAGGAGAAAGCTAAAAACCTCTAACTGTTGCTAACGCCGAGCAAAAACATGGCTGAATCCTGAATGACTCAATTTTGTATAAATAGGGTTTTTTTTTTTTTTGTATAAATGTAGTTTTTTTCCTGCCATGGAAGTGCACTTGTATACCGAGGAGGAAGCCATTTGCATTACAGCCGTGAATGAGGATTCAAAATGGCGGCCCGGCTCGGTTTTCCCTTTCGGGCGCTCTCGTTTTCTGTTAGAATTTAGTAAAGGAAAAAAATATATATATTATTTACCAGCTTAAGGTCGGTCCGTATGGTGAAATACCGTGACCTTCGCCCAGAGAGCCTCAGTCAGTACTTTCAAGACCTCGGTCACGGTATTTCACGATACGGACCTCCCAGCTGGTAAATAACATATAGAGGTTTTCGACCTGACGTCATAGGGTCACGTGATACTGTTTACGTGGCCATTTTGGAGGTCAAACAAAGCCACACTTATCAGCAAACAGCGCTTGTAATATCCATCTTCTTCATCACTTACTTTTATCGTAGAATGCCTGAAACGTGTTGTGCAGTTAGCTGCCACAACAGAAGAGGGGATAAACCTGGATTAACATTCCATAGGTTCCCGGCCGATCGACAGCGTCGCGAAAAGTGGATCGCGGTGATCAGGCGAGAGAATTGGCAGCCCACCGAACACACGCGTTTGTGTGGTGAACATTTTGTCTCAGGTAACTTTTCCAAAAGTTTAAAGATATCGTATGCGAGATAAATGACAAATTATACATGTAGCCTAGCACCTAGCCTACACGTAAGCCCTGTTAGGCGGTGTTCAGGCTACCTGGCACCTAGCCCCACTAGTCAGGCTACGATGGTTTTATCTTTATACATCCATGGTTTTATATACGTGAGACGGGGACCGCTCGGCCTCATCAATGGGGCTACCTGGCACCGGGCTTCTTACTAGTGTTTGGATGGCTTACGTGTAGTCTAGGTTTAACATACACGGTGCCCTCAGGCGAGGAAGAGCCATGTTGTTGGGTGGGTTGTACTTTTTAGATGTGAATATGCAATGGACAAAACTCGAATTCGATACTAGACATATTAATTATTATGCGTTTTTCTATATGATTAACGGAACTCTCTCAACCTGGACACTATTTTTCTAACTGCAATGAATTTACTTTTATTTGGTATCACGTTGAAGTAGACTGTTATGGAATTTTTTTTGCCACACAATGTTGTTGGAGGCGGCACGGTGGTGTAGTGGTTAGCGCTGTCGCCTCACAGCAAGAAGGTCCTGGGTTCGAGCCCCGGGGCCGGCGAGGGCCTTTCTGTGCGGAGTTTGCATGTTCTCCCCGTGTCCGCGTGGGTTTCCTCCGGGTGCTCCGGTTTCCCCCACAGTCCAAAGACATGCAGGTTAGGTTAACTGGTGACTCTAAATTGACCGTAGGTGTGAATGTGAGTGTGAATGGTTGTCTGTGTCTATGTGTCAGCCCTGTGATGACCTGGCGACTTGTCCAGGGTGTACCCCGCCTTTCGCCCGTAGTCAGCTGGGATAGGCTCCAGCTTGCCTGCGACCCTGTAGAAGGATAAAGCGGCTAAAGATAATGAGATGAGATGAGATGTTGTTGGAAATCTTTGCATATGTTGTCGTGGCAACCATTCAAACAATGCATGCTGTGAAAAGGGAAAATACATATTTTTTGACAAATCTTTAAAATAGGTTCGATAACCCACATGTTGGGCTAGCGGGAGTCGCCATTGTTGTGACCGCCAAAATGGCGCCATCTACTTGTCGACATGGCAACGGTCACGTGGGTCGAAAACCTCTATACATCACAATGACCACATTTCAGACTGAACCAAATTTCACCGATTTTATGAAATCGAAAGGCCGTCTACTTTTTATTAGTGCTGTCAAAGTTAACGCGATAATAACGCGTTAACGTGATAACGCGTTAACGCGATCGCAATTTAATGCGATTAAAAAATAGTGCCGTTAACGCAAATTCTAATTTGGCCCTGCGAGTCACCCGTAGTTCCTGTTGAGGCTTGTCGCGCGCTGCTTCAATAAGAGTACGTGTGAGTGATGGAGAAAGGCATAGACATATAAACATCCTCGCCGCCATATTGGATGGGGCGAAGTGGAGATTCTTCAACAGTCTCTGGTATAGCGTCTAGACAGTAGCCGAGAATAAAGATGCCTCATTCGTGTGCTGCGTTTAACTGTACCAACAGGTTTACCGTCCAAACGAGATCACATGGGATTACCTTTCACAGGTGAGACTGGAAAAAATACTTTTCAATACTGTTCCTTCAGTCTTCAGTTTCCCAGCTCATCTCCACCAGGTAGGTGTAGAGTTATAAGCAGTGAGCATTAGATAATACAGTGCCACACTATGATGAACGTTTTTGAACGTATGATGAATGTTATGTTTTTTTTTTTCTTCTTTTATGACAAATACTTCTCTTCAAAAGAAACTAATGAAGAGTAAAATAAAACTTTTTTTATTTTCACAGTGATATGCACTTTATTTTCCATCCCTTGGTTTTCTCATCTAATATGGAAGTTATGGATGTCAGTGGCTGTGACAAGACGTGTGATGCTCTGCAATAAAAAAAACAACAACATTGGTACAAAGCAAGCCCATTCACTTTTTTATGCTGATAAGAGAATTACAATGGTTTTTCATGTGACAAAAATGTGCGATTAAATTGCGATTAATCGCGAGTTAACTATGACAGTCGCGACATTAATCGCGATTAAATATTTTAATCGCTTGACAGCACTACTTTTTATACAACACTACAGTGATTAATTAAAGAAAACTAACATTCTAGATTTAGGTTTATATCTCCAAATATTCCCTTACAGTGATCTCTGTTTAACACGCATGCACATTTCTGTGAAGCTCCATCTTGAAATCTCAAACTCCTGCTGGGTGAAGCTTTGTGGTGGCTCTGCGTTTGGGTCTTTTGATGCAAACTGCCAAACGAGTGACAGGATCTAGTCAGTGGCAGAACTTGAAACAGTCTCGGATCGCACTTAAAAACACTCTGCTCATCAGGAGAAAGAAGCTCAAGACAGACGTATATGTTCCAAACTCAGCATGCAAGAAACCGAACATATTGGTGGGGGTGGTGAAGCTGATGGTATCAAATGGGTGAGGAAAATGAGGAGAGGGCCTGAGGAGGAGGGAGGCATTTGTCACTCTCATTAGCATCCCTTAATTATGGTCAGGCAGGCTTGCTTGTAAAGAATCCAGAGCCTGCAGAGGACCGGCTCTTTCCTCTGCCCTCAATCTCACGCCCTAGTTAACGCTGCACCACTGCCAGGAATGTGCATCTGAGACTCGAACGCAGTTGAAAAGTAAAGGGGTAAGCAGGAGGTTTAAGTTGTTGTAGGCAGGACGGTGCAGACACATCATCTCTGCATTTTTGTTTTTGTTACGTCTCTTTCTTACCAGGCAGTCCTCAAGGACCCAATTTACACCTGACCATTTCATGTTATTTTCATCCTGATAGGGTTTTAACCACATGCATTTACACTCACGAATCTGGCTACACAACCTTATTTATAAATATCACTGTTCTTCCACAAGATGACTCCTCTTTATTTTTTTTTTAATTAAAGTGACACAGGTCGATGAATTAAAAAGATGAATAATACCCTGTGGAGCTAGAATAACCCCTAGATACTTGAATCACACGCTGGATTGCCCGCTGCCTCATGCCTGTGAAGGAGAATGAGCTGGGGAGGGAAATAAATAAATGTGCTAATGTTTACACTTGGGTACGGAAACGGCTGAAGTTTATCTTCATTATAATATTATAATGAGCGAGGTTGCAACAAACATGGTGGAACCGGTGACCTCCGACCAGGGCTCGAAATTAACTTTTTTCTTTGTGTCCCCCAGTGGTCCCGAATTCTGTGTTGTATTGTCCCGAATGGAAGCAATAGTGTCCCCATTTTTTTCCTCTCTGAAATAACCAGTGGTTAATATTATCATATGAAGTTACTATTATATTTGTAACTATGCGATTTTGAACCCTTTATATCATTTTTACAATAAGTCACAAGACACAAGCAACACATGTCCTATACATCATCTACTTCAAAATTACAGTTATTGCATTTTCAGTTTATTAAACTTTGGCGATCTCACTGTATGAATAGATACCCGTTTATTTAAAGGGGCCAACTAGCTCATTCAGAAAATGTTTCAACTCCCTACATCTGCAGTACACTTTAGTTGAAAATAAGACCCCTTTTATGTTCATTTCATCTACTTATACCTTGAATATCTGTTGGCACTTATAAGGCCAACTTATCATTTTCACCATTACCGTTATCCATTTTTATGAACTTTCCGTTATCCATTACCGTTATCCATTTTATGAACTTTCGCTGCCGAAACGTGGGTGCAAATGTTAGCCACATCAGCATAGTGCCAGGTCCGAGCCTAGTTGTGCTGCTGACTGACTAAACTTTCTGAACTAGAAAGACACCAAGAAAACTCACTTATTCTGTTGAACGGTATCTTCCGTCAATATCATCCACATCATTCCTGTTGTGTTTTATAACGTGTCTAACAGTGTTCATTAAGTTCATTCAGTTGCTAGCGTTGCCTGCAGACCAGGCGATGACACTTTGGATCCTGAAGGTCCCGGAGACGTTATGTCTGGGCTTTCAGTTTCTTCCCCGCGGTCGGTCCGCTTCAACCACTTCAGCATTTTTGTTCTGGCAAGAGTCGGCGCAGCGTGTGCGGTAGCAATTCCATTCCAAGTCCATATAATGCGGACACCGGCTGAAGATTCTAGAACAGAATGCGCTGCTCTGTAGCCTACGGATGCAGGTGCATCGAAAGTGTAGCTACTATGTATTTTTCGCTGTTAACGTTTTAAAATTAAAATTGACAAATTAGGTGAATGTCTACGTATGTGTTACGGCTTTGTAAATAATATTAATGTAGAACTTTTTTTCTAGATCTATTTTTTTCCATTGTCCCGGGATTGTCCCAGATATGATAATTTTGTGTCCCGATGACATTTTTTATGGTCCCCGGGACATCGTTAGTTTCGAGCGCTGCCTCCGACACCGAAGCAAGTGCTTGAAACCCTTCAAGCTCACAGGTGCGTTTAGATTTGGAAGATTTCAATTCTCGATTTTTATAAAAATATTTTTCTAAAGGGGCGGCACGGTGGTGTAGTGGTTAGCGCTGTCGCCTCACAGCAAGAGGGTCCAGGTTCGAGCCCCGTGGCTGGCGAGGGCCTTTCTGTGCGGAGTTTGCATGTTCTCCCCGTGTCCGCGTGGGTTTCCTCCGGGTGCTCCGGTTTCCCCCACAGTCCAAAGACATGCAGGTTAGGTTAACTGGTGACTCTAAATTGACCGTAGGTGTGAATGTGAGTGTGAATGGTTGTCTGTGTCTATGTGTCAGCCCTGTGATGACCTGGCGACTTGTCCAGGGTGTACCCCGCCCATAGGTCGCGTTAACCGACAATTGTCCGTCATTGACGGATTTTTTTTAGCTATGACGGAAAAATCTGAAGGCCGTCGGTCATTTTGACGGATGTTTACCGTTACCATTACCAACAACAATAATAGCCTAATAATAACACATAATGAAACACACAATTGAAATGATTGGCAAGTTGTGGCAGAGTTTTCTTACATACAGTATACATAGTCTTCACTGCCGTCACTTTCAATCTGAGCCGACGTTGCGGCGTCTTGATGTTCAGTGCATCGGCTGCTCATGTATACATTGTAGCCATTGCGCAAGGCTGTTCCGCCCATCGCGCTCCTGACCGCGCTCTGACTTTTCTAACCACTAGCACAGTGAGATGTATTAATGTTTCCCTTCTCTGCAGAAGACACCTCATTTTTGCTATTAAAAAAAGAGATGCATTGGGTTGTTTGTGTCGTTTCCCTGCCTGTACATCTTAATGCAATAGCGCTCATTTAGGCTAGTTGTTTTCTTGTTTTTAAAATGAAACAAATACCGATTTATTGTATTCTTCCCCAGCAAGCTTAGGAAGCTTAGGAGCATCACTGCTCGAATATCTGCTAAACTATCATTTTAATGAGAGCACGGGTAGACAAACTAACATTTAGGGCCCGTTTACACGAGGACGCTGTCGGGTAAAAACGACTAAATATTTTATCAGAAGTGCCTTTCGTTTACACGGGGACGGCGTTTCCGAGGCTGAAAAACGGATAAAATTGAAAACGCCTTCCAAAGTGGATAAGTTAAAAACGGCCCCCGTTGCGCATCCGTCTAAACTACCCAATACGCGAAACTCCGCTCGGATCTGCTCACGTCGGGTACGCGTTTACGTCATACATGTGTCATATACTGCACATGCCAGCCCGGGAAGTAAGAAAGTAAGTAAAAAAGTAAGAGCATGTCTGATTACATCGATCCAACGGACCTTCAAGCTGCTCTGTGTTTTAATGCAGTAGATGTGTTTTCCTGCTCACCCGCCCAGCTGGAGCTCCTCAGTTTGGTGTCACCAAGTTACAAGCACGCGCGCACACGCACGCACGCCGCCTATTCAAGCCGCTCGTGAAACCATAAACCCGAGACTGAAAACAAAACTAGCAGCCGAACGGGTTTATTTTGCTGAGATGGACACTGCCTTTTCTCTTCTTCACCGAAACAAGAGTGAGTGTTACTTAATAAAGGCAGATTAAAAGAGTTTCGGTTTGCTCCTGCTCCTCCCTCGAGCACTACAGTACCTCAGCCGGACCGGTGTTCTGTAAAGTTATCCTAGCAAGTTCTCATACAGACCGTTTTATTATTCAAAACAAGTCATTACAAATTATTTGACTCGGCCAAAGACTCGACCAATACGCACAAAACATAAAAATCGGCAAATGCGTGAAATTCTCACCGATTTTCTATCAGCCCAGCTGATCGGTGGGACAAAACTACTGTTGAATTTTCCTACCCTCCTGGATTTCGCGCATGCGTAGTAGGCTTGGTAGAATAACTTGACAGAACAGCGGCGCAGATGTGCAGATCAGACAAGACGGAAGACGTTGCGCATGCGTGCAGACATAGCGGAGACATTTATGCGTCACCGTATAGACGCAGATTTCCTCCTTGAAAACGGTCGTGTAGACGCGGAAAAAAGTGAGAACGAAAACGGACTTTTGCGTTTTTGTTTTATACCGTCCCCGTGTAAAGTGGGCCTTAAACATAACTTCGTTTTATTTAAGACCTTCCATGTCAGGTTCCAGGCTCCGCCGAGCCAAGACACAGGGTGCAGCTGCACCACTGGTGCAGAAAGACCGCATGCTGCAGGATTTCCTCCCTATGAAGAGAGTACTAGCAGGGTCGGGAAATCCAACTTTCAGAGGCTCTTGCCGGCTTCTGATCACTTCCCTGGGAGAAATGTTTCCCGACTTCAGAACTTTGGCTGAAGTGGCGCTGGTTATTCCAGTCTCCAGTGTCGCAGCAGAGCGCGGGTTCAGCCTTCAGAATAAAATGAAAACGTCAGTGAGAAGTCGTCTGTCCGAGGCAAAGACGCAAAATTTAATGACAATTGCCTCGGCAGCAGTCTCCATTGACGACTTTGATTATGCACAAGCGAGCTCCCGATTTAAATCCATGCGGGCCAGAAGGAAGGTTTGAGCTCACGCAGACAGGTCAAATTAGATTGTCACTTAAATCGTTGTAGTGGACTGTTCATATTTTAACTGAAGTTGTCTTGCTACGTTGTAAAATAACATTGTTCATATGCCCGTTAAGGCACAACAGCCGCAATGTTTTAGCGGAGGGAAAATGGGTTCACAAGTGACCGAACGTCAGAATCTCTGTTCATCTTTTTGCATCATAAATACATGATTAAATAATACAAGCTTGTTCTGTGAATTAATTTTTAAATGAAAATGAGTCCATGAAAACACAAGTTATTAAATATATAACATTTATAGCCTATATACATTGTCATTTAAAAGTTAAAATAAAATGACAGATAATAATGGACAATGACGGAATTTTTACGACCCTGTCCGTCAAAATGACGGACAATGAAAAAGTCTAACGTAACCACTGACCCCGCCTCTCGCCCGCAGTCAGCTGGGATAGGCTCCAGCTTGCCTGCGACCCTGTAGAACAGGATAAAGCGGCTAGAGATAATGAGATGAGATGAGATGAGATTTTTCTAAAGGTTTCAATTTGTCTCGATTTATGAGTCTTCATTCGATCTGGGCGATCCGCACATGTTTGCTGCGACCTCTGACCTCGTGACTTTTCCGAACTGGCTGCCGAGCGAGCGGTTTGTAAACAGACCAACATGTGGTAAAGACGCCCGCCTCCATCAGGAAATAAAATGTATTGAAAGAAGATGACGCATACCAGCTATGGGGATGGGTATCAGCTCAAACAATTCAGAAAGGCCAGTGGGTTAAATGATTCCTGAACCAGCACGTCGACCTGCGTCACTTTAATACAAAGGAAGTCTTTGTGAAATCATATCCAAGCTGAAATATCAAATATCTCTTGGTCCATGTTCTGTGTGGTCACTTTGTTGCGATTGCGCTGTACATCTCATTAGCCAGCACCTTGGCATCAGCTTCATATACAACACGTACAAAAAGGAATAAACAGCCAACACGCTACAAGCAAATGGACAGCTTCCCAACACATCTCATGTCTCATGCTAAATATATAACTCGCAGTTCTGGAAGTAGCCTGGGAATTCTTGGCAAAGCTCCAAGCCTGCCTGTGAAATTACGTATAGGATTAGAACCACCAGCATTCTGAAGAGTTGAAAAAGCACTTACGAGAGTAAAACACAGTGCGCCTATCCGGTTTCCCTCATTTCCAATAGTTTTGTTGCCAAGTTACAAAAGAGTTCCAATGGATCGGAGTGGAAAAGATCTCAAATACAATCGGATATCGATCCAGCATCAGATATCGATCCAGGACTGCACGGTCGTGCATTGGTTAGCACCGTCGCCTCATAGCAAGAAGGTTCCAGGTTCGAACCTCATGGCTGACGAGAGCCTTTCTGTGTGGAGTTCGCATGTTCTCCCCAGGTCCTCCGGTTTTCTCCAACGGTTCAAAGGCATGCAGATTAGTTAAACATACCCAGCCACTGGAGTTGCACAAGCCAGTGCATACTTAGTGCTGGTCCCAAGCTGGAGATGGTTGATCAGGAAGGGCATCCAGTGTAAAACCTTTGCCAAATCAAATATGCGGATCCAAATGATCCACTGTGGCGATCCCTAACGGGAATAGCTGAAAGATGATGATTGATCCAGCATTTGAAGCCAAATATTGGCCCTGATTCTTAGTATTAGCTTCCTCGACCCAGATGTTTCTTTTCTTTTCCATGCACAGTTTTGATTCTGGTTATTGTTTATAGAACTGACGGATATCTTAAGGCAGTGCTTATTTTAAACTGGAAAGGCCGCTCGGTCTCAGCGGTGGAACATGAACCCATGTCCTGACTTCAAAGCAGCGCTATGTGAAGGAACAGCAGCATGCACTTGAGAACACTCAAGGAGGCGCGCCTTCTGCACATACTGAAGGAGCCTGCTAAAATTATCCTTCAATATCATCTTCAAAATGATTACATGTAATGAAGTGTGGCAATGGCCCTGTATGCTGCCAAAAAACACACCTTCTTCCTCAAAGTACTGTACCGTATACACTTTATGAGAAATGCTGTAAGAAGCAGCGATGGTTAGGCTTTAACCTGGACTAAGTGCATTTGATATTTAGGCAAGATTGTTGTTTTGCCTAACTCTGTTGTCATGTCCTGTATTCGCAACATCCATCTATCATCCGTAACCACTTATCCTGTGCAGGGTTGTGGGCAAACTGGAGCCTATCCTAGCTGGCTATGAGCGAGAGGAGTCGCCAGGTCATCGCAGGGCTGACATATAGACAAACAACCATTCACACCTACGGTCAATTTAGAGTCACCAGTTAGCCTAACCTGCATGCCTGTGGACTGTAGGGGAAACCGGAGCACCCGGATGAAACCCAAGCGGACACGGGGAGAACATGCAAACTCCGCACAGAAAGGCCCTCGCCAGCCACTGGACTTGAACCCAGAACCTTCTTGCTGTGAGGCAACAGTGCTAACCATTACACCACCGTGCTGCCTATTTGCAACATACTGTATAATTTTCTGAGAAGCACGGTGGCATACACACCTCTCGAAATTGCCCATAGGTGTGAATAAATGTGTGAGTGTGTGTATCAGTATCTGTTTATTGCTCCAAATATTCATATTTCTATCAGTATTCGGATTTAAACATGTAGTGGGTGGGGTCTAAACCAGAAGGTATTTATCTATTTATTTTAGAGGGTGTGTGGGTCCATTTCCCAAAATGTAAACAAACTAGTACCCTAATTTAACCACCATGACCCTGACCAGGCAGGCACTAAAGATGAATGTATGAACGCCGTAAATGCATGCTCATGTTAATGGATGTGGCCTTTCTTTGCTTCGTATGCGTTTGCTTACTCATTCCTTCAAACTGCATATCTGGCCGCTTGCCCACAACATTAAAACTTCTGCTTGTGTGACTTTTTGTCGAGTCTTAACAAGACATGTGCCATGTGAACCTTCTTGACAAGCTTTATATTAAAAAAAAAGAAAAAAAGAACAGGCATGCCTCTTATCCGTATCCATATCCATTTGGAACACATTATCTGTTCATTCCAAATAACGCATTCGTATTTAGTTAAGTCGTTAGTGTGTGTGATGCCCAGCAATGGACTGTCATTGCATCCAGGGTGTATCCCTGCCACATGCCCATTGATCCTGGGACAGACTTCGGATCTGCTGTGAAAACATTACCGAAGATGAATGAATGAACGAGACCATCAATGACAGCATAGCTCGCTCCGGCCTTGTCTAGTCCAGAAGGAACGATCTAAAGTGGGCCACCCTGCGCAATAAATGTTGCAAGCTATATACAGTGGTGCTTGAAAGTTTGTGAACCCTTTAGAATTTTCTATATTTCTGCATAATTATGACCTAAAACATCATCAGATTTTCACACAAATCCTAAAAGTAGATAAAGAGAACCCATTTAAACAAATGAGACAAAAATATTATACTTGGTCATTTATTTATTGAGGAAAATGATCCAATATTACATATCTGATCAGTCCTGCACACCGGCTTGGAGGAATTTTAGCCCATTCCTCCGTACAGAACAGCTTCAACTCTGGGATGTTGGTGGGTTTCCTCACATGAACTGCTCGCTTCAGGTCCTTCCACAACATTTCGATTGGATTAAGGTCAGGACTTTGACTTGGCCATTCCAAAACATGAACTTTATTCTTCTTTAACCATTCTTTGGTAGAACGACTTGTGTGCTTAGGGTCGTTGTCTTGCTGCATGACCCACCTTCTCTTGAGATTCAGTTCATGGACAGATGTCCTGACATTTTCCTTTAGAATTCGCTGCTATAATTCAGAATTCATCGTTCCATCAATGACGGCAAGCCATCCTTGCTCAGATGCAGCAAAACAGGCCCAAACCATGATACTACCACCACCATGTTTCACAGATGGGATAAGGTTCTTATCCTGGAATGCAGTGTTTTCCTTTCTCCAAATATAACGCTTCTCATTTAAACCAAAAAGTTCTATTTTGGTCTCATCCGTCCACAAAACATTTTTCCAATAGCCTTCTGGCTTGTCCACGTGATCTTTAGCAAACTGCAGACGAGCAGTAATGTTCTTTTTGGAGAACAGTGGATTTCTCCTCGCAACCCTGCCATGCACACCATTGTTGTTCAGTGTTTTTCTGATGGTGGACTCATGAACATTAGCCAATGTGAGAGAGGCCTTCAGTTGCTTAGAAGTTACCCTGGGGTCCTTTGTGACCTCACCGACTATTACACGCCTTGCTCTTGGAGTTATCTTTGTTGGTCGACCACTCCTGGGGAGGGTAACAATGGTCTTGAATTTCCTCCATTTGTACACAATCTGTCTGACTGTGGATTGGTGGAGTCCAAACTCTTTAGAGATGGTTTTGTAACCTTTTCCAGCCTGATGAGCATCAACAACGCTTTTTCTGAGGTCCTCAGAAATCTCCTTTGTTTGTGCCATGATACACTTCCACAAACGTGTTGTGAAGATCAGACTTTGATAGATCCCTGTTCTTTAAATAAAACAGGGTGCCCACTCACACCTGATTGTCATCCCATTGGTTGAAAACACCCGACTCTAATTTCACCTTCAAATTAACTGCTAATCCTAGAGGTTCACATACTTTTGCCACTCACAGATATGTAATATTGGATCATTTTCCTCAATAAATAAACGACCAAGTATAATATTTTTGTCTCATTTGTTTAACTGGGTTCTCTTTATCTACTTTTAGGACTTGTGTGAAAATCTGATGTTGTTTTAGGTCATATTTGTGCAGAAATATAGAACATTCTAAAGGGTTAACAAACTTTCAAGCACCACTGCAGATCCTAAGAATACCAACCTATTTGCCAGAAAGAATCCAAAACGGCGAGGAATTGACCGAGAAGAAGCGATTTGTGTGGAAACTGCTCGTTAGGGCTTAATTACTCCATATCTTCATTATTAACTACAATTATGCACATTTGGGCAAAAGCTATATGCACCCCAGGCAGACCTACCTTCCTGCCAAAAAGAATAAAAATCTGTAAAGAACTGAGAGAGAAGAAGTGATTTTCGTGAAACGTAGACGACGCCATACAGCACATGATGGCATAAACTCATCACCCGTCAGCCGGATAAGTTAATAATCATTCATTCTTCATACAAGTACTGATTTTGTATCATTAAAAGGTATTCCGGAAAGGTTTTAGAAAACAGATATATAGTCCACCCAATTAAAAAAAAAAAGTCTCCAGTTCATCCCGTCACACTGGGGGATTTGGTCAACAAGACCAGGAAGTTCACGTCTAATGAGACAAAGTAGGTCAGAGAAGCACAGGAACTCGAACACCAATTTTGGGTAAGTGAGCATTATTAATTTTTTTTTTTTTTTAAAGAAACCACGCTAATTAGGGAGCACAAAGCGATGCAGATGAGCGAGGAGGGGATGCTCATGTTCCAAGCTTTGTAGTGATCTGTGGCTCAGCCCCTGTGGTGGGGAAGTTGACACTTGAGCGACCCCCCTGTGTGGCCGAGTGCGCCAGCTTGCCAACTGGGCCATCTGGCAGAGTATGTCCTGTGGGTGTGAGTTGCTGAGATCCCTTAGCTGGGGAAGGGGTATTTGTAGTCTTTCTGGCACTTCTGCCAAGATTTCTCACTCTTTCTTTTTTCTCATCTCTTCTTTCTCTCACTGTCTCGGTGCCAAAAATATATCTTATTGGTAAAAGACAGAGACTGCGCTGCAGGAGATGATCCCAAAGCTGCAGATGATAGATGTTGATTTGAGACTCTTGGCTCACAGTGTTGCTTGATCAGATCAGTTTTAAAAAGGACTGATGCGCCAAAGCAAAGACAATGAGATATTCTGAAACCGTGACAGGGGTTTAAAGCCATGCCTCCAGGTTATGGTGATTCTGTAGTAGTCTTTGGTGTTAGTTACTACTGAATTCAATTTTATCTGTCGTGGTAGGAAAAAAAACAAAACAAAACTTGTTTCTTCAAGAGTCCTCCATGCTCCCTTCTGTTTATGAGGACAGGCAGAAGACAAAGCACTCAACAGACAGACTGTTTCCAGGAACAATGGTACCGAGTCTCAAACTAACTTGAACAACTTTCTAAGCGCATGGAGAAGGCAAAAGGAAGCACTTCTTGTTGTGGAAGATTTTGGTAACCATCGGACTTTTTTTTTTTTTTTTTAAATCACTCAGCTGCTCCGTAATGTTTAGCAAGGGTCAAGAAAGAATTACCCCACAACAGTTTTGTATGCCAGGTCATTAATCTCAAACAATAACTTGTCCGATGTACACTATACTGCCAGAAGTTTGGGGTCATCTGAACATCAGACTCATGTGCTTTTTGAACATCCCATTCCAGATTTAGTCCTCCCTTCAGTGTTATAATAACCTCCACTCTTCTAGATTTTGGAGGGTAGCTGTGGGGATTTGCCCCTTCAGCCACAAGAGCATTAGGTGAGGTCAGGCACTGATGTTGGGCAAGGAAGCCTGGGGCCGAGTATTCCAGTTCATCCTAAAGGTGTTCAAGTGGGATTGAGGTCAGAGCTCTTTGCAGTTCTCTTAACTTCTTCCACTCCAACCTTGGCAAGCCATGTCTTCATAGAGTTTGCTTTGTGCACAGGGGCATTGTCATGCTGGAACAGGTCTGAGTCCCTTAGTTCCAGTGAAAGGAAATTGTAATGCTACAGAATTAATTGAATGCTTCCAACTTTCTGGCTACAGTTTGGGGAAGAACCACATATGGGTATGATAGCCAGGTGTCCACAAACCTTTGGCCAAATAATGTAGTTGTCTTGAAGATAGCTATATCGTGGCACTTACCCGGACATCCTACTGATAATTGGAGTGGATTTAGATTTAGGGGGTGGAGGATCCTTATTTCTTTCATGGGTGTCAACAATATTGAAACATTACTGCTTAATTTATGGGTTATTACGTGGAGTTTTCACCATTAATATCATGTATCATCTGTTGATAGCTGACATTCGGCTGATGGTTTTATCCAAGAACACTTAAAAAAATTTTTCAAAAGGACAATTCAAAAACTTGAAAAGATTTTTGTTGGAAAACAATATTTTCCCCATTTTTCATTATTTCCAGTGCTCAGCGTAAATGAGTACACCCCCTTTGAAAAGTAACATTTTAAACAATATCTCAATGAACACAAACAATTTCCAAAATGTTGACAAGACAAAGCTTAATATAACATCTGTTTAACTTATAACGTGAAAGTAAGGTTAATAATATAACTTAGATTACACATTTTTCAGTTTTACTCAAATTAGGGTGGTGCAAAAATGAGTACACCCCACAACAAAAACTACTACATCTAGTACTTTGTATGGCCTCCATGATTTTTAATGACAGCACCAAGTCTTCTAGGCATGGAATGAACAAGTTGGTGACATTTTGCAACATCAATCTTTTTCCATTCTTCAACAATGACCTCTTTGAGTGACCGGATGCTGGATGGAGAGTGATGCTCAACTTGTCTCTTCAGAATTCCCCAAAGAAAATAATTTCTTTACACCACAAAGGTGAAGGCTACAAGATCAGCGAAGCTTTACTTATCAGTCAGAATACTGCTGCAAAAGTGGTACAAAAATTGAAGAAAGATGGAACTGCAACCATCTCACAGAGACATCCAGGTCGTCCACGGAAGTTAACACCTCGACAGGAGCGTCTTCTGATGAGAAGGGTTGAAGAAAATCGGCATGCAAGTTCACTGCAGTTATCTAAAGAAGTAGAAAGCCAAACTGGGGTGACTATTTCCCATGACACAATAAAGCATACACGGCAGAGGAAATGGCATGCATGGATGCCGTCCATGAAAGAAGCCTCTCCTAAAGCCCAGACACAAAAAAGCCTGCCTAGAGTTTGCCAGGGCCCATGCTGACAAAGATTAAGACTACTGGGACTCTATACTCTGGAGTGATGAGACCAAGATAAATGTTTTTGGAACTGATGGCTTCAAAACTGTATGGTGTTGCAAAGGTGAGGAATACAAAGAAAACTGCATGGTGCCTACAGTGAAACATGGTGGTGGCCGTGTCCTTATGTGGGGCTGCATGAGTGCTGCTGGTGTCGGGGAGCTGCATTTCATTGATGGCATCATGAATTCACAGATGTATTGCTCTATACTGAAAGAGAAGATGCTACCATCACTCCGTGCCCTTGGTCGTCGTGCACTTTTCCAACATGACTAAACACACATCTAAGGCCACTGTTGGATTTCTGAAGAAGAACAGGGTGAAAGTGATTCAGTGGCCAAGTATGTCTCCTGATCTGAACCCAATCGAACACCTATGGGGAATTCTGAAGAGACAAGTTGAGCATCACTCTCCATCCAGCATCCAGTCACTAAAAGAGGTCATTGTTGAAGAATGGAAAAAGATTGATGTTGCAAAATGTCGCCAACTTGTTCATTCCATGCCTAGAAGACTTGGTGCTGTCATTAAAAATCATGGAGGCCATACAAAGTACTAGATGTAGTAGTTGTTGTTGTGGTGTGTACTCATTTTTGCACCACCCTAATTTGAGTAAAACTGAAAAAATGTGTAATCCAAGTTATATTATTAACCTTACTTTCACGTTATAAGTTAAAGAGATGTTATATTAAACTTTGCCTTGTCAAAATTTTGGAAATTGTTTGTGTTCATTGAGATATTGTTTAAAATGTTACTTTTCAAAAGGGGTGTACTCATTTATGCTCAGCACTGTAATTCTGCATTTTGTCCTTTTTAATTCTGTCCCTGGCAATATTTAACAATTATTTGCCGAAGCTAAAATTAATATCGGTGAATATTGACCAAGACAAAGTCGAGGTTATCATTCACCGATATTCACGGAGTCTGAGGTGGATAATTATTTTAGTATAAATACACAGGTGGCTATTTAAAAAAAAAAAGTAATAAAAAAATAATTGATTTCAAACTTCAAAAGCAGCATGCAAATGTAATGCGCGCAGGCTTGTGTCACTTACACACGCTGACTCACATAAAATTCTTTGTTTTGAAATCAAATCAAGTAAATCACAATAACGGCTTACCTTTAAATAGTTTTAGATCAGGGCTTTGAACCAGAATTTTTTTCCTATTGGTTCGTTCCGAACAGAAACGGAATTTTAATGTTTCCGGTTTTGGGTTCCACCATTAAATAGACGTTCCCGAACCGGTTAGAACAAAAAAATTTCGTTCCCGGAACGGTTAATTACGTTCCCTGTCAGCTGTTTAACAAATGGCTATAAAATTATGTCTCTGTCTCATCCAGCTTAAGCCAAATGTAGGCTAATTCTATTACAACCTTCATTAAATAAGACAAGAAATAATTCAAAACAATTATTATTTCAAATGTTGGCGATTTGGATTCTCAGTATGTCTTCCCATCTACACAAACAGAAAAAGTGCCAAAAATGAAAGATAATTCGTTTAGTGTGTTACCAAAGGCTAGTCAGGCCCTATGCATTGATAGGCTAACAGAGGTTAACGTCATTTAATGTTCGCGAGCCTCTCATTAACGTGGACAAATATATTGATATCGTGTTTGAAATTGACGTTTTTGAATAACGATAGACTGCAATATTTACCTCTTATTTAAGATGTGGAGACGTGATAGTAGTCCACCCTCCCGCTCTCTCCATTCAGTCAGCGAACGTCACACAGGAAGTGAACCCCAGCGGGTCATAGAAACTTGGGCAGGAGAAGAATGACTTTTTTATTTGTAGGCTACGGAAACTTTGAGGAACGAAATAAAAACCGGTATTAACCGGTTACCATTATTTTTAATAAGCGTTTCTGTTCCGGAACATAAAAAATAATAAAGTTTCTGGTTTCGTTTCTGTTCCATGTGAAATAGAAAAAGTTCCCGGTTTTCGTTTTCGTTCCTTGAACCGGTTCAAAGCCCTGTTTTAGACCAAACTTCGCAGCATCTTCAGTGCTTTTAGGAACAGCATTTTCTTTTATAATGTGTAATTCTTCCTCACTTACGGTGACAAAGCGATTGGCCGCCATTTTGCTGAGTCACTGGAGGTGATTATCGAGAAATAATCCGAATCTCTCGACCGATCAGCGCACGTGATTTCCTATAACCACCTCCGTATTTATACTAATAGTAGACAACCTGTCTTATACCACGTCACTGTTGAATTCTCATTCACGTAAGAACGTTTTGCACATGTTCCATAACATAATATCCAATAAGTATATAAACTATAAAGAAAATATGAGACAAATGTTGTGGTATAAGAATAATAAAACATTTTGGAACATGCTATTATAAGATCATGCTGTTAAATTTTTAATTTTGGGGTGAAATTGGTCACACTACCCGGTCGGTGATTCCTTGACCATAAGAGTACGCCATGCCATGTTTTATTCTTTACACAAAGCACTGATATAAAGTGTCTTTAAACTTTTGATTGCCTGCACAAGTCTTTAAAAGGTGAAAGTCATTAGCAAAATTTGGATGTCCTGACTCCCTGCGGTTTGAATAAAGTACAAATCATGAGAGACAGGATCATTTTACTCATGCGGAAGAACAGATTTATAAGAGAAACTCACCAGCAGCACAGCCGACGTCCCGTTGGGCCGGAAGAGCTCAATGGACATGTCTGGAAACATACGGCCAATCCTAGAGATCACGTCATCCACGTACCTGTCGAGGAAGGCCACAAAGGTAATTCATATTCACATCCATGTTTATAAATCTGCTGAAAATTCAGCGAGTGCAAAAAAAGGTCATGATTGCTTCTGTTAGCAAGTCAATGCCTTTTTTTTTTTATTAAGGTAACGATATTGAAAAAGTCAGGCTTTGTTGTATTCAATACTATTGACATGTTTGTGTCAAACAGGTAATGTATTCCTGGGCCCCGCCCTGAGCCATCACATCGATCTACAGTCAATTCTCTCTTTACACTTTGTGAACTAACTTACTGTATTTCTTTACTTTACTTACTATAATATTTTCTTTAGGCTATAGCTTCTAGCTAGTGTATTATATTATATAGATACGAGTGTTTTACCGGGAAATACACCACTCGTATTTTTCATATGAGCTCCATCCGGGACATGGAGAACCAAAACTGTGACATAAATCTCTATTTTTCTTCGCGGTCTGGTTTCCATCGAATCCTGCGCTCTGATTGGCTGGCGAGCGGGTCCGTATCATACGGTACGGACCCCGGTTACAGACCTCTGGTGACTCGCTCGTTCACAACAACGATAAACATAGTAGCAATTTTTGTCAACATTTATCTTTTTTATAAGATTTTTATCAAAAAACTTCTACATTTTTGCCAACATTTTTCAGCATAATAGCGTTCATTTTACATCATGGATAGCGATAACGACAGTCCTCACAGCGAAAGCGAGTTTTACTACCCTGAGGAAGAAGTAATAAAGGAAAACATTTCAGGAGAAAGCTAAAACCTGTAATTTGCTAACACTGAATGACTCCTATTTGTATAAATAGGGGACTACACAGGCAGCAAAATGTAGTTTCTCTTTCCTGCCATGGAAGTGCACTTGCATAGCGAGGAGGAAGCCATTTGCATTACAGCCGTGAATGAGGATTCAAAATGGCAGCTCGGCTCAGTTTTCCCTTTCGGGCGCTCTCGTTTTCTGTTAGAATTTGGTAAAGAAAAAAATAAATATATTATTTACCAGCTTAAGGTCGGTTTGTATGGTGAAATACCGTGACCTCAGCCTTGAATACTGACCTCGGTCACAGTATTTCACGATACGGACCTCCCAGCTGGTAAATAACATACATACCAGGGCTTTACATAAACTTTTTTGCTCACCGGCCACTGTGGCTAGTGGTTTTCCCGAGTCACGAGCCATTCAGCCTTTTCACTAGCCATAATTTTGTTGCCAGGAAATCGCAGTTTTTTCTTCACCATGACACGTTAAAGTTCGGAAGATCTAGATTTAATTATGAATGGCAGCGTATAATATATCTCTACAGTAGCACTCAGGTATTCAGTGCTGTTGTTAAGGTAGCTCCCTATATGAAAACATGCAACCAATTCAGACAAAAATATAAACAGAGTATTCTGTTTATTGAACTCAAATTCAAGCCCCTTACAATATGAAATATCGCATAATATGAAAAATAACTGAACTGTTTCTAATATTAAAAGTCCAAATCAAAACATTTATCATTGAAAAACATTTGATGTTTTGATATGCAAGTATTATGTGTATTATCAAGTATCTCAACTCATTCATCTCATTATCTGTAGCCGCTTTATCCTTCTACAGGGTCGCAGGCAAGCTGGAGCCTATCCCAGCTGACTACGGGCGAAAGGCGGGGTACACCCTGGACAAGTCGCCAGGTCATCACAGGGCTGACACATAGACACAGACAACCATTCACACTCACATTCACACCTACGCTCAATTTAGAGTCACCAGTTAACCTAACCTGCATGTCTTTGGACTGTGGGGGAAACCGGAGCACCCAGAGGAAACCCACGTGGACACGGGGAGAACATGCAAACTCCGCACAGAAAGGCCCTCGCCGGCCACGGGGCTCGAACCCGGACCTTCCTGCTGCGAGGCGACAGCGCTAAACACTACACCACCGTGCTGCCCCATTATCAAGTATTATTATGTATATTGTGTATTATCTATTAATAGTGTGTGTGTGTGTGTGTGTGTGTGTGTGTGTGTGTGTGTGTGCGCGAACATGTGTAGAGAGAGACATTGAATGTCCTCATTACATTCATCATCAGATGAGTCTGAATGGTCCATGAAAAATGATTTTCGTGACCTGAGGCTTCCAGCAGGCCATAAGTTGATAGCTGGGGCGGATCAACTTCTTTCCAATCGCGTGAACGTTTCTAAACATCAGCTCCATCCTCTCCAGCTCAGCAGACTTCATGACCGCCAGGGACTGAAAGCAATGCTGTCCTGTGGTGAACCAGCTGTCTCCGCCTGTTTTGATGTTATAGTACTGATGTGTGCATTTGACTTTTCGTGGTCCTTTATAGTTTCGAGTTTAAAATTACTGGTGCCTGTCTTTGCCAGACTTTCTACAGTCTCTGCAGTACAGGGTATTTTCGGTTTTGCTATGAACTAGCCAATCTCGCCCGAACTTCCATTTGTCATTCAACGGTCTTATCTTCCTATTAGCGTCTTGTTCATCTCCATGGCCGCAGCCAGCTATGAGGCCCCCGTGGTCCAGACCGCGGTCATTTTTAAGAGCTGAAAATACATTTGTACGCTAAATATTCAACTGGATAAAAAAAGTAAAGGATAACATTAAAATGTGGGGCACATTCACCATCTCCAGTGAATGTGGATAGAATAACTGTTGATTTGGTGAAGTTTTCTGTGAAGAGAAAGAGTCTCCAGTGTCAGTGCTTTGTAACGCTTTGTAACGCTCAGATTTGAAGTTGTAACTTTACATTTTCCAAGGTGGGAAATTATTCAAGATGGAGGACTTCACACTTGATGGGTTCTCTGATCCATGATAAGCTAAGTTTTTTCTCTGCTGAGGGAACAATTGTTTATACTGTAGCTGCTACAACATATGCTGGATTCGGGATATCATTTTTTCCCCCCAATGCAAGAAAAACAAAGAATTGACCTCTTGTTTCCAGTGAAATTCATTTTCATCTTGAAGGAAATGTGTTATTTGTAGCATTCTATTGTCGTTATGTTACGACACTAATAAAACCATTTAAGCCACTGTGAGCAGGAGCTAGCGGGATTTTTCTACGACAAAGGCAGCGTGAGAGCCTCACTGCAGTGACTTAAGTGATAGCAGGAACTAATTTGTTTCACAAACAGTCCACAACATTAAAAGTAACTATAAACTGATTTTAAAAAAAGCCTCAATGAGGCTGTAGTTCATACCGGCCATTGTTGTTGTGTGTGAGTTTGAAATCCGATCAATCCGGTGGGAGGACTAGCGATTTCGTGAAATTGCATACGACCCCATGGTACATGGCGCCACCTGGTGAACAACTTTTGTTGGAACATGTCTTTAGAGTCTTCTGGGTGAGTTTCAGTGAAAACATCCTAGCAGTTTATGAACAGTACTGTAGTGTTTGGTGTTACGAGTCACCCAAAAATTTCAGACGCCCACAAAGCCATAAATATGACCGGTGGCACCGGTGTCTTGACAACTTTTATACATACCAACCTGGGGAACATTCCATACGAGTTTGATTAAAATCTGATCACTCCTGTAGGAGGAGTAGTGATTTTCATGAAATTGCACGTGACCCCTCTGTAGCCTCATCCATGGCAGGTGGCGCCACCTGGTAAACAATTCTTGCTGGTAGGTCTTTAGAGTCTTCTGGGTGAGTTTCAGTGAAAACGTCCCAGCAGTTTATGAAGGGTAGCGTTTAATGTGATGAGTCACCCAAAAATTTCAGGTGCCCACAAAACCATAAATATGACAGGTGGTGCCACCATCTTGACCACTTTTATGCACACCCGTCTGGGGAACCTTGTATGCGAGTTTGATCGAAATCCCATCAATCCTGTAGGAGGAGTAGCGATTTTTGTAAATCGCATAAGCTCATCCGGCCTGGCCTGCGGCCGGATGAGCTAAAAAGCATGACGTCGTTTTTTATCATTAAGAAATTGTTCGTGTTCGAGAACTGAAGAATAAAACACATGCTGTTACAAGAAAATAGTCAACTTCAGGGTGGGAAGAGTAACTCTGCTGTAATATTTTTCTATCACAGCACTGTGTTTATTCCTTACTTAAGATACGGCTTAGTTGTTTACTCTAAAGAAATTATATCTCCTCTGAACACACACAACTTTTTCATTTATGCCCGAACATGATGCCAGCAAGCAAAAGTTTAATAACACAGCATACTTTACCACAGAGAGAACCAAGCAGAAGATCTTGTAATAAAACGCCTCGGTCCAGCAGTGGACTGTAAAGCAGGGATTTTCTCTCCGAACGCCTGCCTCACCTTCACTGTTTAGAGGAGAATATGCATTATTTGAAACTCCTGCCAGAGACGTTGAGCTAGCTCGTTAGACATCAGAATGCTTGGGGTTGGACAGCCGAAGCCTTGAGCCATCCCTCGAGTCAGCAGAACTGCAACCGAGAAGAGTCGCCCTCCTTGTATTGGCGGGTCAATGCTAATAAGGGTTTAATGAAAATCTCCTTTGCCATCAGCTATCAATAGACTTGAGGGACTGGCCTCACACACAAAAAGGAAAAAAAAAATTCATTAAAGAAGTGCTGGAGAGAGGTCGGCTTGGGTAAGAGGAATAGTTGCAGAAGTCATTTGAAAGTTATGGGGACAAAAGTGCATGTTGTGTACATTCCAGTTAAAAATGTAAGCCCTGATGGTATGACGATATGAGCTAGGACGTCTCCATGATGGTTCTATTGTGCTTCATTTATATCAGCATCAAAAACAAGAAACAAATGATCTACGATTATTTCTTAACAATTTTCCTGGTCGAACTGAATGCAAAAGTTTGTATCTCATCTCATCTCATTATCTCTAGCCGCTTTATCCTTCTACAGGGTCGCAGGCAAGCTGGAGCCTATCCCAGCTGACTACGGGCGAAAGGCGGGGTACACCCTGGACAAGTCAGTTTGTATCTCCCATGGGTTTTTTTTTTTTGGAAAGCCCTGTTAGACTTCCCTTCCAGACACCTTTTTTTTTGAGCAACAGCAGAAGCAGATGCTAGCTTTGCCATCTTATAGCTCCAGGACCTCTGGTTCAATCCTGAACTTGGGTTACAGCATGTGCATTGTTTAACATGTTCTCCCTGTGTTTGTCGGTTTCCTCTGGGTCCCTCACACCAAAACCATGCCAGTAGATGGATTACCCATGGATGTGACTGTGCATGATGATCTGCAGTTGACCTTTTCCTCCTCCAGGGTGCCTCCACCACAACCCTGACCAAAAAGCCGTAACAAAAATGAAACTTTTCCCCCCACTCAAGAGAACAAACATTAACCATTTACCGTTATGCATTAAAGCGCCCGTGGACGGTGTGAGGCCGGTAACGGCCCTCGCCCCACCATGAAGTTGGGTTGTCTGGGAATGCAGCCCAAAGCAGATGGTAAACTCCATCTAAGGCTAAATACTGGCACAAGACCAATAGTAAACAGGTACTATAAGGGAAAGTTGAAAAGAACTTTGAAGAGAGAGTTCAACGGTGGGATCCGCACACCTCCTGTTGGTGGGCGGTGCATCACCATCTCGCCTCTACCACCCCATTGGTGAGGTGGAGCCAGAGCCTGCACGATGGTACCCAAAAGATGGTGAACTATGCGTGGACAGGGCGAAGCCAGAGGAAACTCTGGTGGATGCCCGCAGTGGCCCTGATGTACAAATCTGTCGTCTGACCTCGGTATAGGGGCGAAAAACTAATCGAACCATCTAGTAGAAGAAAAAGCCTTTGAGCACATGTAGATTCAAGCACAGTGAAATTCTTCCTGCCTGAACCAGTGAACAAACTCCTGCACACACAAGTCAGCAATGAGCACACACACATACCCAGAGCAGTGGGCAGCTACGCTACAGCACCCGGGAAGCAGTTGGGGGTTAAGCGCCTTGCTCAAGGGCACCTCGGCCATGATACAGAGGGAGGGGTAAGTGCTGTTCATTCACTCCCTTCACATTTTTTCTGCTGGCCCAGGGAATCAAACCGATGACCCTTTGGGCCCAAGGCTGCTTCTCTAACCTTCAGGCCATGTAATACCTGGTTCCCTCCAAAGTTTCCCACCAGGATAGCTGGTGCACAAGCTGCACTTTTATACAGTAGAGCTAATGATTAGAGGCATTAGGACAAAATGATCTGAACCCATTCTCAAACTGTAAATGGGTAAGAAGCCCACTGGCTTGGAGCTGGGCATGGAAGGCGAGCGACCAGTGGGCTACTTTTGTTAAGCAGAACTGGCGCTGTGGGATGAACCGAACGCCGGGTTAAGGCACCCAATGCCGGATTACTGTTTATTACACTCCTAAAAAGATTCCTTTGGATGGTTAAAAGTTCTTAGCCTCCTAAACATGTTCTACTTGGAACTGATCTCAAGAAACTCTGGTGTAACATTACACCATGTAGGGATCTAGATCTAGGGATCTAATTTGTGCTTCATTTAAAAGTCTAAAATAATCTAAATTCTCCCTAATTTGTTGGACAATTCCACCCACCAGCCAGCTCTCCCCTATCAACCCCTAACAGCTAACAAGGAGGAAGGGTAAAGGCTAAGACGTGCCAAGACATTGACAATGTGAAGCCAACCAACCACAATGTTTTGAGCTGCTGGGTCACAGAGCAGCATAACACACTCGGAAGAAAAGTGCTATCCACCCTCTTCCACATACATGAGCTCAAAGACTGCCACGGTTTGCCTGGAGTCATCGTGATTGACAAGGAGAGCAAGTATACCATGTCTTGGACTTGCAGCTAAAGATGGCTGTAATATTACTGGGATTCAAACTTGCGATTTCCAGACAACAGGGCAAACAATTTTTTGGCAAGTCACTCTAAAGCCTAAGGACTGTACAGTTTGATTAACAGTCTCAACTTTTTCCTGTACATTGTATTAAATTCGACATTTATCAAAATATCTTTTATTAATTTGAACGACTGATAAAGGCAAAAACATTTTAGTTGACGTTATTTGTCTAGCACAACCCATAGATTCTTTTTAACTGGAGGTTCTTTTCTCATCAACTTGAATGGCCTTGACACCTTGACAGGTGTGACCTGAGCGTTTTCTAAACTACTGCTTGATTGTGTTGGTTGTTGACTTAATTCTAAAATTGAATTTTTAATAGTATTCTGCTTTTGGAAATGTAATGCACATCTGCAGCCAGGCTTTCAAAATGAGCCAAGTTGTTAATATTCTGCGCTACTGGCAGATTATTGGCAATCGCGGAGCTTAAAGGTAATCGAATGGGGTGTGCAATTACATCTCAATTGGCAACGCAGAGGGGAGCCAAGCCAGCTACAAGACAAGACATGCTTTAATATCCCACTGCTTCATCAGTCTCGGGTGTGAAATCTACTCAATCTGCATACATCTTTGGTTCATGTGAGGTATACTGGAAGAGGGTGTGCGTATACAGCTTGTGGTCTGCAGTAGGCCGAAATACTCAAAAGCTCAAACCCCAAAACTTCTGTTTAGCACCTCATATCCATCCTTTTCCTACAGGTTCCTCCATAGGCCTTTTAATAAGCATTGCTTTAATTGGCTGCTCATCGTCAGCCTGTTCTTTGATTCATTACAGACACACACTTAGAGGTTGGGTTCAACCAGACAGCAAACGTCATATTGGCTGCATGGTGGTGTAGTGGTTAGCACTGTCATCTCACAACAAGGTGGTTCTGGGTTCGAGCCAGACAAGAGCCTTTCTGCGTGGAGTTTGCATGTTCTCCGCAGGTTCTCTGGTTTCTTCCCACAGTCAAAGACATGCAGATGAGGTAAAATTCCCAGTCACTGGGTGTTTTTATGCAATGTACAAGACATTGCGTACTTAGTGCCGGTTCCAAGCCCAGATAGATTGGGGAGGGTTGCGTCAGGAAGGGCATCCGGTGTAAAAACCTATGCCAAATCTGAAGTCTGAGATTAGCATGAGCTAAACTGGTTATTAACCTTCTGAAAATAAAGCCCTATTATTATACAGGAACATGATGCACAGACGATACAGACTTGCATCTGCTCACTTGTGAATAAGCAAATGAAGGACAATTAAAACCTGTAACGCAAGCAGAACAGTCAGACAAGCTTTCCTAAACTGTGGGTGGATCTGAAATTCCAGCAAGTTACAGCTTGGCTCATGTACACAAGATCTTTCCAGCTCATGTAGCAGTCTGGTGCTAAGTAACACTTTCAAAAGCCCCTTACACAATAACTCCGAGTACGATGCTGCACAAAAAGTTAATTTCTAACCCTAAAGTCACATTATTAAGTCGCAAACTGATCATTCTCTCTGCACATGCATGACAATTTCATGCGACGTAGTCCCAGCCTCGTAAGCGACATTTAAGTGACTCTGCATTACTTCAAAACCAAACCCTTGGCTTGAGTGATCCTTCAAACCATTCCTATGGAGCACGTGGTCTGAGGTTTCTTCACTTTAGCGCCCATTTATTGTTTGATGCACAAAAATTGAAGATAAACTTACCTTATAACCATGGTATTGTCCAATACATTCTTTCAACGAGACATCTATACTACTAAAGGAAGGCTGTCTGTCTCCCTGTTCACCTCTGCAAATTGACACGGCTGGATGTACATACTCCATACTTTGTACATGGATTGGTGACACCCTAGACGGGCCCAAGACAACATTTTCGATTTTCCAAAAAGATGGGATTAGCGCTCGTCCAACACGCTATTCATTTCCCATAGGCTACATGCTCGTGCTAACACGCTGCGCGCAGCCTCGGCGGGGAATCCTCTCCCCGACTTGCCTGAGAGTTTCGATTGCATGGGACCTCGCAAATCAGCGCTCCTCGCCGCAGACTTCCGCTAGGGCCGAGTCTACATCACTGTGGAGACGCGGGGAGCGAGTTATGTCATTTTGACAGAAAACGTATATCACATCACGTGTCCACTCAACCCAATTCCAAGCAGCTGTATGGCCAAACCCTTGGATTAACACAGCCGCTGTTACCCCTTTTCCACCAAATCAGTTCCAGGGCTGGTTCGGGGCCAGTGCTGGTGCTGGTTAACAACTCGTTCAACTTGCGAGCCAGCTGAGAACCAGTTTGCTTTTCCATAGCTCGCGGTGCTAAGGGAAGACGTCATTACGTCGCTGTATGCGTCAGTTACGTCGCTACGTTTGCATAAACCTTGGCGCGAATATCGAAGCAAAAACAACACGGAAGCAGCAGCAACAACAACAATAATAATAATAATGGATGACTTCGCGTTTGTACAGCTGTTGCTTCTCGTCGCTTAAAAATGGCGATCTTTCGCGGTCTTGTTATTGTTGTTGGTCTTAACAACTCCGGTCTAAAGCGGCTAGAGATAATGAGATGAGATTTTTGATCGCTATTTTATCACTGCTATAGCAAGTTATGAGTGTTTGAAATATGCTGTGTAATCTATCAGTCTGTATGTCAAAGCAATGGCCGTAAACAAGATTCATTGAGACCTGTGTGAGACATCGAAGGACAGAAGTAAAACGTACAACGGAAATCAAAGTGACCGACATCTGCCAACGTTGTCAAAAGACGCGCGCGCCCTCTTTCGAATGCTGATGTGATCAAGCCGGAAGTTTTGTTTGTTTTGATAGCAATCAGCAAAGTTTGAAAAAAGTAGGCAGTAATCGTCATTTAAACTCGTTTTTGCGCAATATTTCGTTTGGAAAACAGTTTTCAAAATGGAGGCACGGACACCTGACTGACACTTCACGTTTCGAAGTCTCGCACAAGTCTCGTGAAGATCGCGTGGATAAGCGACGCCTGCCGTGTACCAAACGAACTAAATTCAACACGGCTAAAAACTGAATAGGCCGATAAGTATAATATTTAATTGCAATTACTTGCCAATACGAGTCACGATATAAGGTTACTAAAACCGAAAACGTAATTGAATAACACGTTAATTAAGAAATAAAGCAAGTTTAAAAATGACTTCAGTTCCCCTTTTTAAGGGCCTGGTGAGTACTGGGACAGGAGGGACTTTAACTGTGTATCATAGAAATGTTTTCAAGAATTGGGATATACATTTGTTTTATTGCCCACCCCACTATCGTATTGTGGGGGTTGGGGAGGACTGGGAACCTGGACGTTGCATGCACACAAGCAAAAACAGTAGTGACTGCTACACGCCCACAAGTGGCAAACTGCAATCAACACAAGCCAACCATTGCCTGCGAGTGTGAAATATGATATTACACTGACACCTAAGAAATGAGAGGTATTTATTTATTCTTATTCAGCTTTCTGTACCTTTCTACACCAAAAATCAAGATCCCGTCATCTCGTTGAAGAACTCTATGACCTAACCGTCTGATAACACATGAAACCTTAGTGTAATTCTCCTTGGTGCTAACTCAGTCATGATGGTTTCACTTTTACAACATCAGGAGCATCTGGACATTTCTCTCCAGGTGTTTGTTCAGTCTCTCGTCATCCCAAGATAGGACTACCTCCAGCTGATCTAAAATGCAACTACCCGACTCGTTTTCAATCTCCCTGAGTGCTCCCACATCACCCCATCACTGCATTTTCTCCACTTCCTATAGCTGCCCACATCGATGCAAAGCCAAAAACAGACCAGCATCCACCTACCCGAAGACAGTAATCAAACCCTGAACAAGCACGACTTGAACCACCATCCCTCAAGACATGCGTCAAGACTTTTTCTTCCATGCCTGTCTGAACAGCTGAGTCACTGGTTGTCTTTAAAAGAAGAACGAAGCCCCACCTCTGCAAAACGCTTAAGCTGCCACTACATCTGCATCATTGATAAAACAACCATCATGACTACCATTATTAAGGAATGTTCTTATTGGCAAATAATCAACAAGAGCAATAGTCGTATACCACAGCTAATTGCCAAGGATATTTTATTTATTAAAGAATAACACATCATTCTTTTTAGCTCTTCCAATAATCTCCAATCTTCTGGGAAGGCTTTCCACGAGATTTTGGAGTGGGGATTTGTGTTCATTCAGCCACAAGAGCGTTAATGAGGTCAGGTACTGATGTTGGGCGAGGAGGCTTGGGGTGCAGTCAGTGTTCCAGTTCATCCCAAAGGTATTCAGTGGGGTTGAGTCAGGTCTCTGTGCAGGACACTTGAGATCTTATCCAGTCTTGGCAAAGCTTGACTATATGGAGGTTGCTTTGTGCACAGGAGCGTTGTCATGCTGGAAGAGGTTTGGGTCTCTTGGATCCAGTGAAGGGAAATATTACAACCCCGATTCCAAAAAAGTTGGGACAAAGTACAAATTGTAAATAAAAACGGAATACAATAATTTACAAATCTCAAAAACTGATATTGTATTCACAATAGAACATAGACAACATATCAAATGTCGAAAGTGAGACATTTTGAAATTTCATGCAAAATATTGGCTCATTTGAAATTTCATGACAGCAACACATCTCAAAAAAGTTGGGACGGGGCAATAAGAGGCTGGAAAAGTTAAAGGTACAAAACAGGAACAGCTGGAGGACCAAATTACAACTCATTAGGTCAATTGGCAATAGGTCATTAACATGACTGGGTATAAAAAGAGCATCTTGGAGTGGCAGCAGCTCTCAGAAGTAAAGATGGGAAGAGGATCACCAATCCCCTTAATTCTGCGCCGACAAATAGAGGAGCAATATCGGAAAGGAGTTCGACAGTGTAAAATTGCAAAGAGTTTGAACATATCATCATCTACAGTGCATAATATCATCAAAAGATTCAGAGAATCTGGAAGAATCTCTGTGCGTAAGGGTCAAGGCCAGAAAACCATACTGGGTGCCCGTGATCTTCGGGCCCTTAGACGGCACTGCATCACATACAGGCATGCTTCTGTATTGGAAATCACAAAATGGACTCAGGAATATTTCCAGAGAACATTATCTGTGAACACAATTCACCGTGCCATCCGCCGTTGCCAGCTAAAACTCTATAGTTCAAAGAAGAAGCCGTATCTAAACATGATCCAGAAGCGCAGACGTCTTTTCTGGGCCAAGGCTCGTTTAAAATGGACTGTGGCAAAGTGGAAAACTGTTCTGTGGTCAGATGAATCAAAATTTGAAGTTCTTTATGGAAACCAGGGATGCCGTGTCATTTGGACTAAAGAGGAGAAGGACGGCCCAAGTTGTTATCAGCGCTCAGTTCAGAAGCCTGCATCTCTGATGGTATGGGGTTGCATTAGTGCGTGTGGCATGGGCAGCTTACACATCTGGAAAGACACCATCAATGCTGAAAGGTATATCCAGGTTCTAGAGCAACATATGCTCCCATCCAGACGACATCTCTTTCAGGGAAGGCCTTGCATTTTTCAACGTGACAATGCCAAACCACATACTGCATCAATTACAGCATCATGGCTGCGTAGAAGAAGGGTCCGGGTACTGAACTGGCCAGCCTGCAGTCCAGATCTTTCACCCATAGAAAACATTTGGCGCATCATAAAATGGAAGATACGACAAAAAAGACCTAAGACAGTTGAGCAACTAGAATCCTACATTAGACAAGAATGGGTTAACATTCCTATCCCTAAACTTGAGCAACTTGTCTCCTCAGTCCCCAGACGTTTACAGACTGTGGTAAAGAGAAAAGGTGATGTCTCAAAGTGGTAAACATGGCCTTGTCCCAACTTTGAGATGTGTTGTTGTCATGAAATTTAAAATCACCTAATTTTTCTCTTTAAATGATACATTTTCTCAGTTTAAACATTTGATATGTCATCTATGTTCTATTCTGAATAAAATATGGAATTTTGAAACTTCCACATCATTGCATTCTGTTTTTATTTACAATTTGTACTTTGTCCCAACTTTTTTGGAATTGGGGTTGTAATACTTAAGCAAAAAAAGACATCCTGTACAATTAGTTTGATTCCAAGAGTGTGGCAAAGGTTTGGGGAAGAACCACATATGGGTGTGATGATCAGGTGAACCTTTGCTAACATAATTTAGACACGACTCTGGGAAATTAGCGAGTTAGTTATATTGTGTCGAGTTGACTTTGGCTTAAAATGGTTCCTGGATCACTTTCAGTTGGTTCGAATCCTGACAACATGCCAGGATATTTTCTCCTAGTACCCGAGGTATGACCATTCAACCATTAGACTGGTAAAAGGTTTGAACTTCTCTTGAGGCCAGGAAGAGACCTCGAGCTGCTACTTTTATGTCCGTGCTAGACTATGGGGATGTTGTATACATGCATGTCTCTTCGTAGTGTCCACACAGGCTGGATACAGTTTATCATGGAGCACTGAGATTTATCACAAATCTCAAGTCTCTCACACCATTGCTTTCTGTATGAGCGGGTGGGTGGGTTAGTTGACCCTGTCTAGCCATAGACCGGAGCAGTGGCATATTTTTATTCAGAAGGCAATACTTGGACTTTTTCCTTGTTATCTACAGATGTACATACAACAAAAATGTACAGGAAATTATTCTCTTTGCTCCCAGGATTTATTCCTTCTTACGGTCCCCAAAGTCCGTACTGAGCAGGGGAAAAGGTCTTCAAGTACGCTGCTCCCTCAGCTTGGAACCAGTTGCAGAATCACTTAAACCTTCGGGAGCTGGTCTCACTGAACACTTTTAAAGGGATTTTAAATGACCTGGATACAGCTACATCTGTTTGTAGATGTTTCAAAAATTGATGAAATTTTTTATGTTTATTTTTTATTCATTTGCGCTAGCGCAAATTGTTACTCTCACTCAGGGTCTTTCTACTTTATTATGCTGCTTCTTCTTTTTCTTATTATTCTCCTAACATTTTTTAGGATGCCATTTCTCCCTCAGTTTTCAACCAATCACCACCAAATTTCACATGACGAATACCTCTGGGCTGAATTACATTGCTCTGACTTTTGGTGCTAATCTGGATCGCCAAACCAGAATGATCCATGAAAAATTAGATTTTTTTTTTAATCACTTATAACTCTGTCAATTTTCAAGATTTTTTTCAATCAGTTTATTTTAAAAAATTTTGTTCAGGGCAGCAGGGTGCAACTTTTCCTTACTAAGCGTCATTCTCTATCTCTTACCGTTCCGGATCTATTGGGTACGGTGACCAGACGTCCCGGGTTTGTAACAGCTAGCGCAAATCACTGTGACTTTCGTGTCCATCTAATTTACTTTTGTAATGTTTTATGTTTGTGTCTAAAACTGTTGTGTGCTGCTGCTGTTTGGCCAGGACACTCTTAGAAAGGAGATTTTTAATCTCAATGAGTCTTTTACTCTCGGTTAAATAAAGTTGACTGAACTCAGGAAAATCAGGTAATTCACATTTCGACCACTTAAGTGGGGTTGTTTTTAAAGTCAAAGGACTGCTGTCTGCTAGTAATAATGAGCTAGCGGTAGCCTAACACTTTTTACTCAAGATACGAGCTAGATAGCTAGTAAGCTACTGATGTTTTCCATTTTAATTGCATCAGCAAGTGGAGGTAAGAATACGTACAGTACAAATTGACTAAATCTAATTAAATTGCGCTAATTGGTTATTTGGAATCATTTCTCATCCTTTTTCTTGTTGTGTCTTTCTGCCCCAGATCAATACGAATGGTTGATGATCGCTGCTTCTTTGTGATATCCTGACATTAGTTGCCTAATTTGGTTACATAAATTGCAGTTTCTATTCCTCAACAAGTGGAAGCTCCTTGCGACTGCCAAATAACGATAAGATGTGCTTTTTCTGCAGATCCATTTTTTTTTTTTAAATCATGAGGCCCCTTGGTGGTCTGGGGGCCCTAAACTATGCAAACAGCCCTGATTATACCCTGTCCTTACAGAACTGTGTGAAACACTGAGACCATGCAGGTTTCAGTGAAAGGGCTCGAACAAAATCACTACAGTCAATAAGTTGATCTGAAGTTGACGTGTAAGGTGCGCTGATGAGAGCCGGAGAAGACGGAAGGAGCTGGGCATAACAAGGTGTCTCTCTGACCACCAGGCGAAGGCTTTTCTTTTATCCAACATGCAATCTAAATGCAAAGTTAATGAGAACTCGGTGGAGATAGACATCGGGGAGGTTCTGTGAGGCAGTTTAAAAGAATCCACTATGAACAGAGTCCCGAATGTTAATGCTTCAGACTTCTTTCCTGGCCGCCAGGATGATGAAACTGTTTCCACAAAATTACAGTCACATACAGTGTTTAAGTGATAAAAAAAAAAAAGAAAAAAAAAAATCAATAATAAAAAAGGCTTTGGGGTGAGATTCCAGTACCAAAACAGTTGTCTGGTTCATAAAAAAATAAAATATAAAATAAATAACATTCCAGACTTTGCACTTTGTTCTTCTCCATATAACAGGGCAACATATTCCGCACTGTATGATTAATGCTACAAAGTGATCAAATAGCCCTTTCTTGTGCCTGTGCGAGAGGCTGCGATGAATGCTGATGGATGGGGGGGGGGGTGGCGTATGGAGGGGGGGTACTGCCTTCATCTCCCTCTCTAATCAGAGATCACCAGCAACTGAAATTTTCATATCGCTCCAGCTGTGGATATTCTGCTGCAATGCAGCACTGAAATTAGACCCCCGTTTCATCACAAGTCTGGTAAACAAATTCTTATTAGCTTTCCCTGAGACACACAGAGTGGCAAGTGTCATAACTTGTCTTTTTAGAGCTGAATACGCTTAATGGAACCTACAACACTAGTCTGGGATTTATAATTCCACTTTCACAGTGAGGTTACACCAGCACACTTCTACATACTGCATATCATTTCTAAAGCATTTCACATTCTAGAGTATTTACAGATTGGTGACAAATTAAAGGGACAAGAGTGCTCTGAGAGCACAATATCCCCCGCTGGCAACTAGGCCATCACTCTGATAAAATGCAACTGAATTGAACAAAATTGCAATATGTGTATTACCGACATATAATAAAGAATCCTGACAAGTTTCGTGAAATTCGTCCAAAAAATTGTGAGAGGAGTTGATTTCAGAAGGTAAGCACCCTTCCCGGGATGGACATCGCCACGACATAATCCCCCCTTCAGGCCTTTCGGCCAGCGGGGGATAAAAATTGTGAGAGGAGTTGATTTCAGAAAGCAAGCACACCTTGATGAAATTGCCAAAGTACAAGTTTGTTAATAATCAAGGCCATAACTCTGGTAAAATTTGCCCAAATTAAACAATATGCGTATAACTACCATATAACAAAGCTTTCTGCCAAGTTTGGTGAAATTCCTCCACAAACTGTGAGAGGAGTTGATTTCAGAAGAATGTACACCCTCATGAAATTGTCAAAGTACAAGTTCTTTAATCAAGGGTCGAAACTCTGGTAAATTTTCACAAATGAAATTAAATCGCAATATGCGTATTACCGTCATATAACAAGGCCTTTTGCCAAGCTTCGAGAAATTCGTCCAAAAATTGTGAGATGACTTGATGTCAGAAGGCGAGCACACCTTCATGAAATTGTGAAAGTACTAGGTTGTTAATCAAGGGTCACAACTCTGGTAAAATGTGACCAAATTGAACAAAATAACAAACAATATGCGTACTACCGACATATAAAAAGGCCTTTTGCCAAGGTTGGTGAAATTCCTCCACGAATTGTGAGAGGGGTTGATTTCAGAAGGAAAACACACTCATGAAATTGTTAAATTATAACTGTTAATCAAGGGCTGTAACTCTGGTAAAATGTGACTAAATTTCATGAAATTATAATATGCGTATTACCGACATATAACAAAGAATCCTGCCACGTTTTGTGAAATTCCTCCAAAAATTGTGAGAGGAGTTGATTTCAGAAGGTAAGCACCCTTCCCGGGATGGACATCGCCACGACATAATCCCCCCCTTCAGGCCTTTCGGCCAGCGGGGGATAAAAATTGTGAGAGAAGTTGATTTCAGAAAGCAAGCACACCTTGATGAAATTGCCAAAGTACAAGTTTGTTAATAATCAAGGCCATAACTCTGGTAAAATTTGCCCAAATTAAACGATATGCGTATAACTGCCATATAACAAAGCTTTCTGCCAAGTTTGGTGAAATTCCTCCACAAACTGTGAGAGGAGTTGATTTCAGAAGAATGTACAGCCTCATGAAATTGTCAAAGTACAAGTTCTTTAATCAAGGGTCGAAACTCTGGTAAAATTTCACAAATGAAATTAAATCGCAATATGCGTATTACCGTCATATAACAAGGCCTTTTGCCAAGCTTCGAGAAATTCATCCAAAAATTGAGAGAGGACTTGATGTCAGAAGGCGAGCACACCTTCATGAAATTGTGAAAGTACTAGGTTGTTAATCAAGGGTCACAACTCTGATAAAATGTGACCAAATTGAACAAAATAACAATATGCGTACTACCGACATATAAAAAGGCCTTTTGCCAAGTTTGGTGAAATTCCTCCACGAATCTGTGAGAGGGGTTGATTTCAGAAGGAAAACACACTCATGAAATTGTTAAATTATAATTGTTAATCAAGGGCTGTAACTCTGGTAAAATGTGACTAAATTTCACGAAATTATAATATGCGTATTACCGACATATAACAAAGAATCCTGCCAAGTTTTGCGAAATTCCTCCAAAAATTGTGAGAGGAGTTGATTTCAGAAGGTAAGCACCCTTCCCGGGATGGACATCACCACGACATAATCCCCCCTTCAGGCCTTTCGGCCAGCGGGGGATAAAAATTGTGAGAGGAGTTGATTTCAGAAAGCAAGCACACCTTGATGAAATTGCCAAAGTACAAGTTTGTTAATAATCAAGGCCATAACTCTGGTAAAATTTGCCCAAAGTAAACGATATGCGTATAACTGCCATATAACAAAGCTTTCTGCCAAGTTTGGTGAAATTCCTCCACAAACTGTGAGAGGAGTTGATTTCAGAAGAATGTACACCCTCATGAAATTGTCAACGTACAAGTTCTTTAATCAAGGGTCGAAACTCTGGTAAAATTTTCACAAATGAAATTAAATCGCAATATGCGTATTACCGTCATATAACAAGGCCTTTTGCCAAGCTTCGAGAAATTCGTCCAAAAATTGTGAGAGGACTTGATGTCAGAAGGCGAGCACACCTTCATGAAATTGTGAAAGTACTAGGTTGTTAATCAAGGGTCACAACTCTGGTAAAATGTGACCAAATTGAACAAAATAACAAACAATATGCGTACTACCGACATATAAAAAGGCCTTTTGCCAAGGTTGGTGAAATTCCTCCACGAATTGTGAGAGGGGTTGATTTCAGAAGGAAAACACACTCATGAAATTATTAAATTATAATTGTTAATCAAGGGCTGTAACTCTGGTAAAACGTGACTAAATTTCACGAAATTATAATATGCGTATTACCGACATATAACAAAGAATCCTGCCAAGTTTCGTGAAATTCCTCCAAAAATTGTGATTGGAGTTGATTTCAGAAGGTAAGCACCCTTCCCGGGATGGACATCGCCACGACATAATCCCCCTTTGGGCCTTTCAGTCAGCGGGGGATAAAAAACAGTGGCTCTATTATGCATGGTTTAAAGCTTTTTAAAGGGACGCGTCGCTGCAAATCAATACAAACGTTTTCCGAATGATTATCCTATAATGAAACCTTTCTATCATGATAGCAGCGGACTCTTCCAGGATGATAGAAATGGAAAGAATGTTAGTGACAATTCCGCTCTGCTGAGGATTCAGCCAACACAACTATGTTCTTAGAATATTCTACTCCAAGGTCACCGTGTGCTGAGGCCAGATACTTGAGTCTTAAAATAAAATCCTTATTATGTTAACTCGGAATGGTGTGCGATAGGAAAATAATGAGCAACAGGATGCTGTGATGCAGCTTGACCTAAAGTGGGGTTATTGTTTACACCCTGAATTTGAGTAGGCACATCTTGAAGTGTTTTGTTACTCTTCTACCTTCTTATCCATTTATAGTTACATTTAAAAAGTGACGCAGGTTGATATGCTGGTTCAGGAATCATTTAATCCACTCCCCTTTCTGAACTGTTTAAGCTGATACCCATCCCCATAGCTGGTATGCGTCATCTTGCTTCAATACATTTTATTTCCTAACGCGACGCGTCCTAACCACGTGTTAGTCTGTTTACAAACCGCTCGCTCAGCAGCCAGTTCGGAAAAGTCACGTGAGGTCATGCGCCACCAGGTGTCCATCCAAACATGCCACTTTTTACTGCTTCCAGGCAACGACAGCTTACAAAATAACGCTAATTGGTATATTTACTTATTACATCAACTTTTACACAAGTTCGAATTGAAATATTCCAAATCTAAATGCACCTGTGAGCTTGAAGGGTCTCGAGCACTCGCTTCTGTGTCGGAGGACGCTGGTTCCACCATGTTTGTTGCAACCTTGCTCATTATAATATTATAACGAGGATAAACTTCGTCCGGTTCCATCCCAAGTGGAAACATTAGTGCGTGGTGTTTTTCCTGCTCATTCTCCTTCACAGGCATGAGGCAGCGGGGAATACAGTGCATGATTCAAGTACCTAGGGGTTATATTAGCTCCACAGAGTACTATTCACCTTTTTAGAACATCAAGCTGTGTCACTTTAACGTCGTGGATCATTTGCAAGACATGTTAGTCGTCCCGTCCTGTGTCCACCCCCCCCAAAAAAAAATAAAATAAAATAATAAAACAAAATTTCTCCCTAATTTAATCAATCATGGCCAATTCCCACCATAGCCACCAGACAAGTTTCCCCTCTCAGACAGCTACCAACCAGGAAGGGCGAGCATTATTATGTGCTTCCTCCAAGGCATAGGATGCCAGCTGACCACATCTTTTCAAACTAGTACAGTTGAAGAAAAGTGCTATCCGCCCACTTCCATATGCATGAGCTCACAGACACTCATGTGCATGTATGCGTCACTGTAATTGACAGGGGAGAGAGAGTAAGCCTGAGAGTAGGCTACAGCCACCATGACTGTGGCATCACTGGGATTTGAACTCGTGATCTCCGGATGATCGGGAGAATGCTTTTCTATTGCACTACTAATGGCAGCCTGGTAGGAGTGGTAGAAGTTGTTGATGTTGAAGTTGTTGATATTGAAGTTGTTGGAGTTGTTGTAGTAGTTGCTGAAGTTGTTGATATTGAAGTTGTTGGAGTTGTTGTAATAGTTGCTGAAGTTGTTCTTGATATTGAAGTTGTTGGAGTTGTTGTAGTAGTTGTTGATATTGAAGTTGTTGATATTGAAGTTGTTGGAGTTGTTGTTGATATTGAAGTTGTTGATATTGAAGTTGTTGTAGTAGTTGCTGAAGTTGTTATTGATATTGAAGTTGTTGTAGTTGTTGTAGTAGTTGCTGAAGTTGTTGTTGATATTGAAGTTGTTGGAGTTGTTGCTGAAGTTGTTGATATTGAAGTTGTTGATATTGAAGTTGTTGATATTGAAGTTGTTGATATTGAAGTTGTTGTAGTAGTTGCTGATATTGAAGTTGCTGATATTGAAGTTGTTGTAGTAGTTGCTGATATTGAAGTTGTTGATATTGAAGTTGTTGGAGTTGTTGTAGTAGTTGCTGAAGTTGTTGATATTGAAGTTGTTGGAGTTGTTGTAGTAGTTGCTGATATTGAAGTTGTTGATATTGAAGTTGTTGATATTGAAGTTGTTGGAGTTGTTGTAGTAGTTTCTGATATTGAAGTTGTTGATATTGAAGTTGTTGATATTGAAGTTGTTGATATTGAAGTTGTTGTAGTAGTTGCTGAAGTTATTGATATTGAAGTTGCTGTAGTTGTTGTAGTAGTTGCTGAAGTTGTTGATATTGAAGTTGTTGTTGATATTGAAGTTGTTGCTGATATTGAAGTTGTTGATATTGAAGTTGTTGTAGTAGTTGCTGAAGTTGTTATTGATATTGAAGTTGTTGGAATTGTTGTAGTAGTTGCTGAAGTTGTTGATATTGAAGTTGTTGATATTGAAGTTGTTGTAGTAGTTGCTGAAGTTGTTATTGATATTGAAGTTGTTGATATTGAAGTTGTTGTAGTAGTTGCTGAAGTTGTTGATGCTGAAGTTGTTGATATTGAAGTTGCTGATATTGAAGTTGTTGTAGTAGTTGCTGAAGTTGTTATTGAAGTTGTTGGAGTTGTTATTGAAGTTGTTGGAGTTGTTGTAGTAGTTGTTGACATTGAAGCTGTTGTAGTTGTTGGAGTTGTTGTAGTAGTAGTAGTAGTAGTAGTAGTTGAAGTTGTTATAGTAATTGTAGTCGGAGTTGTCGTGGTTGTTGCTGTAGTAGTTGGAGTCGTAGTAGTTGTTGGTAGTTGTAGTTATAGAAGTTGTAGTTGTTCTAGTATTTGTAGTTCTCACTGTCCTCCTCCTCCTTCTTCTTCTTATTAATAATAATGCGATAGCAGGTATAAAACACTGTTGTCATGTTTCCAAAAACCCTCGTGAGGTTGGAAAAGCGTCGACACTGGATACTCCTTCCCAGAAAGTTAAACAAACATCTCCCCATAGAAAAACTGACCATATCGATAATTACAAACTTTTTATTTATTTATTTTTTTAAATCAGAAGCATCCCCCATACAAGTCTCTGTGTAAGCTGTTACTATAGAAACTCATTAACATAACTTTTCTTTGAGTAGGAACTACTTCTGACCAATCAGAATTGAGAATTCAGCAGCGGTCTAACAAAGTTTCAATGCAATTCCTTGGCTATTGAGGCTAATTACGCTTACACAACCCTTGTTCCATTAAATGTGTTGAGTGGATTTACTGGTACAACTAGAAGCGTGCATATTTATTTATCCCATTATAAACTATAACTGCTGTCCAAATAGCTGCTGGGAATCTGTCTGCGTGTGAGGCTTGGCTTCCTCTGTGCCAGATTAGCTGATTAAATGCTGCCCAATTCTGTTTCGAGGATTAATAACTACACAGAAGGAAAACGCCGCCATATATAATCACTCAGTGCTTCCTCGGGACCTGGACTACATGAGCATGCTGGTGTAATAAGATTCAGTCATTCTGGGAGTTTAGACTTTATAATACAGCAACTCCATCCTGGAGAGCCACAGCGCTGCTGCTGGAGCAACACATCACGGCTGAACTTTAACTGCTTATTGCTGAGGGTTTTTTTTTTTTTTTACGAGATGAACAGGGAAATCACTATACTGAACGAAATCCAACTAATATTGCCAAGGATTTTTAAGAATTCACATAACCACTGTTTCATCCATTTTGCTTTGTCAGCACATCTCAGGTTTAACAATTTAATCACTTTTTCTTTTCTTTTTTCTTTTTAACATCAGACACCATGGAATGGACGGCGACAAGAACGATTCATATGATGCTCAAGTCTGCTTTAAATGTGAAAATATACACGGGCAACGTTATCTTTTTTTTTTTAATAGTCTCATTTCTGTTATTTCAGCCCTTTTTTTAAATGATGCGCCGATTAAAAAGTATTTTACCACGCTCTTTTTGGACATATAGTGTCTTGCAAAAGTATTCATCCCCCCTTGCTGTTTGTCCTGTTTTGTTGCATTACAAGCTGGAATTAAAGTGGATTTTTGGAGGGTTAGCACCATTTGATTTATACAACATGCATAACACTTTAAAGGTGAAAATTGTGTTAACTGCGACACAGACAATAAGATTGGAAAAAAAAAAAAAAACATCTGGAGTGTGCAGAAGTATTCACCCCCTGTTGTATGAAACCCCTAAATAAGATCTGGTCCAACCAATTCACTTCATAAGTCACATAATTAGTTCGTTAAGATCCACCTGTGTGCAATCAAAGTGTCACATGATCTGTCACATGACGTCTGTATAAACATCAACCTGTTCTGGAAGGACCCTGACTCTGCAACACTCCGAAGCAAGCAACAGGAGAACCAAGGAGCCTCCAAACAGGTCAGAGACATGGTTGTGAAGATCAGGGTTGGGTTATAAAAAAAAAAAAATATATATATATATATATATATATATATATATATATATATATATCCCAAACTTTGAATATCCCAGGGAGCATCATTAAATCCATTATATCAAAATGGAAAGAATATGGCACCACTACAAACCTGACAAGAGAAGGCCGTCCACCAAAACTCTCAGACCGGGCAAGGAGGGCATTAATCAGTGATGCAACAAAGAGACCAAAGATAACATTGAAGGAGCTGCAAAGATCCACAGCGGAGATGGATGTATCTGTCCATAGGACCACTTTAAGCCGTACACTCCACAGAGCGGGGCTTTATGGAAGAGTGGCCAGAAAAAAGCCATTACTTAAAGAAAAAAACACATTTGGAGTTTGCCCAACAGCATGTGGCAGACTCCCCAAACACATGGAAGAAGATTCTTTAGTCAAATGAGACTAAAATTGATCTTCTTGGCCATTATGGGAAGGACCCTGACTCGAACACTACGAAGCACTTTCATTAGACAAGAACAAAAAGCAATCTGAGTTTTTTTGGATGTTATGTGGCGATATCATTTCCAAAACACAGTCCTTGTGTTAACAGCAAACACGAACAACAATATCAATGTGTGATGTACACTTTCCGGTTGTTCAGTAGTAATTAATCTGACAATAATCCATCCATCCATCCATCCATTATCTGTAACCGCTTATCCTCTACAGGGTCGCAGGCAAGCTGGAGCCTATCCCAGCTGACTATGGGCGAGAGGCGGGGTACACCCTGGACAAGCCGCCAGGTCATCACAGGGCTGACACATAGACACAGACAACCATTCACACTCACATTCACACCTACGGTCAATTTAGAGTCACCAGTTAACCTAACCTGCATGTCTTTGGACTGTGGGGGAAACCGGAGCACCCGGAGGAAACCCACGCAGACATGTGGAGAACATCCATACAGAAAGGCCCTTGTCGGCCGCTGGGCTTGAACCCAGGACCTTCTTGCTGTGAGGCGACAGTGCTAACCACCGCCATGCAGCCCTAATCCGGCAATAATATTTAGGATTTTAGTGAGCTCTGGAAAGGACGGGGGATACTTTCGCGAGATCTTGCAAATGTTTTGTCATCTTTAACAGCAATATGGTATAATGAATTAAGAACTGCTAACTGTAGACTCAGCTTGTGGAAAGTAAAGGTAATATTGGTAATTGGACTGGTCCTTGTAATTACCATGGATTACCAATTACCATGGAATTACCATGCTCCTTATGGGGCATGTTGTGGCCTGACCTACCCCTGTATTCCCTTGTACCGGTCACTACAATCCAACAACTAGTGAATTGGACAAATGTTCTTTTTTTTTTTCATTTAAAATAAAAGGAGCTACAAAATAAAAGCAAAGCATTCTAATCACAAATGGCCAATTATCACACTCGGAGCATTAACATTTCACTTGTACCTTTGGAAAACTAGCTGGCGATGCAGAATGGAAATGTTTCATAGGGAAAGAAAAAAAAATACATGAGAACAAACCAGCGTGAAGGCTATGCTGCATAATTCATGCGCTACTCCTTTTAGAAATGGCAAATTCATCAGGACAATAGCACCTGACAGAGAACCGCTCCGTCTCCTTTCACCTTCCCGAGCTCGCCCTTTCCACACCTTAAACATCAGCGTGCCTCCATCAGAGACCCACAATGCACTGCAGCATGGCAACTACGGCAAGAGCGAATGCACTTCGAGCAGATTTATTATGACAACTTGACTTTATTATAACCTTTAATAATAACGATGTGTTCTTTCCAGGACAGAGAAAATACAGGTGGGAAAAGACGAGCAGGCTGATTCTGACATTACGCCCAATTAGAAGTAAGGGATCAGAGGGATGTTAGAGTCAGGATCATAACCGAGATAAACACGCTAGTTTATGAGGTACAGCACTGTGCAAAAGTCTTAGGCACATGTAAAGAAATGCTGTCAACCAAAAATGGCTTAAAAATACTGAAATAAAATGTTTCAACATTAAAAAAAACAACAACAACTATAAAACAGCAGTAAGCCATAATAAATGAAACAAAGTCAATATTTGGTGTGAGATGACCCTTCGCTTTAAAAACTAGATAGAACTCGACGCCAACGGCGTTGATGGGGATGCCTCCGCCCGGTAGACTACACGCCTTATTAAGTTGTGATCTGGGGATGGACATTTGACCTCACAGTAATCTTGACCTGGTGAAATTACTTGTATCAGCCTTGGAGATATTGGGTTCACAAGGTTTTCGGACAGACATTTGACCTCACAGTGACCTTGACCTTAGACCTTTTGAGCTCAAAATCTAATCAATTCATGTTTGTCCCAAAGCATACAAATGGTGAAAGTTTGGTGAAATTCCTTTCATTAGCCTTTGAGATATCGTGTTCACAAGGTTTCGGGACGTACGCACGGATGCACGCATGGACGGACGGACGCACAGACAGATGGAAAACATAATGCCTCCTGCACCTTACGGTGGCGGAGGCATAAAAATGCAGTCTCGGGTACAATCAGTGCAGTTTGATCAGGAAATAAGCTGTAGGTTTTACTGAGTGTCTTACAGAACCAGCCACAGTTCTTCTGGACACTTTGACTATCACACTTGCTCCTTAAAAGTAGACGTCCTTTTGATTTCATAAAATTGGTGAAATTTAATTACCTCTGAAATTTGGTCATTGTGATACATGTTTATTTCTGTAATATCTTTATTTTTAAAAAAATTAGATAGAACTCGACGCCAACGGTGTCGATGGGGATGCCTCCGCCTGGTAGACTACACGCCTTATTAAGTTGTGATTTGGGGATGGACATTTGACCTCACTGTAATCTTGACCTGGTGAAATTACTTGTATCAGCCTTGGAGACATTTTGTTCACAAGGTTTTTGGACAGACATTTGACCTCACAGTGACCTTGACCTTAGACCTTTTGATCTCAGAATCTAAATCAGTTGATCTTTGTCCCCAAATGCACAAATGGTGAAAGTTTGGTGAAATTCCTTTCATCTGCCTTGGAGATATTGGGTTCACAAGGTTTTCGGACAGACATTTGACCTCACAGTGACCTTGACCTTAGACCTTTTGAGCTCAAAATCTAATCAGTTCATGTTTGTCCCAAAGCGCACAAATGGTGAAAGTTTGGTGAAATTCCTTTCATTAGCCTTTGAGATATCGCGCTCACAAGGTTTCGGGACGTACGCACGGATGCACGCATCGACGGACAGACGGACGGACAGATGGAAAACATAATGCCTCCTGCACCTTACGGTGGCGGAGGCATAAAAAATGCAGTCTCGGGTACAATCAGTGCAGTTTGATAAGGAAATAAGCTGTAGGTTTTACTGAGTGTCTTACAGAACCAGCCACAGTTCTTCTGGACACTTTGACTGTCACACTTGCTCCTTAAAAGTAGACGTCCTTTTGATTTCATAAAATTGGTGAAATTTAACTACCTCTGAAATTTGGTCATTGTGATACATGTTTATTTCTGTAATATCTTTATTTTTAAAAAAATTAGATAGAACTCGACGCCAACGGCGTTGATGGGGATGCCTCCGCCCGGTAGACTACACGCCTTATTAAGTTGTGATTTGGGGATGGACATTTGACCTCACAGTAATCTTGACCTGGTGAAATTACTTGTATCAGCCTTGGAGATATTGTGTTCACAAGGTTTTCGGACAGACATTTAACCTCACAGTGACCTTGACCTTAGACCTTTTGAGCTCAAAATCTAATCAGTTCATGTTTGTCCCAAAGCGCACAAATGGTGAAAGTTTGGTGAAATTCCTTTCATTAGCCTTTGAGATAGCGTGTTCACAAGGTTTCGTGGCGGACGCACGGACGGACGGACGCACGGACTGATGGAAAACATAATGCCTCCTGCACCTTACGGTGGCGGAGGCATAAAAAAATGCACTCTCGGGCACAATCAGTGCAGTTTTATAAGGAAATGAGCCGTAGGTTTTACTGAGTGTCTTACAGAACCAGCCACAGTTCTTCTGGACACTTTGGGTGTATTCAGACCAGGATAGTTCGATAGTTCACTTGCTTTGGTCCGAACCAAATGTTTTTTTTATTTTTTCATTTTGGTGCGGTTCGCTTTCACACTGTACATTTTAGTAAGCGGACCAAAATCTGTCAACAAAGCCACGCGCCCTGAGGTCGTTCAGCTATTGGTCAGAGACTACACGTGCACAAAGCGCTGTTCTGGGGAGCGCGTGAACCCCTTCTCCTTCATTTTCTCACTGAATACAGCAAACACGTCAGCATTTTTGTGTGTTCTCTCCAAAAGCTCAGATATGTGGACATCTGCCCATATATCCACAAGGGTGCGCGTTTCTTCTTCGGCCCACGTTTGCCCCCTACTCATTTTTTGTACTCTGTAGTCTAGCCTACCACTGGTCTGAATGACTGAACGACTGTTGTAAGGTTCCCTTGACAACCGAAACAGTGTTTGCGCTTTGCGGTGGAGTGTCAAGACTCTGTTTCCCATAATGCTCGACAAACGACGGAAGCTCCCGAGGTACAAAAAAGCAAAACTGTCGGATTAGGTCCGGTCTGCTTTCACACCTCCAAAAGATCCGCACCAGGGTTCCTTTGGTCCGGACCGAGTCCGACCTTGCAGCTCGGTCTCGGTCCGCTTGTTTGGTCCGGACCAGAGTTCGGTGGTTTGTATTCAGACCAACCCAAAAGGTCCGGACCAAGGGAAATTTGGTTTGTTTGGTCCAGACCAAACAACATAGGTGTGAATACGTCCTTTGACTGTCACACTTGCTCCTTAAAAGTAGACGTCCTTTTGATTTCATAAAATTGGTGAAATTTAATTACCTCTGAAATTTGGTCACTGTGATGCATGTTTATTTCTGTAATATCTTTATTTTAAAAAAAAATTAGATAGAACTTGACGCCAACGGTGTCGATGGGGATGCCTCCGCCCGGTAGACTACACGCCTGATTAAGTTGTGATTTGGGGATGGACATTTGACCTCACAGTAATCTTGACCTGGTGAAATTACTTATCAGCCTTGGAGATATTGTGTTCACAAGGTTTTCGGACAGACATTTGACCTCACAGTGACCTTGACCTTAGACCTTTTGATCTCAGAATCTAAATCAGTTGATCTTTGTCCCCAAATGCACAAATGGTGAAAGTTTGGTGAAATTCCTTTCATCTGCCTTGGAGATATTGTGTTCACAAGGTTTTCGGACAGACATTTGACCTCACAGGCCATTCTGTGGCTGGGAAGTTCTTTAATTTGAGGGGATTCCTGAGCAAATCATGTCCATGAAATCGCTCGCTTCGTGCAGTCAAGCAGACAGAGGAAGTCCGTGTGCGCATGCATGCGCAGGTTTACCTTTGAGCGTGCACTGACAGTTCCATCATTCTGTCGCTAAACGAACAGCTGATCACACCGAGGTGCTCGCTGACCGCCGATATTTATTAGTTTGGTCCTGCGTTTCTTTTCCTTCGCAACATGATGTCTTTTCTTCTTGCTTTCCGTTACTGTAGTCGGTCTTCAACGTTTCATTCGCACACTCAGCCGCCATTTTTCTCTCCGGTTTCAAATTTGTATCCCACAATACCTTGCGTGAACGGGGAAAGCCCACCACATGATGCATGACGTAGTATCTTGAATGGTGAAGCAGGAAAAAAAATAGCGGAGAATTTAGGGCCACGTGGCCCAAAATTCATTAATTGTTCTACTTTAAAAAAAAAAAAAACCTGTAGAACAGGATAAAGCGGCTACAGATAAAGAGATGAGATGGAAAAAAAACGAATAAAATTGGAAGTCTGTGATTCGAATTCAGTAGCTTTCAGTCCACTAAACAAAAATAATTGGGTATGAGGAAAAGATTCTTTTTATGGCCTACACTTGAAAAATTTGAAAGGCAGTCTACTGTTAATTTTGCACTGAAACCCAGTCGCCTTCATTATGTTTTCTTTTTTAATCTGAAAAGTGGTCTCTTTAAATAATATTGGCTGGCTTTTTTTCGTGGTATATCAGATATATTCTATTCAGCTACTCATCTTCGACTTGTTCAGTATCATGCTAGCTGAATAGAATATATCTGATATACCACGAGAAAAAAAAAAAAAAAGCCAGCCAATATTATTATACATACACATTCGATGGAACAATTATAGATTTTACAAAAAATTAAGAACTGGGGGTGGGGTGGGGTGCGGTGTAGCTTAGTAATATCCAGTGCAGATTCTGATCCAGTGTAATTCAAGCCTCTGTCACTTTTCCTCACCTCCAAGTAGAACTTAGACTACGTTCAGACTGCACCCTGAAACGACCCATATCCGATTTTTTTGCCCATATGTGACCTGTATCCGATTTGTTATTGACAGTCTGAACGACACAGATCCGATTTTTTCACATGCGACCCAGGCCGCTTGGATATGTGGTCCTAAATCCGATGCATATCCGTTATTTTCACATGCGACTGCAGTCTGACCGGACAGGTCGCATTCATGCGACCTACACGTCATCAACAAGAGACAAACGTCACTATTCTGCGTTGGCTAATCCCGCATCTCTGGTGGAAAACAACAACATTTGTACAGTTTTCAGAATTTAAATAGACTTTTATAGAATTGATCAAGCTAATGGTGGATTTGGTCGGGACCTGGATGTTGATCTGTTAGCCTGATTAAATAAAACAGTTTCTATAACTGATTTAGAACTTAAACCATCCTGTATTACAAGATTATAAGATTGTTCTGGAAATTTCCAGTAATTTGACACCTTCGGTCTCATTACTCTGCTGCCCACATTAATCAGATTATTGTGCGAGTTCCGCCGCCGCCACAAAAACCATATCGCCAGGTCTCGCCTCATCGCCATAGCAAACTGCACTGATGTTTGTGCACCTTGAGCCAGCGCTGAGAGAAGTTGCAGAATTCAGCTGGCTATAAACAGTCTAAATAAATATTTATAAAAATGTAGAAAAAGTTTATTAATATGATGAAATAAATATGTGCAAATTATTAAGCCTGAATTAAGAGTTTGGTAATACAGCGGCCGTATCCCAAATGACTGCCTACTGAAGCTCGAGTGCACTATATAGAGTTTAAAAATCCATTACTTCCTAGTAACATGTAGTGCACTTATATAGAAATTAGAGAGACATTTAGGAGTCAACCCTCGTTACCAGGCTACACGTTTTCATTTCAGTTCAGAAACAAAAACACACACGAGACCTCACACTTTAACACTAACCAGATAATTAAACAAACAAACAAAAAAAAGAAATCATTAAACTTGAAGAGTGCGCTTTTTTTTGTTTACGTATTACGTAGATGTGCTTATTACGTGTCAATTTGCGCATGCGGGACACTTTTGGGTCGTTTTCCGTTCATATTGGAGATCGCATACAAGTCTCATATAATTGGTAATGTGAACGGCCTAACAAAAAAATCGGATATGGGTCGTTTCAGGTTGCAGTCTGAACGAAGTGTTAGACAATATTTCAGCTATTGCTCTCTTTTCCAGTTTTTCGATGTCTGTTGGTAGGTTTTTCTCTTGTAAATATGCATGAAGAATATCTAATGAAGTTTTGGTAGCCTCTCAGGTATTCAACACATCTTTCTCTTTCAAAATTCTCTCAAAATCTTCCGTTTTTAACAAAGCAAACCTGGTGGCCATGTTTATTTCCAAATGGTCATAGTCACTCGCTAGCATGGAAGTTTTATTTCTCCAACATGTCTCTTTTCCAGTTTTTCGATGTCCGTTGGTAGGTTTTTCTCTTGTAAATATGCATGAAGAATATCTCATGAAGTTTTGGTAGCCTTTCAAGCGTTCAGCACGTCTTTCTCTTTCAAAATTCTCTCAAAATCTTTGTTTACAAATTGTCACAGTCGCTCGCTAGCGTGGAAGTTTTACGTCTCCAACATGTCTCTTGGTACAGTATGTTTTTCTCTTGTAAATACGCATGAAGAATATCTAGTGAAGTTTTGGTAGCTTTTCAGGTGTTCAACGCGTCTTTCTCTTTCCTGGCGAATAAAGAAATGCTTCCACGCATGCGCAGCAGAAAACTCTTTCATCGAATATTCGCTGTCTTGACAACCATGCAATATTGCAAACCATATTCAACGCTCATTCGCCAGTGGGTAGAGTGACATAATACACGTAGGATAAGCGATATGCTAACAATATTGCATGCTATCAAACTAAATTAATGAAATCCGCTAGAAGGGAATAGAACACGTTTTTATTCCATGGGAAAAGTGTCCTGTATGTATAATTATATGTAATATGCTGCTCAGATAAATCAACGATGGAACTGTAAAATGTTTTTGTACTGACTTGATAATGTAGACGCCGTAAAATAGAAATCTATAACAAAGTTTGTAGAAAAAACAAAAACACAGGGGGACCAAGACTTTTGTACAGTACTGTACATGCTGGAGAAATGGCCACAGTGCTTAATGGCCATGTATGCCTAATCAAATGCATCCCATCCACAGCCATACCACTGAAACACCCAAACACAGATCATTAGGAAGATTATTTCCACGAGGCCCCTCTCCTGAGTGCTTCCTTGTTGTGTGGCCTTCACATACAGCTCTGTATATGGGGGGGGAGGCAGCACCTGGCCATGACTGCTCTCTCTTTCCGATTTCTCCATCGTCTACTCATTTGTTTCCTGCTTTCATCTCCAGCTGGAGATCTGTGCTTTCTCTCTTCTCATCCTCCTTGTTCCCACTCTTACGAGCCTCTTATCAAAGCACACCATCTATGACCCCTCCAGCACACACCAGAAACAATGAAGTATTTTTCTTCGCCGTGTTATGCACAACAGCAACTACAGGAAGCAGCAGTGACTGCATAGAGCAGAAGCCGCCGCGTCGTTCTCCGACAGTGACACAGTCCGATTATCGACCAATAACTTACCTTTTTCTTATAAACAAGTGCGAGATATACAGTAGAAAGGAAATGTTGCTTTTTAAAAATAGCCTCAGTGAGGCTGGAGCTCATACCGGCCACTGTTGCGGTGTGCGAGTTTGAAATATGATCAATCCTGTACGAGGAGTAGCGATTTTTGTGAAATTACACGTGACGCCTGTGTAGCCGCATCCATGGCAGGTGGCGCCACCTGGTGAACAACTCTTGTTGGAACATGTCTTTAGAGTCTTCTGGGTGAGTTTCAGTGAAAACGTGCCAGAAGTTTACGAAGAGTAGCTAGCGTTTGGTGTGACGAGTCACCCCAAAAATTTTCAGACGCCCATAAAAGGTTAAATATGACGGGTGGCGCCACCGTCTTGACAACTTTTATACACACCAACCTGGGGAACCTTCCATATGAGTTTGATCAAAATCTGATAACTCCCGTAGGAGGAGTAGCAATTTTTGAGAAATTGCTTATGACCTCTGTGTAGCCACATCCATGGCAGGTGGCGCCACTTGGTGAACAACTCTTGTTGGAACATGTCTTTAGAGTCTTCTGGGTGAGTTTCAGTGAAAACGTCCCAGAAGTTTACGAAGAATAGCTAGCATTTGGTGTGACGAGTCACCCCAAAAATTTTCAGACGCCCATAAAAGGCTAAATATGACGGGTGGCGCCACCGTCTTGACAATGTTTATACACACCAACCTGGGGAACCTTCCATATGAGTTTGATCAAAATCTGATAACTCCCGTAGGAGGAGTAGCAATTTTTGTGAAATTGCTTATGACCCCTGTGTAGCCACAGCCATGGCAGGTGGCGCCACCTGGTGAGCAACTTTTGTTGGTATGTCTTAAGAGTCTTCTGGGTGGGTTTCAGTGAAAATGTCCCAGCAGTTTACGAAGAGTAGCGTTTAACGTGACGAGTCACACAAAAATTTCAGACGCCCATAAAATCGTAACTCTGAAGGGTGGTGCCACCATCTTGACAACTTTTATGCACACCCACCTGGAGAACACTGTATGTGAGTTTGATCTAAATCTGATCACTCCTGTAGGAGGAGGAGCGATTTTCGTGAAATTGCACGTGACCCGTGTAGCCGCATCCACGGCAGGTGGCGCCACCTGGTGAACAACTCTTGTTGGCATGTCTTAAGAGTCTTCTGGGTGGGTTTCAGTGAAAATGTCCCAGCAGTTTATGAAGAGTAGCGTTTAATGTGATGAGTCATGCAAAAATTTCAGACGCCCATAAAAAATCGTAAATACGACAGGTGGCGCCACCGTATTGACAACTTTTATACACACCAACCTGGGGAACCTTCCATATGAGTTTGATTAAAATCTGATCACTCCTCTAGGAGGAGTAGCGATTTTTGTGAAACTGTGCATGACTTCTCTGTCGCCTTATCCACGGCAGGTGGCGCCACCTGGTGAACAACTCTTGTTGGTATGCCTTTAGAGTCTTCTGGGTGGGTTTCAGTGAAAACGTCCCAGCAGTTTATAAAGAGTAGCGTTTAATGTTTAGATGAGTCACGCAAAAATTTCAGACGCCCATAAAATTGTAAATATGACAGGTGGCGCCACCATCTTCACAACTTTTATGCACACCCGTCTGGGGAATACGGTATGCGAGTTTGATAAAAATCCGATCAATCTTGTAGGAGGAGTAATGATTTTTTAAAATTGTGGACAGACAACGACAGATGACACATGATCGCATCCGGCCTGGCCTACGGCCAGATGAGCTAAAAAATGATCTTTGTTTGATATTTTGCCAAGTTTGAGCATTTCTGTTCACTTGAGCCAAGCATGAGAATGGGAGAATTTTAAAATCCGTAATGCAAGCAGTGTTTAGAGTTCAGAAAACATCAAATCCTCATTTGCAAAGATATCCATTTATCCTAAATAAGGAATTTCATAACCAGCACTTTGGCCATACATCTAAAACCCGTTGATGAAAAACAAACATTGCACAATCAATCAATCAATCAATCAATCAATCAATCAGTCTTGTCGGAGGAGTAGCGATTTTTATAAATTGTGGACGGACAGTGACGTGTGTTCAAGTGTGAATTCTATCCAAAATTAGGATTTGTCGCCGATAACATACTTTGACACGTCAACTTAAGAAAACAAGTACAACCCCGATTCCAAAAAAGTTGGGACAAAGTACAAATTGTAAATAAAAACGGAATGCAATAATTTACAAATCTCAAAAACTGATATTGTATTCACAATAGAACATAGACAACATATCAAATGTCGAAAGTGAGACATTTTGAAATTTCATGCCAAATATTGGCTCATTTGAAATTTCATGACAGCAACACATCTCAAAAAAGTTGGGACAGGGGCAATAAGAGGCTGGAAAAGTTAAAGGTACAAAAAAGGAACAGCTGGAGGACCAAATTGCAACTCATTAGGTCAATTGGCAATAGGTCATTAACATGACTGGGTATAAAAAGAGCATCTTGGAGTGGCAGCGGCTCTCAGAAGTAAAGATGGGAAGAGGATCACCAATCCCCCTAATTCTGCGCCGACAAATAGTGGAGCGATATCAGAAAGGAGTTCGACAGTGTAAAATTGCAAAGAGTTTGAACATATCATCATCTACAGTGCATAATATCATCAAAAGATTCAGAGAATCTGGAAGAATCTCTGTGCGTAAGGGTCAAGGCCGGAAAACCATACTGGGTGCCCGTGATCTTCGGGACCTTAGACGGCACTGCATCACATACAGGCATGCTTCTGGATTGGAAATCACAAAATGGGCTCAGGAATATTTCCAGAGAACATTATCTGTGAACACAATTCACCATGCCATCCGCCGTTGCCAGCTAAAACTCTATAGTTCAAAGAAGAAGCCGTATCTAAACATGATCCAGAAGCGCAGGCGTCTTCTCTGGGCCAAGGCTCATTTAAAATGGACTGTGGCAAAGTGGAAAACTGTTCTGTGGTCAGACGAATCAAAATGTGAAGTTCTTTATGGAAATCAGGGACGCCGTGTCATTCGGACTAAAGAGGAGAAGGACGACCCAAGTTGTTATCAGCGCTCAGTTCAGAAGCCTGCATCTCTGATGGTATGGGGTTGCATTAGTGCGTGTGGCATGGGCAGCTTACACATCTGGAAAGACACCATCAATGCTGAAAGGTATATCCAGGTTCTAGAGCAACATATGCTCCCATCCAGACGATGTCTCTTTCAGGGAAGACCTTGCATTTTCCAACATGACAATGCCAAACCACATACTGCATCAATTACAGCATCATGGCTGTGTAGAAGAAGGGTCCGGGTACTGAACTGGCCAGCCTGCAGTCCAGATCCTTCACCCATAGAAAACATTTGGCGCATCATAAAACGGAAGATACGACAAAAAAAAGACCTAAGACAGTTGAGCAACTAGAATCCTACATTAGACAAGAATGGGTTAACATTCCTATCCCTAAACTTGAGCAACTTGTCTCCTCAGTCCCCAGACGTTTACAGACTGTTGTAAAGAGAAAAGGGGATGTCTCACAGTGGTAAACATGGCCTTGTCCCAACTTTTTTGAGATGTGTTGTTGTCATGAAATTTAAAATCACCTAATTTTTCTCTTTAAATGATACATTTTCTCAGTTTAAACATTTGATATGTCATCTATGTTCTATTCTGAATAAAATATGGAATTTTGAAACTTCCAATCATTGCATTCCATTTTTATTTACAATTTGTACTTTGTCCCAACTTTTTTGGAAGCAGGGTTGTACATTTTCTTCTGTTGGAATGTACATCTTCCCCATATCTTATTCTTTTTTATATTTGTATATGCAAATACCTAATTTAATTTATCTAGAAGTTTTTCTCTATTTTCTATTCTCTGTTTATCCTGTAATGATGCTACTGGAATTTTAATTTCTCTGAGGGAACCCGCCCAAAGGGATCAATAAAGTTCTATGTATCTAATCTAATCACAAAATTACATAATTTTATTTATTTTTTTTTAACTTAAAGTTTATGCTAATTTCTAATCTTGCCTTGATAGTCTGCCTGCAAAGATCATGTTGGGTAATGAACCAGTTTAATAAATGCGGTGGTAAAAACAGTCAATCTGCCTCAAGATGTCTCAAACCCTGCTAGCTAAGCGTGATTTCCTCATCCAGTGAATGTCACGCTTTGATTGAGTTGTTAGATAGTTATGTGCCGTAGCAAAATGGCCGTAAGCCTAATCGATTCGGTTGTGATCAGACACCAGCTGTCCAAATGTCCAAAGTGCTCGTGAGCCACGATCAGAAAAGAAACTTTCAATGCAAAAATCTTCCCCATTTACTCCTGGAGGACGACGGTTGAGACACAAGCAAAGGATAAACATATTCCAGTTCAACAAAGTCTGTACTTTGCACAAGTACAGGACTATGCAAAATTCTTGGCAACCTGTTTTTGTTTTTTTTTTCCATTCAAACTTTGTTATAGATTTCTATTTTATGATTTCTACATGATCGAGTTGGTACAAAAACATTTTAGAGTCCAAACGTTCGTTTTCCAGCACAAAATTAAACATTACAGGAAAAAAAAGTTTGTATCTGAGCAGCATATTACATAAGAGAGCACTTTTCAGGTTAAAAAAGAAAACATAATGAAGGCTGCTGGGTTTTGGTGCAAAATGAAGACGCGAGTGCGACAGTCAAAGTGTCCAGAAGAACCGTGGCTGGTTCTGTAAGATGCTCAGTAAAACCTACAGCTCATTTCCTTCTCAAACTGCACTCACTGAACCTGAGACTATTTTTTTTTTTAAAGCAAAGGGTCGTCTCTCACCAAATGCTGACTTTGTTTCATTTATTATGGCTTACTGCTGTTTTAGTATTTTTTAAAATGTTGAAACTTTTCATTTCATTATTTTTTCCAGCCATTTTTGATCTGTCATGTCATTTCATATTTTGATCTCAAACACAAAACGTGTTCAGTGTAGAGCAAACGCAAAATAATAGACCTTTCTGTTCTAATACTTTTGGTGGGGACTGTAGATACAAATCCAGGATTTCTGTAAAACTTTCAAAGCCTAAAAACACTATAGAAATCAAATGGAATGGGTCCCGAGTGGTGCAACAGAAAAGCATTCAACCTATTGTCCGGAGACTGCGAATTCAAATCCCAGTGTTGCACAATGGCCAGGAGCATGAGAGAGCAAAATTGGCCGTGCTCTCAGGTAAGGAGCGGTGGCATTCTCTTTCTCTCTCTTCCCTATCAATCAAAAGTGACACTAAACAAACAAATAATCATAGGTGTCAGTGAGCTCATGCACACGGAAGTAGGCGGAGAGCGCTTTCCTTTAAGTGTGTTACACGGCCCCTAGAGCATCATTTTCAAAAAAGACGCCTTCGGCTGGTTTCATGCGCAGCTGAGGAAGTATGTGATATTAGTGAAGTATATGATAGGCTTCGCCCTCACTGATTGGTAGTCGTCATGTGATGGGAAGTGCTGTGTGGTGGATGGGAACTTAAAAAAAGTAAAAAAAAAAAAAAAAAAAAAAAAAAAATTGGGCGGCACGGTGGTGTAGTGGTTAGCGCTGTCGCCTCACAGCAAGAAGGTCCTGGGTTCGAGCCCCGGGGCCGGCGAGGGCCTTTCTGTGTGGAGTTTGCATGTTCTCCCCGTGTCCGCGTGGGTTTCCTCCGGGTGCTCCGGTTTCCCCCACAGTCCAAAGACATGCAGGTTAGGTTAACTGGTGACTCTAAATTGACCGTAGGTGTGAATGTGAGTGTGAATGGTTGTCTGTGTCTATGTGTCAGACCTGTGATGACCTGGCGACTTGTCCAGGATGTACCCCGCGTTTCGCCCATAGTCAGCTGGGATAGGCTCCAGCTTGCCTGCGACCCTGTAGAAGGATAAAGCGGCTAGAGATGATGAGATGATGATGAGATGAGTAATAAAATTGAATTACCAGGGTTCTGCAGAAAATTTGAAGTAGCCGGCTAAAGAAAAAAAAAAAAAGTAGCAGGCGTCTCTGGAATTTGCGGTGGCAAAGCCACTGCGGTGCAACAAAGACATGATAATGCTAGGGAGATCTAGTCTGGCTAACGCGACTTCAAAGCTCTGCGAGCATTTGGTCTGGCAAAGATATTAAGCCCAACCGTTTCCCAAAAGGTGTGGTTGACCCGCCTCCCTGAAATGCCTCAGTTTGCTACTGGTCGAAGCCAGGAAAGGCTGTGACGAAGCTTAAACCAATCACATCACTCTTTCCTCTGACATATGTGACGTGACGGAAACTGCTTGAGTAACAGGAAGAAGATAAATACCTCCAGGGCTGCTCTTTGCTCCGTTTTCAATGAGAACTTCCCGTTGAATGCTTTCAATACAGCATCTACCGCTGTGTCAAAGGCTTGCCGCTGCTCCATGTTCGTAATGTTTCTAGTGAATGAAGCGCTTCTGGCATAGATTCTGTAAACAATCTATGGCTTCCGGTCGCAGTTCTACTACGTCACTGCCTTGAACACGCCTCTACCCAGGGCCGTTGGAGATGCTCAAAGTTGATTGGCTCCCAATTTTTCGGGAGCTTGGAAGAGCTGTAGATAGCTTGCCTTGCCAGACTAAGCTCGCAACAGGCCCTCGTGTTGCGTCACACTTAGGATGGGCGGGCCCAGGCTAAGGGAGATCTGGAGGCATGACCCCCCAGAAAATTTTGAAATTTACATACCTTCTGGTGGCTTCTGGTGCATTCTCTGCTAATAAATTATTAACCATTTCCCTGTAAAATACAGTAGTACCTCGGGTTACGAACTTAATTCGTTCTTCGACTCCGTTCGTGAACCGAAAAGTTCGCGAACCGAATTAATTTTTCCCATTTAAATTAATGTAAATCCAATTAATCTATTCACCGGCCCCAGAAACAGTTTTTTTGTAACTTTTTATGGGTTTAGGTGTGGAAAAAAAAATACAGAAAGGAATTAAAGATAACCTTAATTATAGAAAAATACAATAATACTAAAATAAAACAATAATTGTACAGTACACTTTACCTTTGTGGTTGATAGTTGCTTGGCGAGACCAGAAACACCAACACCACGTTCATGTTTAACTATTATTTCCTTCTTCGTTTCAACAGTAATACGTTTAGGCTTCGTAACAGCACTAACACTTGTCACTTTCTTGGGAGCCATAACGAGGGTTAATTTAATGCAAAAAGCAAAAAAGAAATCGTATCAACACAACGCAATGACGAACAATGTTCACAGCGCGCCACCTTGAGTACAACTGATGCTGCCGCACGCCTCATGTGGTGCGGAAGCCTGCCAGTTTGTGCGTTTGCGAATCGAAGCAAAATTTGTTCGGAAATGGTGTTCGTAGCCCGATTTGTTCGTGAATACGGACGTTCGTGACCCGAGGTTTGAATGCACTTGCAAATTTCGTATGAAATCTCCCTCTAGATGTGCAATGCGGTTGTCTTTCTCAGTTACCCTCTGTAGTACGCTGCCTGGCTCTATAGCATAACTACATATGCTACGGTGTGGTCACGTGGTCCGGCTCAGCCAATCAGAGCGCGAGAACTGGTCAACAAATATGGCGTCGCTTCCGGTCATGCGAGACTCGGATCGAAGACAATTTCGTGGTGGAATAAGTGGATTTGGAGCAAATTATGGGCAGTGGAGACGATATAAATCACTTGAACATTGAAAGGCCTTTTTTTTTTTCTGGGATCGAGTAGCCGGTCCAGACCGTCTGTGTAGGCGGAGAAAACGGCCAGTCGTCAGCGCTTGTGGACATCTCAGAATTCAGATTTGTTAGTGGCATGTGTAGACCTAAACATTCTGGAAGACTTTATGGGGATTTTTTTATTTTTTGCTGAAATTACATGTTCCTGTGTTGAATTGTTTTAAAGTGTTGTTTCGTGTGTTGCGTGCCTGAATGTTGCAAATACTAATTGTTATGCTAAAGTCTTGGCCAGAGGTCACTTGAAAAAGAGACCTTGTTTCAATGTGACTACTGTGGTTCAAAAATAGGTTACGTTTTTAAAACAAACAAAAACTTAGCAGATATTACCAGATTAGAAATATAAAATATGTTAAAGTTGAAGCACGTTCAATGTTTTCTTTCTGCTGTTTAATAAACCCTAAAACGATAAAATGAAAACACACGAGACAAAATGGCAGACAGCAAACTTCAAGCATGTCAGGGACAGCGACTGTGAAGTCGGCGGAGTTGGAACTCACTGAATGGGCAGTACGAGGGTGCTGGGCTGGACCTTCGGCCTCCTCTTCGCCGATGCTCCGATCTGATTGGCCGAGCGCTTGAGTGATTGCTGGTTTAAGAGGCTGGATGCCAAGCCTGCATGATACTGCAACTGAAAGAACCAAAAGACAACAGATTCAGTTTTACATTCGGAACGGAAGAGATTGTCAAGTCAAGTTTATTTGTATAGCGCTTTTAACAATAAACATTGTCGCAAAGCAGCTTTACAGAATTTGAACGACTTAAAACATGAGCTAATTTTATCCCTAATCTATCCCCAATGAGCAAGCCTGTGGCGACGGTGGCAAGGAAAAACTCCCTCAGACGACATGAGGAAGAAACCTCGAGAGGAACCAGACTCAAAAGGGAACCCATCCCCATCCGGGCAACAACAGACAACATGACTATATCATTAACAGTCCTAACATAAAGTCAGCTTCGTTGATGCTATAAACCCTCCACCGACAGAAACCCGAGCGCAAAACCGTTCACGATAACCGTAGTCCAAAAGGCAGTCCTAGTCAGCAAGTCAACTGCAGTCCACAGCCACAAAAGCACCACTGCAAGAGTTCAGAGCGTCCTCCAGGCGCGACCCCCAACTGTCCACGTGGGGCCGCCCTCCACAGGAGCGATGTTTCTACAAACGTATGGATGCAAAGAAAATTAATTTTTTAAAAATGACAAGACAAAATAACTTTTCAGTGGCTTAAAGGAACAGTCCACCGTACTTTCATAATGAAATATGCTCTTATCTGAATTGAGACGAGCTGCTCCGTACCTCTCCGAGCTTTGCGCGACCTCCCAGTCAGTCAGACGCAGTCAGACGCGCTGTCACTCCTGTTAGCAATGTAGCTAGGCTCAGTATGGCCAATGGTATTTTTTGGGGATGTAGTTAGATGCGACCAAACTCTTCCGCGTTTTTCCTGTTTACATAGGTTTATATGACCAGTGACATGAAACAAGTTCAGTTACACAAATTGAAACGTAGCGATTTTCTATGCTATGGAAAGTCCGCACTATAATGACAGGCGTACTAACACCTTCTGCGCGCTTCGACAGCGCCTTGATATCTGAGCTCCGTATCAATGTGCTAGTGGGCGGCACGGCAGTGTAGTGGTTAGCGCTGTCGCCTCACAGCAAGAAGGTCCGGGTTCGAGCCCCGGGGCCGGCGAGGGCCTTTCTGTGCGGAGTTTGCATGTTCTCCCCGTGTCCGTGTGGGTTTCCTCCGGGTGCTCCGGTTTCCCCCACAGTCCAAAGACATGCAGGTTAGGTTAACTGGTGACTCTAAATTGACTGTAGGTGTGAATGTGAGTGTGAATGGTTGTCTGTGTCTACGTGTCAGCCCTGTGATGTCCTGGCGACTTGTCCAGGGTGTACCCCGCCTTTCGCCCGTAGTCAGCTGGGATAGGCTCCAGCTTGCCTGCGACCCTGTAGAACAGGATAAAGCGGCTACAGATAACAAGATGAGATGAGATAATTCCATTTACCATATGACCTGTACAGACCCATGCGCTCTCAATAAAACCATTGGGAAAAGTCAAGTGACCGGGCGCATACGGATTTTTGAATCCGGTCCGGAAAAACCCGTATGCAGCCCCGGATCAGTTTCCCTCGCTTCCGCCGTTTTCATTTTGCTTCGAATTGTTACTTTGAAAAATGAGCGAAACAACCAAGCACAGTGAAAGTGAATTTTATTATCCGGGTGACTGATCAGACACAGAGCTAACTGAACAAGCTGAAATTGTTAAAGAAAATGGGGGGGAAGGTACTCTCGAGCAAAGAAATTCACTTGTTTATACAAGGACAAGAAGAAGAAAACACTGTGGAAAAAAATAACCCCAAAAACCAAGAGTGCTCTGAGAGCACAATATCCCCCGCTGGCAACTATATCTATGCTATAAATGCTTAAAGGAGAACTGAAGGCAAATTTATCATCAAAATTCTATATATCTCATTTTATTAAATATAGGAATGCATTTCTGACAGCTATTTTGTCACTGCTATAGCAAGTTATGAGTGTTTGAAATACGCTGTGTAATATATCAGTCCATATGTCAAAGCAACAGCCGTAAATGAGATTCGTTGAGACCTGTGCGAGACATCGTAGGACGGGAGTAAAACGTACAGCGGAAATCAAAGTGACCGACATCTGCCAACATTGTCAAAAGACGCGCACTCCCTCTTTCGAATGCTGATGTAATCAAGCCGGAAGTTTTGTTCGTTTTGATCGCAATCAGCAAAGTTTGAAAAAAGTAGGCAGTAATCGTCATTTAAACTCGTTTTTGTGCAATACTTCGTTTGGAAAACAGTTTTCAAAATGGCAGCACTGACACCTGGATGACACTTGACGTTTCGAAGTCTCGCACAAGTCTCGTGAAGATCGCGCGGATAAGCGACGCCCGCCGTGGACCAAACGAACTAAATTCAACACGGCTAAAAACCGAACAGGCCGATAAGTATAATATTTAATTGCAATTAGTTGCCGATACGAGTCACGATATAAGGTTACTAAAACAGGAAATGTAATTGAATAACACGTTAATTAAGAAATAAAGCAAGTTTAAAAATGACTTCAGTTCCCCTTTAATACACCCTCATGAACTTGTCAAAGTACAAGTTTGGTAATTGAGCGCCATAACTCTGGTAAAACGCGAATGAATTGAACGAAACTGCAATATGCATATTACCTCATTACATATAACAAAGAATCCTGTCAGGTTTTGTGAAATTCCTCCAAAAATTGTGAGAGGAGTTGATTTCAGAAGGTGAGCATCCTTCCCGGGACAGACGGATAGATTGACGAACGGACAGACATCGCCACGACATCATTCTCCTTCAGGCTAGTAGAGGATACAAAGTAACTTCTGATGTCATCTAAAACCTGATTGGTTGAAATTAATTTACAGGAATACAAACTGTCCCAAGTCTACTGGATAGCAAGTTGGTGGGTTTTTTTTTTGGAACGGTATAATGTGATCAGCGAGGATCAAGAAGCGTTTCCGCCTCACAGCTCCGGGATTCCCAGGTTTGATCCTGAGCTCAGGTAACTTTTAGTGTTTTACACGCTCTCTCTGTGTCTATGTGGGTTTCTTCCGGGTTCACTGGTTTCCTCCTACCGCCTATAAACATACCAGTATATATACACTACCGTTCAAAAGTTTGGGGTCACTCTGAAATGTCCTTATTTTTGAAAGAAAAGCACTGTTCTTTTCAATGAAGATCACTTTAAACTAATCAGAAATCCACTCTATACATTGCTAATGTGGTAAATGACTATTCTAGCTGCAAATGTCTGGTTTTTGGTGCAATATCTCCATAGGTGTATAGAGGCCCATTTCCAGCAACTCTCACTCCAGTGTTCTAATGGTACAATGTGTTTGCTCATTGCCTCAGAAGGCTAATGGATGATTAGAAAACCCTTGTACAATCATGTTAGCACAGCTGAAAACAGTTGAGCTCTTTAGAGAAGCTATAAAACTGACCTTCCTTTGAGCAGATTGAGGCTACATCCACACGACAACGAGATTTTTTTTTTTTAAATATCGCGTCCACATGGGCAACGGATCAGTAAAATTTCAGGTTCATATGGCAACGCAACACTTGCTGAAAACGATGTAATACACATGCCACACCACTACGTGCGCTGTAAGACGGTCCCATCGGAGGCACCAGAACAATAGAAGTAGTAGACGCATGCGCATAAACCCCTTCTTCTGTAGCATCAGCCACATAAAGTTTTGATTATTAATCAGTTGCGTAAAACGAAAGACGCGGAAAGAGGAATGAATGGGGGTAGATGGAAGCCGGTACGCCAACATTCTGATATCCTCCAGAATTCTTTAATGGTCCGGAATAAATTGAATGCTACACGTTGATGGATTACTTTGTTCTTCTACGCCCTTTTTGAGGAATGTATTGTCAGACTTAAACCAACATCTGAAGAGGTGAGATCGCTCCTTTTTTTTTCCCTATGTTTGCTGGCGGGATTGTTTTTGTTTTTGGAAAGCGCACGGGCGGTGCGCGGTTTGGTACTGCTTCCACAGTGTTTGGACTAAAGACTCTGCCCTAAGGGCTATTCTCTCTCACTCTCTCTCTCTCACTTTGCACCATTACACAATAAATATTCACAGTGAAAATATTTTGTAAGCGCGTTTCATGAACCAAGTTATAGGATTTGTTGACAACTCGCATCGAGTTCGTTACACTTCTACCCGGCGTGAAGCACTGACAGTCATGTGGTTGTGATGTCATCGTAAACAAATTCGTTCTACTCATCCAGACGACTTCGCAATGGGGCCGTTGCCAGATTTTTTCACTCTGGAACTCGTTCTCAAAAGATTTCATTTTGGGGCACCCAAAACGCCGGTGCCGTGTGGACGCCAGGCCGAAACAATAAACAATTTTATCAGATTCACCTGAATCCGTTGCCGTGTGGACAGGGCCTGAGTTTCTGGAGCATCACATTTGTGGGGTCGATTAAATGCTCAAAATGGCCAGAAAAATGTCTTGACTATTTTCTATTCATTTTACAACTTACGGTGGTAAATAAAAGTGTGACTTTTCATGGAAAACACAAAATTGTCTGGGTGACCCCAAACTTTTGAACGGTAGTGTATGTATGTGTATGGTTCGCAGTGATGGACTGGCTTCCTGTCCGGGGTGTATTCCTGCTTTGCAACCAGAAGATGAATGAGTGAATGAATGAATAAATAAATTTAAAAAAATGTGATGGTGCTGTAAATCATAATACGATACATCTTGGTATGATATGGCGTAAACTAAACTAAACTAAACTATCGCTCTGTTCCTACCACACTCCTGGGCCGCTTCTTCCCTTTGTTTCCTTTTCTACCTCGTTCTATCCCTGTTCCAGACAAGTCTCCCAGGGTGATCGCAGTGTCTTCGGCTTTGATGTTGTGTCCGCTCTCCGAAGCCCGTCAGCAGCGTTCTTGCTCAAGTGACGAAACCTTGTGAAAGCGATCAGCTCTCCAGAACGCACAGGTGTAATGCTGTGTCACTCCGCGATCAGGAGCGGCGCTGATGGATGTGACAGTATGCTGGACGCCAACCATCTGTCAGTCCAGGCTCTCAATCACATATCGCTGTTGATGTCTCACAGTGGAATGTTAACCAGACTCTGGATTCTCATCAGGAACAAAATGAGTTTTTTTTTTTTTAAACCAACAACCCTAAGTACTTTGTGTACATGGTGCACTTAAAAGCAAGACCTCGCAAATGTTTACGTGATGAAAGAAATCCGACAAATTGAGCAATGAAAACATGGAGTTTCATCGTGTGTGTGTGTGTGTGTGGGGAGGGGGGGGGGAGCGAATGAGGTTTTGATCAAATCTCCTGTTTAGGCATTCGTTAGCATTAGAACTCACGTCGACATCGCGGCTCATTAATCGTTATTTAAATATTCCTCCTATTGAGCTAATTAGCTGTGTTTGGAGGCTGCGGAGCGACGTTCTGTGAGGAAGAAGCAGACGGCGCAGCACTCCCCCTCTTTTAATTTGGTGCACCAAAGCAGCTGTGTTAACGGGATATTGTTTTAATTATGCACACCCTGTTTTCACGGCCCGTTTGGAAAGGCCCAGATCCTGCAAAATTGCATGCGGCAGGTAAGGAGGTAGGCAGTGTGTGTGTGTGTGTAAACAGAAAATAAATAAGCATAAATACATATTTCAAACAAGTAAACGGAGGGAAGAAAAATGGTGCAAAAAAAAAATAAATGCTGTGCAATATACATTGGCTGGGGGAAAAAACCCCCACTTATTTTTAGATACACTTTCATTTTTCTTAACATTTGTTCAGTTTAACATTTGCTCCAATTGAAATGAAGATAATTTACATTTCATTGTGAACGGCTTGTCACTAATTAAACATCCTATCCTTATCTCGGCGGAAAGCAAACTGGAAAATGACAGCCCACGAGTGGACGAGCGCCCAGCTACATCTGTCATTAGCTCGCCTCTGTTGTGTTCTGTTGTCTTTGGCATGTGTTCCAGTCCCCTGCTCCGTCGTTACATTCAATTAGAGTCGCATCTCTTTCTTCAGTGCTCAGGCGTTCTCTTCATACCACAAAGCCTTCAAAGATCTGGATTTATCCAGCTGAGCCAGAGCTCCATCACACACTTGGAAGACAAAACGTCTGCCTGAACATGAGCTACAAGATAAAGACTTTGTCTTTCGAATAAAAAAAAATAATTAAATAAAAACAAAAATAAACAAGATCAACCATGAGCGACTGCTCACTTACGTATCCCCCACCCCGCTCTCGCTTATATCAGAATGCAAGCGATCGAAGGAATCGGACACTTATTATGAATGTTGACTTCAACAAATAATGAACCCTGAAACAAGTAAGTAAAGAGCAGTGTCTCTCCCCAGGGATTTCAAATAGCATCATCTTGAAATAGCATCAAAATCCACGCCATATGTTTCGTAAATACATCCAGTCAGTAAACAGAAAGTCGATGTGCGACAGACCTGAAAACGGTGCACACGGTATTGAGGTTTTTCACCTGACGTCACAGGGTCACGTGATGCCCCGGTGTCCGCCATTTTGAAGGTCAAGCTAGCTAATGTCAACAACATCATAGCTGGTATGTTACTGTAGCAATGTTTACGTTCAGTCATTTGGATGACTGTTAAAACCTTTCAGTCTCAAGTTTTTCCTTTACTGGATTTACTAGTTTACTGTAATTATGATCCGGCAGCTATTTACACCAGATCCAGTGTAAAAAGCTGCCGGAGCGCGCTCCGGCTTGCTCCCCCTCAAATTAAGCAGCGCGCTCCGGCTTGCTCCCGGAGTGCTCCGGCCGAGGTTCCGGAGCGCGCTCCGGCTTGCTCCCCCTCAAATTAAGCAGCGCGCTCCAGCAGCTATTTACACTGGATCCGGTGTAAATAGCTGCCGGATCATAATTACAGTAAACTAGTAAATACAGTAAAGGAAAAACTTGAGACTGAAAGGTTTTAACAGTCATCCAAATGACTGAACGTAAACATTGCTACAGTAACATACTAGCTACTGTTGTTGACATTAGCTAGTGCTAACAGCTAGCTGCTAGTGCACTGCTACAACACAGACACCGACCCTAATAATACAGTTCTTGGTCATTGCCTGGTAACAGCAAATTTATAACGGGCCATGTCTCAACAGACTAAGAAGTTATTTCAATGACATTTAATAACATTTTGTTTATCCTGAGGACCGAAAGTAAATGAAAATGTGAACAAACCTTAGCTGTAATAAAATGGCGACCACCGGCTCCAGGGACGACCCGCTGATGTAGGCATGTTACCCAGCCTGACACAAAATATTTGTAGGCATCCAAACTCTTATACGCTTTCAGATCAATACCTGTGTATGGCGATGGGTTTTTAACGACATAGGTATACAGATCATGTGGGCCGAAGTCAGGTAAAGACGAGGGCTTGGTGTACTTCCGTACGTCAGTGAACAATCCTAGTGCAAGCAGGTAAACGTCGTTCTCTAAGCCTGCTAACCTCAATTTTTGCAAATACCTCTCCCTCTGCTCGCCCTGTAAATGCCCTACGTCGCTGGATAGTGAAGGTGTTTTCTGCATCTCGCTCCTTTTTATGTTTTTCGTTTGTCGCCTTCAAACTGATTCGAGCCGTGACGTCCAAAATGGCAGCATCACATGACTTGGTCACATGGGTGAAAAACCTCAATAGAACCCCAAGCTGAAGCTCGGTACCAAATATCAAGCAGTTGTGATTTGTAGTTGCTGAGAAAAGTGTTATGAATATTTTGTAAAACCACGCTATATGTTTCATAAAGAGCAGCACAGCGGTGTAGTGGTTAGCGCTGTCGCCTCACAGCAAGAAGGTCCGGGTTCGAGCCCCGTGGCTGGCGAGGGCCTTTCTGTGCGGAGTTTGCATGTTCTCCCCGTGTCCGCGTGGGTTTCCTCCGGGTGCTCTGGTTTCCCCCACAGTCCAAAGACATGCAGGTTAGGTTAACTGGTGACTCTAAATTGACCGTAGGTGTGAATGTGAGTGTGAATGGTTGTCTGTGTCTATGTGTCAGCCCTGTGATGACCTGGCGACTTGTCCAGGGTGTACCCCGCCTTTCGCCCGTAGTCAGCTGGGATAGGCTCCAGCTTGCCTGCGACCCTGTAGAACAGGATAAAGCGGCTACAGATAATGAGATGAGATGTTTCATAAATACATTCAGTCGGCAAACAGGAAGTCGATGTGCGACAGACCTGAAAACGGTATACACGGTATAGAACCCCAAGCTGAAGTTTGGTACCAAGTGGCTATGATTTGTGGTTGCTGAGAAAAAGGGTGTTTCGGACGACGGAGATACAGAGATATGGACGGACGGACGGACAGACAGAGGTAAACCAGTAAACTCCCCCTCCTTCGGAGCGGGGGTATAATTTAAAACAAACAAACGGGAATGAGTTGGCAGAAGGCGACAAGGAGAGAAAGAAACAGGGAGAGAAGAAAGGAAGTGGCACAAGGAGGAGGACGGAGGGATGAAGGATTATGGAAAAGGAAGGGCGAGTTGGAGATGGAAGGTGGAGGGGGAAAAAAGGATGGTGTGAGGAGAAGAAAGAGAAAGAAAGATAGTGAGAACATAAGAGAGAGAAATCACACAATCCAGAAGTCAGAGACTGTGTTTTTTTTTTAATATTCTACTGAGGACCAAATGTCCTCACAAGGATAGTAAAAGCTGACAATTTTGATCTTGTGGGGACATTTGGATGGTCCCCACAAGGAAATTGCTGTTGCGTTTTTTAAATAAAAATTAAAAAATCAAATAAAAAGACCCAAAAAGTTTCCTTTTCATTACTGAGGTTAAGGTTGGGGTTAGGTTCCGGCACAGCATTAATTAAGTGCAATAATAATTATGTCAATGGAAGGTCCTCACAAGGATAATGAGACAAACGTGTACGTGTGTGTCAACTGTCCCTACAAGGATAGGAATAACAATTTTGTCCATGTGGAGACATTTCATAGTGTGTTTTTATTTTAAAAAACCTACAGCTTTGATTTGAGGGGAAAAAAAAACACTAAAAGAACAAAAACATTTATTTTTTGTTACCAAGATGAAGGTTACAGTTAGATGCGGCACTGCATTAATTATCTACATTAACAATTATGCTAACGGAAAATTTTCACAAGGATAGCAAGAGAAACGTGTGTGTGTGTCAGGCAGAGAGAGGGGAGAAAACGAAGGTGAATGGAAATTGTGTGTCGGTCCAGCTACAGATTAAAGTGAGGGGTCAGAGGAGTGAGACACCCTGAACACAGTGCCCCGCCCCTCCCACCCCACACACACACACACACACACACACCAAACTCAACCTCTGACTGTTCTCTGGTTGCATAAACCCTTCACACAGCTCGAGAAGAAACACGATGAAAGACGAGTTCGACAAAGTAAGAACACAGAGAGCCTGAACGCTTTGGAGCTCAATATTTTAACTTCGACAGCGTGTTTAACCCAGTGGTGCCACCTGCAATGTTTTAGAGCAAGTGCTTTCAGGTAACTGAACTACCTGAAAAGGGGGGGGGAACTGATTCTCTGATTCTGCATCAACGTGAAACTCATCTCATCATCTCTAGCTGCTTTATCCTGTTCTACAGGGTCGCAGGCAAGCTGGAGCCTATCCCAGCTGACTACGGGCGAAAGGCGGGGTACACCCTGGACAAGTCGCCAGGTCATCACAGGGCTGACACATAGACACAGACAACCATTCACACTCACATTCACACCTACGCTCAATTTAGAGCCACCAGTTAACCTAACCTGCATGTCTTTGGACTGTGGGGGGAAACCGGTAGCCTGGGCCCGCCCATCCTAAGCGTGACGCAACACGAGGGCCTGTTCCGAGCTTAGTCTGGCCAGGCAGGCTATCTACAGCATTTCCAAGCTCCCGAAAAATCGGGAGCCAATCAACTTTGAGCATCTCCAACGGCCCTGGGTAGAGGCGTGTTCAAGGCAGTGACGTAGTAGAACTGCGACCGGAAGCCATAGATTGTTTACAGAATCTATGCCGGAAGCGCTTCATTCACATCACGAACATGGAGCAGCGGCAAGCCTTTGACACAGCGGTAGATGCTGTATTGAAAGCATTCAACGGGAAGTTCTCATTGAAAACGGAGCAAAGAGCAGCCCTGGAGGTATTTATCTTCTTCCGGTTACTCAAGCAGTTTCCGTCGCATCACATACGTCAGAGGAAAGAGTGATGTGATTGGTTTAAGCTTCGTCACAGCCTTTTCTGGCTTCGACCAGTAGCAAACTGAGGCATTTCAGGGAGGCGGGTCAACCACGGGCTCTGGGAAACGGTTTGGCTTAATAGCTTGGCCAGACCAAATGCTCGGAGAGCTTTGAAGTCGCGTTAGCCAGGCTAGGAAACCGGAGCACCCGGAGGAAACCCACGCGGACACGGGGAGAACATGCAAACTCCACACAGAAAGGCCCTCGCTGGCCGCGGGGCTCGAACCCGGACCTTCTTGCTGTGAGGCGACAGCGCTAACCATTACACCACCGTGCCACCCCAATGTGAAACTGATGTGACAAATTCTTAGACATTTATACTTTTATAAAGTGTCATGTGGTCGCATTTAGTTTGATTTCAGACGACTTAAATAGTACAAACGGTACCCCAATTATAACCTCGGTCTTTATAACTCTTCAGTTTCCTGTGTATGTGATTATTAAACATCTTAAATATCTGTACGTTGGGGCGGCACGGTGGTGTAGTGGTTAGCGCTGTCGCCTCACAGCAAGAAGGTCCTGGGTTTGAACCCCGGGTCCGGCGAGGGCCTTTCTGTGCGGAGTTTGCATGTTCTCCCCGTGTCCGCGTGGGTTTCCTCCGGGTGCTCCGGTTTCCCCCACAGTCCAAAGACATGCAGGTTAGGTTAACTGGTGACTCTAAATTGACCGTAGGTGTGAATGTGAGTGTGAATGGTTGTCTGTGTCTATGTGTCAGCCCTGTGATGACCTGGCGACTTGTCCAGGGTGTACCCCGCCTTTCGCCCGTAGTCAGCTGGGATAGGCTCCAGCTTGCCTGCGACCCTGTAGAGGGATAAAGCGGCTAGAGATAATGAGATGAGATGAGATCTGTACGTTGGATTTTATTATAATTTAAAATGCAAGCTGTATTTCGATATAATAAGCGGCAAAGTTGTGTTTGTCTGTCTGTCTGTCTTGATTTAACGTCACCATTTCTCGATGAATTTTCACCAAATTTGGCAAGTAGGTCTGGGGATGATCTGGAATTGTGCAGATATAAACAAAATTCATGTAAGGGCCCCAGGGAGGTCCCTGGGGGGCACAACATCCATCCATCCATCCATCCACCCCCTCCCTCCCTCAAAGCCTTTCACGTTACATTTATCAACACAAACTCTTGACAGATCTTCACTAAACTTGGCATGTACCGGTAGGAGATAGCCACAATTTGGCAGAACTCAGAGATTCCACATTTGAGCCCCAGGGGGTCCGCGGTGGACCCCTGGGTGGTGGATGTTTGGATTTTTGTTTGTCTTGGGTTAACATCACCATTTCTTGACGGATCTTCAACAAATTTGACATGGAAGTCTGAGGGCAACCCAGAATTTTGCAAAACCCAGGCAACCTGCTAGTGTTATATATTAAAGTAAAAACCATCAAGTTTAACTATAATATTTAAACTAGATCACTTAGATATATAGTACTGTCCAAAAAAAAAAAATGCAGCCCACTTCTAGATTAAATTCCAATACACACACACGATTTTGCGCTAGCTTCCTCGGTTCTTCACGGTCGTCCATGATGTTTTTCCATTTCTTAGTGGGTAATTCGGTGTCTTTCCTCAACTGGTTAACATAATTAATTGAGTGAACCTCAACGATAAAAAGTCCTGGAGTAGGCAGCAGTATAGCTTGGCAGGTACCAACAGACCAATTCACTGGCTTGATTGATGGTGGAAGACGATCAACACAGTCAACCACAACGGCATGGATCAACCAATTCACATAAGCTGAATACTGCGGTTGTTAGTAGGCGTTGCGACCACCAACACTGAAACCGTACTAGCAATAGTGTGGCAGTAATTGAAAGACATTAAATTCTAATACAGATATAAATAAAAAAATTACTGAGTGTTAAACGGATACGCGCTCATACGAAAGAAAAAAATCCTACCTTAGGGTTTTTTTTTTTGTAAAACACATTTTTCAAAAGCTTTTTACATACAAGTGTTAAAGACAAATGTTAATATTTGGTTAACTTTGTGTGGAACAAACAATTTAAACAACTTCCCGTGTTTATTCTCCGCTTGATCATCTAATGACCATCCAGAGTCCTGTAGAACATCCTACTAAACGTTCCTACTGATAATTGCTGCTTCATTTTCCCAAAGCTGAGTCAGCTGTCGAAGCAGATTGGTTTGCCATCACCGATAGTCTCCCACATTTCTTTTTAAAATTCTGGCCACAGGTTTATGTTAAAGCAGATACGCAGAGCCATGGCCTCACTTTCGTTTATAAATGCCTCAAGAATGGCACAGGAAGTTTTAAGCGTTAACAATAAATCTAATACAGTAATTTTTACGATCAAAGTGATTCATATAGGTAGCGGTCTGAGTGAACGATCTTGACGTCCGTAACGTCACAGCAGGAAGTCTATCGGTCTCATCGCCATTTCCGCTATACTAAAACACAGAGCTGACTGCAACGCTGATCCTCCATTTTGAGCTAATTTATCGCCATGCCATGCAGATGTGTTGCTGGCCGGTGCAGCAACACAACAGAAGGTGGATTTACGTTGCATTCATGGCTCAAGAATGTTCAAACTGCAAAGATTTGGACGCATTTTGCGAGAAGTTCACGGGCACATTGGGCACCTACGAAGTGGTCTCTCCTCTGCTCTGCACATTTTACTGAAGACTCGTACGAGACCTCTGATCTGTTGAAGAGCGTTGGCGATAAGCCTGTATTGAAAGAGGGTGCAGGATCAACAATTAAAGGAAAAGAAAATTACAAGAAAAGGAAAGTATTTATTTTATTTATTTTTTAAAAAGGAAAGTTCAGTTGCACCAGTCTTCCCGGAGTGAGCCGAGGGTTGTTGGTAAAACCCGGGACGGAACGGGATGGGATGGGACATATCGCTCAGGCAGTGACCTCCCCGTGGTTGTTGCTAAAACCAGTGACGTCCCGTCCCGGGTTTTAGTAATTGCCCGAGCCGAGCAGTAATGGCGGAGTACTCCGTATGGACAAAACAGAGAATGAGTGGAGCAGCCGTCTGATTTCTAAACTGGATATCGCTGCCATCTCGCCCTTACGTGGAAGAAGCGAATGAATGGAGAACTGAACGAACAACTGAAAGTCAGATTGTTTCAAAAACAATCGGCCACAAGATCGGCCTTCAAGAAGCGAGAACACAGACGGGTAAGCGCCGACTCTCATTCGAATACAAAACATGTTGTTTACCTGCATTTAGATTAATACATGTAACGTGTATTGTGTGTTTAAGTTACCGGTATAAGATTTAATTTGCTTCAGAATGTGATTGTCTCAGTTCTTCTAATTATTTAATTAGCCTTTTACATTTTATCAGTGAAAATGCATGCATGTACATGTATGTTGCATAAGTTATGACACCCATCCTGTTTTAATGACAGTCAACCCACAATCAACGAAGTCAAATCAGTCTTAGTTGAGCAAGTCGGTAACGCTATTTCTTACTTTCACCATAAATTTTTATTTATATGACTTTGGTCTATAGCTGTCAAAGGCCTCGGCCTTAAAACCGGTTCCTGCTGTGACGTCACACACTCGGGGCTGGCTGGCTCAGCGGGGCGGCTTGAATGTCAACTTTGCGGTCGATTTTAACTCTCAAAAATATATATATACTTTTTATTCCCATTTATGCAGCATACAAGAGTCAAGGATGGAGATACTATCCACTCAGAAATGTATTTAAAAATAAAGGTTCTGCGTATCTGCTTTAAGAACTAAGCTGATATTAGAGAAGGAGGGGGAACTTCTCGCTGTAATTTCATCAGTGGCCGGCGCCGGGTTCGGATCTTATTAAAACACTGTCGCACACCTCAGACGCCTTGTTCAATCACGGCTGCTGCAAACTTGTTTAAATCCAAATGAGTTTCTACCGAGGTATATGCCGGATGTCATTTGGGTTCCCCATATCCCTGGACCCCGGGATTCTTGCTTGATATTTAAAAATTAATTAACCCCCTGAGCGCACCACTGCTCGTTCTTTCCCCCGCTGCCCGTCAATCTTCTCCCTTTTACTCTCTTCATCTTCAGCGTTGGTTTTACGTTTCTTGTTGCAGTATTTAAAACCGAATCGTTCTAAATTACTACTAAAATACCACTTGCGGCAGATAAAGCCCTGATTTTATTGCTCGACTTTGTGAGGAATAAGTCACGTTATTTATATCCTACTTCTTTTAAAAGAAGTTATTGCTTGTTCTGGTGCAGTTTTTGATCTCACCTTTGAAACATTACACTTTGCTCTGCTCCGTTCTTGCAGGAAGGTTCACTGCTTTTACTCTGTTTGAAATCTCGACTGACTTATCCGCTTTTCAAAAGAGTTCTAGAGACGTGGCACAGTTTTTCTCGCACCATGGGAGAGGAAACTCGGCTTGTGTTAAACGTTTGCAAGTTTGTAAAGATGAAACGTTCTCATCCTTTCAGCTAATTAGACCGGTATTGAATTTCTGGTTTACTTGTGCTCGTGGGCGGCACGGTGGTGTAGTGGTTAGCGCTGTCGCCTCACAGCAAGAAGGTCAGGGGTTCGAGACCCGTGGCCGGCGAGGGCCTTTCTGTGTGGAGTTTGCATGTTCTCCCCGTGTCCGCGTGGGTTTCCTCCGGGTGCTCCGGTTTCCCCCACAGTCCAAAGACATGCAGGTTAGGTTAACTGGTGACTCTAAATTGAGCGTAGGTGTGAATGTGAGTGTGAATGGTTGTCTGTGTCTATGTGTCAGCCCTGTGACGACCTGGCGACTTGTCCAGGGTGTACCCCGCCTTTCGCCCGTAGTCAGCTGGGATAGGCTCCAGCTCGCCTGCGACCCTGTAGAACAGGATACAGCGGCTAGAGATAATGAGATGAGATGAGACTTGTGCTAGTTATTTGTGGTGCTCTGTTCTTATCAACACCCCAAACAAGATTTGTTGTCTGATTTGTTCAAATCAAGCCAGTTTTCCCCCCAAGGTCAATTTTCTCCCAATGTAAAGAACCCCTCATGCACAATCATTTTAGCGTTTCCGTGAGCTGAATGTTAACTACGAAAAGATCAATGAGGGTTGTAGCAACATGCTGTTACAATTTGTTCGGTGCACTCCAGCCTTCTAACAAATTGGCTATGAGGCGAGTGTGAAATTAGTTGCATACTGTATGTACAGTGCCTTTTTTTTTTTTAATATGAGTGGAAAGCCTGTTCGTGTCAGCGTTAAAGCTAGACAGCCTTTCGATTTCATAAAATCGGTGAAATTTAGTTCCCTTTGAAATCTGGTCAGTGTGATATAGGTTTATTTCTGTAATATTACACAAAATATCAGGCCATTCTGTGGCTGGGAAGTTCTTTAATTTGAGGGGATTCCTGAGCAAATAACGTGCATGAAATCGCTCGCTTCGCGCAGTCAAGCAGACAGAGGAAGTCCGTGTGCGCATGCATGCACAGGTTTACCCTTGACCGTGCACGGACAGTTCCATCATTCTGTCACTAAACAAACAGCTGATCACACCGAGGTGCTCACTGACCGCCGATATTTATTAGTTTGGTCCTGCGTTTCCTTTCCTTTGCATATAATGTCTTTTCTTCTCGCTTTCCGTTACTATAGTCGGTCTTTCACGTTTCACTCGCACACTCACGTCCTCCATTTTTCTCTCCTGTTTCAAATTTGTATCCCACAATGCTTTGCGCGAATGGGGAAAGCCCACCACATGATGCATGACGTAGTATTTTGAATTGGGTCATGGCGAAGCAGGAAAAAATAGCGGAGAATTTAGGGCCATGTGGCCCTAAATTCATTAATTGTTCTATTTTTTAAAACAAAACTAATAAAATTGGAAGTCTGAGATTCGAATTCAGTAGCTTTCGGTCCACTAAACAAAAATAATTGGGTGTCGGGAAAATTCTTTTTATGACCTAGACTTAAAAAAATCTGAAAGGCAGTCCACCTTTAATGCTGATATATTTAAAATTAGCCAAGTGATTATATTTTGGCGGGCGGCACGGTGGTGTAGTGGTTAGCGCTGTTGCCTCACAGCAAGAAGGTCCGGGTTCGAGCCCCGTGGCCGGCGAGGGCCTTTCTGTGCGGAGTTTGCATGTTCTCCCCGTGTCCGCGTGGGTTTCCTCCGGGTGCTCCGGTTTCCCCCACAGTCCAAAGACATGCAGGTTAGGTTAACTGGTGACTCTAAATTGACCGTAGGTGTGAATGTGAGTGTGAATGGTTGTCTGTGTCTATGTGTCAGCCCTGTGATGACCTGGCGACTTGTCCAGGGTGTACCCCGCCTTTCGCCCGTAGTCAGCTGGGATAGGCTCCAGCTTGCCTGCGACCCTGTAGAACAGGATAAAGCGGCTACAGATAATGAGATGAGATGAGATAATATTTTGGATCATGAAAAAAAAAAAATATTGCTTGTTTTGTTGTTGAATGCCATCGGATCCTATTTGTAATGTACTTCTCTAATCACAACCAGATGCCCAGTGAACCTAAATCGTAAATGTTTTTAGATACAGTGGTGCTTGAAAGTTTGTGAACCCTTTAGAATTTTCTATATTTCTGCATAAATATGACCTAAAACATCATCAGATTTTCACACAAGTACTAAAAGTAGATAAAGAGAACCCAGTTAAACAAATGAGACAAAAATATTATACTTGGTCATTTATTTATTGAGGAAAATGATCCAATATTACATATCTGTGAGTGGCAAAAGTATGTGAACCTTTGCTTTCAGTATCTGGTGTGACCCCCTTGTGCAGCAATAACTGCAACTAAACGTTTGCGGTAACTGCTGATCAGTCCTGCACACCGGCTTGGAGGAATTTTAGCCCGTTCCTCCGTACAGAACAGCTTCAACTCTGGGATGTTGGTGGGTTTCCTCACATGAACTGCTCGCTTCAGGTCCTTCCACAACATTTCCATTGGATTAAGGTCAGGACTTTGACTTGGCCATTCCAAAACATTAACTTTATTCTTCTTTAACCATTCTTTGGGAGAATGACTTGTGTGCTTAGGGTCGTTGTCTTGCTGCATGACCCGTCTTCTCTTGAGATTCAGTTCATGGACAGATGTCCTGACATTTTCCATTAGAATTCGCTGATATAATTCAGAATTCATTGTTCCATCAATGATGGCAAGCCGTCCTGGCCCAGATGCAGCAAAACAGGCCCAAACCATGATACTACCACCACCATGTTTCACAGATGGGATAAGGTTCTTATGCTGGAATGCAGTGTTTTCCTTTCTCCAAACATAACGCTTCTCATTTAAACCAAAAAGTTCTATTTTGGTCTCATCCGTCCACAAAACATTTTTCCAATAGCCTTCTGGCTTGCCCACGTGATCTTTATCAAACTGCAGACGAGCAGCAATGCTCTTTTTGGAGAGCAGTGGCTTTCTCCCTGCAACCCTGCCATGCACACCATTGTTGTTCAGTGTTCTCCTGATGGTGGACTCATGAACATTAACATTAGCCAATGTGAGAGAGGCCTTCAGTTGCTTAGAAGTTACCCTGGGGTCCTTTGTGACCTCATGACTATTACACACCTTGCTCTTGGAGTGATCTTTGTTGGTCGACCACTCCTGGGGAGGGAAACAGTGGTCTTGAATTTCCTCCATTTGTACACAATCTGTCTGACTGTGGATTGGTGGAGTCCAAACTCTTTAGAGATGGTTTTGTAACCTTTTCCAGCCTGATGAGCATCAACAACGCTTTTTCTGAGGTCCTCAGAAATCTCCTTTGTTTGTGCCATGATACACTTCCACAAACATGTGCTGTAAAGATCAAACTTTGATAGATCCCTGTTCTTTAAATAAAACAGGGTGCCCACTAGGGTGCATCAGTTGCCCCCTAAAAATGAAAAGCTCCTCCGATCATGATGCATTTTTGTTTTTATGTTCCTTTTGGTAAGAAAACAGACTGGGTGAAATATTTTGACAAAAGTTTAATGGTGGCACCAGGAGCTCAAAGTTATGGAAAAAGCTGCTATTTTATGACTTTGATGACAAAATTTCGATCACTTTTCATGAAACATTATGGCACCTTATAGAGTATACCAAATATCTTAGATACACATTTTTAGTACATATTCTAAATATATTATCAAGCACAGTTTGAGTTTTAGCTGTTCATTGAATCATTGTTCAACTACTTTTAAACACTACAAATGTATTATGAATCACATTAACGCTTCTCAATCCCTTGCAAAGGTTCTTAACATGATCTCTGGCTCACAAGAAATCAATAAATGGAGTCCAACATTGTTATTCAAACCTTACGCGAAAACATAAAATAAGCGTTTTTTGGCAAAAAATGAACCTCATGGTGCCACCATTAGACTTTTGAATATGGTCAAAAAATTTTACAGGATGTCTTTATTGGTGAAAAGGAACACCCGAACAAAAATGCATCAGATTTTATGAAAGTGAGGGCAACTGATGCACCCTAGTACCCACTCACACCTGATTGTCATCCCATTGATTGAAAACCCCCGACTCTAATTTCACCTTCAAATTAACTGCTAATCCTAGAGGTTCACATACTTTTAGATCATTTTCCTCAATAAATAAATAAATGACCAAGTATAATATTTTTGTCTCGTTTGTTTAACTGGGTTCTCTTTATCTACTTTTAGGACTTGGGTGAAAATCTGATGATGTTCTAGGTCATATTTATACAGAAATATAGAAAATTCTAAAGGTTCATAAATTTTCAAGCACCACTGTACTTTGCATAGCTTAAAAAAAGAAGAAAGTATTTGTTTCTCTTGCCATTTTGAAATATCCACTCAATCTGAATAAATGTATTCGTATTCAGTTCCGTGCCTATCATAAGGAATATGTTATCAAAGGTTTTGCTTGGCCCCCTGCTCCTTTATTGAGGAATTAACAGGCCAGGGCAAACAGAGCGTGCTCTTCTTTAAACATCGCCTTCCTTTTTTGGCCAACTAATAAGGGATCCAAGCTTGCAACATTAAACCATCAAAACATTTTTCTCCAAGCAGCACATTTTCAAAAGGTCACTGTTTTTTTGGGGGGGGTTTTCCTTCCTGCTCTCTATGTGTTACCCCCCCACCAATCTTCCTCCCTTTGCTCCAAACTGATCTTAAGGCTGGCCGACCTATTAGTCCTGCCTGGCACAGCGATTGACAGCTATGCGCTCCATCATTAACTCCATAGTTGAAACATGTTGTGATAGCAAGTTTGCTGCTCTCTGATCCAGACGTGGGCGCTGGGCTCCAAGCTCACCATTTATTTCTTCTGACAGCTACATTCAACACATGATTAAAGCCTATAACTAGCCATATGAGTCGAAATTTTTCAGTGGTGGTAGGGGGTTGGGTTGGGTAGGGTAGGGTTGGGTAGGGTAGGGTGGGGTTGGGATGTTTGTGGGGGGCCATTAGCTCACAGTCCGCTGAAAAACAACAAAAAGCAGCGGTAGTAATTTACACTACCGTTCAAAAGTTTGGGGTCACCCAGACAATTTTGTGTTTTCCATGAAAAGTCACACTTTTATTGACCACCGTAAGTTGTAAAATGAATAGAAAATATAGTCAAGACATTTTTCTGGCCATTTTGAGCGTTTAATCGACCCCACAAATGTGATGCTCCAGAAACTCAATCTGCTCAAAGGAAGGTCAGTTTTATAGCTTCTCTAAAGAGCTCAACTGTTTTCAGCTGTGCTAACATGATTGTACAAGGGTTTTCTATTGCCGCTTTTCCACTACAAACGCGGCTGAGTCGGGCTGAGCCGTGCCGTGCTGAGTCGGGCTGAGCGGGGCTGTTGAAGTTGCATTTCGACTACAGCCGCACTGAACCGTGCTGGCTGGAAGTGGGTGGACACATTGGGTGGAGTTAGCGAAAGTGGGTGGACGTCAGGTGATGTCGTTAAGCAGCGCAAACAGTGGCATCAGTGATCTTTTAAGCGGTAGTCTCACGACCCGGATAGTAAACAATAAACATGGAGGACATGGAGTCGTTAGTGTTGCTGGTCTTGGTGCTGTGGCTTGTTGTCACCGACAACGCCAACAGATACTGGCAAGAGCGTATAGATGAGGCGAGGCGCATAAGGCTTCAGAAATTCTCGTAATTATTCTTCTTCCGGGTTTACGGTGTTTACAGATCCCAGCGTGCTCGCGGGGCGTGTGTGGGCATGTGAGGACACTCCTCCTCACCAATCAGTGCACAGGGGAGTGTCTGCTCATGCCCCCAGCCTCACTCGGCTCGCTTTGGCTCGCTTCAGCCCCACTCCAAAACCGTGCGAGTTTTAGGGGCTAAGCAGGGCTGAAGCGAGCCGAGTCGTGCTGGTTTTTGGTAGTCGAAACGCGAGCCGTGTCAGGCTGAAGTGAGCTGAAAAAGGGTAGTGGAAAAGGGCCATAATCATCCATTAGCCTTCTGAGGCAATGAGCAAACACATTGTACCATTAGAACACTGGAGTGAGAGTTGCTGGAAATGGGCCTCTATACACCTATGGAGATATTGCACCAAAAACCACACATTTGCAGCTAGAATAGTCATTTACCACATTAGCAATGTATAGAGTGGATTTCTGATTAGTTTAAAGTGATCTTCATTGAAAAGAAAAGTGCTTTTCTTTCAAAAATAAGGACATTTCAAACTTTTGAACAGTAGTGTATATAATAGGGATGGCGAAAACTAAAAAAAATCTCGACCGACCACCGAGCCTCATTAGCCGGTTAAAGTCGGTTAACCTATGAGTTTAAAATTCTAGAATTGGAATTATTAGAATCTATTCTCAATCTAACCGCGAGCATCCGCACATTCAGTCCCAGTCGCTGCCCTCCACTCACATTACCTTTTCTACAGCGCGAAACATTTAGGTGGGGTTTACATTAGACCGTATCAGCGGATCATCAGATTAACGTTTTTAAAAACGATTAGCGTGCACACAGCAACGCCAATACACGATTCGCATGCACACAGCAACGCCAATGCACGGATACGCTAATCACATGACTAATTAGATGGCACGTAAGTTGAAATGCAATGTGTAAATTTCTCCTCAGCGGCTCAGCTCCGCAGGCATCTTGCGCTCCAAATCACTCCGCCCTGAACAGCGAGTGCCCTCTGGAGGGTGCGCACTCCGGCCCTGCGCAGCTCACAGAGCGCGCGAGTGAAGCGCACGAGCAGTGATTCGGGACTGAGCCGCTGTGCGCATATCACTTACCACTTGCAAGTGGAAGGATGGCAAGCCTAAAGACAATCATAACTACACAATGGGCAGTATTTGCATCAGTATTTGCAGTATTTTCATACTTTTATACTCTTTAATGAAAGGTGATACAAGGCGGAAGTCCGCGCCGTTTTTCAGCAGTCGCGTCACATGACCAACGCCAGCGAATCAGGAAGGTGGATGTCACAGTGACGTTGTCCAATGACGACGTCAGCTAGAGCTCAGCACAGCGTATCCGCGTATCTCAATGTTTACACAGCACCGGACCAGACACGAACTGAGTTGAATACGTGGACCCTGGCGGATTCCCGTTTCCCGGCGTTTTAATGTGAACGGACAGTGCATCCGCAAAGAAAACGAGACAGATACGGTCTAATGTAAACTTGGCCTTAGTCAAACGCAGCACTGATGTCGAGGGGTTTGTATTGGAGCGGAGGACAAATGGCTCCAGCTTAGAGACAGTTTCAGTTGGCCATGATGGCGTTGAAAATAAAGTCAAGTGCTAGAAGAAGTACATAACATTCAGTGATGGGAATAATGGCGTTAAAATAAAGGCTGTTATAACGTCGGGTAATCTAATTAATTAGCTACAATCGTTATAACGCCGTTACCAATATCAACACGCCATTACTGCATGGTATTGAAGTTGCTCTGAAGCCGTCACCGACTTGGCTCACAGACATAAAAGCTGCGTTTGTCACTCCCCCTCCAGACACCGCTGTCATTACATTCTCTCCCCTTCCCTCCAAAAGTCGGCATCTGCGCCTTTAGTTTGTGTGGAGAGATATGATCTGCAATAACATGCATTGTTGGCTAAAGACCGAAACATACTTTCAGAATGCACTGGCTAAGACAGGACTAAACTCGATGTGCCTTCTAATTAGCCTAGTAAACTAGACCCACCCGCCTAGCGGCCAAAAATATTTTTGCCTACGAGTGGGTCTAGCCTCGCACCATATAAACAAAAACACCCCGGGCATCAAAAATCGTGCCCGCCAATCACAACGCAAGGTTTTTGTTTGGATTCTTTGGGCGGGCTTTTGCAGGAGTGACTACAAAGCTGCGCGACGCTGGAGAAAGCACAACAGGAAAGATGGCTACGGCTAGTGAACAGCGCGCGTTTGACTCCGCTTTGGAATCAGTTTTAGAAGAATTAGACTTGGAGTTTTCGTTGAAACATGAGCAGGAAGAGGCTCTCCGCTCATTCCTTTTCAAGAAGGACGTTTTTGCTGTTTTGCCGACCGGCTATGGCAAAAGTCTGATCTACCAGCTGGCTCCGCTCGTAGCCAAAAGGATGGGCTAGTTTGTGCAGTACGAAGAATTAATAAACAGCTTTGAAACATTACTTTTTGATTGTTTCTTATTTTCCCGTTAGTTTAAATTTAAGGGAAATTATTTCACCAAACACCACTAAATAAAAACTCTCAAAAACAGTTTAAGCAAACCCTTGAAAAACACTTGGAAAAAAAAATGAGTGTATGTGGTACAGACTCCAAACTTGTGGTCATTATCTCCAAACTTCTTAATATCTAGAACCTGTTTATTAATTAATACGCATTTTGAAAAATTATTTATTTCAAGGCCTCCCCCACTGCTTTCTGTCGCTCTGACTACGTCACAGTCCCTGTTGCGCTGATTGGTCAGAGCGTTGGCCTATACGCACAGAGACAGTTTGAAAGACAGCGGTTTGTTCCTCCTACCCCCTTCGGAAATGTCTACGGATCGAGGCCAGACTAAATATTCACATTTAGTCTGGCTTGCCAGGCTACCTTCTAATAATAAAAAAAAAAAAAAAAAAACAGAATAGTAATTTGTAAGCTAAAAAGCCTGTGTCTACACTTTTCTTTCGCCGAGTGGCAGCTGTCTTCAACTGGGGCGGGAGGGTGGGACATGACTGAATGGGTGTTTCTGATTTGTCAGCTGTCGTCCTTACACCGCATGGCATGCCCCAAGCGTTTACAACACAGAATTCCAGGTTCTCCGCTCCAAAATCGGCAGCTTCAAAACGATTGATTTTTTTTTTAAACCGACAACCAAAAAAAAAATTAACCGGTTGACGTTGATTCGGTCAACCATCGGTCAAACGGTCATCGGTTAACATCGCTAGGATATAAACGATTACCCATTACTGGTGGAAAATCTTTATTCCCTATGGACCCTTTTCAGTCACATGACCTTCGTAAACGCGACCGCCATTTTGGACATGTAGTGGACTTCGGCTCAAATCGGTTTGAATGCGACAAACATAAAAGAAAAAGGAGCGAGATGCAGAAAACTGTATTTACTAGTTTACTGTAATTATGATCTGGCAGCTATTTACACCGGATCCAGTGTAAATAGCTGCCGGAGCCAAGGTCCGGCTGGGCCGCGAGCGAGCGCGCTCCGGAACCTCGGACGTTGGCTCCGGCGGCTATTTACACTGGACCCGGTGTAAATAGCTGCCAGATCATAATTACAGTAAACTAGAATGGAATGTTAACAGCAATGTAATGCCTTTTCTGGCTAATTTTATTCGTCTTACCTCCAACAAAGTGGTCACTACATAAGCGTTGGTATGCCGCTATCCGTCTTCTCCGTCGGTCAGCATCTACCGGGATCCGATAAAATGATAACCCTTGCCTTGTTTGTTGATAGTTACTACATCCAGGTGCACAACAATATAGTGGCATGATGGAAGTCTTGCTGAAAATAAACACTTTCTTTGCTGCCGTTCCTCAATGTTGGCTGTGGTAAACTACTGGTAGTACACGTCCAAAATGGCGGCCGCGTTTGTCGTGACCTCACGTGAAAAGGGTCCATTGATACTGTCCACTTGATGGTAAAAATGATGACATACGAACTAGTGGAAGATCTTCAGCGGTTAATCATTTCGCTGATTGGAGACTCCAACTGTCGTTAGTAACCTCGTTACTTTCAGACGACATACAACGAACGTGCATGCGGACTAGACGAACATATCTGATGCCTATATGAAATGATGAGCCAAAGAACAATGCTTGAAAAGGTGCCTTTCCTCTAATGCTTGAGTAAATATCCACCTTACTGATTCTGCAAGGTCTTAATGTGCACTCATTAGCTGTGTGCCTGTGCAGGCCAGTTGGCTCCGATATGGAAACATGTACGCCGCCTTCGGCAATGTGACCTTGTGAAGGTAAATCAAGACCAGAGGGTTCTGGAGCGGGGAAAAAAAAAAAAAAAGAAAAAAAAAGCAGCACTCAATAATATTTTAGTTACATTCTGTAACAAACAGAACACACAGCTAAGCTGTATTTTCGAGGAAAAAGGGGGAAAAAAACCCTGCTAAGCAGTTACCTAAAAACCAAATGTTTCGACCATCTGTTCCGTTTTATGAATATGCAAGAACAGACAGGGGAACATCAAACAAGCCAGTGTACTATAATTAAAATTCTGATGTTCCACACTTGAAATGTCTCATTTAAGACCGAGGCAGACTTAGTAGGTTTTCAAAATAATGGTTTTCTAGTTAATGGAGGTCTTAAAGCTCAAGGGAAAAGGCGTTTTCGGATAGTTTCATAGTATCGAGCTGAAGGTGGACAAATCCTATTCGAATGCAATGTTGTCGTCGAATCACTAAACCTCGAGTCCGAGTCCAGTCTCAAGTCCAAGCCGTTCAAGAAAATATCAAGTCGAGTCCAAGAACCAGACTCCAACCGAACCATTTGGCGGTGACTCTTGCTGCCTTTAATGCTGTGTTCACACTTATACCGGTACGAAAGTGGTATAACTGTATCGATACTAAGTATACCGGTACAGTTTAGTGCATCTGTCCACACTAGCGAGAAATGTTTGCGGTTTTCTTTCATGGTAGTTGAAATACGCGTGCGCGAACTGTTTCCGTGGTTACCGAGTAATTTCCTTCCGAGAATATATGGCGGATTAGTTTAGCTGAATTAGGTGGTGTTTACGTTAGACCGTATCCGTCTCGTTTTCGTCGCGGATGCACTGTCCGTTCACATTAAAACGCCGGGAAACGACTCCACAGGCGGAACAACTTGAATCCGCCAGGGCCCACGTATTCAATCCAGTTCGTATCTGATCCGGTGCTGTGTAAACATTGAGGAACGAGGATACGATGTGCTGAGCTCTAGCTGACGTCGTCATTGGACAACGTCACTGTGACATCCACCTTCCTGATTCGCTGGCGTTGGGATCACACACACAGCGGCTCAGTCCCGAATCACTGCTCGTGCGCTTCACTGGCGCGCTCTGTGAGCTGCGCAGGGCCGGAGTGCGCACCCTCCAGAGGGCACTCGCTGTTCAGGGCGGAGTGATTTGGAGCGCAGGAGGAAGCGCTGAGCCGCACTGAGGTTTATTTACACATTTCAACCTCCTTCAGGCGCTTAAACTCAGTGAGAACATGAACATCACAGCCAGGTGTGTTTATCTGCTGGAGAAGGTGTTCGCTTGCCATCCTTCCACTTGCAAGTGGTGAGTGACTTGCGCATGCCCGATATGCACTGGGATCATGTGACGTGCCGTCTAATTAGTCATGTGATTAGCGTATCCGTGTATTGGCGTTGCTGTGTGCACGCGAATCGTGTATTGGCGTTGCTGTGTGCACGCGAATCGTTTTAAAAACGTTAATCTGATGATCCGCTGATACGGTCTAATGTAAACCCCACCTTAGTTGAGCTGCATATGAAAGAAGCGCAACAGCATGGGTTTGCTCTCTCTGTCTCACACACACACACACACACACACACACACACACAGAGAGAGAGTGCACTCATTTAAATAAAACCTAATAACTGTACACGACACAAACGTGTGAGAGTTTAAAGCCTGCCATGCCAACTGCTAGCCAAACTGGTACCCTGTATCAGTGCGTGTGCTTTTCGTTGTCAGTGTACAGTCTGTATTTCTGGTGGTCATTTATTCAGTCGAATCGTATAAAACGCGCGAGGCAGTTGAGAAAGAAACAAAGAAAACGAATCTCCGTTCTTCACTGTTTTATTCAGCGAAGACATCGATTGAGGTGTGTGACTTTGCGCATGATACTTGTATCGATACAGAGCCGCTTCATCCGTCCACGCTACAGCGAAGCGCTACAGTACCGGTACGAAACCCATACATTTGTGGGTTTCGTACCGATACAGTTATACCGCTACAGTACCGGTATAGTTGCTAGTGTGGACAGGTGTTGCGGTACGAAAGTAGTTTCATATCGGTACAAAATCCCTAGTGTGGACAGGGTATATGTGAAAGCATCTCTGCTGCTGTGTTGGACTAGCGTTACTGCTCGGCTGACCCATTCTAGTTAATAGGCTACAGATAAAAAGCTTGTTCATCGCTCAGCAAGCCCCGCCCACTATCAACAGGGACAATAACACGAGAGGCGCTCAACACTCGCTAGTTCATCGCTCAGCAAGCCCCGCTATCAACAGGGCAATGAACACAGCGTGTCACTGACTTCTCTGGGTGGAGTCTTTAATCATTGACGATTATGGCCCTTTTCCACTACCCTTTTTCAGCTCACTTCAGCCCGACACGGCTCGCGTTTCGACTACCTCAGAACAGCACGACTCAGCTCGCTTCAGCCCTGCTCAGCACCCAAAACTCGCACCGTTTTGGAGTGGGGCTGAAGAGAGCCAAAGCGAGCCGAGTGGGGCTAGGGGCGTGAGGAGACACTCCCCTGTGCACTGATTGGTGAGGAGGAGTGTCCTCACACGCCCACACACGCCCTGCGAGCACACTGGGATCTGTAAACACCGTAAACCCGGAAGAAGAAGAATTACGAATTACGAGAATTTCTGAAGCCTTATGCGCCTCGCCTCATCTATACACTCTTGCCAGTATCTGTTGGCATTGTCGGTGACAACAAGCCACAGCACCAAGACCAGCAACACTAACGACTCCATGTCCTCCATGTTTATTGTTTACTATCCGGGTCGTGAGACTACCGCTTAAAAGGTCACTGATGTCACTGTTTGCGCTGCCTAACGACATCACGTGACGTCCACCCACTTTCACTAACTCCACCCAATGTGTCCACCCACTTCCAGCCAGCGCGGTTCAGTGCGGTTGTAGTCGAAATGCAACTCCAACAGCCCCACTCAGCTCGACTCAGCTCGACTCAGCACGGCACGGCTCAGCCCAACTCAGCCGCGTTTGTAGTGGAAAAGCGGCATTTGTCATTGAAGTTCGAGGTTGTCCCCGTCGTCTCCTCGATAGTTCTTCTACATATGGAACACACAGCGGTGCATTTTTTTCCCCACTGCACGAGAAGTCTGTATGAGCAAAGCAGACAATCCTAGCAGCGTTCTCTCCAGGCATTTTAGCGCCATTAACGTTAGTTTGTTCCTGAACATGACGTATGAGCAGGTGAATGTGCATTCTATTGCACGAAATTAGTATAAAAGTTAATGTAAAAAAAATTACAAAAAATTCAAAAGTTGGTGCGCATGCGCCAGAGGTTAAAGACGCCGGTTTTTACAGCTCCGTAACTATCAGCAAAAAAAAGGTGAATTTTTACGACTTTTACTTAAACTAACAAGACATCCTTGTAAGTTGGACATTCAAGGACCACGGAGATCGTCTTCAAACTGTCATTTGCAATTTGAAGCGACTTGAAGCCAGTTTTGTCCCAACAACTAGTGATCGGCCTGGCGAGCCCGGCAGCGAGTCGTCTACACTTCTGTTTCACGCGGATTAACCGTAGTGGGCTTAAAAGGAGCCCCCGCGGCATGGTGTGTCCATCCCCACTCCTGCCAAATTTACATCGGATTCCGCTAATTAAATCTACCCAGGTAGGAATTGTGTGATCTCTAAATTCCCACACACCGTCGATACCATGCCTACTCGAGGACAAAAACAACTAAACAATGAGGACGTAGTCACTCTTGGTATCCTGAAAGAAATGCTAGATTAACAAAGGGCAAAATATGAGGACCTGTTGATGAGACAACAATCCACCTTTCAGTCTTTCATCGCAACAGTAATGGATACTAACAACAAAAGAATGGACAGTCTCATCCGCGAGGTGCAGGAAATAAAGGACAGTCTACAATTCTCCCTGGCGGAAATCCAAGACGGTAAAGCAAAACAACGTGACCAGAGCCACAATATCAAGGAAGTTGAGACGAAAATAGATCGTCTAGGAGCTGACATCAACACGATCCTTCATAAATCCGATTACTTGGAAAACCAGTCTCGTCGTAATAACATTCTGATCGGCGGCGTCCTGACGACAAACAAGAGAACTGGTACCAATGTGAACAGAAAGTCAGAGAAATCCTCAAGGACAAACTCAAGCTCGACCCACTTAAGATTGAAATCGAACGTTCTCGTCGTAATGGAAAATTCCAGGAAGACGGCCGGCCACGACCCATTGTTGCGAAACTTCTCCGATACAAAGACAAAGAAGCCATCATGCAGAGAGCAAAGTACCTCAAAGGATCGAACATCTACATCAACGAAGACTTTTCGGAAGCAGTACGCCAAAAGGGGAAAGAACTCCTCCTGGAAATGCGGGCAACAAGAGAGAGAGGAAACGTGGCATACTTACGGTACGATCAGCTGGTCGTGCACCCATCGAGAGACACACCAAGGAGGGCCAACACATGAAGAAACCAGACTTGACCAAGTCATCGCCGGTAATCAAACCTCATGAACTCCACTACTGAAAAACAGCCATCTCTACCTTCACAAATAAGTAACAGTGACCAGGGCCGTAACCAGGATTTTTCAAATACCGAGGTCAAACATTGCGATACATCTTATTTGCCAAAAAAAAAAAAAGTCCTAATATGGTGACTTTTCATACATTTTGGAAACGAGTCAAAATCACAAGCCCAACAAGATGAACATGTACATAGGTGAACATGTTTATTTTAACAATTTCAAAACTGCATGATCACAAAAGTATTTTGTGTGTGTGCGCGTGAGTGAGTGAGAGAGTTTGAGTGAGTGATGGAGTGTGAGTGAGAGTGTGAGTGAGAGTGAGTGTGTGAGTGAGAGAGAGTGAGTGAGTGAGAATGAGAGTGAGTGAGTGAGTGAGTGAGTGAGTGAGTGAGTGAGTGAGAGTGTGAGTGAGTGAGTGAGAGTTTGAGTGAGTGATGGAGTGTGAGTGAGTGAGAATGAGAGTGTGAGTGAGTGATGGAGTGTGAGTGAGTGAGAATGAGAGTGAGTGAGTGAGTGAGTGAGTGAGTGAGTGAGTGAGTGATGGAGTGTGAGTGAGTGAGTGAGTGAGTGAGTGATGGAGTGTGAGTGAGTGAGTGAGTGAGTGAGTGAGTGAGAGTTTGAGTGAGTGATGGAGTGTGAGTGAGTGAGTGAGTGAGTGAGTGAGTGAGTGAGTGAGTGAGTGAGAGAGTTTGAGTGAGTGATGGAGTGTGAGTGAGTGAGTGAGTGAGTGAGTGAGTGAGTGAGTGAGAGTTTGAGTGAGTGATGGAGTGTGAGTGAGTGAGTGAGAATGAGTGAGTGAGTGAGTGAGTGAGTGAGTGAGTGAGTGAGTGATGGAGTGTGAGTGAGTGAGAATGAGAGTGTGAGTGAGTGAGTGAGTGAGTGAGTGAGTGAGTGAGTGAGGGAGTGTGAGTGAGTGAGTGAGTGAGTGAGTGAGTGAGTGAGAGTTTGAGTGAGTGAGTGAGTGAGTGAGTGAGTGAGTGAGAGTTTGAGTGAGTGATGGAGTGTGAGTGAGTGAGTGAGAATGAGTGTGAGTGAGTGAGTGAGTGAGTGAGTGAGTGAGTGAGGGAGTGAGAGTGAGTGAGTGAGTGAGCGAGTGAGTGAGTGAGTGAGAGTTTGAGTGAGTGATGGAGTGTGAGTGAGTGAGTGAGTGAGTGAGAATGAGTGAGTGAGTGAGTGAGTGAGTGAGTGAGTGAGTTTGAGTGAGTGATGGAGTGTGAGTGAGTGAGTGAGTGAGTGAGTGAGTGAGTGAGTGAGTGAGTGAGTGATGGAGTGTGAGTGAGTGAGTGAGTGAGTGAGTGAGTGAGTGAGTGAGTGAGTGAGAGTTTGAGTGAGTGATGGAGTGTGAGTGAGTGAGTGAGTGAGTGAGTGAGTGAGTGAGTTTGAGTGAGTGATGGAGTGTGAGTGAGTGAGTGAGTGAGTGAGTGAGTGAGTGAGTGAGTGAGGAGTGAGTGAGTGAGTGAGTGAGTGAGTGTGAGTGAGTGAGTGAGTGAGTGAGTGAGAGTTTGAGTGAGTGATGGAGTGTGAGTGAGTGAGTGAGAGAGTTTGAGTGAGTGATGGAGTGTGAGTGAGTGAGTGAGTGAGTGAGTGAGTGAGTGAGTGAGTGAGTGATGGAGTGTGAGTGAGTGAGTGAGTGAGTGAGAGTTTGAGTGAGTGATGGAGTGTGAGTGAGTGAGTGAGTGAGTGAGAGTTTGAGTGAGTGATGGAGTGTGAGTGAGTGAGTGAGTGTGAGTGAGTGAGTGAGAGTTTGAGTGAGTGATGGAGTGTGAGTGAGTGAGTGAGTGAGTGAGTGAGTGAGTGAGAGAGTTTGAGTGAGTGATGGAGTGTGAGTGAGTGAGTGAGTGAGTGAGTGAGTGAGTGTGAGTGAGTGAGTGAGTGAGAGTTTGAGTGAGTGATGGAGTGTGAGTGAGTGAGTGAGTGAGTGAGAGAGTTTGAGTGAGTGATGGAGTGTGAGTGAGTGAGTGAGTGAGTGAGTGAGTGAGTGATGGAGTGTGAGTGAGTGAGTGAGTGAGAGTTTGAGTGAGTGATGGAGTGTGAGTGAGTGAGTGAGTGAGTGAGTGAGTGAGTGATGGAGTGTGAGTGAGTGAGTGAGTGAGTGAGTGAGTGAGAGTTTGAGTGAGTGATGGAGTGTGAGTGAGTGAGTGAGTGAGTGAGTGAGTGAGTGAGTGAGAGTGTGAGTGAGTGAGTGAGTGAGTGAGTGAGTGAGTGAGTGAGTGAGTGAGTGACAATGCAATCAAGCCGAGCCTGAATAGACTTCAATTGCTTTTTAAAAAATATCTGCCCTTTTCAATAGCAAAATACTAGACGGTTATTGGACAAAACCGACTAAAACGCTCCATTGGGAGACTGAGCCTCACTGGGGATGGGAGTCAATAAGAGGGGCGGGACAAGACTTCCCGAGAGGAGGCTCATCTCAGCTGGTGATCAGAGGAGGAGCTGTGAACGCGGCTGGGCTCTTCATGATTGACAGAAAGCAGTCAGAGGTGGTACATCATGTTGTAAATAAAATGTGAACATAAGTTTGCTGCCCGTTTTCATTTCCGTTCGAAAATACAACCAATGATCAAAACAATAGTGTCTTGTGTTCACGTTAGCCTATAGTCTGGTAAGTTAGCAAAATAGCTCAAGTCTCGTCAGCACCCAATAACTTCATAAACAACAGGTCACGACTGTCCAGCCTTTTCTGATCTGAAACGCACCAAATCAAATCGAGACGAGAGAATAAAAGAGTTTGTGCCGCCTGGAAAACGAAAATCCTATCTAGCTAAGTGGCTTCCACTGTTGTTGCTTGAAATGCTAATTAAAATTGCACTGTTAACGATCATAAGCATTCCGGCACATAACTGTCAGTGACCGGCAAAATTAACTCACCTTCTTCCCTCTTTCTTTTTCTCTCACTTGTTGACTTTCCAGAGCTGAGTTTAGTTTGTTTTAGTGTAGTAGACTTCTTCATCTTATGTCAATTTTCAGATTCCACGACTAATTGACAAACTGCCTGGCTGCGGAGTCGGACCTTGATGAGAACACTTCTCAGCTCTTGTATATCCCGTGGTGCTTAGCTGACTATCGCGAGGCTGCCTGATATGAAATGTTTCCAATGTCGGATATTTCAGCTTCGTTTAAAAATGATTATGTGGACTTTATTTTTAGACAAACAAATGAGAACAGGGGGATGCAAGCTGAATTTAGAATTTTCCACCGATCAAAGTCAGAACGATTCTCATCATATATTAAATTTCACATTTCTGAGTGAAAAAAAAAATACCGTGGGAAAAAAATGCTGAGGACATGACCTCGGTGTCCTCAATGGTAGTTACGGCCCTGATAGTGACTTAAGTACCTTAGTTTTTAACCCCTTTGACTTAAATGAAGGGGCGGCATGGTGGTGTAGTGGTTAGCGCTGTTGCCTCACAGCAAGAAGGTCTGGGTTCGAGCCCCGTGGCCGGCGAGGGCCTTTCTGTGTGGAGTTTGCATGTTCTCCCCGTGTCCGCGTGGGTTTCCTCCGGGTGCTCCGGTTTCCCCCACAGTCCAAAGACATGCAGGTTAGGTTAACTGGTGACTCTAAATTGAGCGTAGGTGTGAATGTGAGTGTGAATGGTTGTCTGTGTCTATGTGTCAGCCCTGTGATGACCTGGCGACTTGTCCAGGGTGTACCCCGCCTTTCGCCCGTAGTCAGCTGGGATAGGCTCCAGCTTGCCTGCGACCCTGTAGAACAGGATAAAGCGGCTAGAGATAATGAGATGAGATGAGATAATAACTACTATAGTTCTTCAAAGAGCACCGCACAGCATTACAACACTGACTCATTCATCAATACATGCAAATCAAGAAAAAGCAATTCTCTCTCTATGTTTCGTTTAAATGTAAGGAGCCTTCCGCGCCACTTCGAGGAGCTCAATGAATACCTATACTCTATAAAACATAGGTTCTCAGTAATTGCTCTCACAGAGTCTTGGCTAACTGAAAATACAATCCACAATTATAACATACCCGGGTACAAAAGCATTCATCACTGTGGACCAGGGGTGGGCAATTATTTTTTCCGTGGGGCCACATGAGAAACAGAAAATTTTGTGGAGGGCCGGACCAAAAGGCTGAACTAAATTCTGCATAATATTAATTGTATTTCTTTATATAAAGCAGTAAATAACATTGTTTTTACAAGCTGCTAAGACTGGTAAGAGTATGGAAAAAATGAGGTTGCCTTACAAAAAATGTCATTTATTCAATCAAATTTCCCAAAACAATGGTTAACAAAATGTGAACGTTTGTACCAATTTTTTTTTCCAGTCACATTCACCCCAAAACACAATAAAGACATCACAATATTGTCTTTCTACTCCAAATATCAAGCAAGATACATCATATTATAATAATGATGCCCGCATTTGTAGTCTAATCACCTCATTTGGTGTTTTTTATTTGCTCAGTGAGAGAAATCTCGTCTCTGTTGGTCTTTAACGAGTGCATCAGAGTCAGGTTGAATGTCTGAGGTGGAGATGCGAAGCACAGCTGAGAGATGATCATCAGTCGATTCGGTGTAGGAATCAGATCTACAGATCGGCTCGGGCTCCGGCGCCTGCTGGTGACGTCACGCGATGTGATTGGCTGGACCGTTTGAAGGATGACGTACAAGTTTGTGGTTGGTCTGGACAAATTACGGAAGTAGTTATCGCGGGATTAGGTTTCGTGGGATTTCATGTCATGTTCATGTCGCGCGCATTGCGTTTTTGTTGAACACAACTTCAAAATAAAAGCAATGCACATTCAGTCCATGCATGAGGTAAAATTAGAAAATACATTTATTTTGTAATTTCTAATTAACCTTACGCGGGCCGGTCAGAATGAACCAAAGGGCCGGATGCGGCCCGCGGGCCGGGAAATGCCCAGGTCTGCTGTAGACTGATCAAGGTAAGTGGAGGGGTTTCTCTATACATAATAAATGATTTCTTATATAGAAAGAAACGGCTTGGAATTTGTAATCAATGAATCGGGCACACAGTGTATGTTTGTTGAACTATTTTCAAATGGTAATGAGGGGGAAAAAAAAAAAAAAAAAAAAATCGGCATTGGCTGCGTATACCGTCCTCCTAATACAGACATTCAACAATTTAATAACCAATTGACAGAACGCCTGAATAACAAACAAAGAAAAGAGTACCTGCTACATTCTTGGAGACTATAACATAGACTTACTTAAAACCTCGCATTCCCCTACTGCTCATCACATTAATAACATTTTCTCTAACTTCTTTTTCCCTCTTGTATACAAGCCTACCAGGATTACCCCACACTCTGCTACCTTAATTGATAACATATACACAAACACACTTAACATCGACTACACTAGGGCTGTGTACCGGTACTGTACCGTGAAAATCGATTCGGTACAGGTCCAAAATACCGGATCATGAAGTACCGGTACTCATCTCATCATCTCTAGCCGCTTTATCCTGTTCTACAGGGTCGCAGGCAAGCTGGAGCCTATCCCAGCTGACTACGGGCGAAAGGCGGGGTACACCCTGGACAAGTCGCCAGGTCATCACAGGGCTGACACATAGACACAGACAACCATTCACACTCACATTCACACCTACGGTCAATTTAGAGTCACCAGTTAACCTAACCTGCATGTCTTTGGACTGTGGGGGAAACCGGAGCACCCGGAGGAAACCCACGCGGACACGGGGAGAACATGCAAACTCCGCACAGAAAGGCCCTCGCCGGCCACGGGGCTCGAACCCGGACCTTCTTGCTGTGAGGCGACAGCGCTAACCACTATACCACCGTGCCGCCCAGTACCCGTACTGTACCGATATAAATTTATACCAAGTATATGCTTATTTTGTGATTGAAGATGCGTAAATCCTACCACAAAGACGAAAATTTAGCACTGGAAAAGACGTAAAATGCCGCGCTGAAACTTGAAATCAGAGCCATCTTTGATTTGAGATCCTCTCGCCACAGTCTCACGAGACATTGCGAGAGTTTGGCTGATCCAGCGTTCTGATTGGTCAAAAAGACTCAAAATCAGGTCAGCCATTTTTCCTTTGCTGGCATTGGCAGTCTTTGCTGGTTTGTGTAATTTTGCCGCGTAAGTTAAAGGCCGCGGACTGCGCGTAGTCTATTGAGGTATTTCACCTGACGTCACAGGGTCACGTGACGCCCCGGTGTCCAACATTTTGGACGGCAAGCTAGCTAATGTCAACAACAGTAGCTGGTATGTTACTGTAGCAATGTTTACGTTCAGTCATTTGGATGACTGTTAAAACCTTTCAGTCCCAAGTTTTTCCTTTACTGGATTTATTAGTTTACTAAGCCAGCCCGCCCCGGAGCGCCAGCCAGCCGGCCGGCCGGCCCGCCCGCCCCGGAGCGCCAGCCAGCCGGCCGGCCGGCCCGCCCCGGAGCGCCAGCCAGCCGGCCGGCCGGCCCGCCCCGGAGCGCCAGCCAGCCGGCCGGCCCGCCCCGGAGCGCCAGCCAGCCGGCCGGCCCGCCCCGGAGCGCCAGCCAGCCGGCCGGCCCGCCCCGGAGCGCCAGCCAGCCGGCCGGCCCGCCCCGGAGCGCCAGCCAGCCGGCCGGCCCGCCCCGGAGCGTTAGCCAGCCGGCCGGCCCGCCCTGGAGCGCTAGCCAGCCGGCCGGCCCGCCCTGGAGCGCTAGCTAGCTAGCGCCCCGGAGCGCTAGCTAGCTAGCGCCAGCCAGCCCGCCCCGGAGCGCGCTCAGTAAACTAGTAAATACAGTAAAGGAAAAACTTATAACGGGCCATGTCTCAACAGACTAAGAAGTTATTTCAATGACATTTAATAACATTTTGTTTATCCTGAGGACCGAAAGTAAATGAAAATGTGAACAAACCTTAGCTGTCAGTGAACAATCCTGGTGGAAGCAGGTAAACGTCGTTCTCTAAGCCTGCCAACCTCAATTTTTGCAAATACCTCTCCCTCTGCTCGCCCTGTAAATGCCCTACGTCGCTGGATAGTGAAGGTGTTTTCTGCATCTCGCTCCTTTTTCTTTTATGTTTTTCGTTTGTCGCCTTCCTCGCATTCAAACTGATTCGAGCCGTGCCGTCCAAAATGGCAGCATCACATGACTTGGTCACGTGAGTGAAATACCTCAATAGTACTCTAGTGTAGTCACTTCTCGCTGTGAGACAACTTATGACTTTTTGTCCCAAGTTAACTAAGTGTGAGAGTGAGAGGGTGACTGAGAAGTGAGGTAGGAAACCTAGTTATGTTCGGTTTTCTTTGAATAAAGATACTGACAAGTTGTCAACAGTTTATTAATGTTTCTGTCATTATTGAAGAAGTTCAGAAGAATTTGTCAAATTGTTCAGGTACAGGTCTGGACCTGTACCTAAACCTCTGTACCGGTACCTGATGTTACGTTTAGGTACGCAGCCCTAGACTATACATCTGGGATTATGGTAAGAGGTATATCGGATCACTTTCCGATATTCCTTATATCTGGTTTAGTGGAACCGACTAGGAAGACAGACAAAATATCTTACCGTCTCATTAACAAGACAAACATTCAGAAATTTACAGAATCCCTATCAGGTATAGTTTGGGACAACATACTTAGCGAGGCGGACACAGAGAAAGCTTACAATCAGTTTCTTGAAACGTACGGATCTTTATATGAAAAATGTTTTCCTAAGAAAAACGCAAAAATTTTCAACCATTCTCGAAAAAAAAAAAAACTTGGTTAAGTAGCGGAATATTGAAATAAATACGCAGAAAAAACAAACTTTATGCTAAGTACCGTACATCAAGAACCCTACACCCCTTAACCACAGTGTCTACACAAAGTACCGAAATCATCTCCTTAGAACTGAGCAATTCCAGCGTTATAGACGTGACACTTGAACTCAAAATGGCAACAAATGACCCAGTGCATGTTTTATTGTCTCCCAGTATTTAAACAGGTGTTGCATATTTTAAGGCTGTACCATACTGGAAAAGTGATAGAACAAGAACAATTCCCATAGTACATCTAGGGCATGCCAGAAAACGCCAATAAAAGATGCGTTATGGATGTGACAGAAAAAGTATCACTTTTCTTGGGTGACTGTACATTTTTATCAAACTCTGTGAAATTGTAAACCTAATGTCGAAATGGAGATATCCATTTGATAGAGGGGTCCAAGGTGAATATTAAAAAATCTCTGTTTAAAATATTTTGTATTTCATGCAGAGTTTCGGAAGGAAAAGTCAGCGTTATGGATGTGACGAAATTCCGTTATGGATGTGACGTGTCTGAAATAGACATGGCATATGTTTAGAAAATCAGCAATTTAACCACCATAGCCCTTTGAAAAACTCTCTAAATATCAGCTAAAACTATCAAAGTTCTTAAATAATATTTAGGATGGCTATTGTTTTGCTGTTTTGTGGATTTTAGCATACGTTTCTGTGGCTTGTGGCAATAATATAGAATTGTACATGATCAAAGTTGATTTTAGCTTGGGTTTTACATTATAAGAAAGAAAGACTGACAGTGACATATTAGGTTGGTTACAAATTGGTTCAGCTTGTTCACATCTGTAAAATACAGGCCTAGGTGATATCTCTGGGAGTGGTTTTGATGTATTACATGTTGCTTTATTTTTGCATGGTGAGGTTGACATTTACATGGAATTGCCCAACTGCAAAGAAAGGATACTATCACAGAAAGTTTACTGAAGCCGCTTCTAATATAAAACAAACATGGAGAATGATAAATGACGTCTTAAATCGTGACAAAATAAAAACACCCGGTCCAAACAAAATTCAAATTGGAAATAAAACTACTGAAAATAAAGAACTGTGATGAATTCAATGATTTTTTTTGTCAATATTGGGCCTTCACTTGAAAGCAAAACACAAAAAGGACCACAAGACCCTCTGAACTACATTACCTTACAAGGAGAATCTAATTTATCGACCTTTATACCGCCAACTAATGCCGAAATCACAGACATCGTCAAAAACCTAAAAGATTCAGCTGCTGGGCATGATGAAATAAGTTCTAAAACTTTCCCTGCCCTATATCATTGCCCCTCTTACACACATTCTTACTCTTTCCTTGCAAAATGGAGTTGTTCCTCACTCACTAAAAGTTGCAAAGGTAACTCCCATCTTTAAAAGTAGTGATCCACTTAATATCAACAATTATCGATCCATCTCTGTCCTCCCCTGTATATCTAAAGTTCTCGAAAAACGAATATATAACCGTCTTCTGAAACAGTTAGATCATAATAACATCCTATACAAACACCAATATGGCTTCAGAAAGGGCTAGTCCACCTCTATGGCACTGATTCAGTTCACGGACAAAATTTCTTCAGCTATAAACAACAAAGAGTACACCACTGGGATTTTTCTCGATTTATCTAAAGCATTCGACACAGTAAATCATTCTATTCCACTAAGCAAATTAAAACGATATGGCATAAATGACTCTGCATTAAAATGGTTCTCTTCTTATCTATCTGATAGACAACAATATGCAACAATTAACAACACTAAATCTACACTTAAAACAGTACAATGCGGAGTACCACAGGGATCAATTTTAGGACCTTTACTATTTCTAATTTACATCAATGACCTTGCACAAGCTTCCACAATCATCTTCTCATCTCATTATCTCTAGCCGCTTTATCCTGTTCTACAGGGTCGCAGGCAAGCTGGAGCCTATCCCAGCTGACTACGGGCGAAAGGCGGGGTACACCCTGGACAAGTCGCCAGGTCATCACAGGGCCGACACATAGACACAGACAACCATTCACACTCACATTCACACCTACGCTCAATTTAGAGTCACCAGTTAACCTAACCTGCATGTCTTTGGACTGTGGGGGAAACCGGAGCACCCGGAGGAAACCCACGGGGACACGGGGAGAACATACAAACTCCACACAGAAAGGCCCTCGCCGGCCCCGGGGCTCGAACCCAGGACCTTCTTGCTGTGAGGCGACAGCGCTAACCACTACACCACCGTGCCGCCCCCACAATCATCTTCTTTATCTTATTTGCAGATGACTCCAATCTTTTCCTTTCACACTCAAACTTTAATACTCTAATAAAACTAGCCAATCAAGAATTAGAAAAAAGTTGTTATCTGGTTCGAGGCTACCAAATTATCTGTTAATGCCAAAAAAACATACTTCCTTATTTTCTGTAATAAAAATAAAACCTACAATAGAAATAACGCAAAAATCTTACTAAAAAGTATGCCTCTTTCTCAAGAGTGTCTTGGGCGTAATAATAGATGGCAAACTGACCTGGAAACCACATATAGCCATGCTATGTCATAAAATATCTAAAACTATTGAACTTATGGGAAAAATCAAACATCATCTCACTCAACAAACCATTATCACCATATATAATAGCTTAATATACCTATATCTGACCTACGGAAATATCGTATGGGGATGTGCCTACAAAACTACACTACAGCCCCTAATACTACTCCAAAAAATATTTGTTCGTATGGCCACCGGATCCAGTTTTTATGCCCATTCTTTACCTCTATTTACGAAGCTTAAGAGTTTAAATATTATTGATATCAATAGGGGCGGCACAGTGGTGTAGTGGTTAGCGCTGTCGCCTCACAGCAAGAAGGTCCGGGTTCGAGCCCCGTGGCCGGCGAGGGCCTTTCTGTGCGGGGTTTGCATGTTCTCCCCGTGTCCGCGTGGGTTTCCTCCGGGTGCTCCGGTTTCCCCCACAGTCCAAAGACATGCAGGTTAGGTTAACTGGTGACTCTAAATTGACCGTAGGTGTGAATGTGAGTGTGAATGGTTGTCTGTGTCGGCCCTGTGATGACCTGGCGACTTGTCCAGGGTGTACCCCGCCTCTCGCCCATAGTCAGCTGGGATAGGCTCCAGCTTGCCTGCGACCCTGTAGGACAGGATAAAGCCGCTAGAGATAATGAGAGATGAGATGAGACGATACGATATCAATAGACTTCAGCTAAATATCTTCACTTTCCAATTTCTTAGAAATTCTCTTCCAGACACGTTTGATAGTTTTTTAAATCTTAATTCCCAATTTCATGCTTACCAAACTCAACAAAGCGACCAACTACATATCCCCCTAGTGCGAACATCCCTAGGTCAAAAGAGTTCAATACAAATGTGTAATTGAATGGAATAACCTCCCCCTCCACCTTAAAAGTTTTACATCCATGATTAGTTTTAAACGTAATCTCAAAAACCAACTATTTTCATTCCCCAGCCACACTTGACCTTTATCTTTAAATATAGTTCAGTCTTGGATCAAATTGTAAAATATTACACTACACCATGCACCAGGCTTCTGTTATTAGTACAATATTTATTCACCATTCGAAATCAATCAATTATACTTTTTTTTTAGTTTATGTATAGATCCTAGGTTACATTTTATTCGTTTCTTATTTTCACTCGTTAACTTACATTTTGTTATCTGCAATTGGCATTGTTTATATTTATTTCAGTTATGATACCAGTTACAGTTTAATGTATAATTTTGTTACCAATTATTATTATTATTATTATTATTATTATCATCATCATCATCATCATCTTTGTTATTATTTGTTATTATTTACTATTGTTAATATAGTTATTCTCTAATTTGTTAAATTTGTATTAATTACTTGTTAATTTAAATGGGGGAAGACTTAGAACAAGCCATTGTGCTTTTTTTCTTCCCCCAGCACGTTTTCTGTTTTTGTTCCATTTGTTTTCTTGTAAATCTCTTTTATCATGTGCAAATACATAAATAAATAAAAATGTAGATATAAATATCTTATAAAGAAAAAATCTGAGCCCTCGTCTACAATTTACAAGTCCAAATGCAGTTAACGCACGAGTCCGAGACGGAGTCCAAGTCCGAGTCATCAGTGCTCAAGTCCAAGTCAAGTCACGAGTTCTTAAAATTAGGGCACGAGTTGTACTCGAGTCCAAGTTCTAGACTCGAGTACTACAAGCCTATTCAAATGAAGAGTAGAAAAGTGCTGGGACCACTTATAGCCCTTTTTGACCAACAGTTAATGGGTTCTTGAACGGTTCTGTTCAGGATTCTTTGAACCTTGGTGCCAGCTAGCGAACCGGCCCATATTTTCACCAGTTTTGAGCAGAACCATGGTAATCAAGGATGCGTCATGAACAGAGTGTTGCACAATGCACAACAGAAGTAAACGGTCCTAGCAAGATGGCAGAGCGCATTGATTACCTGTGAGCTTTTGTTCTGTTATTGCAGATATTTATGCTCGGTCCATTTTTTTCTTCTGAAGATGTATCCTTTTCCACTGCGTTCTCCAATGCTGTACTCCGTTCCCTCTCCAAACTAATGAGGCACCCACTGATACAGTTCGTGCTGGAAAAACCAGCTATATTTTGGTTCCAGCTGGGAACCAACTTTTCAGGTTCCAAACCAGTTCATTTTTGGTCGAAATGCTCTGAATGGTTCAAAATTTGGTGCATGAACAAGAGCAGAATCCATTCCCTGTAGGTCAAAACGGGTAGTTAGAGTAGAAAGTAGGAGCCCACTCAATTCCCGGAAGAAGAGAAAAGAGCTAATGCCACTAAAAGAAGAGGCGAAAGGAACCGATGTCACAAACAGTGGAAGGGAGTCAATTCCAGGAGGCTCAGGAAGAAACCGAGGTCTGGAAGAGGTTAAAAAAGCAAAGACCAGGAAGAGTGGAAGGGAGCCAAGTCCTGGAGGAGAAGAAAGGAACTAAGATCCAGGACAGGTGCAAGGAGCTGAGGCAAGAAAGAGATGATAGAAATTGGGTGCTGGCACAGTAGACTGAAGTCAAGCCCTGAAGAGAGAAAAAAAAAAAACCTGAGCTCTAAAGACGACAAAGGAGCTGAGCACTGGTCGAGGAGAAAGGAGCTAAGTTCTGGGAGAGGATAAAGGAGATGAGTCCTGGGAGAGGACAAAAGAACAGAGCCCTGGAACGGAAGAAAGGAGCCAAACCCTAGAATTGAGCAAAAATGCTGAGCTCTGGAGGACATGAAAGGAACGGAGCCCTGGAAGAGGAGAAAGGAGCCAAATCATAGAAAAGAAGAAAGGAGCAAAGCCCTGGAAGAGAAGAAAGGAGCCTAGTCCTGGGACAGGAGGGGAAAAAAAAAGCCAGGCCCCAAAACAGAAGAAAGAAGCCAATCTGTGGAAGAAGAGAAAGGAGCCAAAACGTGAGGAAAGAATAGGAGCCAAGAAGAGCAAAAAGAAGCTGAGGTCAGAAAAGGGTAAAAGCAGCAAGGGCTATGAAGGGTAGAAAGGAATTAAGGCCTGGAAGAGGACAAACAAGCCAAGGCTAGGAAGAGGAAAAAAGAATCAAGCCCTGAAAAGGAGAGAAGAGCCAGGCCCTGGAAGACACACTGCAAAAAATGATATCTTAGCAAGTGAAAATATCTTGAATAGTTGAAACGATCTAGCATTTCCTTTTAGAAGAATACAAGACACCGATTCTGAGACTATTAAACCTCGTTCTAGATTGCAACCAACTTATTCCAAGATATCTTGTCAAGTAAAATTATCTGTCCATGCAGCAAGATAACTTCACTAGTATTAAGTCATTTTCTCCTCAAATTCAGTTTTCAATTTTTTGCAGTGCAGTAAAGGATCCAAAGTCCTGGAAGACAGTCGAGGAGCTGAGTCCTGGAAGAGAAGAAATGAGGCAAAGTGTAGAAAAGGAAAAAGGAGTCAAGCCCTGAAAAAGGAGAATGGAACCAAGCCCTGGAAGACAGTAACGAAGCTGAGCCCCAGAACAGGAGAAACGACCCATGTACTGGACAGGGTTTTCCAGAAAATTTGAAGTAGCCGGCTTAAAGGAAAAAAAAAAAGGAAGGAGTAGGCAGTACTGGAATTTGCAGCGGTAAAGCCACTGTAGCAGGGTTTGGGGGCATGCCCCTCAGAAAATTTTGAAATGTACATGCCTTCTGGTGCATTCTCAGCTAATAAATTACTAACCATTTCCCTGTCCAATACTTGCAAAATTTGTATGAAATTTCCCTCCAGATGTGTGTGTGCTTGGCTTTCTCAGTTACCCTCTGTAGTACGCTGCCTGGCTCTGTAACATAACTACATACGCTACAGTGTGGTCCAGCTCAGCCAATCAGAGTACGAGAATCGATCAACAAATTTGGCGTCGCTTCCTGTCATGAGAGACCTGGATCGAAGACAATTTCGTGGTGAAATAATTGGATTTGCAGCAAATTATGGGCAGCGGAGATGGTATAAAAATCACTTGAACACTGAAAGGCAAATTTGTATTTTTTTCTGGGATCGAGTAGCCGGCGCAGACCGTCTGTGTACGGTAAGTGGAGAAAACTGCCGGTCACCGGCGCTTGTGGACAATCTGTGACCGGAAAAGAGGGAAAGTCATAAAGTACTACTTATGAAACATCCTTTAGAGATTGTAGCGAACTGTATTCTCCTGGAATTCCAGCTACAGATGATTAATGAAGCCTTAGGTGGGGTTTACATTAGACCATATCAGCGGATCATCAGATTAACGTTTTTAAAACGATTAGTGTGCACACAGCAACGCCAATACACGATTCGCGTGCACACAGCAACGCCAATACACGGATACGCTCGGCTCCGCAGGCATCCTGCGCTCCAAATCACTCCGCCCTGAACAGCGAGTGCCCTCTGGAGGGTGCGCACTCCGGCCCTACGCAGCTCACAGAGCGTGCGAGTGGAGCGCACGAGCAGTGATTTGGGACTGAGCCGCTGTGTGTGTGATCTCAGTGTATGTCGGGCATGCGCGTCACTTACCACTTGCAAGTGGAAGGATGGCAAGCCTAAAGACAATCATAACTACACAATGGGCAGTATTTGCATCAGTATTTTCATACTTTTATACTCTTTAATGAAAGGTGATACAAGGCGGAAGTCTGCGCCGTTTTTCAGCAGTCGCGTCACATGACCAACGCCAGCGAATCAGGAAGGTGGATGTCACAGTGACGTTGTCCAATGACGACGCCAGCTAGAGCTCAGCACAGCGTATCCGCGTATCCGCAATGTTTACACAGCACCGGAGCTGACACGATCTGGATTGAATACGTGGACCCTGGCGGATTCCCGTTTCCCGGCGTTTTAATGTAAACGGACAGTGCATCCGCGAAGAAAACGAGACAGATACGGTCTAATGTAAACTTGGCCTTAGTCAGTGTGGGTCTTCAAATCAGGACCCCTGGATTTCTGGATTTGACCAAACTGAACAATTAAAATTTGGCCCATGCCTTACATGTACACGTTATCCTACAGGCCCTGTGATGGTCTGCACTGTAAAAAAAATAGTTGAGAATACTTGAAATTTCAAGGCAACAGTCTGCATTCAGAATTTTATGTTTTGCCAACGATGTGCCCATGATAATCCAAACTATGATAAAACTGTTATCTTTATTAAGAATTCTTAATTAAGTCAATTTTCAATTCCTCATTCTGCCAACATAGATTTCTCTTTTTGCTGAACAGTGGCATTCACAGTAGTGCAAAAAGGCAATTGAGGTTATCACAATTTTTGGGGGGCTTTTTTCACCTCTATTTGGATAGGACAACGTAGAGACAGGAAATGAGCGGGAGAGAGAGAGAGAGAGACGGGGAGGGATCGGGAAATGACCTCGGGTCAGAACCGAACCCGGGTCCCCGGTATGGCGCCTTATCCACCTGAGCCACGACGCCCCCACAATTTATCATTAAACTATACATGCCTTTTTTCATTGTTCTACACAATTACAAAACTTCAATATTGAAATAAAGTTTTTAAAACCCACGTCGTGGGTATGGCGTCGTGGCTCAGGTGGATAAGGTGCCATACCATAAATCCGGGGACCCGGGTTCGATTCCGACCCGAGGTCATTTCCCGATCTCTCCCGCTCATTTCCTGTCTCTACACTGTCCTATCCAAATAAAGGTTAAAAAAGCCCCCCAAAAAAGTCTGATAACCTCAATTGCCTTTTTGCACTACTGTGAATGCCACTGTTCAGCAAAAAGAGAAATCTATGTTGGCAGAATGAGGAATTGAAAATTGACTTAATTAAGAATTCTTAATAAAGATAACAGTTTTATCATAGTTTGGATTATCATGGGCACATCATTGGCAAAACATAAAATTCTTAATGCAGACTATTGCCTTGAAATTTCAAGTATTCTCAACTATTCTTTTTTTACAGTGTGGCGACTTGTCCAGGGTGTACTCTGTCTCTCGGACATAGTCAGCTGGGATAGGCTCTAGGTTGCCCGTGACCCTGCACAGGATAAGTGGGGGGGATGGATGGATGGATGGATGGATGGATGATTCTACAGAATACAGCCGTGTTAGAAGGATGACTGAGCTGACTGGTCAGGCATTTGTTATGTAGATGTCCCTTACTGGCAATGATGAAAAAAACTTGACCAAACTACAAACCATACATTCCAAACCAGAAGACTTGCAAATTTTCCCATGCTCAACAGGCTGTTAGAGGAGTAGCCTAGCTCGTCTCATAGCTCACCCGAGTGTGGCAGCAAATGCCAAAGCAGCCAGCAGGAGCCTGCTGGCATAATGGCTGGGGCTAACTATCTAATGTCATACTGTACCTGTGCACAAAATCACAGATAAGCAAGCTTTTAACTGGCTCAGTGTTACCCGACGTCTGTGTTCTTCAGTCAGCCGGGAGCTGCGAGCATTAATCACAGCGTTAGATGCCATTAAGCATCCCCCCACCCCCCAACAGTCCCGCTAATTGACAATGATACAGTGGCTTCCCTGTCATGCGCTGGAGATGTGCACAAAAACACTGATAAAAAGACAGAGGGAGATTTTTATCGGGAAGGAAGCTATTATTACTATACAGGAAAGGGAAATCTAATCTGCTGGCTGCATTTACTAAGCCCATCTGTTTTTCAAGATGGTGCACGATTGGGAAAACAAAACCCAAATCATAAAGGAAACATTTCAATCAGCTTTTAAATCAAGGATTTTTTTTTTTCCGAAGGAATAGAAATGGTGTCATTAACATAAATTGTCAAAACGGTTTCCTAAAAACCTAGAAAGCCTGGTTGGGAGGAAGGTATTATTTTGAGAAACCCATAATCATATTACATTGGAGAAAGTGGAGGAGAATAGCATGCCCGTTTAATGAAACAGGGGCTTCGGGTAGGAGTAGACCTTGAGAGTCCTTCCACCAAACCAACCTGGCACAGTGTGATGCTGAGTGGCAGGAGGTAGCTGAGGGCTGAACACGTTTCTCTTTAATGAAGCTGTTTCACGCTTACACACAAGAAATAAATTCACGTGGCCAGGCCATAATGCTTGAAAGATTATTCATCCCTCACTTTAGAAAAATGCAACCTGGGGTTTTTGAGTCTTAAAGCTGTTCCTTTAAAGCTAGACGGCCTTGCGATTTCATAAAATCGGTGAAAATTTAGTTCCCTCTGAACTTTGGTCATTGTGATGTGTGTTTATTTCTGCCGTATCTCACAAAATATCAGGCCATTCTGTGGCTGGGAAGTTCTTTAATTTGAGGGGATTCCCGAGCAAATAGTGTGCATGAAATCGCTCGCTTCGCGCAGTCAAGCAAACAGAGGAAGTCCGTGTGCGCATGCATGCGCAGGTTTACCTTTAACCGTGCACTGACAGCTCCATCATCCTGTCGCTAAACGAACAGCTGATCACACCGAGGTGTTCGCTGACCGCCGATATTTACTAGTTTGGTCCTGCGTTTCCTTTCTTTCGTTCACGTTTCATTCGCACACTCACATCCTCCATTTTTCTCTCCTGTTTCAAATTTGTATCCCACAATGCCTGGCACAAACGGGAACGGGCAAAGCCCACCATGTGATGCATGATGTAGTATCTTGAATTGGGTCATGGCGAAGAAGGCAAAAATAGTGGAGAATTTAGGGCCATGTGGCCCTAAATTCATTAACTGTTCTATTTAAAAAAAACAATAAAATTGTAAGTCTGTGATTCAAATTCAGTAGCTTTCGGTCCACTAAACAAAAATAACTGGGTGTCAAGGAAAATTCTTTTTATGACCTACACTTGAAAAATCTGAAAGGCGGTCTAGCTTTAATACAGTGCAGGTAATTTGGGATGAAGCAAGGAAAACAAATCTGGTTAAGAAACTCAAATCAACAGGTTCTGTAAAGGCCAAGCAGATAGAAGGCCTATTCCAGTTCCGACCTCTTGTTTTAATCTGTTCTGTAAATTCCAGACCCTCAATTTGTACCGAACAGGTCTGCCACAAACAGGTGACGTCCCCTATCTTGAAGCGAAAAGCTCCTTGTGTGCATTAATCTGGAGCTTGTCGGCATGGCAGGAGCATCTCAAATCGATTGTGTTTACATTAGTGTAAGTGTGTGTGTGTGTGTGTATGGGGGGAGAATTGTGCTGCTGCAGTAAGAGGCAGTTGAGGAAGCATCAATAATCCTGCAGAGCATCTCTGCTCCGTGCCCATGTCCTTCCCCAGTGGGTCCAGCAGAGATGCTCCTCCTAATCGTGCCTTAAAGCTCCTGCAGCTGTTGGGCCTCATGCTCGCTTGGGATGAGGAAAGAGCAAAGGGGAGGGAAGAAGCAGTGAGAGGAAAAATATTTTACACGCAGTGATTATTCCACTGTGTGCACATACCAGTGCACAAATGCGCAGCATGAACAGAAGTAGGTTACAGAGCAAGAGCTTCTTCGACACTACAGCTCAACGAAAGCAGCATGGCAGATCAAGGCCAACACACACCTCTAATGTATATAAGGCCTGCCTCTGCAACTTTCTGGCTTGCTGGTAGTGTCTCTGGATGCTCAGAATGCTGCACAGGGTAGTCAATCAAGTGGAGGTAGGACAGTATGAAAAAGGTCAAATTTTGGATGATCGAAGATTCTTAAAAGGGATTTTCTGTCACTTCTTCCATCCACACCTACCGAGTATTTACTGAGAATACCGAGTATTCTACCTATTCTATCCATCCATTATCTGTAGCCGCTTATCCTGTTCTACAGGGTCGCAGGCAAGCTGGAGCCTATCCCAGCTGACTATGGGCGAGAGGCGGGGTACACCCTGGACAAGTCGCCAGGTTATCGCAGGGCTAACACATGCCCCTTTTCCACCAAAGCAGTTCCAGGGCTGGTTCGGGGCCAGTGCTTAGTTTGGAACCGGGTTTTCTGTTTCCACTGACAAAGAACTGGCTCTGGGGCCAGAAAAACCGGTTCCAGGCTAGCACCAACTCTCTGCTGGGCCAGAGGAAAGAACCGCTTACGTCAGCGTGGGGGTGGGGTGGGGTGGGGGGGTAAGACCAACAACAATAGCAAGACCGCGAAAGATCGCCATTTTTAAGCGACGAGAAGCAGCAGCTGTACAAACGAAGTCATGCATTATTGTTGTTGTTACTGCTTCTTCTTCATGTTGTTGTTGCTTCGATGTTCGCGCCAAGGTTTATGCAAACGCAGCGATGTAACTGACATCTACAGCGACGTAACTGTAGTGGCTCCCCTTAGCACCCCGAGCTATGGAAAAGCAAACTGGTTCTCAGCTGGCTCGCAAGTTGAACGAGTTGTGAACCAGCACCGGCCACGAACCAGCCCTGGAACTGATTTGGTGGAAAAGGGGTAACAGAGAGAAACAACCATTCACACCTACGGTCAATTTAGAACCACCAGTTAGCCTAACCTGTATGTCTTTGGACTGTGGGGGAAACCGGAGCACCCGGAAGAAACCCACGCAGACACGGGGAGAACATGCAAACCACACAGAAAGGCCCTCACCGGCTGCTGGGTTCGAACCCAGGACCTCTTGCTGGGAGGCGACAGTGCTAACGACTACACCACTGTGTCACCCTGTCTACATATTCCTATCTACCTAATTACCATTTTTTTTAAATAATCAATTTTCATACTTAACCAGGATTCAAACTCAGACCCTTCTGATTCTTCACCCAACACTTTAACCCATTCAACCAGTGACGATTACAATCAATGGTGTGATTTATATTTTGAATTTATTAATGAGTCCAGTCTTATTATGTCATCAAGTAGTTTAAAATACAAAGTCTTCCCAAATCCTAACCCTAGATATACTAAGTCTCCCTAATACACGTCAGGTTTGTAGTAATCAAGTCTGATTCGTGACCTAATTTTAAGGACTAGTGACTTGACTTGGACTTCAGCACTGATGACTTGGACTTGGACTCGTGCATTGGCTGCATTCGGACTCGTAAATTGGAGACGAGGACTCGGATTTTTTCTTTATTTTTTGTAACATGCCATAATAATTCAACATAAGATATTTATCTCATCTCATTATCTCTAGCCGCTTTATCCTTCTACAGGGTCGCAGGCAAGCTGGAGCCTATCCCAGCTGACTACGGGCGAAAGGCGGGGTACACCCTGGACAAGTCTCCAGGTCATCACAGGGCTGACGCATAGACAGAGACAACCATTCACACTCACATTCACACCTACGGTCAATTTAGAGTCACCAGTTAACCTAACCTGCATGTCTTTGGACTGTGGGGGAAACCGGAGTACCCGGAGGAAACCCACGCGGACACGGGGAGAACATGCAAACTCCACACAGAAAGGCTCTTGCCGGCCACGGGGCTCGAACCCGGACCCTCTTGCTGTGAGGCGACAGCGCTAATCACTACACCACCGTGCCGCCCATAAGATATTTATATCTACATTAATTTTTACACTAATTTCATGCAAGAGAATGCACATTCATCTGTTCATACGTCATGTTCAGGAACAAACTCACGTTAACGGCGCTAAAATGCCTGGAGAGAACGCCCCTAGGATTGTCTGCTTTGCTCATACAGACTTCTCGTGCAGTGGGAAAAAAATGCACTGCTAATGTGTTCCATATGTAGAAGAACTATCGAGGAGACGACGGGGACAACCTCGAACTCCAATCGTCATTTGGCAAGACTCCACACAGAGAAGGAAGTGACACACTGTGTTCATTGCCCTGTTGATAGCGGGGCTTGCTTGCTGAGCGATGAACTAGCTTGTGTTAACCGTCTCTCATGTTATTTGCCCTGTTGATAGTGGGCGGGGCTTGCTGAGCGATGAACAAGCTTTTTATCTGTAGCCTATTACAACCCCGATTCCAAAAAAGTTGGGACAAAGTACAAATTGTAAATAAAAACGGAATGCAATAATTTACAAATCTCAAAAACTGATATTGTATTCACAATAGAACATAGACAACATATCAAATGTCAAAAGTGAGACATTTTGAAATTTCATGCCAAATATTGGCTCATTTGAAATTTCATGACACCAACACATCTCAAAAAAGTTGGGACGGGGCAATAAGAGGGTGGAAAAGTTAAAGGTACAAAAAAGGAACAGCTGGAGGACCAAATTGCAACTCATTAGGTCAATTGGCAATAGGTCATTAACATGACTGGGTATAAAAAGAGCATCTTGGAGTGGCAGCGGCTCTCAGAAGTAAAGATGGGAAGAGGATCACCAATCCCCCTAATTCTGCGCCAACAAATAGTGGAGCAATATCAGAAAGGAGTTCGACAGTGTAAAATTGCAAAGAGTTTGAACATATCATCATCTACAGTGCATAATATCATCAAAAGATTCAGAGAATCTGGAAGAATCTCTGTGCGTAAGGGTCAAGGCCGGAAAACCATACTGGGTGCCCATGATCTTCGGGCCCTTAGACGGCACTGCATCACATACAAGCATGCTTCTGTATTGGAAATCACAAAAAGGGCTCAGGAATATTTCCAGAGAACATTATCTGTGAACACAATTCACCGTGCCATCCGCCGTTGCCAGCTAAAACTCTATAGTTCAAAGAAGAAGCCGTATCTAAACATGATCCAGAAGCGCAGACGTCTTCTCTGGGCCAAGGCTCATTTAAAATGGACTGTGGCAAAGTGGAAAACTGTTCTGTGGTCAGACGAATCAAAATGTGAAGTTCTTTATGGAAATCAGGGACGCCGTGCCATTCGGACTAAAGAGGAGAAGGACTACCCAAGTTGTTATCAGCGCTCAGTTCAGAAGCCTGCATCTCTGATGGTATGAGGTTGCATTAGTGCGTGTGGCATGGGCAGCTTACACATCTGGAAAGACACCATCAATGCTGAAAGGTATATCCAGGTTCTAGAGCAACATATGCTCCCATCCAGACGATGTCTCTTTCAGGGAAGACCTTGCATTTTCCAACATGACAATGCCAAACCACATACTGCATCAATTACAGCATCATGGCTGCGTAGAAGAAGGGTCCGGGTACTGAACTGGCCAGCCTGCAGTCCAGATCTTTCACCCATAGAAAACATTTGGCGCATCATAAAACGGAAGATACGACAAAAAAGACCTAAGACAGTTGAGCAACTAGAATCCTACATTAGACAAGAATGGGTTAACATTCCTATCCCTAAACTTGAGCAACTTGTCTCCTCAGTCCCCAGATGTTTACAGACTGTTGTAAAGAGAAAAGGGGATGTCTCATAGTGGTAAACATGGCCTTGTCCCAACTTTTTTGAGATGTGTTGTTGTCATGAAATTTAAAAATCACCTAATTTTTCTCTTTAAATGATACATTTTCTCAGTTTAAACATTTGATATGTCATCTATGTTCTATTCTGAATAAAAGATGGAATTTTGAAACTTCCACATCATTGCATTCCGTTTTTATTTACAGTTTGTACTTTGTCCCAACTTTTTTGGAATCGGGGTTGTAATTAAAATGGGGCAGTCGAGCAGTAACATTAGTCCAACAGAGTAGCAGAGACGGTTTCACATAAAGGCAGCAACAGCTACCGTCAAATAGTGCGGTTGGAGTCTTGTTCTCGGACTCGACTCGAAATTCTCTTTAATGACTTGGACTTGAGGTTTAGTGACTCGAATACAACACTGATACAAGTAGCAAATCATGAACTGGGTTAAAAATTCTAACCGAGGTTGAAAAATTCCACCCGAGCTACAATTCTCACCTGTAACCCAAACAGTGAATATGTATGCAGAATCCGAACATGTTACTTTTGCTGTGTTCACACTTATACCGGTACGAAAGTGGTATAACTGTATCGATACAAAGTATACCGGTACAGTTTAGTGCATCTGTCCGCACTAGCGAGAAATGTTTGCGGTTTTCTTTCACGGTAGTTGAAATGCGCGTGCGCAAAATGTTTCCGTGGTTACCGAGTAACTTCCTTCCGGGAATATGGCGGATGAAACAACGTGTGTGCTTTTTGTTGTCGATGTACAGTCTGTATTTCTGGTGGTCATTTATTCAGTCGAATCGTATAAAACGCGCGAGGCAGTTGAGAAAGAAACAAAGAAAACGAATCTCCCTTTCTCCCTCTTTCCTTCTCTTCCCCTCCCTTTCTCTCCCTTTTCCTCCTTTCTTCCTCCCTCTTTCCCCCTCCCTCCCTCCCTCCTTTCTTTCTTTTCTCCATGTAGCTCCACGGTCATTTTGAGCCATTTTTTGACGTTTCATTTACAGCTGGAAAGCACGGGCGTATTGTATTGTATGAATAACCCGGAAGACGTAGGAATGGTTCACTGCGCATGCGCATTATATTTGTATCGATACAGAACCGCTTCATCTGTCCACACTACAGCAAAGCGCTACAGTACCGATACTGTACCGGTACGAAACCCATACATTTGTGGGTTTCGTACCGATACAGTTATACCGCTACAGTACCGGTATAGTTGCTAGTGTGGACAGGTGTTGCGGTACGAAAGTAGTTTCGTATCGGTACAAAATCCCTAGTGTGGACAGGGTATTTGAGTAGCCTCCCATTCAAAATCAAATGATACATCTAAAAGGGTCAATCTGCTTTGATGGTTGACAAGTGAGTGAGCGTCGAAGGGAAACATCTAAAGAAGAACCAACTACACTCATCAGTGCACAGACTGAGCAATATATTGACGAGTGCTATCGATCCAACACTTTCATCCCAGTCACTCCATATCAGCTCAATGAGAGCACCACATGTAGAGGAAGAGCGTCAGGGCTGATCTGGATGCACCACAGATTCACCACACCAGGACTCCAACTCCGTATTTATTTCCTATTTAATAGGAGTGGAAATAGGTAGAGACATCCTTATCAGATATTTAACAGCTATTCCACGAAATCGAGTCATACATGACCAGATAGCTGACGAGGTGCGTAGCACCGAGTTGACTATAATCCATATACACTACCGTTCAAAAGTTTGGGGTCACCCAGACAATTTTGTGTTTTCCATGAAAAGTCCCACTTTTATTTACCACCGTAAGTTGTAAAATGAATAGAAAATATAGTCAAGACATTTTTCTGGCCATTTTGAGCATTTAATCGACCCCACAAATGTGATGCTCCAGAAACTCAATCTGCTCAAAGGAAGGTCAGTTTTATAGCTTCTCTAAAGAGCTCAACTGTTTTCAGCTGTGCTAACATGATTGTACAAGGGTTTTCTAATCATCCATTAGCCTTCTGAGGCAATGAGCAAACACATTGTACCATTAGAACACTGGAGTGAGAGTTGCTGGTAATGGGCCTCTATACACCTATGGAGATATTGCACCAAAAACCAGACATTTGCAGCTAGAATAGTCATTTACCACATTAGCAATGTATAGAGTGGATTTCTGATTAGTTTAAAGTGATCTTCATTGAAAAGAACAGTGCTTTTCTTTCAAAAATAACGACATTTCAAAGTGACCCCAAACTTTTGAACGGTAGTGTACAACGAGATTGAGTGGAATAACTGTTTTATTCTATCCACATTCACTGGATTTTGAGAAACGGAACATTTTTATTTTTTGCATATTCTATAAATAAAAACTTTAGACAAAACGTCCGACAAAATCGTTTCCGCTTAGAATGTAAGCAAACCGGCAAAATGGCGGTAACAATTTGTGAAAAATGCTAATAATAATAATTTTTGAAAAAAAAAATATATACATGTTCTTACTATCAAATCCTTTTTTCCATATTTTGTTGCTTTTTTAAAAAAAATATTTTTTAGGGTTTTGTTTTCAAGTAGAATTTTTATTTCATCCTCGGTTGGTTCAGCAACCCGCTCCGCCATTCTGTTTTTCTCTACTCACGGTATATGAACTGATATCCTAGTAGTAGAGTAGCCAATCACTGCTCATATCCAGTGAATGTGGATAGAATAAAAGGAGATATATCTAGGAGCCGATTCAACAGACATTACGGATCTTAAAGTATTGAGATTGTGATGTGTAATTGTGATTTTTTTTTTTATTTTACGTACAGTATTTCTTAAAAGTTGTTTATTAGAATCGTTGTCTGTGAAGTTTGTGAGCGCCTCCCACGTTGCACCACTTACCTTACCATCGCTAAAAACCACAAGATTTTGGAGTTACTAGACACAAAACAATAAAAACCCTGTATGTTTCAAACGAGCAATCTCTTAAAAACATCTGGTTTAAAAAAAAAAAGTGAAAATTTTTCAAGAATCATAACCGCTCCATTATTTCAAGATGAAACAAAACAATTGACTCTCACAGGAACACTGCAGTTTTCTTCAAAATAATGTGAAAGTCTCCTTATTTTCTCCTCGCGTTTGGTGGATTTGGAGATCACTGGATACAGAAGCTTTTAAGATGCATGTTCACAGGTTCGATGTTCTGAATATTTTTCCAACTTTCCTTAATGATGCTGCGAATTGATAAGAAGAAATGTTCATCCCACAATTATTGAAGTTAAAAAAAAAAAAAATAGTATTTCATATCCCAGACGTGCCAACATTGTTAGCAGAGTCAGAATTTTAACACTAACGCACACTCACCAGCCACTTTATTAGGAACACCCATCCACCTGCTGTTTTATACAGTTCTCTAATCAGCCGATCCCTTGACAGCAGCACAATGCATCCAGTCACGCAGATACAAATCAAGAGCTTCGGTTAATTAATGTTCACTTCTTCAAACATCAGAACGGGAAAAATTGTGATCTCAAAAATGTGACTTTCTTTCAGTGTGGCATGGGTGTTGGTTTGCGCCAGATGGACAGGTTTGAGTATTTCAGAAACTGCTGATCTCGTGGGGTTTTCACACACAACAGTCTGTAGAGTTTACACAGACAGAATGGTGCGAAAAACAAAAAACACTGAGTGACTGAGAGACAGTTCTGTGGATGGAAACGTCTTGTTGATAAGAGAGGTCAGAGGAAAATGCCCAGAGCTGCCAGGAAGGCTATAGCAACTCATAGCAACTCTTTACAACCGTGGTGAGCAGAAAAGCATCTCAGCATGCAACAGCAGCAGAACACATTGGGTTCCACTCCTGCAGCCAAGAAGAACTTCCTATTAAAGTGGCCGACGAGCGTATATTGGTAGACGAGGTAGTGAGGCAAAAGTCCAGTGTGATAGCGCCTCCATTTTTTCCAAGTGGAGTCACACGCACTCGGGTTGTATTCGGCGACAAGACTGACGTTTGTGTTATTTTTCATCGATCAAGTTGACAGGACGTGAAAATAACCTCCATCAGAAGCAAACGGATGTCTTTCCCATCCCATGTCCTTTCCCCTTCAGTGAGCTGGCTTTTCCACCAAGCAAAATTAAATTTATCTGAGTTTAGTCAGACCATTGCGTTGAGGAAGCCTAATGGTTAGAGAAGCAGCTTTGGGACCAAAAGGTTGCTGGTTCGATTCCTTGGACCAGCAGGACTGGCTGAAGTGCCCTTGAGCAAGGCACCTAACCCCCAACTGCTCCAGCAAGAGTAGTGGCGTACCTTGTGTCTGATTAACCAAAGAAAAGCTGATGTGATCGTCAGTTTAGCCTCGGTCACAACCGGCCGTACGTGCTCCTACGGCCGGTCTACGTGCAAAAAACGCAAGAAACACACGACGTGCTGATTTTCAAGCCGTAGACCGGCCGCAGAGGTTCTTTGTCATGTCAAACAAACTCTACGGGCGCTTACGTTTTTTTCAGGTTGCAAGACAAACTTACGGCCAACGTGCGTCTTTCTCCATGAACAAAAAAAAACGCAGCGATTTGGGAAACGCCAAAAACCGCACGGCCAAAAAATCGTACGTCCGGTTGTGACCTAGGCTTTTGGGTTGTGCCCGACCAAAACGAAAAAAAACAAAATTGCTTGAGCTGAAAAAGCAAACTTTTCAAACATCTCCCATAAATACTGCAAGGCGCCAAAAATCGCAAGTGTTACGACGTTGACACCTCCGATAGCGAAAAGAGTCAACCACAAATTTGTAGCTACTTGTTTATCGTGAAATCAAGCCAGACATTTACAGTCCAGACAAGTTTTAATTAATTCACAACATCTAATGATCAGATCAGGCGTGTCGCGCGAAGCAGGCTCGCTCCAGCGAGCATCCAACAGCGACACGCAAATATCCGTCATCGCAAGATCAATCAAGACGCCCGTGTATCCACCTGAGCACATCAAAGAGGAGTGGAATAAAAGGGAAGCGTCCTTTAAGAAAATTTAGCGAATCCTTTTGAAACGCACTCAAGTGCACAAAAGTACTGATGATCAAAAGATTCGAGATCCTTGGCTGTAATGGATATTGGGAAAACGTCAAGATGTCGAGACCCTGTTAAAAAGGTCCGCATCTGTTGAGTCTCGAGTGTGTGCTCTCAGGAGTAGGTGCCATCTGCAGACAATCAAGAGGATTGTGTCAAGGACCTACTATTAATCCAGACACTTAGAAAACTACTTTTGTGGATTTCTGAGCTATTTACGTGGATTTCCGAGGGTGCGAGTGCAGACAATGTCATAAAAAGGACTGGTTTTTTAATGGCAAGGAGAAACACGGACATGGAAGTAAGTGGGGGGGGGGGGGGGGGTGGGGGGGGGGGGAGAACGTAAAGGAAAGCTCGTGTGATTTAGGATGATGAGGTTGAGTCTTGTTTATGCATACTAAATGATGACTCTCTAAAAACTCAACTCGTCCCGGACCGGTAAATATTTCAAGAAGAATAATGACCAACTCACCTGAAGTACTCGTGCTCCTCGGATATCTTCCGTCCTCCATCCGAACACGATCTCGGATAAATTATTGATAATATTCTATTGATTCAAGACTTAAGCTCCATTACAAACCACTTCAGCATCCTTAAGACTGCATTTAAACCATCGAGCTGAAGTGACCAGCTGTCCGTTGTTTTGTTTTTTTAAAGTGAAATGCAGTTGTGAAACTCCTTCTCAGCAGTCGGAGCAGGAGGAAAGGAGCGAGCTGAGGAAATTTATTACACAAGTAACCTGAATAATGTGGCCTTACTGGAACAAGCCTGTTAAAAAGTCTTATAAGTACAGCAGCGGGAAAGTGATGATTCAGTGGGACATGCAGGACTGATGGATTGATTGATGCTTAAAAAAAAAAAAAAAACTGTATAATTGTTTATGTTGTAAGGTTTTATGTGAGAAGTTTATTTCGCAATTTTTTTTTGCCATAAATATTTGCAATATTGCCATAAACAAGATCCTTCAGCATTCCGGCTTTAGTGATTAACACTGAACCAAATAAAGCTGTGCTGGCGTGTGTTTTTAAGGCCAATTTATGCTGACAACGCAGTCCTCGCAGATGGCGTCGCAGACAGTGTCTGCGTAGCCCCCCCACCTTCGCAGACGCTCTGCGCGCACCTCCCAAAAATTGTTGGCATCGCAGAAGCCTCGCAGACAAGAGGGCTCTGATTGGTCCACTCTACATCCGCTGTACACGCACTTCCGCTTCCCTACTTTCCCGGTTTGTTTTGTTTTCACGACCGCCATTTTTAAAAACACGAGCGAAGATGGAGCAGCACGAAGAGCGGTTGATCGAGGAAGTACGGACATCTATACGACTCCAGTTTTTTTTTTTATTAAAGAAAAATCAATCGGCAGTACATTACACAGTAACGACTCCAGTTCTAGTCATTATAAGTAACCGGAGGATAAACACTCCACTAACCACACCCACCAACTACTCCTAGCGATTTCGCGCCCCCTTGCGTTATGGCGGTGAATAACATCGCGCACACCCATTACTCCCCGCTCAACGATAAATTACAACTGTCTGCGAAAAGCTATCTGCGAAAGCCTTGTCGCAAGAGCATGCAGAGGCCCTTACACAGCCTGCCGGCGTTTTGCAACCAGAGGCGTGACGTATAACACAACAGAACGTCAGCATCTAAGGTGACATATAAAGCCTAGGTCACAACCGGACATGCGATTTTTTGGCCGTGTGATTTTTGGCGTTTCCCAAATCGCTGCGTTTTTTTGTTCATGGAGAAAGACGCACGTTGGCCGTAAGTTTGTCTTGCAACCTGAAAAAAACGTAAGCGCCTGTAGAGTTTGTTTGACATGACAAAGAACCTCTGCGGCCGGTCTGCGGCCAGTCTACGGCTCGAAAATCAGCACGTCACGCGCGCCTTCCGTGCGTTTCTTGCACGTAGACCGGCCGTAGGAGCACGTACAGCCAGTTGTGACCGAGGCTTAAAGGATGTTACACGATATGAAGCTTATCTTCGAGTGGTTAATATATTCATGAGTGAGTGAAGCGAATGAGAAAATATTTTCAACACGAGAAGATCAACTTCGTATCGTCGTACCAAAATTTCATTAGATATTCTTCACGCGTATTTTCAAGAGAAAAACATATCAATGGACGCTGAAAAACTGGAAAAGAGACACGTCGGAGATGTAAAACTTCCACGCTAGTGAGTGACTGACAATTTGTAAACAAACATGGCCGCCAGGTTTATATCATTAAAAGCGGAAGATTTCGAGAGAATTTTGGCTGCCAGGTCGCTCCGTTGTGGACTTTAAAAATAACTAAGTAAATGACACAGATAAACTTCGGATCTTCGCGCCACCGTGTAATGTTCTTTATATTATAAGGACACATCCACACACAAAAAAATATGCAAGTTAATCAAAAGAATTTTCATTTTGAACCGGTTCGCCATTTTGACAATGTGAGTCTACTCAGCTTGAAAACACCGGGAGTGACATCATCAGAGTGAAATATCGGGAATTATTATACACACAGGCCACTTTTTCCATGGAATAAAAGTGTGATCTATTCCCTTCTAGCGGGTTTATTGATGGTATGCAATATTATCATATTGCTTATCCTCCATGTATTACGCCACTTTCCCCAATGGAGAATGAGGGTGCAATATTGTTATAATACTGCACGTTGTCAAGACAATACGACATCACACGTCGGAGCTCATGCGAAGATCCAATGACAAAACTTTTCTGCTGCGCATGCGCACAATCATTTCTTTGTCGGCTGGGACAGAGAGAGAAAATGAGGCTAATCCAGTGCTAGGTTTAAGCACTAAATAAATACACTGAAAACTGAAACTGAAGACACTGAACGCCCGAAAGGCTACCAAAATTTCATTAGATATTCTTCACGCATATTTACAAGAGAAAAACATATCAAAGGACATTGAAAAACTGGAAAAGAGACATCAGAGATGGCAGCACGGTGGTGTAGTGGTTAGCGCTGTCGCCTCACAGCAAGAAGGTCCTGGGTTCGAGCCCCGTGGCCGGCGAGGGCCTTTCTGTGCGGAGTTTGCATGTTCTCCCCGTGTCTGCGTGGGTTTCCTCCGAGTGCTCCGGTTTCCCCCACAGTCCAAAGACATGCAGGTTAGGTTAACTGGTGACTCTAAATTGACCGTAGGTGTGAATGTGAGTGTGAATGGTTGTCTGTGTCTATGTGTCAGCCCTGTGATGACCTGGCGACTTGTCCAGGGTGTACCCCGCCTCTCGCCCGTAGTCAGCTGGGATAGGCTCCAGCTTGCCTGCGACCCTGTAGAACAGGATAAAGCAGCTACAGATAATGAGAGACATTAGAGATGTAAAACTTCCATGCTAGTGAGTGACTGTGACAATCTGTAAACAAACATGGCCGCCAGGTTTGCTTCATTAAAAGCGGAAGATTTTGAGAAAATTTTGGCTGCCAGGTCGCTCCGCTGTGTGTAGTTGTCGATGTGGACTTTAAAAATAACTAAGTGAATAACAGAGGGAAAATAATAATATTCAGCTTGACCATGCTAGCACTGGCCTTCGCTTAACGCTATGCTGGCTGGAAGGTAACTGGACTGCCGCGCTAACAGCACCGAGTCGCAGGTAAGCTAGCGTTGGCCTTCGAGAATGCTGATATGAAGAGTGTATAATAATAATAATAATAATGGCTGGCTTTTTTCATGGTCTATCAGGTATATTCCATTCAGCTAGCATGATATTGAACTTGTCTTCCACTCGTCCAATATCATGCTCGCTGAATGGAATACATCTGATATACCACTCAATGCCAGCCAATATTATTTAAAATATTCTATCCAGATTCACTGGATATGAGCAAACGTGCGCTCTGATTGGCTACTCTACTACTAGGCTATCAGCTCATATACTGAGAGAAAAACAAAATGGCGGCGCGTGTTGCTGAACCAACCGAGGACGAAATAAAATCCCTACTCGAAAACAAAACCCAAAAAAATATTTAAAAAACACAAAATATGGAATAAAAGTATCTTTTTTTATTTTTCAAGAATTATTATTATAGCGTTTTTCGCAAAATCCTGCTGTCATTTCGCCGATTTGTTTACATTCTAAGCGGAAATTATTTTTCGGACGTTTTGGATAAAGTTTTTATTTATCAAATTTGCAAAAAATAAAAATGCTCCGTTTCTCAAAATCCAGTGAATGTGGACAGAATAAAACAGTTATTCCGCTCAATCTCGTCGTACACGGCTTATAGCCGACTCGGTGCTACGTGCCTCGTCAGCTATCAGCTCATGTACGACTCGATTTCGTGGAATAACTGTTAATTGTGTCACTCAGACCTGCAATGTATTTCATATGAAAAATGTGAGTTATAATAAATGCGAGACTTCAGATTAAATGCCCACAGAGATCTTTACATGACAGACCACAGTGAAATGTCACGGATGTAAAATATAGCTATGTCAACATCTGGGCCACATTCATTCTCCCTAATAAACCCAGCACACGGTGGAGCACTTCGCTTACCTTGTTGGACCATTTGTAAGCCTGTAGAAGCTGGCTGTACAGAGGGGTTTTGTCCTGAACCGGGTCTAAGCTCAGCAGGCCGCTGTTGTGTAACGGGTGACTCTCTGACGGCCTGCCAACCAGGTTGCTCAGACGCTCCAACTCACTACAACACACATGCACAATCACAGAAAGTGCTCAATCACAGTGCTTTCCTGCAGACCTGAGCAGATACAAGAACATAATTAGGGTTAAAGATATGGCATGGTGCTGGGAAATGTACAAAACATGCGAGACGGCAGGAAAAAAATAAGGGAATGGGGTCAGATAAGATGCCGAGACGTCAAATTAATCGCTCTTCCAATTTGCCATAAAACACCACCACAAATACTAAACTGTTAAAATAAAAACTACAGCGATGACCCATGATCAAGAAAATCAGACCGTACTCCTGTGGCTTGCATAAGTATCCCCCCCCCCGAAATGGATTAACTGGGATTCTATATAATCATGATCTAAACAACATAACCTATATTATTGATTATTGAAGTAGGGAACACATGAAGGTAGTTTGCAATTTTTTTTTTTGAAAATGAAACAAAATTTCTGATTGCATAAGTATTCACCCCCATTGTTGTGAACCCATTTGAGAGGTTATTCCGTTTCCCTTAATCTCTTGGTTGCTTCTCTGACTAATCACCCCTTTACCTGGTCACGAACCAGGCAGAGTTACTATTGGGCCCTTTCCATTTTTTGAAAATGGATTTAATGGTGATCCACACAAACCAGTGCATATTTAATGCCGGTCCCAAGCCTGGATAGACTGGGTAGGGTTGCGTCAGGAAGGGCATCCAATGTAAAACCTACACCAAATCAAATATGCAGATCATAAATTGGGAAGGATGATCTGCTGTGGTGACCCCGAACAGCAGCAACAGCAGGAGGAGAAGAAAGAAAGAAAGAAAGAAAGAAAGAAAGAAAGAAAGAAAGAAAGAAAGAAAGAAAGAAAGAAGAGGAGGACAAGAAGAAGAGGTGGAGAAGAAGAGGAGGAGGAGGAAAAGAAAAAGAAGAGGAGTAGGAGGAGAAGATGATGAGGAGGAGGAGGAGAAGAGGAAGAGAAGGAGGAACAGAAGAAGAAAGGAGGAACAGAAGAAGAAAGGAGGAGAAGAAGAGGAAGAGAAGGAGGAACAGAAGAAGAAAGGAGGAGAAGAGGAGGAGGAGAAAAAGACGAGGAAGAGAAGGAGGAACAGAAGAAGAAAGGAGGAGAAGAGGAGGAGGAGAAGAAGAGGAAGAGAAGGAGGAACAGAAGAAGAAAGGAGGAGAAGAGGAGGAGGAGAAAAAGACGAGGAAGAGAAGGAGGAACAGAAGAAGAAAGGAGGAGAAGAGGAGGAGGAGAAAAAGACGAGGAAGAGAAGGAGGAACAGAAGAAGAAAGATGGAGAAGAGGAGGAGGAGAAGACGACGAGGAAGAGAAGGAGGAACAGAAGAAGAAAGATGGAAAAGAGGAGGAGAAAAAGAGGAAGAGAAGGAGGAACAGAAGAAGAAAGGAGAAGAGGAGGAGGAGGAGGAGGAGGAGAAGAAGAGGAAGAGAAGGAGGAACAGAAGAAGAAAGGAGAAGAGGAGGAGGAGGAGAAGACGAGGAAGAGAAGGAGGAACAGAAGAAGAAAGGAGGAGAAGAGGAGGAGGAGAAGACGAGGAAGAGAAGGAGGAACAGAAGAAGAAAGGAGGAGAAAAAGACGAGGAAGAGGAGGAACAGAAGAAAGGAGGAGAAGAGGAAGAGGAGAAGAAGAGGAGGAAGAGGAGGAGGAGGAGAAGAAAGAAGAGGAGGAAGAGAAGCAGAAGGAGGTGATGGTGGTTTGGGAATTTTTTTTTTTCTCACTAAACCTATAACACTTTTACAGAATTCTGTCCTGAACTTTTGCTCGCTCCTTGGTTTTCATGGCGCTGTGTGTTGGGGTCTGTTCTCTCTCACACTCTGGGGCTCGTTCAGGAGCAGGTGTATCTATATTAAGATCAAATGACACGTGCAAATTTCAACTCCATTCATCTTACTGTATGACGTCTGATTGCATCAGAACTAATTTAATTTATTAAATTAATTCTAATTTCTGGGCGGCACGGTGGTGTAGTGGTTAGCGCTGTCGCCTCACAGCAAGAAGGTCCGGGTTCGAGCCCTGTGGCCGGCGAGGGCCTTTCTGTGCGGAGTTTGCATGTTCTCCCCGTGGGTTTCCTCCGGGTGCTCCGGTTTCCCCCACAGTCCAAAGACATGCAGGTTAGGTTAACTGGTGACTCTAAATTGACCGTAGGTGTGAGTGTGAGTGTGAATGGTTGTCTGTGTCTATGTGTCAGCCCTGTGATGACCTGGCGACTTGTCCAGGGTGTACCCTGCCTTTCGCCCGTAGTCAGCTGGGATAGGCTCCAGCTTGCCTGCGACCCTGTAGAACAGGATAAAGCGGCTACAGATAATGAGATGAGATAATTCTAATTTAGTTCATTAATTTAGGTATGCGCCCATCTCTACCATTTGCAGCTTCATCTTGGTTTCCTTCGCCGTGATCAGGATTTCCTCCTGCCGTTCATGGTGCTCCCAAAAGGGTCTGAACTACCGGCTTGTTTTGTGGAATTTCCAGGATTCTGATTGAGGACACCGGCGCAAAAAGCACAACCACACACTTCATTTTCAAACTGGTCACTTCCAGTTTCAACCACTGTGACTGTGAGCTCATTGGCTTTTTTGGCTCATAACATCATTATTTTAGTCACCTTCAGCAAAAAACAAACAAACAGTCTTTAAACTGTAATAGACTGTGAGCTTTTATACTTAACTACAAATAAATGAAATTACAATAAATTTGAATGAAGATGAGTTTTATTGCTGGCAAAATGTCGTTCTGTGGCCCAAGAATGTAAATAATCATGAACTCGATTACAGGGAAATGATTCCTGAATGTTTCACACCAAAAGTTCTGAGCAGACTTCGCTTTCTTATATAAGGCGCTTTATTAGGGGAGTCAGTATCTGACACATTTTAAAAAGTCGTAACAAAAATTTTTTTTTTTTTTTTCAAATTCTTAGTTTTACATTTCGGGCTACGGGTTTTGCTTTAATTTCAATGGAAAGCACAGGACAAAATAAATATATGTTATTTGCCAGCTGGGAGGTCCGTATCATGAAATACCGTGACCGAGGTCTTGAAAGTACTGAGCGAGGCCCTCTGGGCCGAGGTCAGTATTCAAGGCCGAGGTCACGGTATTTCACCATACGGACCGACCTTAAGCTGGTAAATAATATATTTATTTTTTTCTTTACCAAATTCTAACAGAAAACAAGAGCACCCGAAAGGGGAAGTCGAACCGAGCTGCCATTTTGAATCCTCATTCACGGCTGTAATGCAAATGGCTTCCTCCTCGGTATACAAGTGCACTTCCATGGCAGGAAAAAAACTACATTTTGCCACCTATGTAGTCCCCTATTTATACAAATAGGAGTCATTCAGGATTCAGCCATGTTTTTGCTCGGCATTAGCGACAGTTAGAGGTTTTTAGCTTTCTCCTGAAATGTTTTCTTTTATTTCTTCTTCCTCAGGGGAGTAAAACTCGCTTTCGCTGTGAAAACTGTCGTTATCGCTATCCATGCTGTAAAATTAATGCTATTCTCCTGAGAAATGCTGGCAAAATTTATAAGAGTTTTGATAATCTTATAAAAAAAAAAAAAAGATAAATGTTGACAAAAAAATGCTACTACTGTATGTTTGTTGTTGTTGTGAACGAGCGAGTCGCCAGAGGTCCATAACTGGGGTTCGTACCGTAGGATACGGACCCGCTCGCCAGCCAATCAGAGCGCAGGATTTGATGGAAACCAGACCGCGAAGAAAATAATACTAATTAATGCAAGTTTCAAATGACCAGTGCTTTGTTATTGCTCAGTGTACAGAGCACAGAGGGGGATTAGATCCCATACTTTTTTTTTTTTAAGTACATGATATAAAGATATAACTTGATTAACAGTGTAATAGAACAAACACATAACTACAAATTAATTGGCATCAAATCCAATGATAAAAATGCAAAAGTTTTCAAACAAGTCAACTTTTTTTTTTTTTAAAAGGTCCTACGGCATGAAATTTTCACTTTCTGAGGTTTTTTAACGTTAAAATGAGTTCCTCTGACCTTCTTAAGTCACCCCAGTGGCTAGAAATTTCATAATGTGTAAACCAAACTATGCCCAACCTTTGTCAACATTTGAGAATGGCGCATCAAAATGGCACGTTGATAGGCTCTTCCCTTTACTACGTCAGCAAGGGAGATGATCCCCACGCCCCCCCTCTGGATTCCCACCCACTGTATGGATTGCCCACCCAGCTCAAAAGTTGCCACCAAACATGGAAGTTGCGCTGTACATGGATGTGACAACACAGAAAGGAGTCTGTTTTTACTGCCGACGGGAGAGTCCCTGAAGACGCAGTGGCTTAATTTTATTTACTCCAATAATACGCCGTCGAGTCTACCTAAGACGGTGTATGTTTGTCGGAAGCATTTTCCTGATGAATGTTTCCACAACTTGGGACAGTACAGGGCAGGTTTTGCACATCAACTGTCACTGAAGCCTGGGTCCGTACCAAGCATCCCTGCCGCATCAGCCACAAACAGCGAACAAGTAAGTGTATAACTGTTAAGTCGTTTTGCCGTGTTTTAAAATCGGTGCCACGTTAGCCTTGCAATGGCTACATTAGCTGTGCAGCTAACCGCTTCCTGCAGTTAGCCAGGTACTCTGCGCTACAAAACCAAAAAGCATGCAGCATGCTCTGTTATAACAGCCAATCAAAACAGTTTTTACAAAGACACCCACATTCTTTTTTTAAGTCACTCGTTCATTTTATTTGTTTGTTTGTTCAGTAAAAACCCAAACATTTGTTGAATTTATTTTATTTCCTCGCGTCGCACCTTAACGACGTCAGCGCGCGGTATTTTTCCCTTCGCGGTTTGTTCCTTCTCTCTCGCCATAGTAAGACACCCACATCCGCTTGTTCTGACCCACTGGAGGTAGCGTCACAGTGCTGTTAGCCAATAACACGTTTACGTGTCATGAATATTAATGAGAAGAGCTGAAATTCTGTCGTTCTCCCGCCACCCGCTCCTCCACCAAACTAGAACAGCCTGAAACAGGAGAACCACAGCATTTTTTTCACCAAAACCGGCTCACAGGGCGTTCATTCATACGAGAGACCACCGCACAATTAATGAAAAAACGATGCCATGGGACCTTTAAACAGTAGAACCTATTCCCTACAGGTGTTGGCCAGTAAGCCCCCAGAAGAAGAGTCCAACTTTCAATTTCCATTTCATTTTACTGGTTTCAGTTATCACGCATTCTGACTGGTTTCTGAGTAATCTGCAAATAAATAATGTCTGACGCGCTGGTGATAAATTCCATGCATTTTCAATGGAGTGGGGCCGAATAATACCCTACAGGGCCGTAATGCCCCACTTTGTTTGAAACTCGAGCTTGGCATCACTTTAAAGTGTTTTTCAAGCTCGTTCTATCTGTACCATTTGTTTTAGCGTTTAACCGTGCTGAAAATTTTGCTCACATACCACAGAGGTGAATACTTAATGCATTCATAATTCATCGTCCCCCATACAGTCAATAATACATTACAGGCATTTAGCAGATGCTCTTATCTAGAGCAGTCAGACGTTAGGCACCTTGCTCAAGGGCACTTCAGCCATTCCTGCTGTTTCAGGGAATTGAACTGGCGACCTTTTGGTCCCAAAGCTGCTTCTCTAAACATTAGGCCATGGCTTCTACCTTATCCCCTTTATACTGGAGGATATTATAGGACATCAAATTTTATTCTATCCACATTCACTGGATATGAGCAATTGTGCGCTCTGATTGGCTACTCTACTACTAGGATATCAGCTCATATTGCTGGGTTTCAGTCACGTGACTTTTCTTAGCGGTTTTACCGGAGGTGAAATAGCTGGTGGTCTAAACCAGCGGCCCCCAAACCCCCGGGCCGCGGACCGGTACCGGTCCGTGGGTCATTTGGTACCGGGCCACACAGAAAGAATAAATAACCTGCACTATTTCCGTTTCATTCATTATCCGAGTCTGAACGATGTTTGATTTTGAAAAATGACCGGATTCTCTCCGTTACATCCGTCTATAACTCACCAGAGCATGTGAGCGGAGTGGAGCGGCGAGAATTTCGGTCCTCGCTCACGGAGGTGGTCGCTCCGCTCGCTCCCCGCTCAATGTTGCACCATGCCGCTTCGCCCGTTACCGCTCAGCGCTCCACCAAGATTGCATCCCGCTCCACTCCGCGCTCGCTCGAAAAATACGTGCACGCATGCGCGTAGCGGACGCGGAGCACTTCCCGTATCTCTGCCCTCCGCACTTTTTACAGCCATTACAACCACTTAATTCATTTTTAACACGTGGAAACGCGTTTTTCCGAGCCGCCTCAACGCATCATGAGCAGGCGGAGCGCAGGTGGCAAACAAACACCGCTGTCGTTCATTCTGAGCCACGTTGGGCATGCTTCAGACTCGTGATGTGAGCGGTAACGGGGCGAAACTGGAGCGGGCCATTGCCTCGCTCCATCCTTCCCATCCTTGAAAAAAAAAAAAATCCCGTTCCGCGCTCTTTTCAAAATTCGTCCGCTCCGCTCACATGCTCTGCTCTTGACGCTTATCTCAGCGACCAAGAATGTTGGAGAGAGGACATTACTCATGTTATGTTGCTGACGCGATGTTACGAGGATGCTGCTAATAAAGTTGCATACGAGTACACAGTGGATTCACGTTTATTACTATATTTAGAAAATACCACAGTTTATCCACCACACCTTAAAGGCTGGTCCGTGAAAATATTGTCTGACATCAAACCGGTCCGTGCCGCAAAAAAGGTTGGGGACCGCTGGTCTAAACAGCTGCCGTAGTGCAAACAACTAGCGATAAGTTATCAGAGTACGCTCGTAATCTAGAAGCCACTGCTGGCTTTAGATATATTCAGAAGATTGCTATGTGCAATGGAATCGACCCCACAGTCTGGGAAAGAAGGATTTGTCATACGATCTCGAAAACAACCCTTCAGTCGAGTTCCCCGACATCTCGAACTATCTGGTGTTGCAGACGTCCTTCTACACCGCAAAACAGATGAAAGCGTGGAAGAGTATGGAGGCTTACAACTGTTTTGTACGTGGCTGGGTAAAGGACCTCGCGATCAAGTCGCTGCCGAATGAATCCTGGATTGTTTTTGCCCGTGTAAGTATGGTTTTATTTTTAAGCTTTTCGTTCGCGTCTTTACAACGAAGTGCTGCAAGTTGAAGCGTAAACAAACAACAGTTGGCTTGATTCTCACTTGTGTTGGCTCTTATCTCTCAGCTAAATCATTCACAAAGATCATCAGAAACCCCTTTAAAGACCTGGATCTTAGTTAAACGAGAGGGAGACGTGATCACGGTGCATTGTAACTGTACGGCTGGGGAAGAATTTTGTCGCGACCTTCATGCATATGGACTTTGTGAGGAGGAAACAAAGAAACAGTTGGGGACTTAAGCGCTTTGTGACTAAAAAAAGGTCCCGTAAAATAACGAAACATTTCAAGAAAAGTGCTTGGAAAATACTAGCGACATAGCTGAGAGGGAGATACAAACCTTTCACCAAGTGATCACTGCAAACTCCAGCATGCTTCGACTCGGCTCCCTTCGATTTCAGTGAGAGGTTCAAAAGCCGCCTTTCTCGACGTCTTTTTGTGAAATCCTGTGTTCGTTCACCCTTTTTTTATTAGTTCACAGGGAACCCTGAAGAAACTTATCAGTTTCACGGTTTGATCGATTCGAACAACCTAAAACAACGCAAGCGTAACGCATTTTTCATCCGAGCAATGCACCTTCTCCGTACAAACGCTTTGTCAACTGAGCTTTGGTAGACCACCAGCTAAAGTTTTGAATAACTAATGAGGCGGATGTGATCACGATTTGATCGATTTGTACAACCTAAGGGCCTCTGCATGCTCTTGCGACAAGGCTTTCGCAGATAGCTTTTCGCAGACAGTTGTAATTTATTGTTGAGCGGGGAGTAATAGGCGTGCGCGATGTTATTCACCGGCACAACGCAAGGGGGCACGAAGTCGCTAGGAGTAGTTGGTGGGTGTGGTTAGTGGAGTGTTTATCCTCCGGTTACTTAGAATGACTAGAACTTTTTTTTTTTTATAATGACTAGAACTGGAGTCGTATAGATGTCCGTACTTCCTCAATCAACCGCTCTCCGTGCTGCTCCATCTTCGCTCGTGTTTTTTAAAATGCCGGTCGTGAAAACAAACCAAACCGGGAAAGTAGGGAAGCGGAAGTGCGTGTACAGCGGATGTAGAGTGGACCAATCAGAGCCCTCTTGTCTGCGAGGCTCCTGCGGTGGTCACAATTTTTGGGAGGTGCGCGCAGAGCGTCTGCGAAGGTGGGGGGGGGGGCTATGCAGACACTGTCTGCGACGCTATTTGCGAGGACTGGGTTGTCAGCATAAATTGGCCTTAAAACAACGCAAGCGTAAGGCATTTTTCATGCGAGCAACGCACCTTCTCCGTACAAATGCTTTGTCAACTGAGCTTTGGTAGACCACCAGCTGAAGTTTTGAATAACTAATGAGGCGGATGTGACGTCACGTGAAACCCAGCAATACCATCAGTAGAGAAAAACAAAATGGCAGAGCGTGTTGCTGAACCAACCCGAGGATGAAATAAAAACTCTACTCGGAAACGAAACAGTCCAAAGACATGCAGGTTAGGTTAACTGGTGACTCTAAATTGACCGTAGGTGTGAATGTGAGTGTGAATGGTTGTCTGTGTCTATGTGTCAGCCCTGTGATGACCTGGCGACTTGTCCAGGGTGTACCCCGCCTTTCTAGGGCTGTAACAATACACCCGACTCACGATTCGATTCGTATCGCGATTTTTGACCCACGATTCGATACACCCACGATTTTTTTTTTTAAATGTTTTTTTAAAAGTAGTAAATTTGACTTAACATTTACTTACTTACATTAACTATTTAATAACAAATAATTCAGACCACTGCAGAGAATGAGTAATATGTATGCAAAAATGAACAAATGTATATCCAAAGATTGTTTTATTTCTCAAAATAATACTGTTGAGCCGGAAGCTCTGTTTTTTTCCGTTCTGAAAAAGTCATTTTTCCAAATTGTGTAAATCCGTTAAGATTTTTTTTTGGGGGGGTGGCTCTCACTGTCTCACTCTCATAGGGCCAATGATTTTCTGTGATCGCGGAAAACAGATGGAAATTACGGAATTTTTATAGTGAAACATTGCTCGCGTGTCAAAATGTAACTGCCGCAGAAGGCTTCCGCCCAAGCAGACATGCCTTCAGTGTTGCCAGATATTGCTAACGTTTTCCACCCCAAAATATGTTCAAAACCAGCCAAAAAGCACCTAAACCCACCCAATCTGGCAACACTGCATGCCTTTCCGGTCAAGTGATTGTGATTGGCTTGTGGCACACCTAGCCAGCCAAAGAGCTGCTTGTTTACAGATTCGCTCCCCGCGTCGCAACCAGAATGGCGACCGCTTAAAAGAAATGAATGCTCTGCCAGTGGCGAGTGTGGACGTTGCGTGACTCGCAGAAGATTGTTGCAGGTTGGCGAAAAAACGACTTCCTAATAGATATAAAAAATAAAAGTAATTTAAGTAAGTTTAAAATGTAATTTAAATAAAAAGAAAAAGTATTCATAAATTGAAGTTTGGAAGCACCTCTGTTTTTGGGCTGAGGAGAAGTCAGAAAGGGTGTACCGCGATTCTGCCTTCTTGTATCGCGGCACGGATCGTGGCTCTGCCTATCGCGATTTCGATACGCATATCGTTACAGCCCTACGCCTTTCGCCCGTAGTCAGCTGGGATAGGCTCCAGCTTGCCTGCCACCCTGTAGAACAGGATAAAGCGGCTACAGATAATGAGATGAGATCATCATCAATTCAAGTTTTTGTTTGTCAAATTTACAAAAAGTAAAAATGCTCTGTTTTGGAAGCATAATTGTTTTCAGCAATTATTACAGCAGCATTTTTCACAAATTGTTACCGCCATTTCGCCAGTTTGTTTACATTCTAAGTGGAAATGATTTTGTCGGACGTTTTGTATAAAAATTTGTATTTATCGAATTTGCAAAAAATAAAAATGCTCCGTTTCTCAAAATCCAGTGAATGTGGAGAGAATAAAACAGTTATTCCACTCAATCTCGTCGTACATGGTTTATACAGGGATCGAAACGGGAATTTGGGAGCACTGGTCCATTTGGACCTGTGCCTCTCAGAGGTACTGGTCCGAATGGAGTAGCACTGGTCCGTATTCATAATTACAGATTTCAAGCCGATTTTATATATTTATTCATATAATCCAACCATATTATACACGAGTGATCAATTTCAACTGTCTATAAACTTTTTCCTCAGTCATCTCATTATCATCACAATCTTCAAAACCCTCATCCAGATCATCATCATCATCTATTGGGTCATACACCACATCATGCTGCACCTCCTCGTCATCTTCATCTTCCACCTCCTCATTCCGTCTCTCCTGGGGCTCTACATCTCCTGCCACATACTCCCTCTCATCACCTGCAGGCTGCTCTGGCTCATCACCACCCTCCTCCATACTTGTTGAGCGATATCCGTTTGTTTTGATAGCTGTCAGAAATGTCAAGCCAAGGACTATTAAACTTCGTGGGGGTCTAATCTATCTGACCAGTAGCGGTTCAAGTTACATTCGTCTTCACTGGCAGCAACGAAAATGAACAGGAAGAAACGAAACTTCGCGAAGTCATGCTGCATGTAGTGGTATATACTGCGCACGTAAACAATATGGGAGCACCCGCGTCTATGCCAACTTGACAAATGTCTCACAAAATCTATTGAAATTATCGTAAAAAACGGTAAAATAGACCAAGTTCTGCTTAAAATGGGCGAGAATCGTTGATAGAAACCATCGAGGCAGTGAGTAGTTTGATATATATAGCGTGGCGAGCCAGTCACCCACTCGGTCGAGTACATGTTGTCACTAGTCGCCCGTACCCTTTCCAACTCGCATTGGCGAGTGGGCGACCGCCCATTTCGATCCCTGCTTTTAGCTGATTCAGTGCTACGCGCCTCGTCGGCTATCAGCTCATGTACGACTCGATTTCGTGGAATATTATGGACTAGTTTGTGTAGATACATGCCCATCTCAATTCGAGTAATTTCCAGTTTCATTACAAAATGTCAAGCAGTTTGTTTTTGGAGTTGAACAGAGATTTATCTCATCTCATTATCTGTAGCCGCTTTATCCTGTTCTACAGGGTCGCAGGCAAGCTGGAGCCTATCCCAGCTGACTACGGGCGAAAGGCGGGGTACACCCTGGACAAGTCGCCAGGTCATCACAGGGCTGACACATAGACACAGACAACCATTCACACTCACATTCACACCTACGCTCAATTTAGAGTCACCAGTTAACCTAACCTGCATGTCTTTGGACTGTGGGGGAAACCGGAGCACCCGGAGGAAACCCACGCGGACACGGGGAGAACATGCAAACTCCACACACAAAGGCCCTCGCCGGCCACGGGGCTCGAACCCGGATCTTCTTGCTGTGAGGCGACAGCGCTAACCACTACACCACCATGCCGCCCTTATTATATGATATATTATAGTAACTGTAAAATGTAGGTCATTATGTAAGCTATTTCAAATCTTGTCCAGGGTGTACCCCGCCTCTCACCCATAGTCAGCTGGGATAGGCTCCAGCTTGCCTGTGACCCTGTAGAACAGTACAGGCGGCTACAGATAATGGATGGATGGATGGATAGTAAGAACGTACCTTTTTTATTTTTTCAAGTATTATCATCATCATCATCATCATCATCAACACCATCATCAATTCATGTTTTGTATAAAAGTTTTTGTTTGTTGAATTTACAAAAAGTAAAAATGCTCCGTTTTGGAAGCATAATTGTTTTCAGCAATTCTTATTATTATAGCAGCATTTGTCACAAATTGCTACCGCCATTTGGCCAGTTTGTTTACATTCTAAGCGGAAATGATTTTGTCGGACGTTTTAATAATAATAATAATAATAATAATAATAAGTTGAATTTATATGGCGCCTTTCAAGAAACCCAAGGACGCTTTACAATTATAGACAAAGAAAATAAATAAATAAATAATAAAGGAGGAAAAAAAGGAAAAAAATTAATAAAGAATAATAAATAAATAAATGAATAAATAATAAAAAGTAAAAAGTCCACCAAGTAGGGGTCAGGATGTAATTCCCGTGGTGTAGCAGCCACAGTCCCACCAAAAGGCACATGAAAACAAGTCCCACACCTCCAGCACCGCCGCTGCCAGCCACATCGGCCGAACAACACGCCGTGGATCCACAAAGCGAGCAGAGAAGCTCCGCCATGCAGAGCGCTGGTATGTCCCAAACCGCCCGCACAGCTGCCGCGACGCCACCGAGCAACATCGCTCGGAACATCACGCCAAGCATTGAAGCGCAGAGCGCTGGACAACCACGAATGTTAAAGGTGCAACGGGCTCACTGCAGTCCACAGCTGGGCGCGCAGGCATCACCCACAGCGAACCAAGGCCTGTAGGGAACCAACGCCCAAAACTGGGTTCGGAGCCACACCACAACCGGCGGACAAAACACACAAACAAACATCAAACTACACAAACACACAGAAAAAAAAAAGAAAATTGAAAAAGAAAGAAAATAAAAATGGCGGCACGGTGGTGTAGTGGTTAGCGCTGTCGCCTCACAGCAAGAAGGTCCTGGGTTCGAGCCCCGGGGCTGGCGAGAGCCTTTCTGTGTGGAGTTTGCATGTTCTCCCCGTGTCCGCGTGGGTTTCCTCCAGGTGCTCCGGTTTCCCCCACAGTCCAAAGACATGCAGGTTAGGTTAACTGGTGACTCTAAATTGACCGTAGGTGTGAATGTGAGTGTGAATGGTTGTCTGTGTCTATGTGTCAGCCCTGTGATGACCTGGCGACTTGTCCAGGGTGTACCCCGCCTTTCACCCGTAGTCAGCTGGGATAGGCTCCAGCTTGCCTGCGACCCTGTAGAAGGATAAAGCGGCTAGAGAGAATGAGATGAGATGAGAATTTTTATTTATCGAATTTGCAAAAAATAAAAATGCTCCGTTTCTCAAAATCCAGTGAATGTGGAGAGAATGAAACAGTTAATCCACTCAATCTTGTCGTACATGGATTATAGCTGATTCGGTGCTACGCGCCTTGTCGGCGATCAGCTCATGTACGACTCGATTTCGTGGAATAACTGTGAAATATTATGGACTAGTTTGTGTAGATACATGATCTCAATTCGAGTAATTTCCAGTTTCATTACAAAATGCCAAGCAGTTGTTTTTTTTTTGGGGGGGGGGCTCCCTTACACTTCATCTCACTGAGATTTAAAACCGTCAATCTGGCAACCCATGAGACATTATATTATATTATATTATATTATATTATATTATATTAACTGGAAAATGTAGGTTATTATGTAAGCTATTTAAAATCCAGTAGGGATGTTGATTTATTCATAGAAATATACAGAATTGATGTAGAATTATGCAGTTATGTGTTGAGTTAATTCCCCAGGTGAGGAGGACTGTACACAGTGAAGCATGGGCCTACTCACAGACCTACACTGAGGGGTTCTGTCTTACTTATAGTGCACTAAGTCATAGTTATAACACTCTACAGTCCTAAAAACACAACACTGCCGGTTCCAATAAAGTTCCACTGCAGTTGTAATGAACTCACGTCAAGTCGCGATTCACCGCCTGTAAGTTGTCCTGAAATTCCGTAATAAACACCTTTTCTCTTCCTTCAAGCGTTTCTTTATTCTTCATTCCATCTTTCAGTGAGTCAAACACTCGGGTAACACTCGATCTAAGCGCCTGGATGGCGTTAATCGCTTGAGAAAAAGCCTCTAAATTCACACCAACATTCATAACATCCGCCATGACTGTTGTTTCCCGACTGAAAACCCGTCGCACAAATGACGTCAGCTATGCGCCGGCTAACTTGGGAGTTGTAGTTTCAAAGCGAGCCGCTCTTTCTTTCCCTCAGCATGCTCAGTAAACTTAAAGTGCCATTCCACCATTGGATGTATTCTTTGGCATAAAATACAATATATTTTGACAACGTATATAAATGGTCTCACTAGATCGAGAAATCTTTTAGCTTCAAAATGATATATCGAACATAATTTTTTGACAACGACAAGTATATTAATTTTGCGACCAAAGTCACCTACCCTTTTAATTTCCGCGCGTGATGTCATCGGCAGGTTCCCCTTCTTGTGTACCACATGACGTGTGACGTGGCACATATTATCAGTAATGGCGGATAGAACGCGATAAAAATAATACCAATAAATCTAGCTAATACCAATAAATCTAGCTAACTGAAAGATTAACTCAAAATTTTTCGCAATTTTTTTGGCCCCCATATACGAGGAGAAATGACTCTCTCACTTTGGGGGTTTCCTGGTCTAAAAATAGACCGACACGTGGTACACAAGAAGGGGAACCTGCCGATGACATCACGTTTCACTACCACGCGGAAATTAAAAGGGTAGGTGACTTTGGTCGCAAAATTAATATATTTGTCGTTGTCAAAAAATTATGTTTGATATATCATTTTGAAGCTAAAAGATTTCTCTGTCTAGTCATGTTGTCATAAAATATATTGTATTTTATGCCAAAGAATACATCCAATGGTGGAATGGCACTTTAAGATTTTGTTACAATCCAGTCTGAGCACATTTTATAATGTTAGTGCAAATAAACAATCAGTAAATATACAGTACCAGTCCAAAGTTTGGACACACCTTCTAATTTCTTGATTTTTATGAATTAAAAGTGCTAACCGCTTACGCCACTGCAGGCCGCACGGTCGCCTCACAGCAAGAAGGTTCTGGGTTCGAGCCCGGCAGGGGCCTTTCTGTGTGGAGTTCGCATGTTCTCCCCGGTTTCCCCCCCACAGTCCAAAGACATGCGGTTAGGTTAATCCCATATGGAAAAGATGTAGATAAATCTTATAAAAATTGTCTGTCCTTTGTCTGAAACTTGTATGTAAAGCATACAAGAGTGAAACCAGATATAAGATCCTTAGTAAATTTGAACAAAATGAAACTTGTATGATTTGCGTATTTATCAGAACAATATATGACAGTAATGCAAAAGTGGCCACTTTTAGGGGTAAATCATATTCCTTATATGATGCACAATACATGAAACATACTACCGTACATGTCAACCTATACAGAATGTGCGTATTTTATACGGATTTGATTCAATAAACGTAGTATACGGGCGTACAAATAAAGTTATACGGATTCTTTAAAAAAACTTCAATATTTATTTAGAGCTATAATCAATTCCCACGATGATAAAAGAGCGCATAACATTTACAAACGTACTGTACACCACAGAAAGCACAGACAGCCAGTAAAGAGTCTTATGAAATCGCGCGTTATCTTGTGGTAGCGAGACTTTGTTCCACTTCTGATCATGCGCACACCGCATTGCGAGAATCCCGCCAACCGGGAAGTAACATTTTGTTTGAAAAGCGTATTTCCACCTGAGCGACTTTCAATAGCGACTGAAAAGATTCTGAATGGGCGCTCCGGCAAGATCAACACAGACACTTGCTGTGACATGCAGCCTAGTGAGGTATTGGTGCAGCGTGCTAAAAAAGCTGTCATGGAGTACAATTCAGAACATTAGAGTGACACTTTTGGCCCTTTTCCACTACCCTTTTTCAGCTCACTTCAGCTCGCTTCAGCTCACTTCAGCCCGACACGGCTAGCGTTTCGACTACCAAAAACCAGCACGACTCAGCTCGCTTCAGCCCTGCTTAGCCCCTAAAACTTGCATCGTTTTGGAGTGGGGCTGAAGCGAGCCAAAGCGAGCCGAGTGAGGCTGGGGGCGTGAGCAGACACTCCCCTGTGCACTGATTGGTGAGGAGGAGTGTCCTCACATGCCCACACACGCCCCGCGAGCACGCTGGGATCTGTAAACACCACAAACCCGGAAGAAGAAGAATTACGAATTACGAGGATTTCTGAAGCCTTATGCGCCTCACCTCATCTATACGCGCTTGCCAGTATCTGTCCGCGTTGTCGGTGACAACAAGCCACAGCACCAAGACCAGCAACACTAACGACTCCATGTCCTCCATGTTTATTGTTTACTATCCGGGTTGTGAGACTACCGCTTAAAAGATCACTGATGTCACTGTTTGCGCTGCTTAACGACATCACCTGACGTCCACCCACTTTCGCTAACTCCACCCAATGTGTCCACCCACTTCCAGCCAGCACGGTTCAGCGCGGTTGTAGTCGAAATGCAACTCCAACAGCCCCGCTCAGCCCGACTCAGCATGGCACGGCTCAGCCCGACTCAGCCGCGTTTGTAGTGGAAAAGCGGCTTTTGTGTTTTTGTCAAACATTGGAGCTTTGTATTCATTCTGAAGGTTTATTGTTATTAATATTGAATAAAAAGTAACTGGGATATATCATTGTTAATTATCATTCAAATTTTAGGTAAATTATTTTAATTTGCATCTTATAAGGATTTTATAAGGGAAATACGGATTTTGGAGGTTGGCTATACAGGTTTGATTGACCAAAGGTTGACATGTATGCTGAAGGTAATGGAAAGTTATATATTTTTGATAAGTTTCTTCTATTTCTTTTCCATATGGGATGGGATGGCCTTGAACGAGGCACCTAAGTCCCAACTGCTCCCTGGGCGCTATTAGCATGGCTGCCCACTGCTGTGTGTTCACTGACATAGAGAGGAATTTCACAAGCGTGTGTGATGAATAGAGTTGTTCTTTCTTTCTTTCTTTCTTTCTTTCTTTCTTTCTTTCTTTCTAAAAGTCACTTCATGTCTTCAAGTACAGGGGCGTAGCTGGGGGGTCCTGGGGTGCCTGTGACACCCCACCCCACCCCACCTTTGTCGGACCATACATTTTTTCAATAGCCGCATAAGAATATTAGAAAAGCGGCCATTGTCATTTTTCTAACTTTTTTTTTTTTAACTAGATTGTCACCTCAGCCTCATTAGGGTTTGTATCACCTTGTATGGACTTCCTGTGGTTTGGACGTGAAAACCCAGTTCTTTCGCAAGCGCAACACGATCACACTAGAAAGCATGGTCAAGCTGCCAGTGTAGTTGCGGTCTTTTTAGTTGCAAATTACGAGTATTTCCTCTTGTGTTAATAATTCGCCATGTCAAAACAAGCGTAGCTTTCCTCCTTCTTTCAATGTGAAGCAATTTCTTATATATATTTTTTTCCATCAAAGTTGCATTTTGTGGCTTCGAAGCTAAGTTTTAGTGCCGTTTCTAGAACACAACATCAAGAAAACGTGGAAGGATACACTACGGCAGAGCGATCGACATTGACAAGATCGTTGACATCTTTGCCATTCGCCATCCACGACACCTTTTACTTAGAAACATTTTGGCCGATGAGCAGTAAGACAACAAGAAGAGAGAGATCTGAATCGGTTGACTAGCGTAAGATGTCGAGCCGCTATCCATACGCTGCCGGATAAAGCTGATTTAGCCTAATCGTTGTCCAACATCTCAACAGCTCGCAACATGAGATGAAAGAATGACGCAAAGACCGTTATTTTCTCAAATTTATTCAATGTATTTTTTCATTTACAAACCTGCAGGTATGTACTCAAGCTGCCAGTCAGTGTGTGACCCCCCCCCCCCCCCCGAAAAATCCCCTGAAGTAATGATGGATGTCATTTCTCTTTACTTAGTTGAGTGATTCTTGACATAATATGGATTACTACAGTTGTAGAATACTGTATTTTTGTTATTTATTATTTACTATCTGATCATTAAGAAGGCAAGAAATGAATCCGCTAATCACTTTTTGACGAGGCATGCCTGTTAACTGAAAAGCATTCCAGGTGACTACCTCATGAAGCTGGGTAAGATAATGCCAATAGCGTACAAAGCGTCATCAAGGTAAACGCTGGCTACTTTGAAGAATTGACAATATGAAACATATTTTTGTTTTTTTTAAACACTTTTTTGTTTCCCACATAATTCCATATATGTTATTTCATGGCGGCACGGTGGTGTAATGGTTAGCGCTGTCGCCTCACAGCAAGAAGGTCCTGGGTTCGAGCCCCGGGGCCGGCGAGGGCCTTTCTGTGTGGAGTTTGCATGTTCTCCCCGTGTCCGCGTGGGTTTCCTCCGGGTGCTCCGGTTTCCCCCACAGTCCAAAGACATGCAGGTTAGGTTAACTGGTGACTCTAAATTGACCGTAGGTGTGAATGTGAGTGTGAATGGTTGTCTGTGTCTATGTGTCAGCCCTGTGATGACCTGGCGACTTGTCCAGGGTGTACCCCGCCTTTCGCCCGTAGTCAGCTGGGATAGGCTCCAGCTTGCCTGCGACCCTGTAGAACAGGATAAAGCGGCTAGAGATAATGAGATGAGATGAGATGAGATGTTATTTCATAGTTCTGATGTCTTCAGTAAGGGAGAGCAGGGAGACTTGGGACAAGTTTTCAGCTTCTGTAGATTGTGTGAAATTCTTTGCAGGTAGCATCACATTCATACTGCTTTAGAGAGGATTTACTATACCCTCTTACCACAACATTAGTGTCTCAGCTTGTCACATACCGTATACTGGCCTTCAGGCTTCACTTTTTCTGCTATTATTTTTTGCAGGGAGACATGAGACATTGAGGGGAGACATGGACCAAAAATAAAAGACCTACTGTAGGCCTACGTGTTTAATTTTTATTTATTACCGACACTTGTAACATATGAACTGTATGAACACACAGTGCTGGTACAGTGATAGAAAAATGTCAGTTTACCCAAAACCTGACTCGACAAAACAGTTCCATTCTCAAGAAGGAATGAAATAAGCTGAATCCTTATGCAGGGCCATGCCCAGATTTTTAACAAATAATTTTAAACAATTTTGTATTTATAAACCACAAGAAAAAAACCTGTAACATGATGAACTGTCCCAACTCTCCCCATCTGGACATTTTGAAAAGAAAAATCCTTAAACGTTTTACTCAGAATTTAAGTTTAATAAATAATACTATATATGGTAACTCGAGGCGACATACTTTAATTCCTAACAAATCCCCAATTCACTAGCGTACATTACACCACAGAATGGAGGTGGAGGTGAATATTTTGAGAAAAAATATTGAACTGCATAGACTTTACTAAAATGTCCAGCTTCATGGCTCCAAGGGAGGTAAGTTACTCTAAGGGGCACCATCTAACTTCTGATATCATCTAAAACCTCATCTCATCTCATCTCATCTCATCTCATCTCATCTCATCTCATCTCATCTCATCTCATCTCATTATCTCTAGCCGCTTTATCCTGTTCTACAGGGTCGCAGGCAAGCTGGAGCCTATCCCAGCTGACTACGGGCGAAAGGCGGGGTACACCCTGGACAAGTCGCCAGGTCATCACAGGGCTCATCTAAAACCTGACTGATTGAATTAATGTCTCATCTCATCTCATCATCTCTAGCCGCTTTATCCTGTTCTACAAGGTCGCAGGCAAGCTGGAGCCTATCCCAGCTGACTACGGGCGAAAGGCGGGGTACACCCTGGACAAGTCGCCAGGTCATCGCAGGGCTCATCTAAAACCTGACTGATTGAATTAATGTATGGGAATAGAAACTGTCCCAAGTCTCCCTGCTCTCTCCTGTTGTTCTACGATGTAGAAAATAGTCAAAATACAGAAAAACCTATGAATAAGTTAGGGTGTCCAAACCTTTGACTGGTACTGTACAGTTAAAAAAAAAAGATCAGTCATAAAAATCAAATATCAGATTCATGATTTCAATCCCTCAATAACTTCAGCATGTTAGTGTCCACAGTTCCCGGATTCCCAGTTTGCTTTTGAACCTGGGTTATTGTTTGTATAGAGTCTCTGTGCATGGCTGTTTTCTTCCCTTGTAGAAGTGGGTTTCCTCCAGGTTCTCTGGTTTCCTCCCATGTCCCAATTACATGGTGAATTGCCCCTAGCTGTGAAGCTCTGAACACTGGGCACAAGGTAGGATACACCCTGGATGGATCACAAGTCTATCCCAGAGCACCATGCACACACATTCATACAGTACCTAGAGCCTGTTAGTTCAGTTTTCAACATGGAGGAAACCTACACAAGGAAAACACGCGAACATTTGATAGAAGAAGTCGCCTGAGCCCAGGATCAAACCAGAGACCCTGGAGCTGTGTTATAGCAACACCACCCACTGCATCACCTTGCCAGCTGGAAGTGAATGCACACTTTAAGAAGATGTACAATCCTCAGGGTTTTCTTTGGTTTTCACGCTGGGGAACCCTTAAATGTTCTTGGTAGAACCTAAGACCAGATGGTTTCTTACTGTATATGAATGGGGCCCAAGTAGAACTCTTTGGAAGCTAATTATCCAATGAACCCTTTAAGAACCCATCAAGAGCCAGTTTGTAAGGGTGCATTGTACAGTAGACCGCCTTTCAGATTTTTCAAGTGTCGGTCATAAAAAGAATTTTCCCAACACCCAATTATTTTTGTTTAGTGGACCGAAAGCGACTGAATTTGAATCACAGAATACATTTTTTAATAGAACAATTAATGAATTAAGGGCCACGTGGCCCTAAATTCGCCACTATTTTTCCTGCTTCACCATGACCCAATTCAAGATACTACGTCATGCATCACGTGGTGGGCTTTCCCTGTTTGCACAAGGCATTGTGGGATACAAATTTGAATCAGGAGAGAAAAATGGCAGACGTGAGTGTGCGAATGAAACGTGAAAGACCGACTACAGTAACGGAAAGCGAGAAGAAAAGACGTTATGTTATATACAAAGGAAAGGAAATGCCGGACCAAACTAATAAATATCGGTGGTCAGCGAACACTTTGGTGTGATCAGCTGTTCGTTTAGCGACAAAATGATGTAACTATCAATGCACGGTCAAAGGTAAACCTGTGCATGCATTTACACACAGACTTCTTCTATCTGCTTGACTGCATGTAGCCAGCGATTTCATGCACATTATTTGCTCGGGAATCCCTTCAAATTAAATAACTTCCCAGCCACAGAATGGCCTGATATTTTGTGAGATATTACAGAAATAAACCTATATCACAATGACCAAATTTCAGAGGGAACTAAATTTCACCGATTTTATGAAATCGAAAGGCCGTCTAGCTTTAATTGAATATCGATGATAATGTAATATCTGTAAGGGCCTGATATCCACGTCAGCTTCCTACATGTTATTCTTTCTGCATGTGACAATTTCCGATGACACAAAAGAAACAGGTTTTACATCTGTAAATTTAAATACACATAAAAACTAGCTTGGCATTTTTTCTCCCCCGTAAGAGTTTTTATTTAAAATCAATAGGGTACAACTCTGCTGAGAGTCAATAACAGCTCTTAATGGTCTCTTATAGCACTGCAAATGTTCCACTATAATACTGAATAATGTTTTACTTAGTAATTTATCTTGCATGGAAGTATGCAATTATATTCTTGTTATTATCATATATTATTAATTTTAAAATGGTGCACTGGTTAGCACTGGTGCCTCACAGCAAGAAGGTTCTGGGTTCGAGCCCTGCAGCTGACTGGGGCCTTTCCGTGTGGAGTTTGCATGTTCTCCTCGTACCTGTGTGGGTTTCTTCCAGGTGCTCTGGTTTCCTCCTACAGTCAAAGATTAATTTGATGAGCTACTCTAAATCGCCCAGAGGTGTGATTGGCTGTCTGTCTCTCTGTGTTGGTCCTGCTATGGATTGGCGGCCCATCCAGGATGTACCCTACCTCTTGCCTGATGTCGACTGGGATTGGCTCCAGCTTCCCTGTGACCCACAATGGATAAGATGACATGAAATGAAATACTATTAACCTAATATCTGCGTGTCTGTTGTGAAAAAATGGCATTGAAAGAAAAAATAATCACATCTGCAAACTAGAGTGCATACCTCTGCCAAGCCACATATTATCAACATCAAATCACTTGAACGTAGGATAATACTAAAGCTGTCCACCAAATTTCATCCAAATCTGTTCACTACTTTTTGAGTTACATTGGGAACAAACAAAAAATCCTGGATTCACATACATATCTGGATTTGGATCAACAGGATAAAGCGGCTAGAGATAACGAGATGAGATGAGATCTAAACAATTGGGTGGCATGGTGGTGTAGCGGTTAGCACTGTCGCCTCACAGCAAGAAGGTTCTGGGTTCGAGCCTGGCAGCCAAATAGGAGCCTTTCTGTGTGGAGTTTGAATGTTCTCCCCGTGTCTGCGTGGGTTTCCTCCGGGTGCTCCGGTTTCCCCTACAGTCCAAAGACATGCAGTTAGGTGAACATGGGACGGCCTTGGGCTGAAGTGCCCTTGAGCAAGGCATCTACCCTCTGACTGCTCCCGGGTGCTGTAGCATCGCTGCCCACAGCTCTGGGTATCTGTGTGTGTTCATTGCTCACTTGTGTGTGCATGCGTGTGTTCACTGGTTCAGATGGGTTAAATCCAGAGGAGATATTTCACTGTGCATGAAGGGGAGAAAGTCTGTGCTTGAGTGTATGTGTGATAAATAAAGGTTCTGTTGATTTCATTTCCTCGTCTTTCTTAAAGCAATCTGTTCTTTCTCAGATTTGAACTGCTGTGTTCACCGAACAGTAAACCCTGATTTTCTTCTAGATTCCTCCCTTTGGAACATTTAAGTTTAAATCTACTTTTTAAATTTTCCTTATGAGTATTAGTATACTAGAGAATTAAACATTGAAGTTACAAACATAGCATATATATATATATATATATATATATATATATATATATATATATATATATATATATATATATATATATATATATATATATAAAATGTACAAAAAACGAACAATAGATTTTTACTGAACAAACAATAGACATTTACTGAAAGGAAATGAAAAAGTTTTTCTTAAACTTGCATCTAGCCTTCACTCACTCCCATTTTCTGAGCCTCCTGACTTTCCAGACCCTTGTCAGTCTCCGTTGGAGAATCTTCTGCTTCTGACAGAGTTAGATGCACGCCTGGTGGGAAATCTGGTGAGTTTTCACACATTCCTGGAGGGGAAAAAAAAAAAATCACATTTAATGAAAATTATGTATAAAATGACATGTGAAAGTAAATTAATCATAAAAAAGTGTAAAAATAAATATGTAAAAATGACACGACAAATGTCACGTGAAAAATGAATTGTGTAAGAATCACATGTAAAAAAATCAATGAAAAATATGTAAAATCACAAGAATAATGAATCATGTTTACGAATCAATCTACATGTGAAAATGAATTTATAATATGGAAAAAAATCACTGAAAGATGAATCATGTTTAAGAATCACATGAAAACAAATGAATCATATGTAAAAAAATGAAAATCACGTGAAAAATGAATCATGTTTAGGAATCATGTGGCAATAAATGAATCATGTATAAAAATCCCATGGGAATTAATTTTATGTAAGAATTAAAAATGTGAAAATCAACAAATCATCTGTAAATATCAAGAGAAAAATTAATCATGTAGAAGAATCACGTGTGAAAATCAATGAGTCATATATACAAAGAAATCACATGAAGAATTATGTAAGAATCATGTAAAAAATAAATGAAATATTTGTAAAAAAAAAACTCTGTGAAAAATGAATCGTGTCAGAATCACATTTGAAAAATAATGAATCATATGTAAAAAAGCACATAAAATTAATCATATGTAAAAACCACATTAATGAATCATATGTATGAATCACATGTGAAAAATCATATGTAAATATGTCAAAAACAAATCATGTAAGAATCACATGTGAATTATATTTAAGAATCACCAATGAATCACAAGTTAAAACCACATAAAAATGAATCACATTGGAATCACATATGCCATCAAAGAATCAGATGTAAAATCACAGGCATAATGACTCTCATTCATCTCATTATCTCTAGCCGCTTTATCCTGTTCTACAGGGTCGCAGGCAAGCTGGAGCCTATCCCAGCTGACTACGGGCGAAAGGCGGGGTACACCCTGGACAAGTCGCCAGGTCATCACAGGGCTGACACATAGACACAGACAACCATTCACACTCACATTCACACCTACGGTCAATTTAGAGTCACCAGTTAACCTAACCTGCATGTCTTTGGACTGTGGGGGAAACCGGAGCACCCGGAGGAAACCCACGCGGACACGGGGAGAACATGCAAACTCCGCACAGAAAGGCCCTCGCTGGCCACGGGGCTCGAACCCGGACCTTCTTGCTGTGAGGCGACAGCGCTAACCACTACACCACCGGAATCACGTGCACATATACTGTAATAAATCATGTGTATAAATTACATGAAAAATGAATCATATGTAAGAATCACATGTGAAAACAAACGAACCATGAGTTAATGTGCCCTAAAATTAGTAATTTTTAAGAATCACATATGAAAATTAATTAATCATATGTAAGAATAACGTGAAAATAAACAAACCATGTAAATATCATGTGATAAATGAATCATGTAAGAATCACATGTGCACATAAAATGAATCATGTGTAAGAGCCAAATCCTCTAAATTCACATAAAATGAATCATTTTTAAGAATCCCATGTGAAAATTAATTATATGTAATAATGACATAAAATTAATCATATCAAAGAATCACATGTGAAAAATAAATCATGTAAATATTGAGTGAAAAACGATTCATAGAAGAATCACATGTGCACATAATAAATCATGTGGAGGAATCGAATCTTCTAAAATCACGTCACATGAATCATATGTAAGAATCACATGTGCATACAAAATGAATCATGGGTAGGAACCGAATCTTTTAAAATCACGTAAAATGAATCATATCTAAGAATCACGTGTGCACACAAAATGAATCATGGATGGGAATCGAATCTTCTAAAAGCATGTAAAATGAATCATAGGAATCCCATGTGCACATAAAATGAATCATGTGTTGGAATCGAATCTTCTAAAATCATGTAAAATGGATCATATATAGGAATCCCATGTGCACACAAGATGAATAATGGAGAGGAATCGAACCTCCTAAAAGCATGTAAAATGAATCATATATAGGAATCCCATGTGCACATAAAATGAATCATGTGTAAGAATCGAATCTTCTAAAATCATGTAAAATGAATCATATATAGGAATCATATGTGCACATAAAATTAATCATATATAGGAATCCCATATGCACACAAAATGAATCATGTGTCGGAATAGAATCTTTTAAAATCACGTAAAATGAATCATATCTAAGAATCCCATGTGCACACAAAATGAATCATAGGAGTCGAATCTTCCAAAAGCATGTAAAATGAATCATATATAGGCATCATATGTGCACATAAAATGAATCAAGTGTAGGAATCGAATCTTCTAAAAGCATGTAAAATGAATCATATATAGGAATCATATGTGCACATAAAATGATTCATATATAGGAATCCCATATGCACACAAAATGAATCATGTGTAGGAATAGAATCTTTTAAAATCACGTAAAATGAATCATATCTAAGAATCCCATGTGCACACAAAATGAATCATGGATATGAGTCGAATCTTCCAAAAGCATGTAAAATGAATCATATATAGGAATCACATGTGCACATAAAATGAATCATGTGTAGGAATCGAATCTTCTAAAATCATGTAAAATGGATCATATATAGGAATCATGTGTGCACATAAAATGAATCAAGTGTAGGAATCGAATCTTTCAAAATCACATAAAATGAATCATATATAGGAATCACATGTGCACACAAAATGAATCATATATAGGAATCCCATGTGCACATAATAAATCATGTGTAGGAATCGAATCTTCTAAAAGCATGTAAAATGAATCATATATAGGAATCACGTGCACATAAAATGAATCATATATAGGAATCACGTGCACATAAAATGAATCATATATAGGAATCACATGTGCACATAAAATGAATCATATATAGGAATCCCATATGCACACAAAATGAATCATGTGTAGGAATAGAATCTTTTAAAATCACGTAAAATGAATCATATCTAAGAATCCCATGTGCACACAAAATGAATCATGGATAGGAGTCGAATCTTCCAAAAGCATGTAAAATGAATCATATATAGGAATCATTATGTGCACATAAAATGAATCAAGTGTAGGAATCGAATCTTCTAAAAGCATGTCAAATGAATCATATCTAAGAATCCCATGTGCACACAAAATGATTCATGGATAGGAGTCGAATCTTCCAAAAGCATGTAAAATGAATCATATATAGGAATCATATGTGCACATAAAATGAATCAAGTGTAGGAATCGAATCTTCTAAAATCATGTAAAATGAATCATATATAGGAATCATATGTGCACATAAAATGAATCATATATAGGAATCCCATATGCACACAAAATGAATCATGTGTAGGAATAGAATCTTTTAAAATCACGTAAAATGAATCATATCTAAGAATCCCATGTGCACACAAAATGAATCATGGATAGGAGTCGAATCTTCCAAAAGCATGTAAAATGAATCATATATAGGAATCATATGTGCACAAAAAAATGAATCATGTGTAGGTATCGAATCTTTTAAAAACACGTAGAATCACGTGTGCACACAAAGTGAATCCTGTGTAGGAATCGAATCTTCTCAAATCACGTAAAATGAATCAAATCTAAGAATCACATATGAAAAGAAATGAATCATGTGAAATGTAACAGTTAGGAGAATGTAACACATGCACCACGTGTGAACAAAGGATTTTAGAAACCAAATGTGTGATTCACTCATATGTGAGTCGATTCTCTAAGGATGTGCATTCTTATGCTACTGTACACAGGTTATATAAATAGAGAAATCATTGACAGGGATGCTTGTGCTGTTTGAGTTGAGCTGTGCAGTGATGTGAGGTTTGTCTGTGGCCCTTTAAGCAGGGCGGGATGCCTGATCTTCCACTGGGACGCTTCCAGCCGGCAGATAAACTTTGAGTACTGAGCCAGGAAGGCGAGACTGGAAGGTAGAGAAGACTTAGTTTCAAAGCCCTCCAATAAAAAAAAAAAAAAAGCATGTGAAACTTAGAAGCAGGCTTCAGAGGAAGAGCGTTCGAATAGATTGCAGGCTTGGGCAGGATAAGATGCAGTAAGAGGAAGGAGGCAGAAGAAGAGGAGGAGGAGGAGGAGGATGGAGAGATGAGAAGCGGGTGGGATGCTCCTGCGTAACGCGAGCGCTGTCCGTCCTTGAGCGCACATGCAGAACGGAAACTAACCCGAAACATTAAGCTGAACAGTATTTAAAACAAACAAACAACACCACTAATAAACATACACACAGAGATAAATAAATATTCCATGGAAGAGGATTCTGTGGCGCATATTTGCGCAGAGAATTGCACTGCGTCGTGGTGAAGTGCTCCAGGGAAGGGATTACGCATGATCTGAAGTTCATCCTGATGAAAGAAGAGGAGATGTCTTGGTTTCAATCCGAGCTGAAATCGTGGAACAGAGATCATGTCCCAGGGTAAGTTTAGGGATTTGAGCTTATAAAGTGCGAACTGCAGCTTTTTATTACCTTCTCTGAACTTTTTTTTTCCTTTCTCCTTAAGCCGCCTCTGTGCACAGAGACCCTTTTACGCACTGGTTTTATTTCATCCAGACCTTCTTAAAACATCTAGTAGGACTCTTTGTAAAGTTCCACCATGGGTATCACTTTGAGAGCTTATTGCATTTCCTTGAAGACCATCTAAAAAAAAAAAATACAGCTGTTCAATTTGCACGTAGAAATGGAAAGGAAAGAGAAGAGAAGAAAAGAAAAGAAAAGAAAAGAAAAGAAAAGAAAAGAAAAGAGACCAAACTGTGGGCTACTTTTCCTTGTCTATGAGGTGGGACCATCAAGGATTCACAGTTTCTATTTACTTAGGCTGTGTGTCTTTGACCTGGAAATGTGAATACTATCATTCATTCATTCATTTATTAATTTTTACTAAGCTCAGGGTTGTGTTAGATCCCAGGAACACTGGGTCAGAGGTGGATACACACCTGGGACGGTTGTACAGGGCGACATCAATAATGTGTACCGTACCTCTAAAAAAGCCCATAATTGGACCATTGATAATTGTTGCGAATTAAAGGTGACCCAAATGTACCTTCCCAGGTAGAAGATCCGTATTCAAGGTACATAACCGATCATCACTGCTTGTGCGTGCCGTGCCATGCCATGCCATGCCATGCCATGCCAGCAACAAGGAAAAGTACACTTTGTTTCCTTTATTTATCAGAATGTTTCATATTTAGCTAAAATATGAATCACTTTAGTCATATCATACAGGTTATTTCATTTCATACTTTGTGATAATACAGTATATCGGTTATATTAAATCATTTTTTCCCCTCTTCTAATTGCTTACCCTTTTTCATATCTAATAATCTTTTACACAGCTTTTTTTTTCCATCAAGGGACCTTCATCTAACGAGCAATCAGTAAATCATTTTCCGCCTGTTTAACCGTGGATCAGAATCGAATATGACCCGAAGACATTCAGAATTATTTTAAACAGTGAAAATAGCGCACTATAATGATATCTTAGACTAGATAGTCGATGGTACAGAGTACGGTTTGGGACGCAGACAGTGTGCTGTGTCTCTCTAGGCGATGTGAACTTTATGCACTTTGGAGTGGAATGGTGCGAAAGTACTGTTTACCTTTTCTTGTTATTGAGGTAGCTTTAACTTTTGGACTTTGTGCCTTTAGTTTATGTCATTGCACCTTTTAGAATCACCCTTTAAAAGGACACTGCGTGCACCGTGATAAAAAGATACCATAGAGAAAAGGTGTGGTATAAAGGAACGATACAGTTTCCTGCAGTTTTTTTCAGACTATGTAAAGTATAGAAAGACTAATTTTGCTGATTTTTTTTTTTTTTTTAATTCCTCAGAAAGAAAGTGGAACTGAAGCAGATCAAGTGGTGCTCGGAGATCTGACGGACATCTCCTTCGACAGAAATTTAACAGTGTGAGCATGAAAACTATATTATGGACTGTGAAGATGATTCCTGATTCCTGGCGAAATTCCTATTAGTCGGCTGCAGCAAACCTTTCACAGTAAATGGACCTGCCGCACATCCAGTTTCCATCAACGGGACGCCTTGTTTAGAGTCGAGAAAAGTGACAAGAGACGAGATCCTGAGTAAGCAAAGCACAATGCACAGTTTTTTAAAAAAGAAATGGCATGATATATGTCGTATTTATTCTGGAAAGCATAAATAAAGAAAGCCATATGGACTTTAAACAGGACAAGAGATGTCTTCAGCAGATGTTGGATTCCTGAGGCAAATTTTGAGGAAGTAAACTTTTAACTTTTCGATCTTAGAAGTGACTTTTAGATCCTGAATCGGAAGAAACTCCGAAACCAACCCCTACCCCACCCAGTTTTCTTAAATGATAGACTTTGTTTAGAGAGGAGAAAAGTGAATACACAGTGGATGATTGACCAGCTAATGAACTATGAAAGATTTCTGGTGTCGATGCTGACAGGCTCCACCCCTTTCACCTGCTCACCCCGCCCCATACTCCCAGTCCTGGTCCATCCTAGCGCTCCACACCATGCTCCTCCGGGTCTGCCTGTTCCTGCACTGTGTGCTCATCGCTGTGGGCCAGTATGACATCTGTAAGTCGCTGGTGAGCACGGATGACGGGCCCACGTGGGAGTATTATGCGTGTCAGCCCCGACCCACTACCATGAAGGACTTCATGCAGATCCGAGTGGAACCACCAGACATCACATGCGGAGACCCACCTGAGCGCTTCTGCACCCTGGTACACACACACACACACACACACATCACGGTTGTCATCTCATCTCATCTTATTATCTCTAGCCGCTTTATCCTGTTCTACAGGGTCGCAGGCAAGCTGGAGCCTATCCCAGCTGACTACGGGCGAAAGGCGGGGTACACCCTGGACAAGTCGCCAGGTCATCACAGGGCTGACACATAGACACAGACAACCATTCACACTCACACCTACGGTCAATTTAGAGTCACCAGTTAACCTAACCTGCATGTCTTTGGACTGTGGGGGAAACCGGAGCACCCGGAGGAAACCCACGCGGACATGGGGAGAACATGCAAACTCCGCACAGAAAGGCCCTCGCCAGCCACGGGGCTTGAACCCGGACCTTCTTGCTGTGAGGCGACAGCGCTAACCACTACACCACCATGTCGCCCATGTCTTGGAATATTTAGCCTAATTTTGCCAACAACACCAACATTAAAAAAACCAAACAAACAAAAAACACTAGCGGTGCGATAGTGCTACATTTAACCCAAACTTTCCAATTATATCCTTATCTGATATTTATGGAGTGTGTGAATGTGTGTATATTGTCCTGCGATGGCCTGGCGTCTCATCCGGGGTGTATTTCCGTGTTCCTGGGATTGCTCCGGATTTACAGCGACCCTGACCAGGATGAAGCCGTTACTGATGATAAATGAACGGGTACATTCATACAAAAACAACTGATTGGTCCAAGAGTGGATTTTAATAAGCAATTATCTGCATATCTCAGTGAATAATAATAATAATAATAAGAAGAAGAAGAAGAAATGTACAAATGATACCTGCGATACTCTCAGAAAAGTGCATAGTGATAAAATTGATCATGATACTGATATGATTTGATTATATTACCCATCCCTGTAGACCTGCAGTCTTGAATTAACATGTTCAGGGTTAAACTCACGCCTACACTTCTTGTTGTTGTTTTAATCTTTACAGAAATGCTGTAGTCAGTGTTTCTTAATCCGAGGCCACCAAATTCAAAGCCTTGTATAAATTAGCACAAGTTACATCAAATAGAAACACTGAAAAAGCTAAAAAAAAAAAAAGAAGTGATTTTCTGGCTTTAATAAAAGCTTTTAAACAATTGATTGTGGATGCACACACAGGAGACTCATCCACTGATAATAATTATGAATGCGTAACTCGAAACGTAACCTTAAATCTAACCTCAGGAACCAAAAAGAAACCTTGTGACTTAAAAAACAAAACAAAACAAAGCAATTTTCCTCATGTGGAGCAGCCAAATGTCCCCACAAGGTCAAAACGGTGAGATCTTTGGTGTACCACAGGATACAAAATCATGACCACACACACACAGATCAGTACTTTCACATGACATCCACTGCCCTAAGAATATTCAATAAAAAAAAAAATTCATCCAGCCCGAAAAATTCAGGCGTATTCAAGGAATGTAAATGAACCATTGGTTTGCACACAGGAGACGTACCATGTTTTAAAAAAAAAGTGTGCTTGAAAAGTCCTTGAAAAACTCTGGAACTTCATTTTGAAGAACTTGTATAATCCAGTTTCACTAAAAACTTTGAAAAAAGGTTCTTGAAAGATCCTCGGGATAGATAAAAACCCCTCTGTTGTGGGGTCAGGGACAAACTGGAGAACCCTGAAAGCTGTTCAGTGGAATATAGGTATGGAATAGAGTAACACTTACACACACACACACACACACACACACACACACACACACACACACACACACACACACACACACGCATCCATACCACAGACTGAAGGACCTAAATGTCTTCACTGACGAGAACAGGGTCCATATAGACATTGCAAAGACCTTTCAGACACGTGTATATGCAAAATCCGAAATTTGACATGCGAAAGTCTGAATTCCCTCATGGGCTTTAATTGTGTGGTTTTATTGAAGGCGATTATGAGAACGTAGCGATAGCAGGTATCTGCTCCAGCCGCCATCAGTGTCCTGTAATCTCGTTTTCTTCCTGAGAAATGGATTATAAATCACAAATGTGCTTAACGGAAAAGCTGTGTTCACTACAGCACCATGTGTGATATTGTGACAGCTTTGGTGCTGTGCCATGGATCTGCACTGAAAGTGAGGCTGATTATTAGAAAGGAAGGGTAGAAGATGTGGCCTTGGAGACGCTTGTGTACCTGACATAAATCAAATAACAAATGTTCTGAAGCGTTTTATTCCACTTATACCACAGCAATTTATAAAGCTTTATAACTTATAAAGCTATACATGGCCTAGCCCCAGAATTCATTGCTATTAGAACTCCATCACGCTATAGACCCTTTTCAGTCACGTGACCTTCGTAAACGCGACCGCCATTTTGGACATGTAGTGGACTTCGGCTCGAATCGGTTTGAATGCGAGGAAGGCGACAAACGAAAAACATAAAAGAAAAAGGAGCGAGATGCAGAAAACACCTTCACTATCCAGCGACGTAGGGCATTTACAGGGCGAGCAGAGGGAGAGGTATTTGCAAAAATTGAGGTTAGCAGGCTTAGAGAACGACGTTTACCTGCTTCCACCAGGATTGTTCACTGACGTACGGAAGTACACGAAGCCCTCGTCTTGACCTGACTTCGGCCCACATGATCTGTATACCTATGTCGTTAAAAACCCATCGCCATACACATACACGTCCGGCTTGCTCCAGAGCAAGCCGGAGCGCGCTGCTTAATTTGAGGGGGAGCAAGCTGGAGCGCGCTCCGGAACTTCGGCCGGAGCACTCCTGGAGCAAGCCAGAGCGCGCTCTGGAACCTCGGACCAATAATGGATTCGACTCAAAATTTTCTTGAATGACTCGTACTCAAACACTGGGGACTCGAGACTGGACTCGGACTCGAGGTTTAGTGACTCGACTACAACACTGTTACAGTCATTAAGTATATATACAACATTACACAAAATTTAAACCCAAAATTACTTAAAAGGGAAACCTAAAACATAACCAAAATTATTTCAAAACATCTCATCTCATTATCTGTAGCTGCTTTATCCTGTTCTACAGGGTCGCAGGCAAGCTGGAGCCTATCCCAGCCGACTACGGGCGAAAGGCGGGGTACACCCTGGACAAGTCGCCAGGTCATCACAGGGCTGACACATAGACACAGACAACCATTCACACTCACATTCACACCTACGGTCAATTTAGAGTCACCAGTTAACCTAACCTGCATGTCTTTGGACTGTGGGGGAAACCGGAGCACCCGGAGGAAACCCACGCGGACACGGGGAGAACATGCAAACTCCGCACAGAAAGGCCCTCGCCGGCCCCGGGGCTCGAACCCAGGACCTTCTTGCTGTGAGGCGACAGCGCTAACCACTACACCACCGTGCCGCCCTGTTTTGTAATATTATAGCGGATATAAATTTCCTATATACTGTTTCGAAGCACTGGAGACTCCTTCTATTAACATAGCAAAAAACTTCATTGTCCATGTTTCTGTGTCAATAACAACATGCATTTTTCCATTTATTATTATTATTATCTTTATATTACAGAGTTCGTCTGCTATACAAGATCCTGTGAATTAATTCTTACAATAGAAATGACAATAATATCAGAACGAGTGCATTAATATAAACTTTGAATTACTGTCCGACCTGCTGTTATAGAAAATGAATCAAGACCCAAGATATAAATGGACATGCCTGCAGAGTTCAATAAAACATGGCTTGTTTTTCAATGTCCTATGCATTTTGCTGGCTTCTGGAAGCATCAGTATGGCCAAGGCTTCGATCTGAGATATCGATTAACGAAGAATGCATTACACATCCTTGCTCATTGTATGCATAATTAGGAATATGGGTACACCCGGGACGTATTGTGAAATTGTTATCGAGTTTGTGTTGACAAATATTTTTCAAATTCCTGTATTTATGAGCTACTTTGTGGAGCACTTGGATATATTATTGCCACTAAACCCCCAGCTTTTGGGAGCATGTCCTGAGGCAAAGAAACGTGAAGCGTGAAGTCTCTGTTGTGCCTGGGGGCGTATTGCAGAACTTGAATAACTTAGTAAACATAATTCCTGGGGCTAGGATTTACTCAGAACTGAACAGCCACACTAGCCAACTATGATTTATACATATACACTGATTTACTGTGATCTACTCCACAGAAGCCCTGCGATTGGAGCGAGCGCATGGCTGTGGGGTTAACATGCTTATTGTGTCTGTGTAACAGCTTCACATTCACAGCGTACACATTCAGAAAAAGGAAAACGGACTAAACTGGACCTTTTCATGTTACTATCAAGAATAGCTTTTTATATTATATAGACGCAAGTGTTTTACTGGGAAATACGCCACTCGTATTTTTCATACGCCCTAGATACGGGACATGGAGAACCAAAACCGTGACAAATCTCTATATGTCACTCGATGAATTGTTTTGATAAATTTGTGGACTTTTTGTTTGTCAGTGTGTCTATATAAGAAAAAGAAAATCACACGTTGGCTTGAAGATATGAAGTTTATCTTCTCGTGTTGAAAAACTCACATTTTTCATATGAAATACTTCGCGGATCTGAGTGACGTATTTAAATAATATTGGCTGGATTTTTTTCGTGGTATATCAGATATATTCCATTCAGCTAGCATGATATTGAACGAGGTGAAGACAAGTAGCTGAATGGAATATATCTGATATACTGCAAAAAAGCGCCAGCCATTATTATTATCATTATTATTATGGGCGGCATGGTGGTGTAGTGGTTAGTGCTGTCGCCTCACAGCAAGAAGGTCCGGGTTCGAGCCCCGTGGCCAGCGAGGGCCTTTCTGTGCAGAGTTTGCATGTTCTCCCCGTGTCCGCGTGGGTTTCCTTCGCGTGCTCTGGTTTCCCCTACAGTCCAAAGACATACAGGCTAGGTTAACTGGTGTCTCTCAATTGACTGTAGGTGCGAATGGTTGTCTGTGTCTATGTGTCAGCCCTGTGATGACCTGGCGACTTGTCCAGGGTGTACCCCGCCTTTCGCCCGTAGTCAGCTGGGATAGGCTCCAGCTTGCCTGCGACCCTGCAGAACAGGATAAAGCGGCTAGAGATGATGAGATTATGATACATACACATTCTTTTCGGGTGTTCAACACGTCTTTCTCTTTCAAAATTCTCTCAATTTTTTTCCGTATTTAACAAAGCAAACCTGGTGGCCATGTTTGTTTACAAATAGTCACAGTCACTCGCTAGCGCGGAACTTTTACATCTCCGACATGTGACGTCATGTTGTCTTGACAACCATGCAATATCGTAAACCATATTCAACACTCATTCTCCATTGGGTAGAGTGACGTAATACACGATATGCTAAGAATATTGCATGCTATCAAACCAAATGAATGAAACCCGCTAGAAGGGAATAGAACACGTTTTTATTCCATCAAAAGTGCCCTGTATGCATAATAATTCCCAATATTTCACTCCGATGGCCTCACTCGCATATTTTCCTGCATTGTCAACATGGCGAACTGGTTCAAAATGAAAATTCTTTTGATTAACTTGCATTTTTTTTTTTGTGTGTGTGTGTGGATGCGTCCATATAATATAAAGAACATTACACGGTGCTGCGAAGATATAAAGTTTATCTTCTCGTGTTGAAAATATTTTCAGCTTCATATCTTCGTGCAAAATATATGCAGTATATCGTCCTCTACGTATCATATACCTTTTGTGTTGATTTTGTATAACATGGAAATGTGAATGTAGTGTACCTTTAGATATTTAAAAGTTTGAACCAGTTAAAAGTTTGGACACGCCTTCTAATTCAGTGTTTATTCTTGATTTTTATTCGTTAAAAGTCACTTCGTGTCTTAAAGTAATGATGGATGTCGTTTGTCTTTACTTAGTTGAGCGGTTCTTGACCTAATATGGATTACTACAGTTGTTGTATAGAGCTATTTACTTTGTTATTTACTATTTGGTCTCAAACGCATTAAAGGAACAGTCCACCGTACTTCCATAATGAAATATGTTCTTATCTGAATTGAGACGAGCTGCTCCGTACCTCTCCGAGCTTTGCGCGACCTCCCAGTCAGTCAGACGCAGTCAGACGCGCTGTCACTCCTGTTAGCAATGTAGCTAGGCTCAGCATGGCCAATGGTATTTTTTGGGGCTGTAGTTAGATGCGACCAAACTCTTCCGCGTTTTTCCTGTTTACATAGGTTTATATGACCAGTGATATGAAACAAGTTCAGTTACACAAATTGAAACGTAGCGATTTTCTATGCTATGGAAAGTCCGCACTATAATGACAGGCGTACTAACACCTTCTGCGCACTTTGACAGCGCATTGATGCGGAGCTCAGATATCAATGCGCTGCCGAAGCGCGCAGAAGGTGTTAGTACGCCTGTCATTATAGTGCGGACTTTCCATAGCATAGAAAATCGCTACGTTTCAATTTGTGTAACTGAACTTGTTTCATATCACTGGTCATATAAACCTATGTAAACAGGAAAAACGTGGAAGAGTTTGGTCGTATCTAACTACAGCCCCAAAAAATACCATTGGCCATGCTGAGCCTAGCTACATTGCTAACAGGAGTGACAGCGCGTCTGACTGCGTCTGACTGGGAGGTCGCGCAAAGCTCGGAGAGGTACGGAGCAGCTCGTCTCAATTCAGATAAGAGCATATTTCATTATGGAAGTACGGTGGACTGTTCCTTTAAGAAGGCAAGAAACTCGTCCACTAATTAACTTTTGACGAGGCACAGCTGTTAATTGAAAAGCATTCCAGGTGACTACCTCATGAAGCTAGGTAAGGTAATGCTAATAGCGTGCAAAGCGTCATCAAGGTAAACGCTGGATACTCTGATCATACATAAAATATCAAACATATCTTGTTTTTTTTCAACCTTTTTTCTTTACCACATCATTCCATATATGTCCCATATGTAATTTCATAGGCTTGATGTCTTCAGTATTGTTCTACAATGTACTGTACCCTTGAGGACCGACACAGAACAGTACAGTTTAGCTTTTTTTCTGTGAGTGTATGATTTGACTGCAGAAATCACACTATATCAAAGTTTATTGTTGGTAGTTTGTTGATGTTGATGTTGGTAAAGGACAGCCATGCTGGTTAATCTCCCTCAGAGACTTGACCAACTGATGGTTTGGGCACTTAGCCAGGCGTTTGACTACAGAATAACCAGATGGAGGATTTGTCTAGCTGGGCTGCTACTATGTGGCGAGCTGCAAGGCTTGGAGACGGGGTGCTAATTCACACGTTTAGCACATAGGGATAAAAGGAAGAAGTGCGTTGGGGTTGGTCTGGGCAGCGTTTACTAGGCGGCGTCATTCTCTTGCCGGGTAGCATGTGGCACGTGGGCTGGGAAGCACTGACTAACCGGACCTGACAAGCCACTGAAACTGATTTTTAAGGCATGTGGATTTGCTGTAATATATTTCCAGGGGGGAAAAAACAGTACTTTGAGATACTTTAAACAAGAACTTTGGATATGAAGTGTGCTTGTGAAGTCTCAGTGTTTAAAAGTCACAGCGCTACTGCATTCATGCTTCAGTTCACTGGACAGCAGTGACATACCAGAGCATTCACAATGTGACAAGTCTATTTGACGTGTCTAGACTCATCCCCAATTCATCACCAAGTTAACACCTGAAAGGAAAAATCCACCCTGATTGACTTCCATATATTTCACAGTTATTCCACGAAATCAAATCGTACATGAGCTGATAGCCGCACGTAGCGCTGAGTCGGCTATAAACCATGTACGACGAGATTGAGTGGAATAACTGTTTTATTCTATCCACATTCACTGGATTTTGAGAAACGGAGCATTTTTATTTTTTGCAAATTCGATAAATAAAAACTTTATACAAAAACGTCTGGCAAAATCATTTCCGCTTAGAATGTAAACAAACTGGCGAAATGACAGGAGCAATCTGTGAAAAATGCAATAATAATAATAATAATTATTATTATTGAAAAATTAAAAAAAGATACGTTCTTAACATTAAATACTTTAATTCCATATTTTGTTACTTTTTTTTTTTTGCATGGTTTGGGGTTTTGTTTTCGAGTTGAGTTTTTATTTCGTCCTCCGTTGCTTTAGCAACACGCTCCGCCATTTTGTTTTTCTCTACTCATGGTATTGCTGGGTTTCAGTCACGTGACTTTTCTTAGCGGTTTTACCGGAGGTGAAATAGCCGGTGGTCTAAACGGCTGCTGTAGTGCAAACAACTAGCGATAAGTTATCAGAGTACGCTCGTAATCTAGAAGCCACTGCTGGCTTTAGATATATTCAGAAGATTGCTATATGCAATGGAATCGACCCCACAGTCTGGGAAAGAAGGATTTGTCATACGATCTCGAAAACTACCCTTCAGTCGAGTTCCCCGACATCTCGAACTATCTGGTGTTGCAGACGTCCTTCTACACCGCAAAACAGATGAAAGCGTGGAAGAGTATGGAGGCTTACAACTGTTTTGTATGTGGCTGTGTAAAGGACCTCGCTATCAAGTCGCTGCCGAATGAATCCTGGATTGTTTTTGCCCGTGTAAGTATGGTTTTATTTTTAAGCTTTTCGTTCGCGTCTTTACGACGAAGCGCTGCAAGTTGAAGCGTAAACAAACAACAGTTGGCTTGATTCTCACTTGTCTTGGCTCTTATCTCTCAGCTAAATCATTCACAAAGATCATCAGAAACCCCTTTAAAGACCTGGATCTTAGTTAAACGAGACGGAGAAGTGATCACGGCGCATTGTAACTGTACGGCTGGGGAAGAATTTTGTCGCGACCTTCATGTATATGGACTTTGTGAGGAGGAAACAAAGAAACGGCTGGGGACTTTAGCGCTTCGTGACTAAAAAAAGTCCCGTAAAATAACGAAAAATTTCAAGAAAAGTACTTGGAAAATACTAGCGACATCGCTGAGAGGGAGATACAAACCTTTCACCAAGTGATCACTGCAAACTCCAGCATGCTTCGACTCGGCTCCCTTCGATTTCAGTGAGAGGTTCAAAAGCCGCCTTTCTCGACGTCTTTTTGTGAAATCCTGTGTTCGTTCACCCTTTTTTTATTAGTTCACAGGGAACCCTGAAGAAACTTTTATCAGTTTCACGGTTTGATCGATTCGAACAACCTAAAACAACGCAAGCGTAAGGCATTTTTCATGTGAGCAATGCACCTTCTCCATACAAACGCTTTGTCAACTGAGCTTTGGTAGACCACCAGCTAAAGTTTTGAATAACTAATGAGGCAGATGTGACGTCACATGAAACCCAGCAACGTGAGCTGATAGACAAGTAGTAGAGTAACCAATCAGAGCGCGCACTTGCTCATATCCAGTGAATATAGATAGAATAAGAATTGTTTTACAATCAGGGTACAAAGTTTGTGTCACAGGGATCCAAAATTCAAATTGATTCAAACTGGTTCTTGTACCAGTTTTTAAGTGAAGGACAAGTTAAAGAACAGATTTCAGGTAATTTTTTGACGTGTGTATGGTAGTTTTGTGTAATCTGCTATAAGATAAAGAAGATTAAGTGTAGCTTTAAGCAGGGCTGGGAGAAACAAATGAAGTGATTCTCGGAGAGGACTTTTTTTTTTTTGACAATTCAGAATCCACTGCTTCCATAGTGCTTTTAAATATAAGGCTGCAAGCTTTGTGTTAGTTGTCTCTAATATTTATGTCCCAATATCTTGACCACATTTTAGGATGAAAATAATCATTTTAGATCTCATCTCATCTCATTATCTCTAGCCGCTTTATCCTTCTACAGGGTTGCAGGCAAGCTGGAGCCTATCCCAGCTGACTACGGGCGAAAGGCGGGGTACACCCTGGACAAGTTGCCAGGTCATCACAGGGCTGACACATAGACACAGACAACCATTCACACTCACATTCACACCTACGGTCAATTTAGAGTCACCAGTTAACCTAACCTGCATGTCTTTGGACTGTGGGGGAAACCGGAGCACCCGGAGGAAACCCACGCGGACACGGGGGGAACATGCAAACTCCGCACAGAAAGGCCCTCGCCGGCCCCGGGGCTCGAACCCAGGACCTTCTTGCTGTGAGGCGACAGCGCTAACCACTACACCACCGTACCGCCCCCATTTTAGATATGTTATTTTATATTGAAAAATTAGCTGTCTCGGAGAGGACATTTTTTTTTGACACAATTACATACTAATTTGATCAAAATAGTCTGAAAACTTACTGGCATTCAACATTAAAACTTAACTATGTTTCCAATGATATGGAACCACATATTTGTTTTATGGTATAAAGAATGATGTAAGTGCATCCCTTTTGGAGCTACCTGTGGTCAAAAAAGCACTTTTTCTAAATGACACGAGTAATTTTACTAAATATGACATATATTGCCATACCTCATCTCATTATCTCATTATCTCTAGCCGCTTTATCCTTCTACAGGGTCGCAGGCAAGCTGGAGCCTATCCCAGCTGACTACGGGCGAAAGGCGGGGTACACCCTGGACAAGTCGCCAGGTCATCACAGGGCTGACACATAGACACAGACAACCATTCACACTCACATTCACACCTACGGTCAATTTAGAGTCACCAGTTAACCTAACCTGCATGTCTTTGGACTGTGGGGGAAACCGGAGCACCCGGAGGAAACCCACGCGGACACGGGGAGAACATGCAAACTCCACACAGAAAGGCCCTCGCCGGCCATGGGGCTCGAACCCAGGACCTTCTTGCTGTGAGGCGACAGCGCTAACCACTACACCACCGTGCCGCCCATATTGCCATACATTCACCAAAAATAACGTTATCACCAAATTTTTTTTTTGCATGGTAAATAGAGCTATCACAGGGCTACAATAAACCACCAAGTTTATTTAGTCAAGCCTTTTAATATTGAAGATAATAAGTGTTAAATGTGATTTTTAGCTCGCGTACCCTGATTGTAAAACAACCCTTAATAATCTTTATAATTAGCATATCACCTTCCAAGATGTTTTGCAAAGAGTTGATTTCTATTTTAGTTCACACTTTTATTGAAATGTTGGTCTATTTTCACACTGGCTAATGGTTTCCGACATTACCCATAATGCATATTTGTCTACCTGCCGATAGTGGTGTCAGTGGGATCTAGTTCTTGCTTCATCGCTACCTATAGATAACAATGCAGCAGCAGTGCTTTAGTATTTCATGCCAAAACATCAGCGGCATCGTGCTCTTCAGCTTGTAGATCTTTAACTAGCTGAGCTGAGTCTTTGTTGCATCTCAGCATGACTATGTACTGTACAGTACGTGCGACTACACTGTATACAGTAGCTGCAAAGCATTCTGGAACTTGGAGTCCAGTGTATGCTGTCTCTACTGAGTCTACACTGGATTTCTCAGTAATATGACATTGGATGTCACTGAAGAAATGGTAAGTTTACAGCAAAACCTGTCTGTTATCACTCATGTTGGAGATCATTGACGGTTTTTTTCTCTTATACTGATCTACAATAACTGAGCTAGCAATATCAGATATGTATTGCTGTGACATTATATTGTTTTTAGTACTATTAAAACAGATTCACCTGTATGAAGCACATACATAGATATATGTATTTTTTATCGTTACATTTTTATCTTTATATTGTATAGTCGGCTTGTTCTTGGATACCTTTTTCATTCTACTTTATGTTGTACAGTGTGCTTTTTCGCATGTCTGATAACTTGCCTTTGTAACATAGATAGAAATTATTTATCTATCTAAGCAACAGAGAACTGCTACCTTTTCATCAAGTAATAATGAGCTCCAACTAACAATATATATTCTATCCACGTTCACTGGATATGAGCAATCATGTGCTCTGATTGGCTACTCTACTACTAGGATATCAGCTCATATACCATGAGTAGAGAAAAGCAAAATGGTGGAGCGTGTTGCTGAACAAACAAGGATGAAATAAAAACTCTACTTGAGAACATAACCCTAAAAATTGTTATCAAGTATTTAAAAGAAACAGAAATAGCTAAAGAATATAGCTGCCCCCCCATCTCCTGTTCCACACTCCAGCCCAGTTGGTGGCGGTAATGCACCTTTAAGTTGGCAAACCACCAAAAAACCCAAAAGAAGAAAAAGAAGAAGAACACCCCCCCCCAAAAAAAGCAACAAAATATGGAAATGTACTTGATGTTAAGAACGTATCTTCTTTTTTATTTTTCAAGAATTATTATTATAGCATTTTTCACAAATTGCTACTGTCATTTCGCCGATTTGTTTACATTCTAAGCGGAAATTATTTCATCAGACATTTTGTATAAAGCTTTTATTTATCGAATTTGCAAAAAAAATACAAATAAAAATGCTTCGTTTCTCAAAATCCACTGAATGTGGATGGAATAAAACAGTTATTCCATTCAATCTCGTCGTACATGGCTTATAGCTGACTCGGTGCTACGTGTCTCGCCGGCTATCAGCTCATGTACGACTCAATTTCGTGGAATAACTGTTAAATATCTACATACACGGGGTGGCACGGTGGTGTAGTGGTTAGCGCTGTCGCCTCACAGCAAGAAGGTCCGGGTTCGAGCCTCATGGCCGGCGAGGGCCTTTCTGTGCGGAGTTTGCATGTTCTCCCCGTGTCCGCGTGGGTTTCCTCCGGGTGCTCCGGTTTCCCACACAGTCCAAAGACATGCAGGTTAGGTTAACTGGTGACTCTAAATTGACCGTAGGTGTGAATGTGAGTGTGAATGGTTGTCTGTGTCTATGTGTCAGCCCTGTGATGACCTGGCGACTTGTCCAGGGTGTACCCCGCCTTTCGCCCGTAGTCAGCTGGGATAGGCTCCAGCTTGCCTGCGACCCTGTAGAACAGGATAAAGCGGCTACAGATAATGGAATTACATATAATGCATGTGGGTTATGTAATGTAGTTCAGTTTTACTTTAAGGTTTGAAATTGTGAATGAATGTAGACTTTTTCTTTTCTGCTAAGTTGGAAGCTTCCTTTCACCCTAATCTTCTTTTCACCAAAGCACATTAATTGAGATTCTGATGCCATTCACCCAGTCAGTCTACAGACACTTTGTCATCACGCATAATAATACACCATGTTAACTCGAGATGGCTTTGTGAGCTAAATACACAGGAGAGGGCTTTTAAGAGAGGGGAGGAGACACGTATGTATGTGTGTGTGTGTGTGTGTGTGTGTGTGTGTGTGTGTGCATGTGTCAGCACTTTTCAACCCGGATCGATAAAAGCTGACTGATCATCACTTTGTATTCAGACATTCGGGGGCCAAGCACTTTTAAACAGCAAAGACCTTCTGGCACTTTGGAATCTTTCCTGCTTTACTCAATATCCATAAATTATTATGTTACACATTGTATATTATAAAGTCCTATCGAAACTTAGTCTCGGGCAAGGACTGAGAAAGTCCTTGTAATTCCAGTAAAGGCTTTGATATGAGAAAACTCCAAAAGACTTAAAAGACAATAATTAAAAGTCAGTCATTGATGAATATTGACACAAGGCTGTAATATTGATACCTCATGTAGTATTAATAATTTTTCTGAAGTTATGAGAAGCAAGAGTCTTGTGTGCATACTTAACCAGACACCCGACAAGTCAGGCTCGCTCAAGGACGCCCGCTCAGGCACGACTTTTGCCTGCAGCTTGACTAGTAATGCACGCCACATATTCGATATAGTATGTTAGCTACTCCATTAAGCCGCTATTAAAAAGTGTGTACACTTGGTGTGCTTCTCTCGCCCTCCTTCTCACTGAAAGAGAGCTAATTGATCAGCAGAAGCCCTCCAGATTCTGTAACTTCGCTTCCTTTGGAGAAGCTTTCCGGCTCATTAAAGATTTAGAGGAAATTTCAGTCACTCAGCGCCCACAGGAGATGCCGTTGCATTTTTACTCAGCGCCTTTGCTCTTTCCTGAACGTGATGTTAGCTCCTGCTGGAAGCTCGCTCTGTATGTACGGCTAATGAGAGAGCGAGTGAGAGAGACACATGTGAGAAGAATGTGAAGGCAGGATCTCAGCTGAGCTAAGCAGAAAACTGAAGCCTGACCCTTTGCTGCATGCATATCTGATCATCAATGCATATGCACAAAGCGTTCCTGTGTGCACATCTGTTTTTGAAGTGATTCCCAAACTTCCACTGTTGAGCTCCTTACTGGAATAAAGCTCTGGGTTTTTTTTTTTGTGCCATCTGAGGCGTAATCCTGCCCCATATTGAAGTTGCTTATTTCAAATGCGCTAACAGAACGGACTAAAAATAGCGATGGGAAAGGATCTACGGAGCAGTGCATAAGGGAAACATTTGGTCCAGATTTTATGAGGTTTCACTCAAGAATAAATACACTGCCGCTCGCTGAACCAGACAAGTGTGATATGTTTTAAAAGAGCCTTTGTAATGGAACATCTCATGTCCGATGTGCAATTTTACGTTGTTTTTTTGTTTTCTTTTTACCTCGTGAATTTTGCACGAGGCCGGACTGCTTCCTTGCTATCCCAGGGTCCCGCAGGAGAACAAGCCCATCCTGTTCTGTTTGTGTCAGTGCGCTATAATCCCCAGCTGCCTGTTTTTCGTGCCTCCTCAGGTCTTCTGGGATTCTTCAAATTACTGCAGATTCATATGCTAATCCGTTGTCCAGTCAGGACAAGGACCTGGTCGCTTTCTGTTTTTCTCATTACTGGGGGATTTTTCAGTCGAGATGAATGAATTATTAAAGCGGTTGACATTGTCATAACAGCTCTAACTATTTATATAGCAGTAGTCTCACTAGAAAGACAAACATTAGATTTCTGTGCTGATAGACGGTATCTTATTGTTCACAATTGCACCTGACTGTTAGTAGTTCTACAGAACCATTTATTTCTTCTTCTGCACCTTATAAAGATGTCTTTGTGAGATTTTATTATGACCAGGTTTTCGCCCGAACTGATAATCGTATCAGCGGTTTTTCTTTGGCTAATCAGAGACAAGGTACGTCACCACACTTGCTGGAGCAGTTGGGGGTTAGGTGTCTTACTCAAGGGCACTTGAGCCAATACTACTGGTTCAAGGAATCGAACCAGTGACCTTTTGATCCCAAAGCTGGTTCTCTAACAATTTGGCCATGGCTTCCCCTATGGACCCTTTTCACGTGACGTCACGACAAACGCGGCCGCCATTTTGGACATGTACTACCAGTAGTTTACCACAGCCAGCATTGAGGAATGGCAGCAAAGAAAGTGTTTATTTTCAGCAAGACTTCCATCATGCCACTATATTGTTGTGCACCTGGATGTAGTAACCATCAACAAACAAGGCAAGGGTTATCATTTTATCGGATCCCGGTAGATGCTGACCGACGGAGAAGATGGATAGCGGCATACCAACGCTTGTGCACTGACCACTTTGTTGGAGGTAAGACGAATAAAATTAGCCAGAAAAGGCATTACATTGCTGTTAACATTCCATTCTAGTTTACTGTAATTATGATCTGGCAGCTATTTACACCGGATCCAGTGTAAATAGCCGCCGGAGCCAACGTCCGAGGTTCCGGAGCGCGCTCGCTTGCGGCCCGGCCGGAGCCGGCGTGCGCTCGCTCGTGGCCCGGCTGGAGCCGGCGGCCCCGGAGCCGGCGCGCGCTCGCTCGCGGCCCGGCCGGAGCCGGCGGCCGCTGAGCCGGCGCGCGCTCGCTCGCGGCCCGGCCGGACCTTGGCTCCGGCAGCTATTTACACTGGATCCGGTGTAAATAGCTGCCAGATCATAATTACAGTAAACTAGTAAATACAGTTTTCTGCATCTCGCTCCTTTTTCTTTTATGTTTGTCGCCTTCCTCGCATTCAAACCGATTTGAGCCGAAGTCCACTACATGTCCAAAATGGCGGTCGCGTTTACGAAGGTCACGTGACTGAAAAGGGTCCATTGTGAGATTTACTATATATAAAGGGAAACTAGGGCGGCGCGGTGGTGTAGTGGTTAGCACTGTCGCCTCACAGAAAGAAGGTCCGGGTTCGAGCCCCATAGCCGGCGAGGGCCTTTCTGTGCGGAGTTTGCATGTTCTCCCCGTGTCCGCGTGGGTTTCCTCCGGGTGCTCCGGTTTCCCCCACAGTCCAAATACATGCAGGTTAGGTTAACTGGTGACTCTAAATTGACCGTAGGTGTGAATGTGAGTGTGAATGGTTGTCTGTGTCTACTGTATGTGTCAGCCCTGTGATGACCTGGCGGCTTGTCCAGGGTGTACCCCGCCTTTCGCCCGTAGTCAGCTGGGATAGGCTCTAGCTTGCCTGCGACCCTGTAGAACAGGATAAAGCGGCTAGAGATAATGAGATGAGATGAAAAGGAAACTAGAAGGCCACTTGGTAGAACACATACCTCCACCAAGGGACATGTTAGCAACATTAAAATCAAATCACTTGAACCTAGGATAATACTAAAGCTGTACACCAAATTTCATCCAAATCGGTTCATTACTTTTTGAGTTACATAGGGAAAAGGTAAAAAAAAAAATCCTGGATCCACATACACATCTGGATTTGTATCAAAATCTAATCAGTTGTTTCTTGGCCCATGGCTCATCTTTCTTCCAAATTTGATCAAAATCTGTTCACTAATTTTTGAGTTACGTTGGGAACAAACAAACGGACACAAAACCACATAACCTCCTCCATTACGTTAATGGCATTTAGCAGGCACTCTTATCCAGAGCAACCTGGGGGTTAGGTGCCTTGCTCAAAAGCACTTCAGCCATTCCTGCTGGTTGCTGGTGCAGGGAATCAAACCAACAACCTTTTGGTTCTAAAGCGGCTTCTCTATCCATTAGGCCATGGCTTCCTCAACAAAGTTAGCTGAGTTAATAAGTAAAATGTTATAATACAGATACAACCAGCATGTTCAATACATGCAGTGTAATGTAAATACCCTGTTCATAAATATGAATCCTATTTTTCCCCAACATTTTTTCACCATGCTTACAGGAGGTGCAACATGTCAGTGTTCACGGCGATAATACAGAGCTTTATCTCTTATTTACTTCATTTCTGATTTTAAACACGCACACATGATGCAACACTTGGCTATAGATTTCCACGAAAAAGAAATCATATTTTCATCAACTTGTCCAGACTATTTTTAAAAGACACGTGTCATTTCTGTAACGAGGACATCCAGAGAGTTAAATCACACTCAGACACAGGAGCTGGGAGAAAAAAAAAATCAGATTAAATGGGTTCAAGCAGATTATACAGTATTGGTGTCATTTGATTTATATATACACTGTATACTACTGGTTAAAATATGGACACACTTGCCTGTAGAAAGTCCTTCATTTTTGATTTTCTGTTATTTTAGAATAGAATGAAGATAGTAGCACTATGGAATTACGCAGTAACCAGAAATAGTGTGAAACGTATCATAACTCGGTTCTTTTTAAAAGGTGTAACACTCTTGGCACGGTGGTGTAGTGGTTAGCACTGTCGCCTCACAGCAAGAAGGTTCTGGGTTTGAGCCCAGTGGCTGACAGGGGCCTTTCTGTGCGGAGTTTGCATGTTCTCCCCGTGTCTGCGTGGGTTTCCTCTGGGTGCTCCGGTTTCCCCCACAGTCCAAAGACATGTGGTTTAGGTTGATTGGCTACCCTAAATTGCCCATAGGTGTTTATGTGTACCTGCTACCAGATGAGGATTTGGGTCCCTCTGGTGTGCTAAAATCACCCAAGAGAATTCAGGGAAGCTTAGTTGATAGCCTCCTGGATCGTTGACCTTCAACTATGAGGACGGCAACAGACAGTAACACTCTTGGTTTCATGATGAAGCTTCACCCGAGAGTTTTTTCTTAAATTTGACAAATAGAAGAAGAAGAAACCTTTATTTGTCACATGCACACTTCAATTCATCCTCTGCATTTAACCCATCTGAAGCAGTGAACACACACACACACACCCAGAGCAGTGGGCAGCCACACCAGAGCACCCGGGGAGCAGTCAGGGGTTCAATACCTTGCTCAAGAGCACCTCAGCCCAAGGCCGCCCCACGTCAACCTAACTGCATGTCTTTGGATTGTAGGGGAAAAACGGAGCACCCGGAGGAAACCCACGCAGACACAGCGAGAACATGCAAACTCCATACAGAAAGGCCCTCACTGGCCACTGGGTTCAAACCTGGAACCTTCTTGCTGCGAGGCGACCGTGCTAACCACTATACCACTGTGCCGCCCAAACAGACCGAGTTTCTCTCGGTTTCTGCTTTCCTTTAGTTATAAATTTTAGTTATAAACTGCTTGTTTGGGGAAACAATTAACCTTTACGTAAAACTACTTATTTCTATACTCAAAAGCTACTTGTTAATAAATGTACTGTGATTCAGAACTACGTCAACACAGTGGTGAACCGTTACCATTAGAGCTGGGACGTGAGCTGAGCCAAAACTTAGCCAGACACCAAAAAAGCAACAGGCAAAGGATTTTGCAAGGGATTAGTGGCAGGCTGCCAGGTTGCTCTGTTGTGTGTAGTTGTTGATGTTGTTTTTAAAAGTAACTAAGTAAATTACACAGGGAAACGAATACTGAAGTCTGCGTGAAAAATACTGTAGCGACTGTGTGTGGAAGAAGAGTCTGGCGACAAAAATCTTAGTTTCTCGGTCGTTAGCCTGTGCTGCTTGCTCTCGATAGCACTGACTTGACCACTTTATTAGCATTTGCTAACACTACTGATGAACGCTACACCGGCTGGAAGGTGACTTCACTGCTGCGCTGACGGCGCCGACTCGCGGTTAAGCTCGCGTTGGCCTTCAAGAAGGCCGAGAGCGATACATTTTTGGTCCCTCCCACTATAAATCAAAATCTGATTGGTTAATTCATCTGTTACTTCCTATGTAAACATACACTGCCATGGCCTTCTATCCCGGCAATGAAGTCCTAACCAGTGAGTGAGCCGGCTCGAAACTCTTCTCAGCCTAGAGACAACAAACAAAAAAAATCTCACTGGGTAACTCGATTTTAGTATATTCAGGACAGTAACCCTTTCATTTCTGAAGCAAATTTGATAGAAAATGAGGCTAAATTAGAAGAGAATAATTATAATGAAATGATGAAAGAATGAAAGCAATTAAAGAATGAGAGAAATTAAATATAACATTTGAAATGCTCATATGTTCTCTGAACGCCGAGAAGGCCCTGACGGTTCCCCTCTGCGTAAACGTATACATAGTCATTAACTCCACTGTAACGCTTCAGAGGCTGAGTTGTTTTTGTACTGACTCGATAATTAGAAATCTATAAAGTTTGCATGAAAAAAATAGGGTGCCTAAGACTTTTGCACAGAACTGTATGTCTGAGGTAAATGTTGATATTCCTAAGAGCCTCATATTTTCATTATGCCTTTGGATTTGCAACATTGCATGACATTGTTTTGTCTGTAACCGCTTATCCCATGTGGGGTCGCGGGGCAAGCTGGAGCCTATCCCAGCTGACCATGGGTGAGAGGCAGGGTACACCCTGGACAAGTCACCAGCTCATCGCAGGGCTGACACACACAACTGTTCACAGTCAGTTTAGAGCCACCAATTAACCTAACCTGCATATCTTTGGACTGTGGGAGGAAACCCACGCAGAAACGGGGACAAGATGCAAACTCCACACAGAAAGGCCCTAGTCAGCCGCTGGCTTCAAACCCAGAACCTTCTTGCTGTGAGGCGACAGTGCTAATCACTACACCACCGTGCCGCTGACATGCTTGTTAGCTTGCTAAATTGCTAATGCTAGCCTGAATGAGGAATCTTTTATTGCCCATGTTTAGCATCCATGCTAGCATCGCCTAGCAATGGTGTTCTCATGATGAGACCACTTGAACTCCAAGCATTTCGTGTACATGACTTTCCACGTCTTAATCACGAGCTCACGAGTTCCATTTGCAGGCAGAGTGCAACACACAAAGTGTAAAACAGAGTGCATTGTGCTTGGAGTCACCAAATGTGGCTTTGTCTTTCCTCCTGGATCTTTCAGTCGTGGCGGCACGGTGGTGTAGTGGTTAGCGCTGTCGCCTCACAGCAAGAAGGTCCGGGTTCGAGCCCCGTGGCTGGCGAGGGCCTTTCTGTGCGGAGTTTGCATGTTCTCCCCGTGTCCACGTGGGTTTCCTCCGGGTGCTCCGGTTTCCCCCACAGTCCAAAGACATGCAGGTTAGGTTAACTGGTGACTCTAAATTGACCGTAGGTGTGAGTGTGAATGGTTGTCTGTGTCTATGTGTCAGCCCTGTGATGACCTGGCGACTTGTCCAGGGTGTACCCCACCTTTCGCCCGTAGTCAGCTGGGATAGGCTCCAGCTTGCCTGTGACCCTGTAGAACAGGATAAAGCGGCTAGAGATAATGAGATGAGATCTTTCAGTCGTAAAGGAATTTATAGCCAAATTTAGAGATTACCCTTCAGTCTGTAAAGCGTTTCTATTAAAATCACATTTATTTTATTAAACAGTTCAGTGACTCCTTAATTTTGGGGATTTTACAGCCTACATATGTGGTTTACTGTGAATTAAAGCAAACCTGGTTGTCTTTATTACATGAATTTGAATGCGTTTATGCTTTGGAGAAACACTGCATCATTGCCACCATGAGTCACCAAGTGTGTAGCTTTAACATCTGCATCCAGTGTTCTTCAGAATTCCCTGAAATCCCCTGACCACAGGAACTGCTTAAACAGCATCCAGATTGCAGCCGCACCAGTGATGTGGTTATTAGCAGAGACAGTTGCATTGCATAGCAAGGCTTTTGGAAGTGTTTATCGCTGCTCTAATTCATTCTGGTCCATTTCAATTTTATTCGTTTGCAAAGGTTATGTTTTCTCTTCCATTTGTTTGTTTGTTCCCAACGTAACTCAAAAATAGCAAACAGATTTTGATGAAATCTTGAGGAAAGGTGGGTCATGGGCCAAGGAACAATTGATTAGATTTTGATGCAAATCCAGATATGGATTCGGATCCAGGATTTTATTTTATTTTTTGCCTGTTCCCAACGTAACTCAAAAAGTAGTGAACGGATTTGGATGAAATTTGGTGTACAGCTTTAGTATTATCCCAGGTTCAAGCGATTTGATTTTGATAACACACGGCTTGTAAGAGGTACGCACTAGAGCCCTGCACTCCCGCAGGAGTCCCGCGGGACCCGACGCAAAGCAGTGCGGCGCGGGACAAATTTTGAAAGCTCATTGTGGGCGTGGGCGGGAGGGGGAGTGCACAATATGGGAGCGGGCGGGAGAGGTGATAAGCTGCACTCCCGCTAACTAAAAACGTGTTTAAAATAAAATTTATAAATTATTAATTTATGTCTATCATATATAATTTGTGCTGGATATTTTATTTGGCATTAATTAAAACATTTTAAGATGCCTAAATTTGCGGATGTGGTCTAATCTCGCGTACGTTTCCGATTCCTTTCCGCTCTTCCGTGTTTGAGATCTCCGATCATGGCAGAAGAGCAGAGCTTCTCTAGCGAAGCTCACAATGGGCATCTCTGTAAAGCCTCAGCTGCGCATGCCGCCTGGCAACGCGCACCCTCGCTACGTGCGCTAGGTGAAGGATCGGTCAGTGGAGAGCTCAGCTAAGCTCAGCATGTTTAATTCCCCAAGCCAATGACAAGAACTTTCATGAGAAATAACGTGAACGTCTGCATCATGTGGGATTTGCGGGCGGGAGCGGGACAAAATATGGCAGGTGCGGGCGGGAGCGGGACTGAAAATCATAATTCTTTGCGGGAGCCGGACTGCACAATGCGGGAGCGGGCGGGAGCGGGACTGAAAATTCTGTCCCGCGCAGACTCTAGTACGCACTCTATCAAGTGCCCTTCTAGTTTATATAGTATTTTAACTATACACCTTATACTATACACAAAGCAGCTTTATAGAAATCTGGCTGTAGATTAGGTTGCTATCACACTTGTGTTTTTTTCTGGACTTGGAGGCCACGGGAATTGCACAGTGGATCCTTCGTTCTTTGTGAAACCACATCTGATGCAAACCACACTACAGTTTGGTGGGAGCAAGCTCAAGACCACCAGACCACTTCAGCCTGATGTTGTGGTTAGCACTGTCGCCTCACAGCAAGAAGGTTCTGGGTTCAAGCCCAGCGGCTGATGAGGGTCTTTCTTTGTGGAGTTTGCATGCTCCGGTTTCCCCCACAGTCCAAAGGCATGCGGTCAGGTTAACATGAGGCAGCCATGGCCTGAAGGTTGGGCTGAAATGCCCTTGAGCAAGGCACCTAACCCTCAACTGCTCCCTGGGCACTGTAGCATAGCTGCCCACTGCTCTGGGTATGTGTGTGTGTTCATTGCTCGCTTGTGTATGCATGTGTGTTTTTACTACTTCAGATGGGTTCAATGCAGAGAGGAATTTCACTGTGTGCTTAAAGCCTAGGTCACAACCGGCCGTACGTGCTCCTACGGCCGGTCTACGTGCAAAAAACGCAAGAAACACACGGAGGGCACGCGTGTGACGTGCTGATTTTCGAGCCGTAGACTGGCCGCAGACCGGCCGCAGAGGTTCTTTGTCATGTCAAACAAACTCTACGGGTGCTTATGTTTTTTTCAGGTTGCAAGACAAACTTATGGCCAACGTGCGTCTTTCTCCACGAAAAAAAAAACCGCAGCAATTTGGGAAACGCCAAAAATTGCACGGCCAAAAAATCGTACGTCCGGTTGTGACCTAGGCTTAAAGTGCTGATGACACGTTTTTGACATCTTTGGCGATGTTTTATAACATAAAAAGTAATTCCCGATGATCCATATATTAATTCACGAAGGCGCCTATTTTACAAGTTATGATAAAAAACGTGGCTATTTGGGCAAATTTGACGGGGCTGCAGCACCCAGGAGATGAAAGAGGAGGAGGAGCTATATGACATCAGCGAAAGAACCTTCCTCCTAACTTACCAGTTTGTTGTTGATGCGACAGGTGTTCAGTTTGTCATTATTAGTATTATTATTATACATTATTATACATTATATATATATATATATATATATATATATATATATATATATATATATATATATTATTATGCCTTCGCATTGTGTTGCCGGCTTTTGCTCCAAAACCTACAAGGATGGGGTAAGTTTATTCAAGTTTCCCAGAGATCCCGAGCTGCATGCGAAGTGAGTGAAGCAAGTCAGGCGCACTCGTGACAAGTGAGAGCCCTCGCCAACATCCGTCCTGTGCTCTGAACACTTCGATTTGGATTGTTTTGACACCCTTCCCAGCTTAAAAGAATCTCTTGGGTGTTCAGTTCAGCACAAACGTGTGTTACTACCATCAGCAGTGCCTACACAGTGTTGCCAGATTGGGAGGTTTCCCGCCCAGTTGGGCGGTTTCAAGTGCATTTTGGTGGGTTTTGAACATATTTTGGGCTGGAAAACGTCAGCAGTATCTGACAGAGTATCTGACAGTATCTGACTATTTCCGGAGGGGGTCTACTAGTAGCTATGCCGGATCCAAAGACAGTCCTCCTGTCAGAACATGTGTTGTGAAACGACATAAGATAAAGGTACGTAGAGCTATAGATTCTACATGATAATCATAAATGTAATCATAAAGTCGGCGTGATATCAGTCATGTATTTGCTCGTGAAAGCTTGCGGCTTTCATGTAACTGCCGCCTAGCAACGAGAGGCAAAGGGTAAAGAGGGTAGGCTATCATAGATTCTATTCGGAAGAGATCAACACAATTCTAGACTCCCAGAAGAGGAAGAGCTAGCACTAGAGAGTTCACCGGCATTTTCATGCACCATTTCCATTGAGTAGAACCAGAGTAGAACAGCCAGTGAACCGCAGCGTGTTCTTCCGCTGACGTCACAACATGGCTGCGAGCCACGGACCCAGTTTTCTTGCGCTGTGCAATTAAAAGTTGGATATTCGCGTAACAACAGCTTCTTTTCACGTAATTATAACAGAAATCTAACATGTTTGCCATGTTGTATAGTTTATTTAAGAAATTGCATAGAGTCATGTTCGTGTCATCAGCCCTTTAAGTCTGTGGTTGAGTGTATGTGTGACAAATAAAGGCTTCTTGGCTTGGCTTGGCTTGGCAAAAACATGCAAGTGTGAAAACGACCTTCGAAGCCTGATGAGGCCAGACTGGCAAGGAAAACCTCTCTAAGATGACACGATGAAGATACCTTGAGAGGAACCAGACTCAAAAGTGAATGACTTCTGCATGACAGCAGGTTATAACCCATTACTCTTCTACAGCTGTACTCTCTAAAGTCAAACAGTACTAAGTGCAAAAGGATGTTTAGCACGATACAGAGATATTGTGAATAAGAATCCTGGGATGCGCACAGGACAGTTTTTATGACTACAGCAGTTGAGACTGGTGTGATTTCTGCCAAGAGTGAAGTTTTAACCCTCATTAAATAATGAAGTAATTAAATACTGTAAATGCAACCCATCATCGACGAGAATTAAAATGATCATTAAAATCTGGTGCTGACTTGACGATGGGAGGCTCATGGTGTGTTTCTCAGGCCGATATAATTAGATCGCTGTATCGCTCTGACGTTGCATGCTGGGAGCTGCTGCATGACTGCTGGCCCTGAGGGAGGTGGCGTCTCTGTAATTAACTCACATGGCAGGAAAAAAAAAGAGCTCTGTCTCACCAGGTAGAGGACTAATATTACGCAGCCTGCAAATACTCTACCATCATCCCAGTCTTTCAGACTGCATGCTGATGACAATTTATGGATGATATGTACGAGCTGTAAAACTTAAAGACTGCTGTAAAAGTCAACTTTGACGTGACAAACAGATGTACTAAGGTGTGTATGATCTAATATCCAGTAAAAAAAAAAAGTCATTATAAAAATACTATTGACAATAACATTAGGTAATATTGCCCAATCACGTTGCTATAAATCTTCCTCGCTTGCTTTTTTGTTCACCCTCTATCATTTCTGCTCTTCATATATTTTGATGTCTTTCGTTTCTTTAAAAAAAACAGATTTATGATTCTGAAACTGTATAACAAGCTCAGGGAAGTTCAGGAATGCTCTCTGGAAGGTGTGTGTAGCTAATGAATCTGCAAATATAATTAGGATCATTAATTTAATCAGAGCATATGTGACAAAAGTGACGCATTGATATAACAGTGTAGCACATGCTGGACATGTTACACAACTCCGAGGGTTTGGAGGATTTGGCAAATGCAGTATACTGTGGTTAAAATCGCAGATTAATTAATTTGGTCAGATGTTATTGGTAAATAGAGCAGCTTTCTTGGCACGGGAGTTTATGGGGATCAGCTTGTTTATGGTCATGTTTTTTTGTCTCATTCTGCTCAGAAGTTGGATTTATAGTAATACTCTTAAAAATAAAAGAGGCCCAGAAAAGCTTCTTTAAAGCAATGCCATGGAAGAATCATTTTTGATTCCCAGATGAGCCAATTTGATTCCCTGAAAAACCTTTAGGTCTGTGATTCTCTCTTTCTTGATTTTTTTTTTGTTATACTGAATGGAATCATTATTTTCCACCATCAGGATCCTTCCACATCATGGCAACACTTAGAGTAGATTTTTTCATTCAATGTAGCACCAAAAAATAAATAAATAAAAATGGTACCATTCCGGGCGGCACGGTGGTGTAGTGGTTAGCGCTGTCGCCTCACAGCAAGAAGGTCCTGGGTTCGAGCCCCGGGGCCGGCGAGGGCCTTTCTGTGTGGAGTTTGCATGTTCTCCCCGTGTCTGCGTGGGTTTCCTCCGGGTGCTCCGGTTTCCCCCACAGTCCAAAGACATGCAGGTTAGGTTAACTGGTGACTCTAAATTGACCGTAGGTGTGAATGTGAGTGTGAATGGTTGTCTGTGTCTGTGTCAGCCCTGTGATGACCTGGCGACTTGTCCAGGGTGTACCCCGCCTTTCGCCCGTAGTCAGCTGGGATAGGCTCCAGCTTGCCTGCGACCCTGTAGAAGGATAAAGCGGCTAGAGATAATGAGATGAGATGAGATGAGATGATTTTAACTTGATATTCAGTATGTTATAGGCTGGGAGTATTGAGCTTTGTATTGTATTGTTTAGTAAACGTACAATCGTCAGTAATAAGTGATAATTATTAGTTAAAGGCAGCTCTGTGGCATAAATCACTGTAAAATTTGGACACAAGTCCAAATTTGGCCTTTTGGTTTCTATCCTATAGATCTATTTTGCTCTCCCATGATGATCTTAGACCTATTAAAAGCGACATGGGGTGTTGTACATAATAGTGCAAGATCATGGAGGTTTAATTGGAGTTTTGTGAAAATGTTTTTAAAAAGCTAGTAAAGGTGGCTTGGGAAGCTGGAAAGCAGACATTAGAAACAAACAAAATTTATTTTTAACGCATGTTTTCCAGGTGCAGTTGTGGAAACTGTAGAATTATGCCAGCATCACCCAAGGGAGGTTACTGGTATGACGTCACACATAAGTTGACCTAGTTAACGGCTGGCTGCCTAAATTTGGCTGTGCGCGTCAACTTTAAATGCTTGTAGCGGGCACATCGTGACACTGAGATCGTGGGAAACCGAGGGGCTTGAATAACCCACCAAACCCGACATTTTGACACATGATATAGCCTGATTGCTGAAATTACCGCACGACGCCTTTAAGGGCACTTCAGCCATTCCTTCTGGTCCAGGGACTCGAACCAGTGATCTTTTGGCCCCAATGCTGCTTTTCTAACCTTGAGGCCATGGCTTCCCATGGCCTAAAATTCATCAGTCCAAAGATTCTTTGGGAAACAAACAAACAAACAAACCTCGCCTGGTAGTACTTATGATGAATATGAAGGAAGATATCACGAAAAAAAAATAGGTACCCTATTGGCTACTGCTTATAAATAAAATTGTTTTCTGATACCATGTCCATACAGTAAATATATATTTACCGTATTTTTTGGACTACAAGTCGTACTTTTTTTCATGGTTCGGCTGGCCATGCGACTTATACTCCGGTGCGACGTATATGTGTTTTTTTTTTCACCGCGGAATAACTGGAGCTGATGCCGAGTCTGACGACAGCCACGCAGAAGAAGAGGAAACGGCGCTTCGTCTGCCGCTGGAGTTGGCAGAGTTGTTCAGAAGCGACACCGAGGATGAGGAATTCAATGGATTTGCTGATTTGGAGTGAAATTGTCAGCTTGATAAACTTGATTGACCTGTGTTTTATTATTAATGATAGGCCTATAGTTGTTTAAATAAGTTATGTAATGATTTTAGGCCTATAGGCTATTGAATAACTTGATGTTACGGTACATATTCAGCCATTTTTTCTCTGGGCTATTATAAATGATTTTGTTTTGCATTTTTAAAAATAACTCTCCTTCCAAGATGAACTTTATTCTTCGTCTCTGATGTTATGGTGTTAATGGTCTGAATAACGTTTAATGTTTTTATCTGATATGACGTTAACTGGCAGGCGCACTTTCTGCCTGTTTTTTTCTCTGAGCGGTTGTTGTTGGTTTTTTTTCACTAGACGGTTGTTTTTACTACCGTACCTGTCTTTGGAGATGATATACCTATAGCCTACTTGGCCTCTGATTTGATGAAATAAAATTCGACAAAAATGAAGAATGACACTCCTCGATGATGACTACAGCTTTAATAACACAGATGAAAGAGCCATGGGGCGATAATAAGCCCTACTGGTAAAAATATTCTAAAAGCAAGCTGACTAATGCATCAGTAATAGGCTACTAATATTAGTTATAATAATAATAATATAGGCTATTAGTAATAACGATAGTGATAGTATTAAAGATAGTAGTAGATATTTAAAATAATCAGACTAGGCTACTTACAGGGCAAAGGGCGCGTTATCACTGCTCAGCTGTTCGTTTATTAAATAAACAATGCAGTCGTGCAGTAACCACGCGCCGCTTATCAGATACAATCACAGATTCTATGGATAGAATAACCCTTCAAAAAAGTGCGACTTGTAGTCCGGTGCGACATATATATGTTTTTTTCGTCTTCATAATGCATTTTTTGGTTGATGTGACTTAAACTCCGGAGCGACGTATAGTCCGGAAAATACGGTACTCTATGAGGCAGTAGCCACAAAAATGAAGCGTAATCCAAAAACGAACAATTTAAAAATCACAGAAGTAAAATATACCAAGTGTCTGTACTTTATATTATTCTACTCTTACCTCTTACAGTTTTCGAAACTGAAACCTCCGAACCGAGGCTGACATACAGACACTGTTGCCATGACCCAAACTCTTATTTCCTGGAAATGGCCCGGCGCTAGAGCTCAGTGGAACGCACTTTCCTTCTGTAATAAACAAACATATCTGAAAGCAATTTCTTTAGTCTAGTCCATTTATTTCGAATGGTGAACCGAATTGTATACACTCACCGGCCATTTTAATCAGAACACGTGTATGTGCATGCGCAGTGTGCGATTGTTACACTTTTAAATTCATACAGAACGATGACATATTGGCTAGCGCCTCTATATGAGGCAGTAGCCACAACAAAAACGATTTTGACCTTTTTGTTGACCTTGACCGGATGACCCTCAAAATGTTGGAGGTTCTATTTGAGACCAATGCACATCTATCCTGAAAGTTTCATGAAGATTGGTCCAGCTGTTTTCCCGTAATATCGTTAACAAAGAAACAAAGAAACCCCACCGAAAACAATACCTTGCCCCCTGGTGAACTCCGTCCTGGGTGAGGTAACAAACAAACAAACAAACAAACAAACAAACAAACAATCACATTAATTGCCTTTAGTCATACTAACCATGCCAGCGAGTGGTTGGTTTTGATTTGGCATAGGTTTTTACACCGGATGCCCTTCCTGACACAACCCTCCCCAATCTATCCAGGCTTGGGACCAGCACTAAGTATGCACTGGCTTGCGCAACTCCACTGGCTGGGTATTTTTACCTAATCTGCATGTCTTTGAATTATGGGAGGAAACTGACCCAGACACGGGGAGAACATGCAAACTCCACACAGAAAGGCCCCCGACGACCATGAGGTTTGAACCTGGAACCTTCTTGCTGTGAGGTAACAGTGCTAACCACTGCACTTCTGTACTGTCCTCAAAAAACAAAAGATTTTTCTATGGCATCACCCAAACAAAACCTATACAGACACTTTTAATTTTATGAGTGTAGCTTAGCAGGAGGGTGGTATAGTGGTTAGCACTGTTGCCTCACAGCAAGAAGGTTCCGGGTTTGAGCCCAGTGCCTGACAGGGGCCTTTCTGTGTGGAGTTTGCATGTTCTCCCTGTGTCTGTGTGGGTTTCTTCGGGGCGTTTGGGTTTTCCCCACAGTCCAAAGACGTGCAGGTTAGGTTAAAAGTAGATGGGCTTTTGATTTCATAAAATCAGTGTGAAATTTAGTTCCCTCTGAAATTTGGTCATTGTGATGTATGTTTATTTCTGTAATATCTCACAAAATATCAGGCCATTCTGTAGCTGGGAAGTTATTTAATTTGTGGGGATTCCCGAGCAAATAATGTGCATGAAATTGCTCGCTTTGCACAGTCAGGCAGACAGAGGAAGTCCGTGTGCACACGCGCAGGCTTATCATCTTCTTCTTCTTTTGGGTTTTACAGCAACTGGCATCCACAGTGTTGCATTACTGCTATCTACAGGTTTACCTTTGACCGTGCACTGACAGTTCCATCATTCTGTCGCTAAACGAACAGCTGATCACACCGAGGTGCTCGCTGAGCGCCGATATTTATTAGTTTGGTCCTGCGTTTCCTTTCCTTCGCAACATAACGTCTTTTCTTCTTGCTTTCTGTTACTGTAGTCGGTCTTTCACGTTTCATTCACATCCTCCATTTTCCTCTCCTGTTTCAAATTTGTATCGCTTGCGTGAACAGGGAAAGCCTACCGCATGATGCATGACGTAGTCTCTTGTATTGCGTCACGGTGAAGCAAGAAATAATAGCGGAGAATTTAGGGCCCTGTGGCCCTAAATTAATTAATTCTTCTTTAAAAAAAACTAATAAAATTGGAAGTCTGTGATTCAAATTCAGTAGCTTTCGGTCCACTAAACAAAAATAATTGGGTGTCGGGGAAAATTCTTTTTATGACGTACACTTGAAAAATCTGAAAGTCAGTCTACCTTTAACTCACTTCTCTACATTGTCCATGAGTGTGTGTGTGAATGGTTGAGAGGAGAAAACCTCTATAATAATCCAGTAGAAGGCAACAGGAAACCACTACTGTAATTCTTCCCTAGAAGCTTTGATGGCTGAAGCTGTCAGAGTGGACCTGCCATTAGGCAGAACACTGAAAAAGATTAGCATGAGTGTCATGGTTTTAAAACAATGGTTCAGGGAGAAAAAACTCATTTACAAAGCGTCCCAATCCAATTTGCTATCAAGTAATAGAAGCGTACATTTCTATTCATCATCCGAAATGGTTTTTCAGTTTGGATGAACCCTTAAAATTTCCCTGTAGAACCCTATAACAGAGGGATCTAAAACAACCTTTCAGCCAAGACTCCAAGTTGAACCTTTCTAGAAAGTGTCCCATTTAAAACTTGATTAATGCACTAAAGGTGCTCTCTTGCCCCTTTTCCACCAAAGCAGTTCCAGGGCAGGTTCGGGGCCAGTGCTTAGTTTGGAACCAGGTTTTCTGTTTCCACTGACAAAGAACTGGCTCTGGGGCCAGAAAAACCAGTTCCAGGCTAGCACCAACTCTCTGCTGGGGCAGAGGAAAGAACCGCTTACGTCAGCGGGGGGGCGGAGTTGTTAAGACTGACAACAATAACAAGACTGTGAAAGATCGCCATTTTTAAGCGACGAGAAGCAGCAGCTATACAAACGCAAAGTCATCCATTATTATTATTGTTGTTGCTGCTGCTTCTTCTGCGTTGTTTTTGCTTCGATATTCGCGCCAAGGTTTATGCAAACGTAGCGACGTAATTGACGTATACAGCGACGTAATGACGTATACAACGATGTAACTGACGTATACAGCGACGTAATGACGTGTCTTCTCTTAGCACCGCGAGCTATGGAAAAGCAAACTGGTTCTCAGCTGGCTCGCAAGTTGAACGAGTTGTGAACCAGCACCAGCACTGGCTCCGAACCAGCCCTGGAACTGATTTGGTGGAAAAGGGGTATCTGTGGGGGAACCCTTAAACCTTGCAACAGAGCTCTTAACTATCCAAAGAACGCTGAATGAAAGTTTTCCTAATAGCAAAGATTCTGCATATTTTTCAAAGATTTCTTCAGCAACAAATAGTTCAACCTAAATCTATTAAACTGTCTTGGAACCTTTGAGGAACCCTTGTTTCTAAGAGTGTATGGCCACCAAGTAGCATTAGACAAACTACATGCCAAAATCATCACACACTTGCCTTGTAGTAAGTCAACTAGTCTTTCATATGTCATAAACATTAACACAGGTAGATCCCACAGCTAGAACCCAACCCCCCCACCAGGGTTTCCAGGGTTCCCAGGGTTCGACCTTGAACTTGAGTGAAGGCCTGTATGGAGTTTTGCTTCCATATGGGTTCCCTCTGGGTTGTCATCCCACTTCCCAAAAGGTTGATTGGCTTTGATTAATTACCCAATGTGTGTAATTTACTGGTGTCCCATTCCTACCTCTTTCCTAGTGTTCCTGGGATAGACTTCGGAGTCACCGTAATCCGGACCAGGAGAAAACAGTTACTGAAGATGAATGAATGAACATTTCTCCTGCTATTTCTTCAACAGAGAGTCACTAGTCATTGCTTTAAAAAAAACCAAACAACAAAAAAAAAAAACCACACCACCCACAATGCAGAGGGCTCTGATAAGAAAAACACAAAGGAAAGGCTCAGTGTACTTAGAGCCATATCACTGAGGTGTGACCTTGTATCTGGTCGTGTACTTAATCCGGGTCATCGGCACATGATTTAAATAGAATTGTAGGGTGCAAGGTGAGCAACTGGCTGAAATAAAATTGGACTAAATGAACTGAAATAAAGTTAACCCTAACTTTCATTTACATGTCAAATGGGAATGTAAACTGTAAAGCTATTAGAAGTGTATATAGCACATTGGGAAAGCCAATGGTTTGTAAAACATTGGGGATGGCTTAATGGTTAGAGAAGCAGCTTTGGGACCAAAAGTTTGCTGGTTTGAGTCCCAGGACTAGCTGAAGTGCCCTTGAGCAAGGCACCTAACCCCCAACTGCTCTTTTAAAGTGCATATCACAGGTAAATTCAGGTGCAAGATCAATGTAATTCTTCTATTTTATATTAAACTTTGGTCAAATATCTGTCACATTTTGCATTTTGTGCATTTTTTTTTACTTTGCGCAATACCAGAAAAATTCAGTCGAAATCAAGCCATTTGAGGCGAATTCGTCCGCCTCTGAAAAACTTGGCGTTTGGATTTCCCAGCAAACATTGATTTTCATGACATCACGTGCGGGATGCCTCCTTCTGAATCCTACGTCAGCGCTGGTTTGTTTATGAGAAAACGACCTGGTGACTTTCTGCAAATTTCTTCAACGTTATCACGTAATTATTAAAATGGTTAACAGATGTATTGTAGGAGGGTGTAGCAACGCCAATCTTGATGAGATTAGTACTCATCGTTTCCCAAAAGACCGGACAATGAAAGAGAAATGGGAGCGCTTTGTGCGAGGCACCCGGAAAAAGCCGAGGACCAAAGCAGAGCCGAGAAAAAGACCAAGAAAATTGGCAATTCACAAGTTGACTGTTGCCAGGGTAAGAAATAAGAGAGACTATACTCTAAATTAGGTGTTCCTGTGTTTGTGTGGTACACGGATAATGTTATTTATTGACACACACAAAAGTAAATAACACGAAAGCGCTGGGCGATAATACACTTACTTCACATGTATCAAGGGATATACGTGTCAGGGCTTGAGATCTTGGGACCTGTCAAACACATTAAACGTATATACAACCCTGCTTAGCCGATTCCATGTGTGTAGCTTATGAAATCTTTCTCCTACAGTAGCCAGTACTCTTCTAAATGAAGAAATAAATACATACCAGGGCTTTACATTAACTTTTTTGCTCACCGGCCACTGTGGCAAGTGGTTTTCCCGAGTCACTAGCCATTCAGCCTTTTCACTAGCCACAATTTTGTTGCTAGGAAATCGCAGTTTTTTCTTCACCATGATATGTTAAAGTTCGGAAGATCTAGATTTAATTATGAATGGCAGCGTATAATATATCTCTACAGTAGCACTCAGGTATTCAGTGCTGTTAAGGTAGCTCCCTATATGAAAACATGCAACCAATTCAGACAAAAATATAAACAGAGTATTCTGTTTATTGAACTCAAATTCAAGCCCCTTACAATATGAAATATCGCATAATATGAAAAATAACATTCAGTACAACTGAACTGATTCTAATATTAAAAGTCCAATTCAAAACATTTATCATTGAAAAACATTTGATGTTTTGATATGCAAGTATTATGTGTATTATCAAGTATTATTATGTATATTATGTATTATCTATTAATAGTGTGTGTGTGTGTGTGTGTGTGTGTGTGTGTGTGTGTGTGTGAACATGTGTAGAGAGAGACATTAAATGTCCTCATTACATTCATCATCAGATGAGTCTGAATGGTCCATGAAAAATGGTCTTTGTGACCTGAGGCTTCCAGCAGGCCATAAGTTGATAGCTGGGGCGGATCAACTTCTTTCCAATCGTGTGAACGTTTCTAAACAGCAGCTCCATCCTCTCCAGCTCAGCCGACTTCATGACAGCCAGGGACTGAAAGCAATGCTGCCCTGTAGTGAACCAGCCGTCTTCACCTGTTTTGATGTTATAGTACCGATGTGTGCATTTGACTTTTCATGGTCCTTTATAGTTCCGAGTTTAAAATTACTGGTGCCTGTCTTTGCCAGACTTTCTACAGTCTTTGCAGTACAGGGTATTTTCGGTTTTGCTATGAACTAGCCAATCTCACCCGAACTTCCATTTGTCATTGAACTGTCTTATCTTCCTATTCGCGTGTTGTTCATCTCCATGGCCGCAGCCAGCTCTGAGGCCCCCGCGGTCCGGACCTCGGTCATTTTTAAGAGCTGAAAATACATTTGTATGCTAAATATTCAACTGGATAAAAAAATAAAGAATAACATTAAAACGTCTCCGTAAAAAGTGCATTGTTAATGATATTAAACGTTGATTCTGTCTCTGTTTGGGGCGCGCGGCTCTGAGACCAAGAACACAAAAGCGAATGAGCGCACGCGCGACTCGGGGGAGGAACGCAGTGCAGGAGACACGGGGTTTCCATGGTAACCATCAGCGCATTTTCATGAAGCTGTTAAATTTACATTTTCAAACTTCATAGTCAGCTGGAATAGGCTCCAGCTTGCCTGCGGCCCTGTAGAACAGGATAAAGCAGCTAGAGATAATGAGATGAGATGAGATGAAAAAATAAATATATTATTTCCCAGCTTAAGGTCGGTCCGTATCATGAAATACCGTGACCTCGGCCCAGAGGCCTCGGTCAGTATTTTCAAGACCTCGGTCACGGTATTTCATGATATGGACCCCCCCCCAGCTGGTAAATAATACACACACACACACACACACACGACGGTACTGTTCCATCCCGGGTTATGAGAGATGCGTTACACTGATTCTGACAACATGATGACATCGTGGCTACAGCCTACAAAAAAAAAAAACCTTACGAATGAGTACGTACGCCTTTTCAACCAACAGGGAACAGGTTCTTGAACCAATTCCATTCAGGATTCTTTGAACAAGAACAGAATCCATTCTCTGTGGGTCGAAAAGGGGTAACGTCCCAGTTCAGTTATACTAAACATAGGCACTAATGGAACGCTGCTCAGCCAATCAAATTAGTGAGTCTGTATATTACTGAACTGTTGTATAATTAGTTAATTAGCTGATTATAGCTGAACCGGGGGAAATGGTGCATTCCAGGACCACATTCTGGAACCTGTGGTGTAATGTGAATGTGGCCATGTTTTGCCTCTAGTGGCTTTCCATATAGGATGCACCATCAAAACCCTATATTCAATATATGAAAGAGGCTAAAGAGGAGCTCAAGAGGAGCTCATATGACTCTCTGAGCAGATCGGATTTACTTTTCAGGTTTACTCCGTACTACATGTGCAGCAGTGCAGTTGTAGCCTGCCTTATTTGTGATTTTAAAAATAAATCATTCGATAAGCCAAAGCAATTGAGTGGAAAGTTTCAACTTATGTTTGCCTTGGATAACTTTGCCTAAAACATGGTGGTGTATACTGATCAAACCATTAAACAAGCTTAAATTATTCTTACTCTTGCCACATACATGATTTTTTTTTTCAGAACTGATGATATTCAGTTCAAACACCATTAAAAGTAATTTCAGGAATAGATCTCTTGTGTGATGTGTAATTCACCCTCTCATTTAAATATGGTGAACATTTTTCGGCCCGTGCTTTGCGCATCACGGACCTCGGTGATTTTAAAATGCTGCTCCGGCCCTGATCGTGTCTGCCCCTTTTTCCCTGAGCAGCAGGGTTTGAAACTCCAGCTATATGCCTCCACATAGTGTGCTTGTCAGTCGTCAGGAACTTTGTTGCTTCGTTCATTAACCGCAGGTTACCGTATCACTGATTTTATCTGAGATGTTAACGAACGTTCTAAACAATTCTAACATGTTGTGTCAGAATGTTTATGCAGGTGCTCATGGGAGTTGTAGGTGCGTAATATTACATTGCAATGCGTTTATTATATCAGATGCCTTCAGAGAAAACTACAATTAAAATATATTGTCATACCACAGAATAAACCACCCGCCAAAATGGCTAATGGGACTAAAGTCATTACCCGCCAAAGCCGAATTTTACCCGCATTTGGTGGGTAGGCGGGTGCTAATGTAAAGCCCTGATACATACATAATAGTAATTAGAAAAAATATGATTTATGTAACAATAGATAGATGAGCATTGATACATGAATCCATGGGTTTAGAAGCTCAGGCGACAATTCCATATTTCAATGCAAAACCGCTCGCTGCTAAACTTGGTCTACACAGGCTGCGCACTGAACCCATGCAAGCTCTCTCAGCCTGCTGGCGGATCCGCATGTGACGTCACGAATCTGGCTCCAGGCTCCCTTGGGATTTTTCCAGACACGTTTTGTTATTTTATTTTTTTCTGCTGTAGACAGATGGCCTTGTGCAAAATTACCCTTCTGGATGAGTGTGTAAAGGGACATACTTTCATATAAAAAAACCAGGGCTTTGAACCAGAATTTTTTTCCTATTGGTTCGTTCCGAACAGAAACGGAATTTTAACGTTTCCGGTTTTGGGTTCCACCATTAAATAGACGTTCCCGAACCGGTTAGAACAAAAAAATTTCGTTCCCGGAACGGTTAATTACGTTCCCTGTCAGCTGTTTAACAAATGGCTATAAAATTATGTCTCTGTCTCATCCAGCTTAAGCCAAATGTAGGCTAATTCTATTACAACCTTCATTAAATAAGACAAGAAATAATTCAAAACAATTATTATTTCAAATGTTGGCGATTTGGATTCTCAGTATGTCTTCCCATCTACACAAACAGAAAAAGTGCCAAAAATGAAAGATAATTCGTTTAGTGTGTTACCAAAGGCTAGTCAGGCCCTATAGAGGGCTACCGCATGACGTCACCGTGCCGCGAGATTTTGTTAGGCGCCATATTGGAAGACCAAGTACACATCTATGCAAGTACATACATACATAAAACAAACTACACCTGAAATGTAGTCAGGGCCGGTTCTGCCCTAATCTGGACCCGGGTGCAACATCGCGCCCCCCCCCCCCCCCCCCCAAAAAAAAAAACACCAGTCTAAATCAGGACAACCATCACATAACTATAACTATAAACATTTTATATCAACTATTAACTAAATGGGCTATAATAAATAAGCCTGCAGGCAGCCATGGCGGGCTGCCTCAGAAAAGTAACCATTCAATGACCCAACTGAAAGCCTGCAGCCACGGCGGGCTGCCTCAGAAAAGTAACCATTTGTCCTACCTTAAAACTCGTTTTGCATTTTCTGCCTCCTTTTTTGTATTTTCGACCCTGCGTTTATTTTCTTTCCTTTTCTGAAAACCCGATTTGTGTCCAGACATTTTGTTCTGCTACCAACGAACTAACTCGTCAGGTCTCGTCTCTCGAGCCCGCGATGATTCCCGTGGGAAGGGCAACAACTGATACATTTTTACAAACAGCCAATAGGGAGGTTGCATCGTTCAGGCTCTTCTTTGCTCAGACACTCAGTAATGCACTTATTATCACATGGAGACATGATAGCAGTCCACCTTCCCGCTCTCTCCATTCAGTCAGCGAACGTCACACAGGAAGTGAACCCCAGCGGGTCATAGAAACTTGCGCAGGAGAAGAATGACTTTTTCATTTGTAGGCTACGGAAACTTTGAGGAACGAAATAAAAACCGGTATTAACCGGTTACCATTATTTTTAATAAGCGTTTCTGTTCCGGAACATAAAAAATAATAAAGTTTCTGGTTTCGTTTCTGTTCCATGTGAAATAGAAAAAGTTCCCGGTTTTCGTTTTCGTTCCTTGAACCGGTTCAAAGCCCTGAAAAAAACCCACGAAATTGGTCCAGGATATGCACTTTAAGAGTGGTGGTGTACTTTGTGTCTGATTAGCCAAAGAAAAACTGGTGGTGTGAGTATTAGTTCAGTTTGTGTCTGGCCAAAACTAAAAAAAAAAAATAATGTAGAACAGATGGACCATTCACGTCCAGCTTGGAAGTCAGACTAGCTTGATGTACAACACGTCGATTCTTGCTTATAGAATCTACGTGATCTAGTTTGGTATTTTGACAGCCGTGGCCACAGACTGTGTGTGTGTGTGTGTGTGTGTGTGTACCACCAGAGTGCAAATGAACATATTGTCAAACACTCTACTTTGCACCTTGTTAGCAGTGACAGGATTCCTGTCAGGCTGGTGGCTGTGGGGGTTTAGCACAAGAGCCACCTGGAGTAGCAGCTGGCCTGGATTTAGTGTACTGGGAAAAGGATTGAGAAGCAAAGGTAACCTAAGGTTTGCTATGCTAAGATTAGCTTTCTGATTCAGTCAAGATTAAGCTTTAACGGTGTCTTGGAAGTACTGTTCATTATATGAAAGCATACTCTACTGTATTGCTTTTATAAGCACTATTAAATAACTTGCATTTTAATGTTTCAGTATTATCTTTTTTTAAGATAAAGGGCATATAAGGGGGGCGGCACGGTGGTGTAGTGGTTAGCGCTGTCGCCTCACAGCAAGAAGGTCCGGGTTCGAGCCCCGTGGCCGGCGAGGGCCTTTCTGTGCGGAGTTTGCATGTTCTCCCCGTGTCCGCGTGGGTTTCCTCCGGGTGCTCCGGTTTCCCCCACAGTCCAAAGACATGCAGGTTAGGTTAACTGGTGACTCTAAATTGACCGTAGGTGTGAATGTGAGTGTGAATGGTTGTCTGTGTCTATGTGTCAGCCCTGTGATGACCTGGCGACTTGTCCAGGGTGTACCCCGCCTTTCGCCCGTAGTCAGCTGGGATAGGCTCCAGCTTGCCTGCGACCCTGTAGAACAGGATAAAGCGGCTAGAGATAATGAGATGAGATGAGGGCATATAAGAAAATTAAGAGTGTATGGTATTTTTGTGTGTTTCTGTTATTATTACCAAAGCACTTGAATTCTTGATTGTGATTGGTCAGACGTTCTGACAGGTTTACTGTATATTAATGCTCTCGTTTTAATACGTTCTTATTTGTATCGTAACTCATTCACAATGACCTGTTTTTCAGATGTTCTGCATAATTTAAGCCTTACAATAACATAATTAACAAAGAAAAATGGATACGTTGTTGCTGTGAAGCTTTCTGCAAAGACACGTTAAACATTTATAAAAGAATACTTCAGTCAGCTGCGATGACCTGGCGACTTGTCCAGGGTGTACCCCGCCTCTCGCCCATAGTCAGCTGGGATAGGCTCCAGCTTGCCTGCGACCTTGTACAAGATAAGTGGCTACAGATAATGGATGGATGGACTTTAGTCAGTGTCAGCACATTAACATAACCATTAAAGGTTTTCTGCCATGAGGAAAGTCTTCACTTTGTGGCTACTTGGTACCATGACAAGCTGAATTTTTTCTTATTATTGTCACATCTACATGCATAGGCGCTCGGAGCGTGCATTGTGCACTGCAGACTGCAACTCGCGCCCAGTGCCATTCAAGATAATTGCCATGCACCTGTTCCGGATTAGAGCACAATCTCAGCACACACTTGTAAGGACTCTCTTGACACACAGACTTTGAGAAGTATACATGCTGTATCTTGTGTCCCACGTTGCCAAGCCTTTGTGTTCTTGTATTGATATTCTGTTTTCCGACTCTGTTTCTGTTTTCTTGACTGCGATATTTCTTGTCTCTGCCCTGGATATCCTGTTTGTGCCTCACCGGACTACTGCTTGTTTCTTGACACTGATTTTGAATGATGTTTTGGAACTGTTTGCCAGTATGTTTTTAAATAAATCTTCCTGCATTTACATCTGCCTATCGCCTGCAATATATGTCAGAGATGACATGAGGAACAAACCTTGAGAGGAACCAGTCTCAAAACGGAACCCATCCTCATTTGGGTGATAACAGATAGCGTACGTAATTATAAATAACTTGCTTCTATAAGGGTGTCCTATATGGTCAAAAAGTGCAATCGTGTACCCGGGAAATTCATTATAGTTTCGGTATGAAGTCTATTTTGTTGATGCTATCAACTGTTCATTGATGGAGATATGAGTGCAAAATTGCTCATGACAACTGCAGTCCTAGTAATCATGGCAATTATTGTCCTAAGCCATTGGAGCAAAACTGTTTGTATTAAGTGTCCAGAGCCATCTTCCAAGTGTATCTTTAGACTGTCCATATGGGGCCATCCTGCACAGGAGTGAAGCAATGAGAACCTCAGCCAGAAGTAGGGTATCAGGATGGATCAGGGCTGTACATATAGGGCCATGCTTGCAAGAGCGAAGTGATGAGAACTCCAGCCAGAAGTAGGGGATCAGTATGGATCAGGGCTGTACATATGGAGCCATCCTCCACAGGACTGAAGCGATGAGAACCTCAGCTAGAAGTAGGGCATCAGAATGGATCAGAGCTGTACATATGGGGCCATACCTGCAGGAGCAAAGTGATGAGAAATCCAGCCAGAAGTAGGGCATCAGGATGTATCAGGGCTTTACATATGGGGCCATCCTTCACAGGAGTGAAGCAATGAGAAATCCAGCCAGAAGTAAGGTATCAGGATGGATCAGGGCTTTACATATGGGGCCATCCTCCACAGGAGTGAAGCAGTGAGAACCTCAGCTAGAAGTAGGGTATCAGGATGGATCAGGGCTTTACATATGGGGCCATCCTCCACAGGAGTGAAGCGGTGAGAACCTCAGCCAGAAGTAGGGTATCTCAGGATGCTTACCACTAGTATACAAGCTTGCATTTTCCCCCAGATAAACAAAAGTGAGATTTCAGTACCTGGATCTTGTTTATAATTGCCAAATTCTTAGCAAACCTGAAAACATAAAATTACAATTAAAAAGCATGTTGTAGATTACTTATATAAGATTACATTAGTATGCTAACATGAGATAACATATGAGCTCGCAAGTCAGTGACTAAGAGGTTCCATGTTAGCTTCTGGTTTTTTTTTTGTTTCTTTTTTTAGTCCAGAACCATGGAGCTTGTTGAGTAGAACATGACTAACTGACCTGAAATGTAACCTTCCCTAATCAGTTTTATACATAAAGTCTGTGTTTAAAATATAAAACAGTGCCTTTTCCGCTATGTTAACAAATTTGCCAGAAACACCAACCTATAAAATCAGAATCAGCATTCCACAAGGACCATTTAAAATGAATCACATTTTTGAGTTTTAAGATATATTTATAACTTTCATTGTAAATTTGTACAATGCAATCTTACTGGTGTAATCTTGCATTACCTGGATCGCAGTGTTGACCAATGTTGTCTTTGTGTACCTGGTTTAGGAAAATCCATACCTGTGTAGCGATGAATGTGACGCATCCACTCCGGACCTGGCCCACCCTCCGCAGCTGATGCAGGACCGTGAGAGCACTGGCCTCATCACCTACTGGCAGACGGTAACATGGAGCCGCTTCCCAGAACCACTGCTGGCCAACATCACACTGTCATGGAACAAGAGCCTGGAGGTGATGGATGACATCGAGATCACCTTTGAATACGGCCGACCCACCATCATGGTGCTGGAGAAGTCGATGGACAAAGGGCGAACCTGGCATCCATACCAGTTCTACGCTGACGACTGCATGGAAGCGTTTGGTATGCCACCCAAGAGAGTGGACAATCTTTCAGCAACCAATGCGACTCGAGTTATCTGCACTGAGCAGTACTCACGCTGGGTGGGCTCCAAGAATGAGAAGATTGTGCGCTTTGAGGTTAGGGACCGCTTTGCCATTTTTGCAGGGCCCAGGTTGCTCAACATGGACAACCTTTACACACGCATGGAGAGCATGAAAGGTTTGAGAGATTTCTTCACGTTCACTGACTTGAAGCTACGGCTGCTGAGACCTGCACTAGGAGGAACGTACGTGCAGAGGGACAACCTACTCAAGTACTTCTACGCCATCTCTAATATTGAGGTTCTCGCCAGGTAAGATCTCACTTCATCGCATGTTCGGCACAATCATTTTTTTCACCCATTTGGTAAGCTGCCAATTCTTACCCACCACCCAGCTCTCCCTTATCATACAACTACCACCAACTGGTAAAGGTGCAGGTTAACACGTGTTTCTTCCAAGACACATGAAGCCATCCAAATGCGTACTGTGTAACACACTCACAGGAGAGTACTATCTACCCTCTTCCACATACATGACCTCATAGAGACCCATGATTGGTAAGTATCTGTGTGATTGACAGGGTGACATCCCTCCCACCCAGACAGCACAGCCGATTTTGCTGCCTTGGCTCCCGGCCATGGATGGTTGTGGCACTGTCAGGATTTGAACTCCTGATCTCCCAAGGATAGGGCAAATATCCCGAAGGATCTTTAGTGAAGAAAGAACAGAAAACTTCTTTACGTGAAACTCACTTAAAAAAGGGCAGTTGCTGGGGAAGTCAATAAATGTTTTGGTGATTTTTTTTGTAGAATGCGTCAATCAAATGTATACAAGTCAAGATCTAAATCTGTGTAATTCATCCTTTCAGAGCTGGGATGACTTTTTTATAGAGAAGAATTTGTGGTGTGGATTTGCTTCAGTTTCTACCTGATTGCATCTACAGTAGACGCCACAATTTTTACTGTATTGTTACAATGTTTGAAATATATAGAGGATATTACACGGTCGTGTGAAGATATGAAGTTTATCTTTGAGTAGTGAATGGATATTTTTCAACACGAGAAGATGAACTTCATATCTTTGCACCACCGTGTAATGTTTTTTATGTTATATGGACACATACACAAAAAATATGCAAGTTAATCAAAAGAATTTTAATTTTGAATCGGTTTTCCATTCGGACCGCGCATCTAGTCGGCAGGAAAAACACTGGGAGCGACGTCATCGGAGTGAAATATCGGGAATTATTATACATGCAGGACACTTTTTCGATGGAATAAAAACATGTACTCTATTCCCTTCTAGCGGGTTTCATTCATTTGGTTTGATAGCATGCAATATTGTTAGCATATCGCTTATCCTACGTGTATTACGTCACTCTACCCAATAGAGAATGATCGTTGAATATGGTTTACGATATTGCATGGTTGTCAAGACAACATGACATCACACGTCGGAGATGTAAAACTTCCGCGCTAGCGAGTGGCTGTGACCATTTGTTAACAAACATGGCTGCCAGGTTTGCTTCGTTAAATATGGAAGATTTTGAGAGAATTTTGAAAAAGAGTGTGTTGAACACCTGAAAGGAACGTGTATGCATAATAATAATAATAATAACTAGAAAAGCACTTGGAGAGCGCAGACCTCCGCCAAGAATCCTTTAAAAAAATCCGGGATTCAGAAGGTGATCCGGATCACCGCCAAAATTTAATGGATTGTTACTTGTACCCAGTCACACCTCTGGAAAACATTTCAGAGCAATCCGTTCATTACTTTTTCCGTAATGTTGCGAACAGACAAACCAACGCTACCGGAAACGTAACCTCCTTGGCGGAGGTAATAATATTGGCTGGCTTTTTTCGTGGTATATCAGATATATTCCATTCAGCTAGAACTCGTCTTCTACTCATTCAGTATCATGCTAGCTGAATGAAATATATCTGATATACCACGAAAAAAGCCAGCCAATATTATTTACACGTCACTCAGATCCGCGATGTACTGTATTTCATATGAAAAATGCGAGTTTTTCAACACGAGAAGATAAACTTCATATCTTCAAGCCAACATGCGATTTTCTTTTTATTATATACACACATTGACAAACAAAAAGTCCCCAAATTTATCAAAACAATTCATTGATTTCCTCACGAGTGACATATAGAGATTTATGCCACAGCTTTGGTTCTCGATGTCCCAGATGAAGCTCGTATGAAAAATACGAGTGGTGTATTTCCCGGTAAACACTCGTGCCCATATAATATAAAAGTATATAACACCTCTTTCATGTTTGCCTCATCCTAATCTCTTCAGAATAATAAGGTTGTGGTTTTGAATCTGTCATATAGGCACTTAAAAATGCTTAGCAGCAGAATGAGGTGGCACGGTGGTGTTGTGGTTAGCACTGTCGCCTCACAGCAAGAAGGTTCTGGGTTCGAGCCCAGTGGCAGATGGGGGTCTTTCTGTGTGGAGTTTGCATGTTCTCTCTGGTTTCCCCCACAGTTCAGAGCTAGGGCGTACTTTTGGGTAGGGACGCTAGGGACGTGTCCCTACCAATATTCAGCCGCTACTGTGTAATCACGATCAATAAAACCGATGTCCTAACCTGAGCAATGGTTATATGGCACACAAAGGGTTAAATGTATGACACTGCTAATAATCCCCCCTCTAACGTAGATATCATTCTCTGATTAGCTACCTGTTTCTCGCTAACTTACATGGTTGGCTATCCCAGCTGTCACTCCATCTGCTGTAAAAGCAGCACACTTCCCACAGCAGCCGTGACTACCTGCCCATCAACCCCCCGTATCTCACACGTACACACCTGACCTACCCCACGCACCCTCCACTCTCCTTCAGCCTACAAATTGAGCTGGACTTCGATGTCCATGCATGCTTGCCCTACGACTCGCATGCTGACTTGAGTATCATGGATGACGCCCCCCCCCCCAAGAAACGAGACATTCGTTCATTCTTCTTCAAAGTCAAGAATGTAAGTGCAGGGTTTCCGTCGAGCTTTAAAAACTCAAATCCTTTCGATGTATGGAAACCCTTCATAAAAGTATTGCTGCGGCTCCTTAGGCAAGTTTAGCAACGTGACACGACGCATCAGAGCTAGGCTACTGCATAGCTGCAGAGAAAAGGAATGCTGGAGCAATGTAACTTGGTGTTAGATAATATCCTTGATGAATGAATGTTAAATTTATAGACCTAATGGTTTTACAGAATGTAAGTAGTCAGATGTAGGCTACTGCATGACCGTGCAGATGTGCGACTTGCATTTCAGAATCAACAGCGTGACAGCCCCTGAGTCTGCTGCGTTCACCGTTTTACAGAGACCTCTTTCTACTACTACCGACTAGTGGCCTAGTGGTAGCGTCTCGATCGGGAGATCGGGAGTTCTATTCACGGTCGGGTCATACCAAAGACCATCGTAAAAAATGGTACCTACTACCATCTGGCAAGGCACGCTGCAATACAGATGTGCATGGGGAGTTAAACTCTCGTGGTTACCAGAGGACTAGCCCCCCACTGTAACCCTAGCTATGTAATAGACGAGAGGCCGAGGGCTATGGAAACAGAGATCGGCGCTGCCCGATGCGCCACCATACAGATTGGACCTGGTTAGTACTTGAGTGGGAGACTGCCTAGGAATACCAGATACTGTAAGGCATGGGAAGGGCTTTGACTTTTTTTCTTTCTACTACTACTAGGCTAGGCTAGATACAACAAATCCATGGTCCTTTACTGCCACCTACAGACGAATATTGGTAACTGCCTTGGATCACTTTTGTGTCCCCACCAATGTCAAAATCAAAGTTACTCCCTTGGTTCAGAGACATGCAGTTAGGTTAACATGGGGTGGTCTTGGGCTAAAAAGTGTCCTTGAGCAAGGCATCTAACCCCTACCTGCTCCCCAGGCCCACTGCTCTGGGTATGTGTGTGTGTTCATTGCTCATTTGTGTGTTCACTGCTTCAGATGGGTTAAATACAGAGGACGAATTTCCCCGTGTGCATGTGACAAATGAAGGCTTCTTCTTCAACAACTTCCCTTATAAGCCAGCTTTAAATCAGCAGGTTTTCTGTTCTTTTCCAAAACAGGAAGAATGTGTCAAAATAGTTTATGAAAATTGCACATGCACTACTGATGCGATGAATGGCAAACAGCTAAACAAAGCTGATATTCCTTTAATATTATGTCTATAGACATTGATTAAGATTTTATTTTTGCAAGGCTTAAAGTGTGTGCTCAGAAGGGAAACACTTCTATCACAGTCAAACCTGCGTTGTCCTCGATATATCTTTTGGAAAACATATACATGATAAAAATATTCAGGACGAGGGCATCGATGCACAGCACAAACCTCCGGTAATACAAGCCTTCAATCAATAGTTATTCTAGTATGTCAAACAGGAAATTGTTTTAACAGTGACAGCGAGAGGGCTGGTTTAAAGCAGACAAATGGACCTGACTGATGCTGCCTCGGTTCCATAATGACCAAGTCAGGCATTGAAAATGCTACGCTGGAAAATTGTTCCCGGATATTTTATTCATCCCACAATATTGGGAAGCATTTTAGCAGCACTGAATAATGAAAATGTCTTGGCTTCCCTGATGGGCCGGACGGTGAGCTCTGCTCTAAATAGACTCCGCAGACCACGGTAGGGAGCAGGAGGGGGGCACCTGAATCAGCAGAGGCCCAGCTGTACTTTCTCTGTCATGGCTCATTTCCGCTTGTCATCGAGTGTTTAGTTATAATCGCTGGTGATTACGTTAAATGGGGTACAACAACAAGGGCTAAGCATCCTTAATTGAGTAAGATGTAGCGCTACTTGTTAAAAGGGATTCGGGCTTGTTGGTAATTTTTTACCGCTGTGGTTTGGGTCTTGTTTCCAACTTTAGATTATGTGCTCCCAGATAAGAAAGCTTGTCTAGTTAGCCAGATCACTAGCCTTGGTAGAGTGCTTCTATAAATATAAAAACCCTCGGCTGACTTAAAAAAAAAAAAATCCTAACATTTTTTTCTCCCCTCCTGGTTTTGATGACATTTATGAGTGCTATTGTAGCGCTGCCTCTTTCAGAAGTGAAGCGTAACTTTCACAAAGCATCATGCAGTACAGTGCCGCATATGTCAAGCAGCATAACGAGGCACTGTCACTCTGTGTGTGTGTGTGTGTGTGTGTGTGTATATTTGTGCTTGTGTGTGTAGCTCGCTGTTCAAATCTCCATTTTTGCTCCAGTATTGCAGAAGAGATTACACTTGTGTTTCATCCCCCCCGCTCTCTTGCACGCTGCCGCGCTGCAGTCTGACATGTGATCCAGGAATAAGAGACTTCACAAACTGGAGTCCCACTGGATCAGGCCCGATTTGGAAATGCTGGAATAGCATGTGGAGCTCTTTCTCAAGCAGGCAAAAATCCCAGAGATGTTGTGTGAACCTGATTAAACCTGGTACGCAAGGAAGTTAATTAGCGAAGCATTATTCCCAAGGATTGTGTCGATTTATGCAAAGACTTCATCAGCTCATTAGCAAGCTGCTTTACCATGGAAGGATATACACGTCTCGATGTCTCATTTTCTACACATCCCCCGTGTCCCTTTCTCGCTCTGGCTTTCGTTCTGCTGCTGCATGAACCTCATCTCGAGCTTTGTGTTGGAGTTGCAGCTGTAGTCTGTCGAATGCTGCACATCAGAATCAGCAGTGCGAATACGTCGGCGATGTTGGGAGGAGTGTACCGCAGGCAGGAGTGCGAGCTCGTCGATATGCTGTGAACTCAAAAGGCCATGCTGGAAGAGTGAGGTCGAGGAAGGAAAAGGTTAAACGAAAGGTGTCAGGGTGCTGGGTTCAGCCGCCTTTGCACTTGAGCTTGCTTGCACGCAGAGGTTGGGTGGAGAAGCTCAGGATGGTTGCTGGAAATTGGGTTGGAACATGACTGGTATGTGGGTAGAACGTTTTAGATGCAAAATGATTTACTTTTTGAGTAGAAAACTTCGTTTTTACAATGGCAGAGTACAGCGTGGCAGGAATACTTCATGATGACCTCTGCCGACTTTGTTGGAAGAGGTTAGGTTTTCGCCTCTGTTTGTTTGTCTGTTCCCAACGTAACTCAAAAAGTAGTGAACGGGATTTTGGTGAAATTTTGAGGAAAGATGAGCCATGGGCCGAGGAACAATAGCTTAAGCTACAATCACACTATAGCTCGTGGTGCTTTGCGATGGGTTATCGATAAAAATGAGGCCTTTTGGTGACAATACTGCCCCTTTTCCACCAAAGCAGTTCCAGGGCTGGTTCGGGGCCAGTGCTTAGTTTGGAACCGGGTTTTCTGTTTCCACTGACAAAGAACTGGCTCTGGGGCCAGAAAAACCGGTTCCAGGCTAGCACCAACTCTCTGCTAGGCCAGAGGAAAGAACCGCTTACGTCAGCGGGGGGGCGGAGTTGTTAAGACCAACAACAATAACAAGACCGCGAAAGATCGCCATTTTTAAGCGACGAGAAGCAGCAGCTGTGCAAACGCGAAGTCATCCATTATTATTATTATTGTTGTTGCTGCTGCTTCTTCCGTGTTGTTTTTGCTTCGATATTCGCGCCAAGGTTTATGCAAACATAGTGACGTAACTGACGTATACAGCGACGTAATGACGTATACAACGACGTAACTGACGTATACAGCGACGTAATGACGTATACAACGACGTAACTGACGTATACAGCGACATAATGACGTGGCTTCCCTTAGCACCGCGAGCTATGGAAAAGCAAACTGGTTCTCAGCTGGCTCGCAAGTTGAACGAGTTGTGAACCAGCACCAGCACTGGCCCCGAACCAGCCCTGGAACTGATTTGGTGGAAAAGAGGCATACATGGCGATATACAGGCGAGCTAAAAGTTGTGGTCACACAGCAGGCAAACACCTGATTGTCACACCTTCGCGTAATCAAACGGCCACGCAGGACCCAGTCGCTTTGGGAAACACCTGATGCTGATTTGAGCGCAATCAGCATGCGCATGTAAGGACACAGAGGCTTGGCGAAGTATTATCATTATCACAGTCACAATTGTTTCTGGCCATGTTTATGACTCTGTTTACCGTTTCGTTTGTGTTTTGTTTTGTTTTTGGAACTATCACACCTGCTAATAAACACTCTTCCTGCACTTAGATCCGTCTACCGCCGCATACCTGACAGAATACTTTGCAAAGTCTCTGTGAAAACAGCGTCCTTATATGCGCATGCTGATTGCACTCAAATCAGCATCAGGTGTTTCCTGTAAGACTGAGTCCCGAGCGTGCACACAATGCACTCTGAAGGATCTCCAAATGGAAATGCACTTAAGTCTTGGCGAAGGTTTGGTGATGCCAAGCCACTGTGTTGATGAGGCTCTTGTGAGCATCAGAGACATGGATTTGAGACAAATACATCTCAAGAAGCTTGACGAAGGTTCCCCGAGCTTCGGGAAATATCCTCAAACCCATCTGCGAGTATTCGCTGCTTAGTTTGTCAACGAAAACATGCATGCACTGAAATTTTTCGCAACGTTTTTGGCCACAACAAAAACCAACTTGTGAAGCTCGGAGAACATTCGCCATGTCTTGCACGATTGGTGGCGATGTTGACAATTTTTTTTAAATCGCCAAGTATTCACAAACACATCGCGAGCTGTAGTGTGACCAGGACCTTAGATTTCGATGCAAATCCAGAGATGGATATGTATGTGGAGCCAAGATTTTTCGTCTCTTCCCAACATAACTCAAAAAATAGTGAACGGATTTTGATGAAATTTGGTGGACAGTTTTAGTATTATCTTACGTTCAAGTGATTTGATTTTGATGTTCATAATATGTGGCTTGGTGGAGGTATACACTCTACCGAGTGCCCTTCTAGTGTTCCAACTTGTTCTCTATCCACGGTATCTGTAGTGTATCTGTGATTTCCATCAGCAAGAATTTCAACACATTTCTCTGTACTGAAAAAAAGAACTTAAAACTGTGGGGTCTGACATTTCTTCAGTTCCCCACTCACAACCTTAGATACGACGAGTATTTTCTGTTTGACACACAAAACCTGAAGAAAAAAACATCCTGTCTTATATGACCACTCATCAGATGTCTATAAAGATATCTCATCTCATTATCTCTAGCCGCTTTATCCTTCTACAGGGTCGCAGGCAAGCTGGAGCCTATCCCAGCTGACTACGGGCAAAAGGCGGGGTACACCCTGGACAAGTCGCCAGGTCATCACAGGGCCGACACATAGACAACCATTCACACTCACGGTCAATTTAGAGTCACCAGTTAACCTAACCTGCATGTCTTTGGACTGTGGGGGAAACCGGAGCACCCGGAGGAAACCCACGCAGACAACATGCAAACTCCACACAGAAAGGCCCTCGCCGGCCACGGGGCTTGAACCCAGAACCTTCTTGCTGTGAGGCAACAGCGCTAACCACTACACCACCGTGCCACCCTCCTATAAAGACATTATGAAGAAAAATAAAGCTGGAAAGACTTAGGGCCCGGTCCCACAACACTGATAACTATACCTATACCTCTGTATATTCCAGGTCATACTGTACAGCTTGGGCTTCAAAACAACCCATGCACACACTCCGGTGGTTGATAAAATATAGATAGGTCACAGATTATGGACATAAAATAAAGGATACAAAATATGGAGTGGTTACAGATTTTAATATGGATGCATCACAGATGGCAATAATTTACGGCTTGGTCACGGACGTTTCAGGATATTACAGATCGGTTACCAATTTCATACGGATGATGCATCATGGATAAAAAATTAAGAAGTCGAAAACAATGAAATGTTTGGACTACCGAAATTCATAATTAAAATATCTTACCTACATTTATATGTTTACTTTATTCATTTACTATTGATATTTACATATCTGTGAATAAAAGATCTGTGCTTTGTATTATATTTTTTATTTTCCGTGAATCCGTAGTCCATGACTTCATGACGCAACAAGGATGTACAAAGATGCCCAGGGAAAATTAGCACGTGCTCAGACAATGTCACATGTAAACTATTACCTGATTGGTCAGATGTTTTATTAGATCAGGTCCAGGCCTGGGGCGGCATGGTGGTGTAGTGGTTAGCGCTGTTGCCTCACAGCAAGAAGGTCCAGGTTCGAGCCCCGTGGCTGGTGAGGGCCTTTCTGTGCGGAGTTTGCATGTTCTCCCCGTGTCCGCGTGGGTTTCCTCCGGGTGCTCCGGTTTCCCCCACAGTCCAAAGACATGCAGGTTAGGTTAACTGGTGACTCTAAATTGACTGTAGGTGTGAATGTGAGTGTGAATGGTTGTCTGTGTCTATGTGTCAGCCCTGTGATGACCTGGCGACTTGTCCAGGGTGTACCCCGCCTCTCGCCCGTAGTCAGCTGGGATAGGCTCCAGCTTGCCTGCGACCCTGTAGAACAGGATAAAGCGGCTAGAGATAACAAGATGAGATGTTTTTATGTACAAGGAAACTTATTGAGTGGCACGGTGGTGTAGTGGTTAGCACTGTCGCCTCACAGCAAGAAGGTCCTGGGTTCGAGCCCAGCGGCTGGCGAGGGCCTTTCTGTGCGGAGTTTGCATGTTCTCCCCGTGTCCATGTGGGTTTCCTCCGGGTGCTCCGGTTTCCCCCACAGTCTAAAGACATGCAGGTTAGGTTAACTGGTGACTCTAAATTGACCGTAGGTGTGAATGTGAGTGTGAATGGTTGTCTGTGTCTGTGTGTCAGCCCTGTGATGACCTGGCGACTTGTCCAGGGTGTACCCCGCCTTTCGCCTGTAGTCAGCTGGGATAGGCTCCAGCTTGCCTGCGACCCTGTAGAACAGGATAAAGCGGCTAGAGATAATGGATGGATGGAAACTTATTGAAATGATCAGACGTGCTTAAAAAAAAAAGAAGTACAAAAACGCAACTGGGAAGCGTTCAATGCCAGGAAAACACAGGTTAGAAATTTCCAATGATTTGCTGTAAACACTTTGGACTATAAATAGCTGAAACAGAGCTGTTGTCAGTTAGGCACCGAATCCATATCAGAGGTCTGATGTAGACAGCAGCTGGGTAGTCTGCGTTAAGACAGATGAATCAGCTGGAAGTGCCCGTTCTGTCTGAGAGCTGGACAGAACCATTATCCTCCTTGACCCCCTCAGTCACTTCCTCCTTCAGAATGATTTTGGAAATGTCAGACTGTCAGTACAGCAGCCTGCGGATCAAGAGTTAGTCTGAGGCTTCTGACGGAAGCTGCACCACCGTGCCTGTCTTGAGTTTTGGTTTTAATTTGCCCCGTGTGTATGGGAGCGATCTGGGCCTGCGCGTGTGACGAGCTCCTGGCAGAGGAGGCAGTGCCGAGATTGGTATTTGTTGCTAAGTACGTTCGTGAACAAAGTGACAGAAAAGGTCACTCCATCAACTTTTGAATGTCCCAGTGTGGGTGTTGGAGAAACTTCTTCTTCTTGTTCTTCTTTTTGAAGAACATCAAGCTGGTGTAAACCACGCATAAACCTGCCTGCACTAAATTCGTTCAATTCTTGCGACGTGGGCTGGTTATTGATTTGCTCTAATTCTACTGTATGTGTGGGGGTATTATTTTTCCTCACACCTCAGCTCCTACGTGGGGAATTTCCTTTGTCCTCTCCTGCCCAGATCGCGTGTGAATTCAAATCTCCCTGCACACCACAGTATTACATTTAAGTGGGAGTATTTCTCCACTAATCGGTGCGTTGATGCACCAAGCTGTCCGTCTCCCTGTCTCTCTTTTGCATTAACCTCCTTCCCATCTGTCTCTTGCTCTCCACTCTGGCAAGACAGACCCATGTGAGATACTTAACGGCAGACGCTAAGCGCTCTCAGTAGCAGTAAGTGGATTAGCTGATGACTGAGTGAGCACTGAGAAGAACCCAGTGCGGATGAGTGGGGGAAAGAGCTGTTCGACTGCACCCCTCTGTTGTTCAGAATCTTCAGAGCAGGACTGCTTAGCTCAGATCAGATCAGATCAGCTCATTCTGCCCAAACCACCATGTCTTTTAAGGTGTAAAAGAAGATCCTAGATTTAGTACACTTACTTTAGGGAGGTTGGTAGGTGTACTTTTTGGGTTGGTGCTCTTAAAATATCTCAGGCGCAATCCAGGATCAGCGATTGTGACTAAGAACAACCTACGATCAATAGAGGAACACTTTAATACAAGATTAGCATCTCAAAAACCTTTCACGTTGTGAAATCAATGCTTTATACTATATAGACCTTCCTCCTTTACACATATCCCTAATACAAGTAAAGTTCTAGCACTTTAAAATATAATAATTATTAATTATCATCACCTCCGCCAACTGCGTTGGACGAAGTTATATTTTCGCCTCAGTTTGTTTGTTTGCCTGTTCCCAACATATCTCAAAATGAAGCAAATGGATTTTGATGAAATTTTGACCAAAGGTGCGCCATGGCGGCATGGTGGTGTAGTGGTTAGCACTGTTGCCTCACAGCAAGAAAGTCCTGGGTTCGAGCCCCGTGGCCGGCGAGGGCCTTTCTGTGCGGAGTTTGCATGTTCCCCCCGTGTCCGCGTGGGTTTCCTCCGGGTGCTCCGGTTTCCCCCACAGTCCAAAGACATGCAGGTTAGGTTAACTGGTGACTCTAAATTGACCGTAGGTGTGAATGTGAGTGTGAATGGTTGTCTGTGTCTATGTGTCAGCCTGGCGATGACCTGGCGACTTGTCCAGGGTGTACCCCGCCTTTCACCCGTAGTCAACTGGGATAGGCTCCAGCTTGCCTGCGACCCTGTACAGGATAAGCAGCTACAGATAATGGATGGATGGTGCACCATGGGCCAAGGAACAATTGATTAGATTTTGATGCAAATTTAAACATATGGCTTGGTGGAGGTATGCACTCTACCGAGTGCCCTTCTAGTTATGTTCTGTTTTGTTGTGTTTATATACTGTAACTGGAGCAAAGCCTGGCATTCACTGTACGAGGAAATCACACTTCGCTAGTAACAGTGTGGACAGAATGTTTTTACCACATTTTTTAAATAGGCTCCTTACCCAACATGAACATTTAACAGTTATTCCACAAAATCAAGTCGTACATGAGCTGATAGCCAACGAGGCACGTAGCACCAAGACGGCTATAATCCATGTACGACGAGATTGAATGGAATAACTGTTTTATTCGATCCACATTCACTGGATTTTGAGAAACAGAGCATTTTTATTTTCATTTTTTGCAAATTCGATTAAAAAAAAAAACTTTGTACAAAACATCCAACAAAATAATTTCCGCTTAGAATGTAAACAAATGAAATTCGCAATTTGTGAAAAATGCGATAATAATAATTCTTGAAAAAAAAGATACGTTCTTACCATCAAACACTTTTATTCCATATTTTGTTGCTTTTTTTTTGTAGTTTTTGGGTGTTGTTTTCGAGTAGAGTTTTTATTTCATCCTTGGTTGGTTCGGTAACATGCGCCGCCGTTTTCTTATTCTTCTTTAAGGTTTTTCTGGCGGTTGGGAAACCAACTTAAAGGTGCATTACTGCCACTGACTGGGCTGGAGTGTGGAACAAGAGATATGGGGGGGATGACTATTCTTTTAGCTATTTCTGTTTCTTTTAAATACTTGATAAAAGTGATATATCTGACTTGATGTACTCTGCCATTTTGTTTTTCTTTACTCATGGTATATGAGCTGATATCCTCATAGTAGAGAAGTCTGCGCGATTGCTCATATCCCGTGAATGTGGATAGAATAATGCCAAGGCATGATTAAAAAGTAGAAAAATAAATATATTCACGGTTCTAAGTGCAGCACAATGATGCAGTGGTGAGCACTGTTGCCTCACAGCAAGAAGGTTCTGGGTTTGAGCCTCGCAGCTGAGTTTGCATGTTCTCCCCATGACTCTATGGCACGGGCGATTGCTCTAAGACAACGAGGGAGGCTCAGCCTCCTCTAAAAATGACAAACATCGTGTAGGATGAATTGCGCTAGGCTTATGTTATAGCCGAGCTTATAACATTGCTATTTCAGATCCAGAATCATAGAAATATATGTGCTCAACCCACTACAGTGCGAAATCATTCCGTTATAACTTTCCCCAGTTCGCCTAATGTGTGCGTGAGTTTTTCCCCCTCGTGACAGCGCGATGCAGCCCAGCCTCAGTGGACTTCAGTGGCATTTGGGAGCTATGCGCTTTTCAATCTCAAAATGCAAGACGATTACTGGACAAATACTGCGAAAACGCCCGCCCACGGAGTCTCACTGACTCCCAGCCTCAGTGGACTTCAATGGCATTTGGGAGCTATGCGCTTTTCAATCTCAAAATGCAAGACGGTTATTGGACAAATACTGCGAAAACGCCCGCCTACGGACTCCGAGCCTCACAGTGGGAGGGACATGGCAGTTTCCGCGAGGAGACTGGTGATTGGTGAAAGCGGCTGGATATTTTCTTTGATTGACAGCTCGTTTCAAATATAGACAGGCAGCGGTGAATTTCAGTTCAGTCCCATGCGGATTCGCAAGTGCTGTGGTGTATTGTAAGAGCTCAGTTTACATTTCGATTTCATTCATTACATACGGTTTCTACCAGCTTTTTTAGTTTGTATATATTTTCATTGTAAATAAAGTGTAAATATAGTGTTGTCAAGTTTGCTATCTTAGTTCCAGAAATTTCGTTTATTTGAGTGACTGAACTTGAACTTGAGGGGGCTAGTCAGCTAGCAAGAAAGCTGCGCACGGATGCCAAGCATTGCTGATTTAATTTTGGCGAAGCCATTTGCCAGTCTTCCTTTCGAGGAAAAAATTAAAATTAAAGAGCAGGGTAGACCAACGCCTCAAATTGACTTGGTGAAAAAGGTAGGGAATAATACTCGTTCCTTTCAGCTCTCCTGGTACGAGAAAGTGAATTGGCTAACAGCAAGTGACCCACATCAACAACAGTAAATAGGCTACTTTAGTAATATGTCATGGATGGACCAAAAATATAGAATCTATTTAAAATGTTTATGCTGAGTATATTATATTGGAATATGTACTTCTCTGGATATGAATTAAACACAGCTACAATTTGGAAAACATTTTTAAACAAAAACACAGCCGAGAACATTTCACACTACAGACCTGGATTAAAAGTGAAGGGTTATCAAAATTGTCAATAAAACATTTCTCAGTCAAAATAAGTAAAATATAGGGAAAGTGTCATTGAATGAAATGTGTGGCACCCAGCTCTATGTTTGGCTCCCCAAGGTCAGTGCTTGTGCCTATTCCAGAACACTCTGCTGTTACTGCTGAGGTTCCTGACAAAGAGCTGCTTTCAATAATGATCAATTTTTAAACATGTCACAATTTTAAAATATAAAATGTTAAAATATACCCCCCCAACACCACCATCATGTATATTGGACAGTAGGCTAATGGGCCAAAAGAACCTGTTATTTCACAGTTTGTGACCCTGCCAACAATCAGCCAGATCAGAGGCAAGAGTATGGGCAAAATTGATGTTTTTTTTCTTTTTTTTTTAAAATCTGGAAATATCGTAACCGACCAGCCTCCCCTGTTTGAAAGACTACCAGCCGCCACTGCCCTATGGGTTTCTTCTGGGTGCTCCAGGTTCCTCCCACAGTCCAAAGACATGTGGATTAGGTCAAGTGGCTACTCTAAATTGCCCGTAGGTGTGAATGTGAGTGTGATAGATTGGTGATTGATTGGTGACCTGCCCAAGATATACCTTGCCTCTTGCCTGGAGTCGGCTGAGATTGGCTCCAGCTTCCTTTGTGACCCTGACGGATAAGCAGTATAGATAATGGATGGACGGATATTTATGGTGATGTCAAAAGAAAGTGAATGGGCATCAGTTGTTCACAAACTGGATGTTGCTAGCTTTCATTCCTAACTAGTCAAGTTATCATGATTGGTCCGGTCCATTCCTTTAAATAAAAGTATCCTAGTTTTTCATAGTTTTCCATTTTGGTGGTATCAAGTGTGTTTTTTTCAAGTGAAGTGATCTCATAGTTGAAGCATTTTGTTTATCTATATTTTGTCGAACTTCTCGTATGAAGACACAGTGTAATAAAGCAGTAAATGAGCTACTCGCTACCAGATAAGGTACGAATAGTTTGCTTCAGCTGAAGACAAAGCACCCAGAACACTTCCTGCACTCCTCTCCAGTGATCTCAGCCCGCACCCAAAGTGTGTCACATGTCATTACGGGTGAATCCAAGGGCTGTTGCTGCTCCTTTCTTTCCTCATGGGTGTCTTGTTGATGTGGAGAGCAGGCATGCGTAAAGGAGACACAGAACACATGCACACACAGCTGGGTTAGCAGATCAGAAATCCTCCTCCACCTCAGACTCTCTCCTGGGCCTTTCACAATTTGAGTGAGCAGGGGCTCCATCATCAGCCTCTCCTCTGAGAACTGTTACGCCAACACAAAGTTTTCATCCAAAGAGTGACAGAATGGATAGATATCAAAAGCTTCCAGTTCCAATCCTCAGAGTGCGCTGCAGTACACAGTATATCAGTTTTAATTATTTAGTTGGCTCATCTCTTGGTTATTAAACATTTTGGACTTCAGTCAAGTGCAATGGAGCTGGAAAAATCCAAAACCAATCATTAAACAAATGTTGATCAAATGCACGACTTAATATTTAACAGTTATTCCACGAAATCGAGTCGTACATGAGCTGATAGCCAATGAGGTGCGTAGTGCTGAGTTGGCTATAAGTTATTGTACAACGAGATTGAGTGGAATAACTGTTTTATTCGATCCACATTCACTGGATTTTGAGAAACGGAGCATTTTTATTTTTATTTTTTGCAAATTTGATAAATAAAAACTTTATACAAAACATCCGACAAAATCATTTCCGCTTAGAATGTAAACAAGCCGGCGAAATGACGGTAGCAATTTGTGAAAAATGCTATAATAATTCTCATTCTCAGTATCTCTAGCCGCTTTATCCTTCTACAGGGTCGCAGGCAAGCTGGAGCCTATCCCAGCTGACTACAGGCGAAAGGCGGGGTACACCCTGGACAAGTCGCCAGGTCATCACAGGGCTGACACATAGACACAGACAACCATTCACACTCACATTCACACCTACGGTCAATTTAGAGTCACCAGTTAACCTAACCTGCATGTCTTTGGACTGTGGGGGAAACCGGAAACCCGGAGGACACGGGGAGAACATGCAAACTCCGCACAGAAAGGCCCTCGCCGGCCACGGGGCTCGAACCCGGACCTTCTTGCTGTGAGGCGACAGCGCTAATCACTACACCACCGTGCCGCCCCTGCTATAATAATAATTCTTAAAAATAAAAAAAAAGATATACACTATATTGCCAAAAGTATTTGCTCACCTGCCTTGACTCACATATGAGCTTAAGTGACATCCCATTCCTAATCCATAGGGTTCAATATGACGTCGGTCCACCCTTTGCAGCTAGAACAGCTTCAACTCTTCTGGGAAGGCTGTCCACAAGGTTTAGGAGTGTGTTTATGGGAATTTTTGACCATTCTTCCAGAAGCGCATTTGTGAGGTCAGACACTGATGTTGGACGAGAAGGCCTGGCTCTCAGTCTCCGCTCTAATTCATCCCAAAGGTGTTCTATCGGGTTGAGGTCAGGACTCTGTGCAGGCCAGTCAAGTTCATCCACACCAGACTCTGTCATCCATGTCTTTATGGACCTTGCTTTGTGCACTGGTGCACAGTCGTGTTGAAAGAGGAAGGGGCCAGCTCCAAACTGTAAAAACAGTCTGCATGCCTAGGGGCTTGATTTTATACACCTGTGGCCATGGAAGTGATTGGAACACCTGATTCCGATAATTTGGATGGGTGAGCAAATACTTTTGGCAATATAGTGTATGTTCTTACCATCAAATACTTTCATTCAGTTTTTTTTCAAGTAGAGTTTTTATTTCATCCTTGTTTGGTTCAGCAACACGCTCCGCCGTGGTGTTGTTCTTCTTCTTTAGGGTTTTTCTGGTGGTTGGCAAACCAACTTAAAGTGCACCTGACAGCAAAAAACATGTTAATTTGTTAATTTCAGCCATATCGAGTTGAATAAAATGACATATTTACTTCACACATCGCGCAACAGAATAGTAACAAACATCGTTTTGAATGGCCCGCCACGCAGATAAATCAATGTCATAGCGAGCCAACCCACGGCCGAGGAAGAAGGCGGATATGACGTCACATGCAGAACCGCTGACAGACATTTTCTCAACTTCTCGTTGTTCACCAGTGCTTTGCAAGTGAATATTTTTGCATCTGGGTCGTTTATTTTGGTGAATATGCCTGCTCGTTGTCTCATCTCATCTCGTTATCTCTAGCCGCTTTATCCTGTTCTACAGGGTCGCAGGCAAGCTGGAGCCTATCCCAGCTGACTACGGGCGAAAGGCGGGGTACACCCTGGACAAGTCGCCAGGTCATCACAGGGCTGACACATAGACACAGACAACCATTCACACTCACATTCACACCTACGGTCAATTTAGAGTCACCAGTTAACCTAACCTGCATGTCTTTGGACTGTGGGGGAAACCGGAGCACCCGGAGGAAACCCACGCGGACACGGGGAGAACATGCAAACTCCGCACAGAAAGGCCCTCGCCAGCCACGGGGCTCGAACCCGGACCTTCTTGCTGTGAGGCGACAGTGCTAACCACTACACCACCGTGCCGCCCCCTGCTCGTTGTGTGGCTGGATTTTGCTCCAACCCCAGGGAAGCCAGGTATAGTCTGTATACCTTTCCCAAGGATCCCATCAGACGCAAAGAGTGGGCAAAACAAGTGTGTGGGACATGGGAACTGTTTGTGTAAATATCAAAATTTCTAACGACAAAATGATATTTTCATTTGAAAACAGACCGTATCTTGGGAGGAAATGATGTCAGGATAGCTTTGTGTATAAAATCAGTCTATCATCTAAAATTTCCAATCACCGACGATATTAGCGTAAAGTAGGAATTTCATGAACATGACCAGATTGAATGAAGTATGAGGTTTTATTTACATGTAGTATACAGAGCCTTTGGTCACGAAAATATAATGAAAGATACTCCAAAATATTTATTATATGTAGTAATCCTGTTATATTGTCACAAATTACAGATTGAATGAAGTCTGAGGTATTATTCACATGTATTCTGTGTCCGAGTCGGAAATCTCGCCTTCTGCAGGCAAATCGTCCAGATACGGCTCAGAACGATAAGGCAAAATGCCACCCACTGCTTCGTCTTCATGTAATCCGACATGTCCAGTGTCAACCTCAAAAAGGGCCTCGGTTTCTGAAGACTGGTCAGAAAATCGCTCTGTTTCATCGGCCATAGCTGCCTTGAAGGCCGAGCAGTCGTTCTGCATGTGACGTCACGGCAAATATGGCGGCCACTGACAGCGGCTTGGTGCTTTGGCCAGATTGACGCAACTGCGCATAAAGAGTTTCGTTCTGTTGGTGGTTAGTTCTATCATGAAAGTGATCAGTGGTGTTTGTAGTTTTATTACAGAAACCTATTTTAGAGCATAATTTTGCTGTCAGGTGCACTTTAAAGGTGCATTAACGCCACCGACTGGGCTGGAGTGTGGAACAGGAGATATGGGGGGGGGGGACTACAGGGTGTTTCAAAAATTTTGATCTTATTTGAGATGTAAATATCCCAGAAACTACATAGTCTGGGGAAGTGAAACTGAACAGGCTTAATGTTGAGCAATATAAAATTTATTCCTCAAAATTTGAACGAGAAATTCAAAAAAGGTATGTAGATTCCATGAACGATTTCACAAATTTTCAATATTTGTGAACCCGCTCGACTGTCTCTTCCGATGCTGGTGGTCGTCCAGATCCTTTTGCCCTGCACACACAGCCTTCCTCTTTGAACTTTTTGTGCCGTGTCCAAATCTGCAGTGCAGTTGGTGCATTTTTAGAGAATTCTCTCATAAATGCACGCCGCACAGTCTTGTTCGAGTGTACACTAACAATCTAACGCACAAAATACCTTTTCTTTTACAAGGAATGGCATTTCTATACCTAAAAAGATAAAAACAAAAAACGTTAAACATAAAATTTTGACCTGTTTCTACACATGCTGTTAAAATCTGTGGTCAACTGAACAAGAATTGGCAAAGTTATTAGATTGTGAAATGATATCAAAAAATTTTTTTTAAAACACCCTGTGTATTCTTTTAGCTATTTCTGTTTCTTTTAAGTACTTGATAACAATGCCGCCATTTTGTTTTATTCTACTCACGGTATATGAGCTGATATCCTATTAGTAGAGTAGCTAATCAATCAGAGCGTGCGATTGCTCATATCCAGTGAATATGGCTAGAATAAACAGGGATATTTCATTCTTTCTTTCTTCTTCAGTAATAAATCCAGGATTTATCCTGGCCAGGATCGTAACAGATCCAGAACCTATCTTGGGGATACTGATCTTGAGGCAGGAATACCTCCTGGATTGGATGCCATTCCATTCCAGGGCACCATGCGCACATATTCACACACTCATCACCAGGGACAATTTTTAGCCACCAGTCACATCTTTAAGAGCTCAATTCTGAATGAACCCTATCTAACATCTCCGTAATATTCTATAAATCTGAAGGACTATGGAGCAGCTAAGAAGCCATTACAGTAATATCAGTATGCGGCCATTCAAATCAGATATTCTGCAAATGCAAGTGCTCAGTATATAATTAACTGGTGCTGCCCATTAGTGTGATGTGGCATCTCCTATTTAAAAAGCTAGACATGCCGCTGATGTAAAACACCTAATGTAGATATTGACTCATTTTTAGTAACCACAGTCGCAGTCTCAGTGGATCTGGAGTCTATAATGGGAACACCGGGAATGAGAGCGGAATACACCCAGAATGGGACTGCAGTTCATTGCAGGGCACCATGCACACACACACACACACACACATACACATTCACATGTAGGGGAAATTTAGAGTTGCCAATCCAGTTACCAGCATGCTTTTAGGAACCTGAAGGAAATCCACATAGGGAGAACATGTGAAACTCCACAAAGACAGTAACCCAAGCTCAGGATGGAACTGAGCAGAGATGGACAAAGTACCCAACTTCATTACTTAAGTCAAAGTACAGATCCCACTGCCCTTACAGAAATCTACCATGGTTTACTATGGTTTTTACCATGGTTTTTTATGTAGTAACCATGATTCTACCATGGTATCTCATGGTTATTCTAAGTACTATGAACCAACCATAGTATTACTATGGTTCATCCATGGTAGTAACCATGGTTCTACTATGGTATTTCATGGTGATTCTAAGTACTATGAACCAAACATAGCATTACTGTGGTTTATCCATAGTACTGCAGTAGCTGTGGTAGCATCATAGTTGTATGTGTAATAGGTCATAGTAACTACGAAATTAGTTTAAAAAGGGATAGTATGGTTTTTAAAAGGATGCACTAACTGTAGTATTACCATGCTTTCGTCCAACAGTCAATGCTGTAGAGAAGGATCTCGATTAACAGCCCAGATACATTAACATTTACTTAGAACCTAAAAATTTAAGTGAACATTGAGGTAAAATGCACCATGGTTTTCATGGTTACCCAAAAAACCATGAAAACCATTAATAACTATAAACCATGGTAAAACCATGGTTAGTTTTCATAGTAAAACCATGGTTAATTTTCATAAGGGTGGTCAAATGTTCCTCCGATACAAGTGAAAGTTGTCCAGTCAAATTTTTACTTAAAGTACTTGCTTTTAAAAATACTTCAGTATTAAAAGTACATTTTCTGTCAACACATTGTTGTATTATTGACACAACGCTTATAATACCTCATGCCTCTGAAACAACCTACTGGATTATTTTGCGAATTCACAAAATTACCACATGGTGGTTTAACGTTAAAGTGCCATTCCACCACTGGATGTATTCTTTGGCATAAAATACAATATATTTTATGACAACATGACTAGACAGAGAAATCTTTTAGCTTCAAAATGATATATCAAACATAATTTTTTGACAACGACAAGTATATTAATTTTGCGACCAAAGTCACCTACCCTTTTAATTTCCGCGCGGTAGTGAAACGTGATGTCATCGGCAGGTTCCCCTTCTTGTGTACCACGTGTCGGTCTATTTTTAGACCAGGAAACCCCCAAAGTGAGAGAGTCATTTCTCCTCGTATATGGGGGCCAAAAATATTGCGAAAAATTTTGAGTTAATCTTTCAGTTAGCTAGATTTATTGGTATTAGCTAGATTTATTGGTATTATTTTTATCGCGTTCTATCCGCCATTGCTGATAATATGTGCCACATCACACGTCACGTGGCACACAAGAAGGGGAACCTGCCGATGACATCACACGCGGAAATTAAAAGGGTAGGTGACTTTGGTCGCAAAATTGATATACTTGTTGTCAAAAAATTATGTTTGATATATCATTTTGAAGCTAAAAGATTTCTCGATCTAGTGATACCATTTATATATGTTGTCAAAATATATTGTATTTTATGCCAAAGAATACATCCAATGGTGGAATGGCACTTTAAGCTAGCTAGTCAGTGAAGCTCCACCTGACATGCTAGCAAACTAGGGTGACCAGATTTCCCTAGTCTGAAACCGGGACACTTTTGCGTGCGACCATGCTCGTGCACGCACACCTTTTTTTTTACGTAAACGTGACACTCAGAGAGGTGCTCTTATCATTTTGTTGAAGCTCACATTTATCAACATCTCACATGAAATAAAACTAATAAAAGGCATTTTGTTATCTAGTAGCATAGTGGTATACAGATCAGTTAAATTATGGTCAGACAACAGATTTTGTAATGGCTGAGAATAGGCCAGGCTATGTCCATAGGCCAAATTTACACTGATTTATTTCACCTGTTTGTGAGAACACCAAGAAGAATGCATATGCACATGTAGGCTATATCTCTAAAATTGTATGCACTATAGCATGAACTTAAAAAGTAGATAATTATGTGACCTCAACATAGCCTAGGTCAGAATCAACCTTACTAACCATTCTCCACAACTGAATGAATAAAGCAAGAAGATGTGTACAAAAGTGAACACTTTAATGGAAGGTGCAACAAGCTGTTCAACACAGCAATATGGCCAAACTGTCAGAATGGTATGTTAAACAGAAACAAAAAAGAGACAAGTGATTTGAGAATATATACTACGGAAGCCGAGCGAGGCCCTTCATATAATCCTTTTTTTTATTCACCTTGTTATCCCGAGATAACGACGTAATTAATTCAGGATCTCGAGAAAACAACACAACTAATTCGAGATTTCGAGAAAACAAAACCGTTATTCCGAGATCTCGAGAAAACAAAACAATTATTTCATGATCTCGAGTAAACAGCTGAGAAATGGTTCATTCAGGTGCGCCAAGAGACTTGTGATATGCTGACTTTGGGGCTATTTCTCATTCTGTATAGATGCAACTTTGGTCATTAGAATGTCTGGAATAATCAATCACCTAATAAGGCAATATTTTGATCAGGGGTTGACACAGGGAGAGATTGCATTAAGTCTTTTAATAAGGGATCATTTCAAAATTAGTCCGCGGCACCGGGCGGCACGGTGGTGTAGTGGTTAGCACTGTCGCCTCACAGCAACAAGGTCCTGGGTTCGAGCCCCGGGGCCGGCGAGGGCCTTTCTGTGTGGAGTTTGCATGTTCTCCCCGTGTCCGCGTGGGTTTCCTCCGGGTGCTCCGGTTTCCCCCACAGTCCAAAGGCATGCAGATTAGGTTAACTGGTGACTCTAAATTGAGCGTAGGTGTGAATGTGAGTGTGAATGGTTGTCTGTGTCTATGTGTCAGCCCTGTGATGACCTGGCGACTTGTCCAGGGTGTACCCCGCCTTTCGCCCGTAGTCAGCTGGGATAGGCTCCAGCTTGCCTGCGACCCTGTAGAAGGATAAAGCGGCTAGAGATAATGAGATGAGATGAGATGAGATGAGTCCGCGGCACCTCCGCAGAAGACTGGCCCGGCTTCGTCTCTACCGACGGAGATACAGTGATCCAGCTGAGATCATGAAATAATTGTTTTGTTTTCTCGAGATCTCGGAATAACGGTTTTGCTTTCTCGAGATCTCGAATTAGTTGTGTTGTTTTCTCGAGATCCTGAATTAATTATGTCGTTATCTCGGGATAACAAGGTGAATAAAAAAAGATTATATGAAGGACCTCTCGCAGCTTCTGTAAATATACACTCAAACAAAACAGCAGTAAAGGAGGAGAGGGGCGACAGCCCGAGGAAAGCCCCCACAGGAGCGCACCGCATTTGCAGCATAGGCTACCCAACTCAGTACAAGAACAAAGCACTTACAGTGTGTGCAGTCGGCTTCGTGCGTATTGTTCTGCACCTCTCGGAGGAAGGGGTAGGTGCCCTGTAAATCTTTGGAAAAGGTACATTTTCTTTTCGGCATAATTGCTGCGGCATTACTGCTGCTAGCTGCTAGACAAAGAACATTCGCGCCAGTTAATGTTTATTTTATTGTTGCATGGCAACACGTTCTGTTGTCTGGAATAATGTGGCTAAATAAACACCCATGCCACAGGGCCAGGGGGCAGTAACCAGGAAAGTTTGCGATTCCTGTCAATTCATCAAAATAGTAAATGCAGACATTTCTCCACTAATGATTCCCACGCTGCTCAGTCGTAAACGTCGCGAGTGGCGAAAACCGGGACATATCCGTGTCCCGACAGACTTTTGTCAGGACTCGGGACACACAACCCCAAATCGGGACTGTCCCGGTAAAACCGGGACGTCTGGTCACCCTATAGCAAACTCTTTTCAAACTCAAACTCATATTGGGTAGCTAACGTTACTAGAAAAGAAAGATTTGGCAAGATTGTAAGTTAAGTCAGATAAGTTAACGTTATTCATGGTAGCGTAACTCCAATTTTTTACATGCTAACTAACAGTGTCCAAGTTAACTAGCTACAGTATGTGTTAACGTTAGCCGTGGACAACGCTATGGCAACTTGGCGGGCAAATCCATAGAAAATCCTTTGACTAACTAGACTGCATAGCTATTGCAATGTTACCGCTAGCTCTAAAAGCACAGACAACTTCATTGCAACCTTTCTCTTGGAATAAAACATTTATATACATCAATATGCTTCTGCAGGTTGGACGGCGAGTTTTTGTAGGTTGTGATGTGGTTCGTTTTCGGCAAACAAAGCAAACATTTAAAACGAAATGAATCTTTAATCCTTTCAGAAAACTGAAACACGGGTTCTAGGTAGGCAGCACGGTGGTGTAGTGGTTAGCGCTGTCGCCTCACAGCAAGAAGGTCCGGGTTCGAGCCCCGTGGCCGACGAGGGCCTTTCTGTGCGGAGTTTGCATGTTCTCCCCGTGTCCGCGTGGGTTTCCTCCGGGTGCTCCGGTTTCCCCCACAGTCCAAAGACATGCAGGTTAGGTTAACTGGTGACTCTAAATTGAGCGTAGGTGTGAATGTGAGTGTGAATGGTTGTCTGTGTCTATGTGTCAGCCCTGTGATGACCTGGCGACTTGTCCAGGGTGTACCCCGCCTTTCACCCGTAGTCAGCTGGGATAGGCTCCAGCTTGCCTGCGACTCTGTAGAACAGGATAAAGCGGCTAGAGATAATGAGAGAGAGAGATGAGAGGGTTCTAGGTATGGCCATGAGTGCGTGCATTCCCCAGAAGAACCGCCTCCTTCCATTCTGCCATCAACTGAACAATCGTGTTCAAATAATGCTGCGGAGAAATCACTGAACTTGAGTTTATCCAGTCTACGGACGTGACGTGACCCTAGTGATTAGTGATCGGCTGTCTCAGTGTCACCTGCGAAAAAACCAATCACGTTTTAGAAAGGAAAAGAAAAAAAAATCCACTTCCGAAGCCGCTTCATAGTAACGAGGACCTTGATAGAAATGTAGTGGAGTAAAAAGTACGATATTTGTCTTTCAAATGTAGTAAAGTTAAAGTCATAAGTTTAAAAAAATACTCAAGTAAAGTATAGATATTCAAAAAGCGTACTTAAGTACAGTACTCAAGTAAATGTACTTCGTTACCGTCCACCTGTGGAACTGAGGGCCCTGGAGCTGTTGAGTTCCACCAGGCCTGGCAATGAACGCATTCCGACATGTGCTTTTAAAAAACGTGCTATTTATCTCTGATACCACAAATAATTGATTTCTTTTTCTTTACACATTTTTATAAGTGCTGACACCTTTCTGGCTCTCCACATTCTTTTACCAAGGCTCTGCTGAAACATTTTGAATGTGCTTATTTTTGACGCCTTTCACTGAAACAGTGTTGGTTACAGAGGGTCACCGGCTACAAAAGTAGCAAAACATGAATGCTAGGGCATAGAAATCAATCATCCATGCTTACCATCTGTCCGAGTGAGAAGAACCACTCGTTTGATTTGAAATTTTGAATTAACCGACTGACAAAATGCAAACACGTCCTGAGTAACGGCCAGAGGTGGCCTATTTTACATCTTTATCCAAGCAGTGTGCTGAAATGTTGCGGGGGATACAGTTTTGCCACCTTTGCATGTGCATCTGTGAATTTGTGTTATTATTATGATGATTATTTTCCTTTGTCTGCATTTGCTTGAGCATGATGTAATACTTGGCCTAGTTTAAGGAGGCGCTAGGTGCCGTTGGTACAGTAGTATGGTGGTGAGTAGAAAGGGGAATGTATTATGGATGGAAGGGTCTAGGAATGAACAGCACTTAACGCAACCTCTAGGGAACGGCATGAGTTTGCTGCTAAAAAGCCCTGCAACATCAGAGCTGACCATCAAACACGAGTCCTTGGCCTCGGTTACTCTTCCGCTAAGGTTACATAGCAGACAGCTGTCAATGCAGCTTTAGCGAGAGCGCTCTCAACACATTCATTACACTGGCGTATGATGAGATACAGAATTCAGTAATGTGGAGCAAGTGTGGAGACAAGTGTTCTTGGTTATTGCTGGTGCAAAGGAATTGCTGGTGCGCTTTGATGTGGCTTTTCTGTTGGTTGCACAGACACATCTACACCCACAACCCCCATAGCCTCAAGAGACTTACATACACTATTTTTTATATATATATAAGTCTCAGGCACATGTAAAGAAATGCTGTAGACCAAAAATGGATTAAAAAAACGTTTGGTGTGAGACGACCCTTTGCTTAAAAAAAAAAAAAGAGTGCAGTTTTATGCGGAAATGTACGGAAGCCGCAAGAGGCCCTTCATATAATCTTTTTTTTTATTCACCTTGTTATCCCGAGATAACGACATAATTAATTCAGGATCTCGAGAAAACAACACAGCTAATTCGAGATCTCGAGAAAACAAAACCGTTATTCCGAGATAACGACATAATTAATTCAGGATCTCGAGAAAACAACACAGCTAATTTGAGATCTCGAGAAAACAAAACAATTATTTCATGATCTCAGCTGGATCACTGTATCTCCGTCGGTAGAGACGAAGCCGGGCCAGTCTTCTGCGGAGGTGCCGCGGACTAATTTTGAAATTATCCCTTATTAAAAGACTTAATGCAATCTCTCCCTGTGTCAACCCCTGATCAAAATATTGCCTTATTAGGTGATCGATTATTCCAGACATTCTAATGGCCAAAGTTGCGTCTATACAGAATGAGAAATAGCCCCAAAGTCAGCATATCACAAGTCTCTTGGCGCACCTGAATGAACCATTTCTCAGCTGTTTACTCGAGATCATGAAACAATTGTTTTGTTTTCTCGAGATCACCGAATAATTGTTTTGTTTTCTCGAGATCTCGAATTAGTTGTGTTGTTTTCTCGAGATCCTGAATTAATTATGTCGTTATCTCGGGATAACAAGGTGAATAAAAAAAAGGATTATATGAAGGGCCTCTCTCGGCTTCCTTAGAAATGAGCTGTAGGTTTTCCTGAGCATCTTACAGAACCAGCCACGGTTCTTCTGGACACTTTGACTGTCACACTCGCTTCTTCATTTTGCACCAAAACCCAGCAGCCTTCATTATGTTTTCTTTTTTAATCTGAAAAGTGGGCTCTTATGAGATATGCTGCTCAGATACAAACTTTTTTCCTGTAACATTTAATTTTGTGCAGGAAAACAAATTTTTGGACTCTAAAATGTTTTTGTAATGTTTTGAAATCATAAAATAGAAATCAGTAACAAAGTTCGTATGAAAAAAAGGTGGCAAGACTTTTGCACAGTACTGTTAAATATAAGTTATTCCACAAAATCGAGTCGTACATGAGCTGATCGCCGACGAGGCGCGTAGCACCGAGTCGGCTATAATTCATGTACGACGAGATTGAGTGGATTAACTGTTTTATTCGATCCACATTCACTGGATTTTGAGAAACAGAGCATTTTTATTTTTTGCAGATTTGATAAATAAAAACTTTATACAAAGCGACCAACAAAATAATTTCTGCTTAGAATGTAAACAAACCAGCAAAATGACGGTAGCAATTTGTGAAAAATGCTATAATAATAATTCTTGAAAAATAAAAAAAAGATAATGTTCTTATCATCAAATACTTTTATTCCATAATTTTTTGCCTTTTTAATTTTTTTGTGTGTTTTTTGGGGGTTTTGTTTTCGAGTAGTGTTTTCATTCTGTCATTGGTTGGTTCAGCAACACGCGCCGCCATTTTGTTTTTCTTCTTCTAGATTCCTAGAATTGCTACGGTCATTAGCAGTTTTTCACAAATTGCTAATGACTGTAGCAATTTGTGAAAAATGCTATAATAATAATTCTTGAAAAATAAAAAAAAATACATCCTTATCATCAAATACTTTTATTCCATAATTTTTTGCTTTTTTAAATTTTTTTTGTGTTTTTTTGGGATTTTGTTTTCAAGTAGTGTTTTCATTTCGTCCTTGGTTAGTTCAGCAACACGCGCCGCCATTTTGTTTTTCTTCCTCTTTCGTGTTTTTTTGGTGGTTGGCAAACTAACTTAAAGGTGCATTACTGCCACCGACTGGACTGGAGTGTGGAACAGGAAATATTTTTTTGGGGGGAACCCCTATATTCTTTTAGCTATTTCTGTTTCTTTTAAATACTTGATAAAGTGATATATCTGACTTGATGCGCTCCGCCATTTTGTTTTTTTCTACTCACGGTATATGAGCTGATATCCTAGTAGTGGAGTAGCCAGTCAGAGCGCGTGATTGCTCATATCCAATGAATGTGGATAGAATAGTGCAAAATGCAAACACACACCTCTGAGCCTCACAAAATACATGAACTATACAGAAGTAACACTGCGCTCAAGCTAGCATCCTTTATGTGTTTTGCAGTTTATACTCCAGATTATATTGTCTCATCTCATCTCATTATCTGTAGCCGCTTTATCCTGTTCTACAGGATCGCAGGCAAGCTGGAACCTATCCCAGCTGACTACGGGCGAAAGGCGGGGTACACCCTGGACAAGTCACCAGGTCATCACAGGGCTGACACATAGACAACCATTCACACTCACATTCACACCTACGCTCAATTTAGAGTCACCAGTTAACCTAACCTGCATGTCTTTGGACTGTGGGGGAAACCGGAGCACCCGGAGGAAACCCACGCGGACACGGGGAGAACATGCAAACTCCGCACAGAAAGGCCCTCGCCGGCCACGGGGCTCGAACCCGGACCTTCTTGCTGTGAGGCGACAGCGCTAACCACTACACCACCGTGCCGCCCAGATTATATTGTATTTCAGGAAAATATTTATTGTACCAGTAGATGATATTGCACAAAACCCTTACTGTATAGCTATAGTAACAGTGTCGTCACTTTTTGTTTTTAATAAACCTTTAAAAGATGCAATATCATCAGTGTAACAGCAAAATGGTGCTGAAAGCAGCAAAGCAGTAGAGGATTATTTCAACTAGCTTTCTTTCTTTCTTTCTTTCTTTCTTTCTTTCTTTCTTTCTTTCTTTCTTTCTTAAATCTTGCATTACCCCCCGAACATATAAATTAGAAATACAAATTATAACCAGATTTCCAATGAAATATAGATTGCACCTACTATAATCAAGGACATCAGCTAGCAGGTGAGGTATCATTAATCTGGCTGGCTAATAACTAGCGTCTGTCAGCCCAAAACATGCTAAGACTGTACTGAGCAAACAAAGTTGGCTAGCTACTTATAAAGCAGCAGGTGTGGAAGTGTTCCATTATGACACATCTTCCTTTTTTTTCCATTTATAGTTATCTTTAATGTTGTGCTCCATCCGTGAAACAGGTTAGTTCCCGTTATCACTTGCATTATAGCAGCTTTCCTCACCAGCCTGTTTGTTCTCTTTTGAAATGAATAAGACAATTAAATGTAGCTTGTAATGCTACATCGAAACCAGAAACCACAAAGCCGTCTCATGAAAAGTCTCGTGCTTCCTTTCTTCCTAATCAGGAGCTTGTGGGTCAAATCTCTCAACGACGAAATTTGGAAGCACTGCTTTCTTTGCACCATCGAGAGCGTCTACAATCGTATCATATGTCTGTTGGATTGTGGGTGTATCGGTCTCTTCTGCTCGAGCAGCAGATCTGTTGTTGGCTTCTACTGTGTATCTTTCTTACAAGAAGTCTTTTGATTTCATGAGAGCGGAGAAATTATATGCTGTGCTTTTGTTTGTGACTCTTGGGCTAATTTTAAGATTAGCGGTGACGATTCTATGATCGGAGTCATGGCACTTCCTAAGGGAGTTGATCCATTTTCTTCTGATGAGGATCTGGTCTATCTGTGCTTTGCTGGTTCCATCTGGGTTCCAGTCTCATGCTCGAAAACTTAGTGTCAGCTTTACTTGGTTCTTTCTTCCTTTCTTTCTTTCATTCATTTCCTTTATTTATTTATTTATTTATTTATTTATTTCCTTTCTTTCTTTTTCTTTCCTTTTCCTTTATTTATTTCCTTCCTTTCCTTTATTTATTTCCTTCCTTCCCTTTTTCTTTTTCTTCTTTTCCTTTATTTATTTCCTTCTTTCCCTTTCTTTCCTTTTCCTTTATTTTCTCTTTCTTTCTTTCTTTCTTTCTTTCTTTCTTTCTTTCTTTCTTTCTTTCTTTCTTTCTTTCTTTCTTTCCTTTATTTATTTCCTTCCTTCCCTTTCTTTCTTTCCTTTCTTTCATTTCTTTCCTTCCCTTTCTTTCGTTTCTTTAATTTCCTTCCTTCCCTTTCTTTCTTTCCTTTATTTATTTTCTTTCTTTCCTTTATTTATTTCCTTCCTTCCCTTTCTATCTTTCTTTCCTTTATTTATTTCCTTCCTTCCCTTTCTCTCTTTCCTTTCTTTCATTTCCTTCCTTCCCTTTCTTTCTTTCCTTTCTTTCATTTCCTTCCTTCCCTTTCTTTCTTTCCTTTATTTATTTTCTTTCTTTCCTTTATTTATTTCCTTCCTTACTTCCCTTTCTATCTTTCTTTCCTTTCCTTCCTTCCCTTTCTTTCTTTCCTTTATTTTCTTTCTTTTCTTTATTTATTTCCTTCCTTCCCTTTCTATCTTTCTTTCCTTTATTTATTTCATTCCTTCCCTTTCTTTCTTTCCTTTCTTTCATTTCCTTCCTTCCCTTTCTTTCCTTTATTTATTTTCTTTCTTTCCTTTATTTATTTCCTTCCTTCCCTTTCTATCTTTCTTTCCTTTATTTATTTCCTTCCTTCTCTTTTCTTTCTTTCCTTTATTTATTTCCTTCCTTCCCTTTCTTTCTTTCATTTATTTCCTTCCTTTTCTTTCTTTCCTTTATTTATTTATTTTCTTTCTTTCCCTTTATTTATTTCCTTTCTTTCTTTCATTTAGGTAAACTTCATATTCGATGATTTGAATATCTCTCAATTAAAATACATTATTCTAAACATTTTACATTAATGGTCACATGCATTTCTAGAAATACTAATTTAACACCCACAATTTCAAGCAAGCAGAGGAAAATAAGAATAAAATCATTAATGAGCTGCTAATGTTGCCAGATAACTGCTGGATTCCCTACTTATATCATGCATCTTGCATGCCACACTAGAAATGGATCTACAGTATATTTTTCAAATTACACCAAGATATTTCACCGCTTTCAAAGTCAAGATGACCTCTAATCCAGCCTAAATGACAGATTTAAATAACCACAACAACTATCTAAGCAAAAACAATCCCTTTGGGTCTTAACCTGCAGTCTTGTTTTACATTATACTGTACATTCTTAGTCGGTGAAAAATGGGCCGCAAACCATCTTCATATTAAGTAAAAGTTGGACTGGATCCATGGATGAAAATGAAGTTGAATGCTGCGAGATTCAGGACGGTTTTATTTCCAACTTAGTTTTCTTGCTCTCAAATATCCTCGGCTTGCTCTATTCCTGGACAATAAAGTGTAATAGACTAAAGATGTCCTCATCATTAGTATAATAGAATTAACCTGTACTATTAACCCAAAACCCTGCAAATGATTAATGAGAAACCGATGTCCTTGTAAAACCCTGCTGCCTGTCGACACTCTGAACTCAGACAATGCAATTAGCACTTGAGGGAATCATAATTGCACGTACAGTGAGACTGTAGAGTCTCCACTTCTTAAGAATGATGAAATGAGAGATGCTGATCCTCCATTATGTTATGATTCAGCACCCAGCTGGAATCCGATCTGAATTTTACAGCCCAAGATAACACTCGTTGCAGTGCTTTCTGATGTTTCTGAGGGTGCAACCCAATCCCACAGACGATATCATAAGCCCTCCTTAATTGTGCGACGTTTCTTGTTCTGCACCGCTTGACATTGTGTGAATATGAGACGCCGCTCCTTCTTGAAAAGCAGTCAGTAATCATGTAATGGTCATTATGGACGGAGATGATGAGGCTGGCGTCTAACAAGCGCAGTACTGTGATTAAAAAAAAAAAACGGGGAAAACAATGTAAAGTAATGCCAAGTTGCATGTAATTCATACCTTTAATCATTCCTGCACCTCAGTTACAGATCACAATGATGATATCCATTTTAATTACACTGTACCTGCAAACAAAAATAAATGCTTGCACAGATTTTTTTTAGGCATGTACAAGGAAAAACAGCCTGGGGGGGCTTTGCTGTGATTTGTGCCAACGTTTTCAAAAGGTTATCAACCAGACAGGAATCACAAGTAGGAGGAAAAACAGGAATAACTCAGTACTGTCCTCCCACGTCTTTCTCTGAACAAGGGGATCTTTGAAATTTGATTAAGGGACGTTCGCCTCCCTGAAAGCCGGCACCACGGGGTAAATATCGCCGCTGCCCGGATCTTCGCCCCAGGGGCTGGAATAAAAGCGAGCGTCCTGGGAAGGCAAACAGAATTTTTCATCAGAACACCGTCCTTCATCAAACTTTCATCTGCCCATTTTTTTATGGTGTACCATTTCCTGCGCAAAACACCACCTCGGTAGGAGATTCCTGCTCAGCCGATTTGTGTCCATCCTCCTGCACAAAAGCATATGGTGCATTAAACGCCGCCGCACTATGCCCACTCGCGATACCAGCCTAAACACCATCACTGAGACGTGCAGCGTGGATGCATCAGACTGAGGAGGACTGCGTGGCTCCTCCATCCGGCTCCATGCTCAGGAGGTGTGAGTCACACAAACTGGCCAGGAATTTTGTAAATAGGACAAGAAAATTAACATTTACTTCACCTTGAAACGTTTCTTGAAGTCTTTTATACTGTATATAAATATATGGTCATCGATCTCATCTCATCTCATCTCATCTCATCTCATTATCTCTAGCCACTTTATCCTGTTCTACAAGGTCGCAGGCAAGCTGAAGCCTATCCTTGAAATGATTATTGTGTTTCATGATCATATCAAGAAAAATATACAGAATAGTGACAAATTAAACAAAAAAACAGCTACCGGTCACTGTAGGTAACAAAGTAAATAACATAATTAATTATTCTATCCGGCGGCACGGTGGTGTAGTGGTTAGCGCTGTTGCCTCACAGCAAGAAGGTCCGGGTTCGAGCCCCGTGGCCGGCGAGGGCCTTTCTGTGCGGAGTTTGCATGTTCTCCCCGTGTCCGCATGGGTTTCCTCCGGGTGCTCCGGTTTCCCCCACAGTCCAAAGACATGCAGGTTAGGTTAACTGGTGACTCTAAATTGACCGTGAGTGTGAATGGTTGTCTGTGTCTATGTGTCAGCCCTGTGATGACCTGGCGACTTGTCCAGGGTGTACCCCGCCTTTCGCCCGTAGTCAGCTGGGATAGGCTCCAGCTTGCCTGCGACCCTGTAGAACAGGACAAAGCGGCTAGAGATAATGAATGAATTATTCTATCCACATTCACACGCTCTGGTTGGCTACTCTACTACTAGGCTATCAGCTCATATACCATGAGTAGAGAAAAACAAAATGGCGGCGCACATCAAGTCAGATATATCACTTTATGAAGTATTTACTGTACAGAGGTGGACGGTAACGAAGTACATTTACTTGAGTACTGTACTTAAAGGGGTACCAAATATAATATATACAGTTGCTGATGTGACAAAGTAACGTATTCTTAAGTATTCTATCAAATTTATATACGAGAAAACAACGAAATATCTTGGTAATTGTAAATATAATAGTCGGTACGCTAAACGGCACAAGAGTCGCCATTTTTAAAAGACCGTGACGTCAGCCCTACCCACTGCACTAGGAGAGAAGCGTGTAATCATGGCGTCGGGCGCATCAAGCGAAAGCGACAGCTCTGTCGAATCATACGGAGAGATCCCGCAAGACACACTGCAAGCAGGCTATGGCTTAGAAGGGTCCTGTTATTACACCCGAAAGCAACACACTGTGGCATTGTGTAGCCGATCACTTACAATTCATCCTACTTTCCGATTCACACGTGCTAGTCCCAACCTCAATGAGCCAACACAACTGGGCACATACATACGTCATGAGTGTTACGCAGAGAAAATGAACGTGCATTCTGATTGGATAAAATGAATATCATGGCGGGCTGTTCAAACTGCGGAAATCGTTTGCTCGAGCTACTTTCAAAACACTATAACTTTCCAACCTTAGAACAAAAAACGTTTGTAAGTCTTGAATAAGGTTCGTTAATGTGTGTTTTATTGTTATATTTACACTATATATTGCCCTCTGTTCCCCTTTAAGTACACTTTTTGAGTATCTGTACTTTACTTGAGTATTATTTTTTTTGGAAACTTATGACTTTAACTTCACTACATTTGAAAGGCAAATATCGTACTTTTCACTCCACTACATTTCTATCAAGGTCCTCGTTACTCGTTACTATGAAGCGGCTTTGAAAGTGGATGTTTTTTGTTTTCTTTTCTAAAACGTGATTGGTTTTTTCGCAGGTGACGCTGAGACAGCCGATCAGTAATCACTAGGGTCACGTCACGTCCGTAGACTGGATAAAATCAAGTTCAATGATTTCTCAGCAGCGTTATTTGAGCACGATCAGTTGATGGCAGAATGGAAAGAGGCGGTTCTTCTGGGGAATACACGCACCCACGGCTATACCTAGAACCCATGTTTCAGTTTTCTGAAAGGATTAAAGATTCGTTTTGTTTTAATTGTTTGCCAAAAACGAACCACATCACGGCCTACAAAAAAAATAAATAACTCACCATCCAACCTGCGGAAGCATATTGAGGGATATAAACATTTTATTCCAAGAGAAAGCTTGCAACGAAGTTGTCTGTGCTTTTAGAGCGAGCGATAACGTTGCAATAGCTATGCAGTCTGGTTAGTCAAATGACTTTCTATGGATTTGCCCGCCAAGTTGCCGTAGCCTTGTCCACGGCTAACGTTAACACATAGCTAGTTAACTCGGACACTATTAGTTAGCATGTAAAAACAGAGTTATCCTAACATGGATAACATTAACTTATCTGAAATCCTTTTAGAAATAGGTTTTAGCATAATCTTGCTAAATAAACAGAATGTAGAAATCTTTCTTTTCTCATAACGTTAGCTACCCAATATGATTTTGAGTTTGAAAAGAGTTTGCTAGCATGTCAGGTGGAGCGTCACTTAACGCTAAACCACCATGATGGCACAGCATGCGTTCATTTTGTGAATTCACATTTCTGTCTTTGGTAACAGCATTAGGTTTTGTAAGCGTTGTGGCAATAATACAACGATGCGTTGACAGAAAATGTACTTTTAAAGGGCTGATGACACGAACATGACTCTATGCAATTTCTTAAATAAACTATACAACATGGCAAACATGTTAGATTTCTGTTATAATTACGTGAAAAGAAGCTGTTGTTACGCAAATATCCAACTTTTAATTGCACAGCGCAAGAAAACTGGGTCTGTGGCTCGCGGCCATGTTGTGACGTCAGCGGAAGAACACGCTGCGGTTCACTGGCTGTTCTACTCTGGTTCTACTCAATGGAAATGGCGCATGAAAACGCCGGTGAACTCTCTAGTGCTAGCTCTTCCTCTTCTGGGAGTCTAGAATTGTGTTGATCTCTTCCGAATAGAATCTATGCTAGCCTACCCTCTTTACCCTTTGCCTCTCGTTGCTAGGCGGCAGTTACATGAAAGCCGCAAGCTTTCACAAGCAAATACATGACTGATATCACGCCGACTTTATGATTACATTTATGATTATCATGTAGAATCTATAGCTCTACGTACCTTTATCTTATGTCATTTCACAACACATGTTCTGACAGGAGGACTGTCTTTGGATCCGGCATAGCTACGAGTAGACCCCCTCCGGAATACTGGCAGTGTTGCCAGACTGGGAGGAATCCCGCCCAGTTAGGCGGTTTCAAGTGCATTTTGGTGGGTTTTGAACATATTTTGGCTGTAAAACTTCAGCAGTATCTGGCAACAGATACTGCTGACGTTTTCCAGCCCAAAATATGTTCAAAACCCACCAAAATGCACTTGAAACCGCTCAACTGGGCGGGAAACCTCCCAATCTGGCAACACTGTGTAGGCACTGCTGATGGTAGTAACACACGTTTGTGCTGAACTGAACACCCAAGAGATTCTTTTAAGCTGGGAAGGGTGTCAAAACAATCCAAATCGAAGTGTTCAGAGCACAGGACGGATGTTGGTGAGGGCTCCCACTTGTCACGAGCGCGCCTGACTTGCTTCACCCACTTCGCATGCAGCTCGGGATCTCTGGGAAACTTGAATAAACTTACCCCATCCTTGTAGGTTTTGGAGCAAAAGCCGGCAACACAACGCGAAGGCATAATAACTAATATATATATATATATATATATATATATATATATATATATATATAAAATAATGTATAATAATAATACTAATAATGACAAACTGAACACCTGTCGCATCAACAACAAACTGGTAAGTTAGGAGGAAGGTTCTTTCGCTGACGTCATATAGCTCCTCCTCCTCTTTCGTCTCCTGGGTGCTGCAGCCCTGTCAAATTTGCCCAAATAGCCGCGTTTTTTATCATAACTTGTAAAACAGGCGCCTTCGTGAATTAATATATGGATCATCGGGAATTACTTTTTATGTTATAAAACATCGCCAAAGATGTCAAAAACGTGTCATCAGCACTTTAATACTTAAATATTTTTAAAAGCAAGTACTTAAGTAAAAATTTGACTGTGCAACTTTCACTTGTATAACACTGGAGTAACGTTTGACCAGTGGGATCTGTACTTTGACTTAAATAATGAAGTTGGGTACTTTGTCCACCTCTGAGTATTTAAAAGGAACAGAAATAGCTAAAAGAATACTCATATGCACACTGTAGGTGCTTTCAGCAATGAACAGGGGTCAGCATGGGCACTTTGACTGGTCTCCAGCTACACAGCCCCATACGCAGCAACTGTGATGCACTGTGTGTTCTGACACTTTTATATCATACCCAGCAATTTCGGCTTCAGTAACTCTTCTGTCGAATCGGACCAGATGGACCAGCCTTTGAGCGCCAATAACCCTGTCGCCAGTTCACCGGTTGTCCTTTAGATCCTTGGACCACTTTTGGTCGGTACTAATCACTGCATGGGGCGGCACGGTGGTGTAGTGGTTAGCGCTGTCGCCTCACAGCAAGAAGGTCCTGGGTTCGAGCCCCGGGGCCGGCGAGGGCCTTTCTGTGTGGAGTTTGCATGTTCTCCCCGTGTCCGCGTGGGTTTCCTCCGGGTGCTCCGGTTTCCCCCACAGTCCAAAGACATGCAGGTTAGGTTAACTGGTGACTCTAAATTGACCGTAGGTGTGAATGTGAGTGTGAATGGTTGTCTGTGTCTATGTGTCAGCCCTGTGATGACCTGGCGACTTGTCCAGGGTGTACCCCGCCTTTCGCCCGTAGTCAGCTGGGATAGGCTCCAGCTTGCCTGCGACCCTGTAGAAGGATAAAGCGGCTAGAGATAATGAGATGAGATGAGATGAATCACTGCATACCAGGAACACCCCACAAGATGTGCCATTTTGGAGATGCTCAGACCCAGTCATCTACTGTAGCCATCACAATTTGGCTCTTGTCAAAGTCACTCAGATCCTTATTACACTTGCCCATTTTTCCTGCTTCCAACACATCAACTTCAAGAACTGACTGTTCACGTGCTGCCTAATATCGCTCACCCTGATACAGGTGTAATGAAATGATCAAATGCTATTCAGTTCGTCTGTCAGTGGTTTTAATGTTATAGCTGATTGGTGTGTATGTGTGTAAGTGAAAGAGATTAAGGTTTCACACAGTATTAATTAGCTGCATTAATAGCTATGTCGGTGAAAGGTCCTCAAAAGAAACATGGGTTTTCTGAAACGAAAGGGGTGTGTGTGTGTGTGTGTGTGTGTGTGTGTATCCTGCACAAGGTAGATATGTAGAGAATATAGTGTCCTGCAGGTTCCTGCTGAGGACAGGAGCGCAGCAGGTGATAGAAACATGTTCAGGCAATAATTGGCAGAACCCCACTGTGATGGTTCAATAGGAGGCTGAAATTAATTATGGAGGGCCTTTATCCCATCACCTTTTCACTCTCCACCAAGTACAGCTCATGCGCAAAGGAAAATTAAGACTGACTGACTGACTGACTGACTGACTGACTGCCTGCCTTCCTTCCTTCCCTCCCTCCCTCTCAGCCAAAGCAATCAAAATGAGAAAACAAGAGAATCTTTACTGCTTTGCAGATGTGGCATGGGTATTTTCTTATCTACGTATCACGTAACACACAGTTTGAAACCTTTCTTCACCTAGAAAGATCTTTGAATAATAATCTCATCTCATCTCATTATCTCTAGCCGCTTTATCCTGTTCTACAGGGTCGCAGGCAAGCTGGAGCCTATCCCAGCTGACTACGGGCGAAAGGCGGGGTACACCCTGGACAAGTCGCCAGGTCATCACAGGGCTGACACATAGACACACAACCATTCACACTCACATTCACACCTACGGTCAATTTAGAGTCACCAGTTAACCTAACCTGCATGTCTTTGGACTGTGGGGGAAACCGGAGCACCCCCACGCGGACACGGGGAGAACATGCAAACTCCACACAGAAAGGCCCTCGCCGGCCACGGGGCTCGAACCCGGACCTTCTTGCTGTGAGGCGACAGCGCTAACCACTACACCACCGTGCCGCCTGAATAATAATAATAATTTGAATTTATATAGCGCCTTTTTCATACCCAAGGTTGCTTTACAGTTAGAAAAAAAAAAAGTCCACCAAAAGGAGGTCAGGATGTCATTCCAATGGTGTAGCTGCCACAGTTCCACCAAAAGGCGCACAAAGATAAATATCTGATGAATGCCATTGACGTTCATTTTCAGGAGCTCTTGTAGAAAAGTAGCAGGAGAGTGTTCCTCTTTCCACTCTCTCTCTCTCTCTCTCTCTCTCTCTCAACTGCATAGTGGTCCAGTTTAATTACCGATGCACTCGTTTCCATATCACACACTTGCGCCACTCAGCGTGCTTTTCACCGTTTTCCACAGGTCAGGCTTCAGTAGCGGTTTGCTGGGGCGCTGCGTTGCTAATGCAGTCATTTCTAGCACTCGTGCTACTAACTTCGGGTTCCTGTTTCGTCTTTTTTATTAATTTCAAGAGGCTGGTGGTTCTTGCTATTGCTCTATACATTTAAAAAAGCTAGCTATAATTATTAACAGTGAAGCTTCAGTAATGTTAGTAGTGAATGTCATAGTACTGACTCTTTTTCTTAAATGTTTTAAAAGTAGAAATACAGTATATTCTGGGGAAGAAGAGAATAATAGAGAATACTTAATCCCAAAACCTCATATTTTGTTGCATTCCGAAGCTCAGATTTCTTTCTTGTATTTCAAACTCTTTCTTTCTTTCAAAAGAAAGTGATGGAGACATTGTTTTCTATTAGTCCATCCATCTGTCCATCAATTCATATTTGTGTGGCGGTACTGTCGCCTCACAGCAAGAAGGTCCTGGGTTCGAGCCCCGGGGCCGGCGAGGGCCTTTCTGTGCGGAGTTTGCATGTTCTCCCCGTGTCCACGTGGGTTTCCTCCGGGTGCTCCGGTTTCACCCACAGTCCAAAGACATGCGGTTCGGTTATCATGGTGCAGTCATGGCCAGAAGTGCCCTTGAGCAAGGTATCTAACCCCCAACTGCTCCCAGGGTGCTGTAGCTCTGGGTGTGTGTGTGTGTGTGTGTGTGTGTGTGTGTGTACATGCTCATTGCTTGCTTGTGTGTGTGTGTGTGTGTGTGTGTGTGTGTGTGTGTGTGTGTGTGTGTGTGTGTGTGTGTGTTCACTGCTTCAGATGGGTTAAATGCAGAGAGGAATTTCACTGTGCTTAAATCTGTGCTTGAGTGCACGTTTGATAAATAAAGGCTTCTTGGCTTGGTTTCGCCTGTAAAATACGAGATAGTTCTTGAGATATATCGCTAACGACAATCACTCTAACCAGCAGATGATTAGAATGATTATATTTCGGAATGGATCACAGGTCACAGCAAGGTCAAACGTCTGAAATGCTTTTTCTTCAATAGCTTCCTTCCTGTTTGTCATACAGAGAGAGATGTTACTTATACGTTCATGTTCAGGATCTCAAACCCGTTTCTTGGCAAGCTACGACTTTTGCCACCAGTTCATCCGTGTATCTACCCTCGCATCCATCCCCTACTGGTGCCGATTTCTACTTCTTTTCTTTCTTTTTATTATTTATTCCTGACTAACATTTCTTTCTTGCTTCCTTTCTTCCTTTCTTTTTTATTATGTATTCCTTACTATCTTTTCTTTCTTTCTTTTTATTATTTATTCTTTACTATCCTTTTTCTCTTTTCTTTTTATTATTTATTCCTTACTATCTTTTCTTCTTTCTCTCTTTTTATTATTTATTCCTTACTATCTTTTCTTTCTTCCTTTTTATTATTTATTCCTTACTATCTTTTCTTTCTCTCTCTCTTTTTATTATTTATTACTTGCCATCTTTTCTTTCTTTCTTTCTTTCTTTCTTTCTTTCTTTCTCTTTTATTCCTTACTATCTTTTCTTTCTTCCTTTTTATTATTCCTTACTATCTTTTATTTATTTATTTATTTATTATTTATTCCTTCCTTTCTTTCTTTCTTTCTTTCTTTTATTCCTTACTATCTTTTCTTTCTTCCTTTTTATTATTATTCCTTACTATCTTTTCTTTCTCTCTCTCTTTTTATTATTTATTACTTGCCATCTTTTCTTTCTTTCTTTCTTTCTTTCTTTCTTTCTTTCTTTTTTATTCCTTTCTATCTTTTCTTTCTTCCTTTTTATTATTCCTTACTATCTTTTATTTATTTATTTATTTATTTATTTATTATTTATTCCTTCCTTCCTTTCTTTCTTTCTTTCTTTCTTTCTTTCTTTCTTTCTTTCTTTCTTTCTCTCTTTTATTCCTTACTATCTTTTCTTTATTTATTTATTATTTATTCCTTACTATCTTTTCTTTCTTTGTATTATTTATTCTTTACTATCCTTTCTCTCTTTTCTTTTTATTATTTATTCCTTACTATCTTTTCTTCTTTCTTTCTCTCTTTTCTTTCTTTTATTCCTTACTATCTTGTCTTTCTTCCTTTTTATTATTTATTCCTTACTATCTTTTCTTTCTCTTTCTTTTTATTTTTTATTACTTACCATCTTTTCTTTCTTTCTATTATTATTTATTCCTTTCTTTCTTTCATTTATTCCTTACTATCTTTTTTCTTTTTATCATTTATTCCTTTACTATCTTTTCTTTCTTTCTTTCGCGTCCTTATTATTCTTTCTTTCTTTCTTTCTTTCTTTCTTTCTTTCTTTCTTTCTTTCTTTCTTTCTTTCTTTCTACCTCTGAGCCGCTAATGCTCCGTATGTGAAGCCACAGCGGCCGACGCTTTACGTTTACTTTCCGCCCTGTTGGCACTGTGATTGCCGGAGAAGTCCTCTCCATTCCTGCATTTTGTCTGAATAATTTACCGGGGCCACTGGTGCCAAAGCTTTCAAGGTTCCAGGCAACTCTGAGCGAAGCATTCTACAGTCTCGGTGCAGCAAAGGCCTCTCATTTAATGGTGACCGCCCACTTTCTCTTTCTTTCTCTCTCTCTCTCCCTCTGTCTCTCTTTGATGTCTGAAGAACCTTTCAACATTTCAGGTGCTGTAGGAGGTGGAAGGGAAAGGCTACTGAGGCAAGGTCTCTTGTGTGCTCCCCTGTTAGCACTGGCTTTTGTGTGCTCTTTTTTTACTTCCATGTGTGCGACAGGAAAAAAAAAAAAAAAGAGGATTTGGCACCAAACTCTTTGTGAGTTCCTTTTCACAGATTGCTTGAAAATTCAGGGGACATTTTTTAAGCAGCTGCCATTCAAAAAGCCATGATAATGGACAAATTTGAAAAAAAAGTGTCTCTTTCTTACTGGGGGAAGGTCTTTTGGAGGAGCACCACTGGAGCACAGGCATCATTAGCTGAGTACAGAGCTTTCACAACTCAACCGATGGATTAAGACTCGGGGAAAAAATAGAATTCGAAGCCAATTATACTTCTCGGTCTGAGTAATACCTCGGGCAGTACTGTTCCTTACAAATCAATATTCTCTTCCTTAGCACATGTAAACTCAGTAAAATCTTATTGTCAGAGACCTGTCATGTTCAATTTGCTCCTTGTGGTGTGAACACACACTTACGAATACTGTATTTCACATGGAAAAGTACAGCTAGTACTATGACACCAGGAACTTTGTGCTCATTAAGAAGATATGCTGATCTCCGTCTCTCGCTCCATCATCTGGTGCTGATTTAACATCCCCAGATGTTATAATAATTATTGGATGTGGAATCTCAGGCTCTTTCTTTCCTTGGTTCTCTTAAGCTGCAGCCATTTGGAAGTAATAAGTAAGACGTGCCGTGGTAATCATGACGGATCTCGGTGTGCCCAGGGTGACTCTTGGGGCACCATTTGTTCTCGTCTTACCTCTGCACATTTTGTTATGCGTAAGTGGCTCGTGATCAGCCTGGCAGTGCTTCTGTTCAAATGAGAATAAATGGCACATTGGGACAGCAAAGGGAGAGGAACAGGGGGCCAATAAATATGGGTCCCATTAGCAACAGTCTCCAGCTGCTTCAGAGGAGCCCACTGGTTCAGCAGTGGCCTTTTATCTGCCTTTCCACATTCATTTGTTGACTTTGGGTTGTTTATTTGTCTGAACGTTCCGTTCGCTTCATTTGCACCCGGCTCCAACTTTACTTCTTGAAAGGAGTTCAGAGCCATAAAAGCATAAATGAATGCACTTCCTGTTGTGTTGTTTGCCAAGACCCCAGCTGCGCTGTGTTTAAATACTGCAGCTAACACGTTCACACACACCCACATAGATGTGTTAGATCAAGTAAAGCCTTCGGTACCTACAGCGGAGCTTAACTAGGGGTTATGACTACAAAAGCTCTTTCATTCAATGGTAATGCAGTATTCAGACAGTTTGTTAGCGTCTGAGGAAATAATATACAGTGGATATCAAAAGTCCGCACACCCCTGTTAAAATGGCAGGTTTTTGCGATGTAAAAAATGAAACCAAGTGAAATCACATCACATCTTTTTCCACATTTAATGCAATATTACAACCAACAAAATGAAACAAAGGAGCTGCAGGAATTTCTGACATGTACTAGTAACTCCACCACGAGCTGGCCTAGTGGTTAGCGTGTCCGCCTCTTGACCGGGACATCGCAAGTTCTACTCACGGTTGGGTCATGCCAAACACCATCATAAAAATGGTACCTTCTGGCAAGGCATGCTGCAATACAGATGTGAGTAGGGAAGTCAAACTCTTGCGGTTACCAGAGGACTAGCCCCCCATCTGGATAGGCCAGAGGCCGAGGGCTATGGAAACAGAGATTGGCGTCGCACCCATACACCTTAAAGTGCTGGTTAGTACTCGGACTGCCTGGGAAGACCAGATTCTGGAGTGAGAGGCACTTTGACTTGACTGGTAACTCCCTGCATGTGACAATTTAATGCATTCTTCACATGCCTGGGCTATGGGATATGGTGGCTAGACGGAAGCCCTTAATCATTGAAAGAATCACTTCAAAGCAAAATGTGTTCTCGTCTAATGACACCAAGGTAGAACATTTTGAGCATAATTTTAAATGTTTGGTGCAAAAACAAGACCGCTTATCTTCCAAACAAAACCGTACCCATGGTGAAGCATGGGGTGGCGGCATCATGTTTTCTTTAGAAGAAGCAGTGAGGTTTTTCAGTAGCATCTAGCACCATCTTTTAGAGGAGACATCGTTTTATACCCCTTTTCAATTATTAGCTCATCTGGCCAATAGGTGATGAGTTTATACCATCACGTGTTGTCCGTCATCCATCGTCCGTCTGGCGTCGTCCACATTTCACGAAAATCGCTTCTTCTCTCTGAATTCTTCACCGATTTTTATTCTTTTTGGCAGGAAGGTAGGTCTCCCTGGGGTGCATATGGCTTCGGCCCAAATTTGCATAATTCCAATGAATAATGGAGATATGGAGTAATTAAAGGACATGGGACATGAAACATAAATGCACGCTATATCAGTTTCTTTCCATTAAAAATATGAAATAATTGCATCAACATACAAAATTATCTATTAAATTCAGCAAAATCGTTATATTCGTGATGATTATATGGCATTTCTGCTCGACCTCCGATATGCATATTTTACAGCCGGAAGAGCCGCTGTCACGTGATCATACGTCAGAAAAACTTTCGGGTACAGCACAAGCGGGTAGATGAATATGGAGAAGTGTGAATCGTGATGATGACGAATGCGACAAAATAGTTTTTGTGTCTTGGATGACAAGAAAATTGTTTAGTTTTTAGAGTGTTTAACGTACATTGAACATCATAGTGTATTGCGACCTCCCAGTCAGTCAGACGCGCTGTTACTCCTGTTAGCAATGTAGCTAGGCTCAGCATGGCCAATGGTATTTTTTGGGGCTGTAGTTAGATGCGACCAAACTCTTCCGCGTTTTTCCTGTTTACATAGGTTTATATGACCAGTGACATGAAACAAGTTCAGTTACACAAATTGAAACGTGGCGATTTTCTATGCTATGGAAAGTCCGCACTATAATGACAGGCGTACTAACACCTGCGCGCTTCGACAGCGCATTGATACCTTCACTCGGAGTTGTACCATTATTTTTTAGACAGGGCGGACGGACCAGGGCATTCGCCCGCCTGGCCGTGCCTGACGAGGAGCGCTCTCGGCCGGCTTGGGAGGCAGACGGCAGCCCCTCCTGGAAGTGTGGTTTTACCATGGGCCTCATGCGGAAAAAATGCCGAGGTGCATTCGCTAAGCGACTGAAAGCCGAGGTAAGGATTAGTATTATAATTTTGGGTGTATCAATTATTGATTATCATAATTCTGACTCGTTTCGCCATTTTGAATGTTTTCATCTCGGACTCTGGAAGCATTGTATCTCAATCAATCTCGAAAAATATCAGCAAAAAAAAACTAGCTTGCAACGGACTTTAGCTAGATCTATGATGAACTTTCAATGTATGATACAAAAATAATACTTCTTTCAACAGATCATTAGCCTTTGAGCAGAATTGTTTTTAACTTACCAGGAAGTGTTATCCAGCCGACCGCTTTCAGTTTCATGGGGATTGAATGAACTCTCACTCTCAGAATCATCTGACCCGTCAGAGTAAAGACAAGATCCATGTTCATGTGAATTTCCAGCTATCGGTTCGAATTGATAGGGTCTAACTTCACATCTCTGTGAAACATCGGGAATATCACTGTCGATGGTGTCCATTTCGGTAACCTGTTTACATTAGATACCCAAGCGCTGGCTCCTTGGAAAGTTTTTGTGACGTCACGGGTCACGTGACCACCTAGCTAATTAACAAATCATTGTTTTACACTGATGGATAAAAAAGTTGAATAATGTGATGATTTTCACATTTCTGACGCCCTGCAGTGATTTAGGTGGCATTTCTTATGTCCTTTATACATAATTATACCCAGAAAAAAATCCATGTCCCATGTCCTTTAAGCCCTAACGAACAGTTTCCACACTCCCTCTTCTTCTCCCTCAATTTTTCACGGTTTTTGATTCTTTCTGGCATGAAGGTAGGGGTACCTAGGGTGCATATAACTTCTACCCAGATTTGCTTAATTACAATGATTAAGTTATGGACTAATTAAGCCTTAATGAGCAGTTCAACAAAAATCGCTTCTTTTCGGTCAATTCCTCGCCGTTTTGGATTCTTTCTAGGTATTCCTAGGGTGTATGTAGCGTCTATATATAACTGGTAACATTTATTGCACAAGGTGGCCCACTTTAGATCGTTCCTTCTGGACTAGACGGGGCCTGCGTGAGCTACGCCGTCATTGACGGTCTTGTTTTATATTATTCCCTGGGATGGTTTGTAAATTTTGTGAGTTTTTTTTTTAATTGGAAAAAATACTTGATTCTTTTTTTCTCATGCTGTTTTAGAATGGTATGAAAATCCTGTAGGGTAATCAGATCGAACCTATTTATATATTTAAAATTAAAGGCAAAGGCACAGCCACAAAATCAGCCTGTCATATCCATACCATGCTAAAACTGCATGAGAAAAAAAAGAACCAAGACATTTTTTCCAATGGAACCTCTTTATAAAAGCATCTCATATTATTTAAGAGTGTTGAAATGATAAAAGTTCATCTTACAGACGTTCAACTCCCAAACTAATAGCATTAAAAGTATTATGGATCCTGCAGCACATCTATTACCTCTAGACATCTATTACATCAGCTGTTAGCATTAGCTTAATCCGATATTTGAACATCGAAACTGATTATACAGCCCAGTATTGGTTTTTGTACCGTTATTAGCAGCCTGGGCCTGGCCACCGGAAGTTCCCAACCGCACAGTGGATTGTGGGATTTGTGAAAGGGGCGAATGCACAATTTCTGTATTCAACTCTCACTCATTCCTTAACTATAAATACGACACATAGTGTGGAATCCAATGTCCATTTTCCTCCATTTTCAGATAGACCAGGAAGCCTGGACTGCACTTACACAGGGTTTTAAAAACAGCTATGCACCCATGATCAAACTCTTGACAAAACCTGCCTCATGGTTCCTATAAACGTGGCTTCGTTTGTCATGATTGATGAGTAAAGCCTTGCCTGGTTAAAGGTAGACCGCCTTGCAAATTGTTCAAGTGTGAGTCAAGAAAAAAATTTTCCCTGACAACCAATTATTTATTTTTGTTTAGTGGACCGAAAGCTACTGAATTCGAATCACAGACTTCCAATTTTATTAGCTTTTTTTAAAATAGAACAATTAATGAATTTAAGGCCATGTGGCCCTAAATTCTCCGCTATTTTTTCCTGCTTCACCATGACCCAATTCAAGATACTACGTCATGCGTCACATGGTGGGCTTTCCCTGTTCCTGTTCGCGCAAGGCATTGTGGGATACAAATTTGAAACAGGAGAGAAAAATGGAGGACAAGAGTGTGTGAATGAAAGGTGAAAGACCGACTACAGTAACGGAAAGCGAGAAGAAAACACGTTATGTTATATACAAAGGAAAGGAAACACAGGACCAAACTAATAAATATCGGTGGTCAGCGAGCACCTCGGTGTGATCAGCTGTTCGTTTAGTGACAGAATGATGGAACTGTCAGTGCACGGTCAAAGGTAAACCTGCGCATGCACACAAATGGACTTCCTCTGTCTGCTTGACTGCACAAAGTGAGCGATTTCCATCCATCATCTGTAGCCGCTTATCCTGTCCTACAGGGTCACAGGCAAGCTGGAGCCTATCCCAGCTGACTACGGTATGGGCGAGAGGCGGGGTACACCCTGGACAAGTCGCCAGGTCATCACAGGGCTGACACATAGACACAGACAACCATTCACGCTCACATTCACACCTACGCTCAATTTAGAGTCACCAGTTAACCTAACCTGCATGTCTTTGGACTGTGGGGGAAACCGGAGCACCCGAAGGAAACCCACGCGGACACAGGGAGAACATGCAAACTCCGCACAGAAAGGCCCTCGCCGGCCGCTGGGCTCGAACCCGGACCTTCTTGCTGTGAGGCGATAGTGCTAACCACTACACCACCGTGCCGCCCCGTGAGCGATTTCATGCACATTATTTGCTTTAATTCCTTCAAATTAAATAACTTCCCAGCCACAGAATGGTCTGATATTTTGTGAGATATTACAGTACAGAAATAAACGCACATCACAATGACCAAATTTCAGAAGGAACTAAATTTCACGGATTTTATGAAATCAAAAGGCTGTCTAGCTTTAATTGTTAATTCATCTCATTATCTCTAGTCGCTTTATCCTGTTCTACAGGGTCGCAGGCAAGCTGAAGCCTATCCCAGCTGACTACGGGCGAAAGGCGGGGTACACCCTGGACAAGTCGCCAGGTCATCACAGGGCTGACACATACTGTAGACACAGACAACCATTCACACTCACATTCACGCCTATGCTCAATTTATGCCGCTTTTCCACTACCAACGCAGCTGAGTTGGGCTGAGCCGTGCCATGCTGAGTTGGGCTGAGTCGGGCTGAGCGGGGCTGTTGGAGTTGCATTTCGACTACAACTGCGCTGAACCGTGCTGGCTGGAAGTGGGTGGACACATTGGGTGGAGTTAGCGAAAGTGGGTGGACGTCAGGTGATGTCGTTATGCGGCGCAAACAGTGACATCAGTGACCTTTTAAGGGGTAGTCTCACAACCCGGAGAGTAAACAATAAACATGGAGGACATGGAGTCATTAGTGTTGCTGGTCTTGGTGCTGTGGCTTGTTGTCACCGACAACGGCAACAGATACTGGCAAGAGCGTATAGATGAGGCGAGGCGCATAAGGCTTCATAATTCTCGTAATTCGTAATTCTCCTTCTTCCAGGTTTACGGTGTTTACAGATCCCAGCGTGCTCGCGGGGCGTGTGTGGGCATGTGAGGACACTCCTCCTCACCAATCAGTGCACAGGGGAGTGTCTCCTCACGCCCCTAGCCTCACTCAGCTCGGTTTGGCTCGCTTCAGCCCCACTCCAAAACCGTGCGAGTTTTGGGGGCTGAGCAGGGCTGAAGCGAGCTGAGTCGTGCTGTTCTTAGATAGTCGAAACGCGAGCCGTGTCGGGCTGAAGCGAGCTGAAAAAGGGTAGTGGAAAAGGGCCATTAGAGTCACCAGTTAACCTAACCTGCATGTCTTTGGACTGTGGGGGAAACCGGAGCACCCAGAGGAAACCCACGCGGACACGGGGAGAACATGCAAACTCCGCACAGAAAGGCCCTCGCCGGCCACAGGGCTCGAACCCGGACCTTCTTGCTGTGAGGCGACAGCGCTAACCACTACACCACCGTTCCGCCCCATTGTTAATTCAAATAAATTGAATTGAATTATCCAGCACTATCTGCCACGTTTTAAGTGGTGAGACGTACATTATCGACGGACTGAATTTATTAACATTGGTTACAAATTAAAGACCAAACGCACACGAGCTTGGTGATGTGAGTTGGTAAGTGCATCCTGTGGCTTGAGAAATGAGTGGAATAGGCCCATAATGCTGGATCGATGCTTCAATTTCCTTATAGTCCATATGTATCAACGAGAACTAATGCTGGATCAGCTTCCTGTGGATCAATTTAATTGAGTTCAGGATGATCTGAACTTGAACACGAGAAAAGCAAAAAAAAAAAAAAAAAGATCTTTGATATCGCATGTTCCTCAAGATATTTGCTCTACCCCCCTTCGGTTTTGACTCTAGTCTAAGTAATATGTGTCGAAATTATTTTCCTGCTCCTCCAGTCACAGATGGTTAGAGAGGGGTTACAGCGCTTGGTTCTGGCAACGGATTCATTCATGAGTTCTTTTCCTGTGTCAGTCAGTGGGGTGTCCACAGTGTGGCCTCGTTATAGCTGCCCTGGATCTCCAAGCAGGCCATGTTTATGCAGAACTTGTTAAACCTCAGTCCACACTCGAGAACCAGGAGCTGCAGCCTGAGCAACCCTTTTAGGCTCCCTGCTGTATGTGTGTGTGTGTGTGTGTGTGCATGGAAAAATGTATCCATGCAAAATGTCCTCTCACACCTAGTTCAAGCAGATCAGTGAAGGATACTATAAAAGGTCCACAAGCAACAAAAACAGCCTTACTGCCCTTTCCAGTGAAGCGAATGATGTATTCTGTCCTTGGTTTTTAATCAAGCGCCGAGTGTCCACTTTGCACTTTTTTTTTTATGAGTTGTCAATAATTTCGAATATTCATGACACCGACGGTGCATACCAATCTCGTCACTGGTAAGCATTCTGCATGTGCTTTCGCACCCGCTAGCCGAGCAAATTTACAAAATGCCAGCAGGCATTTATTCAACTGTCAGAGCAGACAGATTTCTTTTTTCCAGGGCTTTCTCCCTCCTGTCTAAACAGTGATTGAATCATTTACAGCGTGGTCCCTTCCTGGGATGAAGGTGGGCTGAGGTGACGCAAAATGCATTAAGACGACTTGCAGCTTTTTAGGAACAGAATCTTTTCATGGACTCTCGATGCATCAGTGGACATGCATTTTTGATGCTTCTTATAGCAGTCGCTGCTTCGGATTTAAGTCACACCTTCATCACATTTTTCAGTGCTGATGACTCATCAAATATATACATACGAATCATTTCTTGATTTCATAGATGTCTGGGTGTTTAGAAATTCAGTATACTGACTGACACTTAATAAACGTCTTTAAAACTGGAAATACTTTCACTAAATGTAGAAAATGGCTTAAAAAAAATTCAAGTAACTAAAGGTTTATCCAAGTTTTCTTGAATAATTAGGCTATAGGTAACAGGTGTCACTTGAAGTTTTTTTTTTTTGAGTATACTAGTATGTGGGCGGCACGGTGGTGTAGTGGTTAGCGCTGTCGCCTCACAGCAAGAAGGTCCGGGTTCGAGCCCCGTGGCCGGCGAGGGCCTTTCTGTGCGGAGTTCGCATGTTCTCCCCGTGTCCGCGTGGGTTTCCTCCGGGTGCTCCGGTTTCCCCCACAGTCCAAAGACATGCAGGTTAGGTTAACTGGTGACTCTAAATTGACCGTAGGTGTGAATGTGAGTGTGAATGGTTGTCTGTGTCTATGTGTCAGCCCTGTGATGACCTGGTGACTTGTCCAGGGTGTACCCCGCCTCTCGCCCGTAGTCAGCTGGGATAGGCTCCAGCTTGCCTGCGACCCTGTAGAAGGGTAAAGCGGCTAGAGATAATGAGATGAGATGAGATGAGATACTAGTATGTGTAAGCATACATGAACAGAGCTATAGACCCCTTCGCAGTAAACGGTCATTCATACGTAAGCGGAAATTGCGCGCGCAGCCTGGACCCAAAAAAGACTCAGAAATGCCTAGTTGTTGTGTTGTCGGGTGTCAGAATCGTAGCAGTGATGGGGTTAAAATGCACAGAATTCCAGCAGGATCTCACCCATTCCAAAAAAATCGCCGACGTCTATGGCTACAAGCCATCAAACGTGTAGACTGGGATGAAAGCACCATCAAAAATGCGCGGGTTTGCAGCGCCCACTTCATCACAGGTAAGATCAGGCTATTTATTAAATCTTTCTTTTTTATTCTTTCTAGTCTTCATTTATTGATGTAGCAAAATACTTTGGTAACGTTTGTCTGATTAGCTGGGTCATAGTTACACAATGTAATGAATATTGTTAGCATGTTAACTTAGCTTTGCATGCAATTTTGTTCGTAGGAGAGGTCTCGCTTGACTCAAGCAGTCCAGATTTTGTGCCGTCATTATGTGTGTATGCCGAAAATCACAATTTTAAAGCAAGGATGGAAAGGTAAAATTGTGTGCCCTCACTCTAAATGCCAACTTACGTTGACTGCTCTAACCTAGCTCCCGCCCCGTTCAGTTTCATTTCTGCTCTCTGCCTCTCGCTTTTTACGCAGCTCTGATTTCTCTTAGCTGCACTCTTTACACTATCATTCCTTTCATGCCATTACCTCCTGCAAATTGCTGTTTAGTGTTGGCATTCGCTGTTGTAGCTAAAGCCACATTGCCATCACATCACTGGCATAATTTGATTAAAACAAAATGAATATGAATGTCCCATTGTTAATCAAGTTGTAGTCTCACTGTAACCAGAATGTTGATGGCAGGCTACTTTTGTAAATAGGTTTTTTTTTTTTTTGAGTTTGACATTTTTTGTAAATAATATGACTGCCTTCAGGTATCAGAGGAAAACTTACTAACATCGTCCGTCCACTCTTTAATTAAATACGGATCTGGTAGGCGATGTCCACTTGTTAGAGTTAACTTAATTTATGTAGCATTCTCGATCTTGTAACGACAATTGTTTGGCATAATCTGACAGCTCATAATGCCGGTCTATGGGCAGCGCCATTGTTTCTGGGTCCAGGCTGACGCGCATCCTGGCAATGGTCGGTTTGTTTACAAACATGGGAAGGGGTCTATACTAGTGCCAAATAAACTGTTAGCATGCGTTAATGTATTGGTAATCTCATCTCATCTCATTATCTCTAGCCGCTTTATCCTGTTCTACAGGGTCGCAGGCAAGTTGGAGCCTATCCCAGCTGACTACGGGCGAAAGGCGGGGTACACCCTGGACACATCGCCAGGTCATCGCAGGGCTGACACATAGACACAGACAACCATTCACACTCACATTCACACCTACGGTCAATTTAGAGTCACCAGTTAACCTAACCTGCATGTCTTTGGACTGTGGGGGAAACCGGAGCACCCGGAGGAAACCCACGCGGACACGGGGAGAACATGCAAACTCTGCACAGAAAGGCCCTCGCCGGCCACGGGGCTCGAACCCGGACCTTCTTGCTGTGAGGCGACAGCGCTAACTGCTACACCACCGTGCTGCCCCAAAAATAAATAAATAAATAAATATTCTGTATTTCGACTATTTTCAATATTATTCTACAATGTAGAAGACATCAAAATTATGAAATAACATCTGGAACATATATGGACTTACAGTATGGAGAAAAGAAAACAGTGGTAAAAACAAAATGTTTCATATTTTAGATTCTTGAAAGTATCTAGCATTTACCTTGATGACGCTTTGCACACGACTGGCATTATCTTACCCGGCTTCATGAGGGAGTCACCTGGAATGCTTTTCAATTAACAGGTATGCCTCGTCAAAAGTTAATTAGTGGGCAAGTTTTCTGCCTTCTTAAAGGGGAACTGAAGTCATTTTTAAACTTGCTTTATTTCTTAATTAACGTGTTATTCAATTACGTTTTCGGTTTTAGTAACCTTATATCGTGACTCGTATCGGCAACGAATTGCAATTAAATATTATATTTATCGGCCTATTCGGTTTTTAGCCGTGTTGAATTTAGTCCGTTTGGTCCACGGCAGGCGTCGCTTATCCGCGCGATCTTCACGAGACTTGTGCGAGACTTCGAAATGTCAAGTGTCATCCAGGAGCCAGTGCTGCCATTTTGAAAACTGTTTTCCAAACGAAATATTGCACAAAAACGAGTTTAAATGACGATTACTGCCTACTTTTTTCAAACTTCCCTGATTGCTATCAAAACAAACAAAACTTTCGGCTCAATTACATCAGCATTCGAAAGAGGGCGCGCGCGTCTTTTGACAACGTTGGCAGATGTTGGTCACTTTGATTTCCGCTGTACGTTTTACTTCCGTCCTACCAGGGGCGTGTTTAGCCTATTTTTGGGGGTGCTCAAGCACCCCCAAAAACGAGCTCAGCACCCCCTAGCTCAGCACCCTCAAAAACACTGCTTTTGGACGTAATTTTCAGAAATAAGTGCCCTTGCGCACTGCGCAATGAATGTGTGTGCGGGCGTGTGTGTGTGTGTTCTTGAATTCACCTGTTACGTGATAGTTCTATGACCAGTAAAATACCTCTCCTCCTTGCGTCCCCTCTGATTGGGTTGCCTGTCTGTGCGAGTGCTTGCTACGACATGGTGGTTTTTTTTAACTGGATTCCACGCCGATGAGGAACTCGAAGTAGCACCTGAGTATTACTGGCATAGCGAGATGTGAAGGTACGGACTGGAGTTAAGTAATTAACAATTACCACTGTTCAAAATGAATAGCTCCAACATTACAAATGCAGTAGTAGGTCTTGTTTAGTTAAAATATAACGTAAATATTGTAAATGTGTAGATATCATAGTTTATTGGGTCAGCTTCTGTTAAAACATTGCATAAGTCTAGTCTTGTCTAGTCTAGTCTTCTTGTCTAGTTAAGTCTAGTCTAAATGCGGAATAAACGTGGAAACACTGTCGTTCAAGCCAGGTGCCTCTGTCAGCTCTGGGGGCTAAGCACCCCCAAAGATCAGATGCTAGAATCGCTCCTGCGTCCTACGATGTCTCGCACAGGTCTCAACAAATCTCGTTTATGGCCATTGCTTTGACATATGGACTGATATATTACATAGCATATTTCAAACACTCATAACTTGCTATAGCAGTGACAAAATAGCTCTCAAAAATGCATTCCTATATTTAATAAAATGAGAGAAATAGAATTTTGATAATAAAAAATTTGCCTTCAGTTCTCCTTTAACAGCACTGAGTCGCAGGTAAACTAGCGTTGGCGTTCGGTAACACTAGTGATGAATGCTACACTGGCTGGAAGGTGACTTCACTGCCATGCTAATAGCACCGAGTAGCAAGTAAGCTAGCGTTGGCCTTTGAGAATGCTGATATAAAGAGTGTGTATAATAATAAAACTCTGTTGGGACTTCGAGTTCAAAATGAGGAAACAGACTGCAGCGCGAAGACCTGATCTCGTGTTGGAGGATGCAAATGAAAGAAAGATCTGGATTGTCGATATGGTCTGTCCCCAAGAGGAAAGCTAGCATGATACTGAACTTGTCTTTGACTTGTTCAATACCATGCTAGCTGAATGGAATATATCTGATATACCACTCAATGCCAGCCAATATTATTTAAATATCTAATAATCTAATAGCTGCTGCTGTAATCATAAAGACTGTCCTATGGTCATCCCAGAACTCTTATTTACAGTCTATACATACTGAACCTCCTTTCAACACATGGAGTACTGTTTATCTTTACTTTCTTTCACCAGTATACTGTAATGATTTGTAACACCGATCTACACAGTGTACATAAAAGCACCCACTTTGGAGCAGGAACTAAAAAGGTTCCTGGAATTATAGCTGAAAAGCTTGTTGTGATGAACACACAACAAGCCATTAGACAGTTACTTTAATGTGTTTATCATCAAACAGTAAATAGTAAACAAAATAGAGACCGTGACGGAACTCACAGTAACTTGCGCTAGCTGTTACAAACCAGGACATCTGGTCACAGTACCCTATAGATCCGGAACGGTAAGAGATAGAGAATAATGCTTAGTGAGGAAAAGTTTTGCCCTGCTGCCCTGAACAAAATTAAAAAAAAAAAAACTGATTGAAAAAAAATCATGAAAATTGACAGTTATAAGTGATAAAAAAAAAAAAATCCCATTTTTCATGGATCATTCCGGTTCAGTGATCCAGATCAGGTAAACAATCCAGAACGACAGGCAAAATCATAAAACGGTGAAACAGGCAATAAGTTGAGGTCAAGCGAGGCACAAACAGGCTATCATAGACTCGGCAGAATCAAAAGACGAGAAACAGGAAATCAGGTATCAGGAAACCGAACAAGGAAATCAGGCTCTGTAATGTGTCAGCAACACAACTCAATACTTCGCAAAGTAAGTGCGTTTTCACAGTTTCTATACAGGCGCGCTGATTGCACCTTAATCCTGTGCAGGTGCGAGTCATTTACAGCGTACGCATGAGAGTCTGCTTGGTGCACGCGCTGTCCGGAGCGCGCCCGAGAGTCTATCTGATGCACATGCCAAGGCGCACAGGTGTAACACTCTTGCACGAAATTAGTATAAAAATTAATGTAGATATAAATATCTTATGGCAAATTATTATGGCATGTTACAAAAAAAAAAAATCCGAGTCCTCGTCTCCAATTTACGAGTCCGAGTCTGAATCATCAGTGCTCAAGTCCAAGTCAAGTTACAAGTCTTTAACCCTTTGATGCAAAACATGGGTCAAAAGTGACCCGGCTGAGTTTTTATCTTCTATATCTTTGCAATAAATTAATTCCATCATTCAGTATTCAAGGTATTCCTCAATTAACTTGTTTTTCATCATCATACATCCTTATTTTATTTTTTCCTTTCTTACTTTTTGAATAAAAACCCTTTTTGTATCACTACCCTTCTAATGCACAACATGGGTCAAAAACGACCTGCATTCATTTTCCAGCTTATTTCATGTATGGCTGAGTGTTTCTATGATAGACTTTTGAAATAAATTCATTTTGTCATTTACTTTTCCTAATATGCAGTAAATATCTTGTTTTTGTTTAGCACAAATCATCATTTTTATTTTTCCTTTCTTAAGTTATGAACAAGCACAGCTTTTGTAATTCTACATCAAGTTTACACACATGGGTCAGAACCGACCCGCATGCATTTACTCCAGCGTTTGGTGGGAACTGTGAATTGTGCTTGTGTCAGACATTTCACAGCTCAGCACAGCACCCTTTGCCCATCTAATACATGGAAGTAATGTTTTTCAATTGTTCTAACATCTCATCTCATTATCTCTAGCCGCTTTATCCTTCTACAGGGTCGCAGGCAAGCTGGAGCCTATCCCAGCTGACTACGGGCGAAAGGCGGGGTACACCCTGGACAAGTCGCCAGGTCATCACAGGGCTGACACATAGACACAGACAACCATTCACACTCACACCTACGGTCAATTTAGAGTCACCAGTTAACCTAACCTGCATGTCTTTGGACTGTGGGGGAAACCGGAGCACCCGGAGGAAACCCACGCGGACAACATGCATACTCCACACAGAAAGGCCCTCGCCGGCCCCGGGGCTCGAACCCAGGACCTTCTTGCTGTGAGGCGACAGCGCTAACCACTACACCACCGTGCCGCCCTTGTTCTAACATTACCTTAGAAAAAAATTGATTATGTTTAGGTTACCTTGAGAGTGAGTAGATTACTTGTCAGAAAGTTACAAGTAATTACTATTAGCTACCGAGCTGATGACATATTCTACTTTAGTTAGCTAATTTTATTGTAGTTGGCTTAGCTAACTGCATAGTTAATAAATAAATAACTGGCCCCATTCACTGCTAAAGTAATTACTTGAAACAAATTATTATTATAGTATTAAGACATTTAATTTTAAATCACACTTGGATGACCCATGTGTAGTAATATAAAAAGTATTTTTGTTCATAAAGTAGGAAAGAAAAAAATTAAATTAATGATTTGTGGTCATTAAAAACAAGATATTTAAAGAATACTTGGAATATTCAATCATTAAATAAATTGATTTCAAAAGATAGAGCAAAGAAAAACTCAGTCAGCATGAAATAACCTGGGAAATGAATGCGGGTCATTTTTGACCCATGTTGTGCATTAGAAGGGGTGTGCATATGTTTTGCCTCAAAGGGTTAAAATTAGGGCACGAGTCGGACTTGAGTACTACAAGCCTGCTGTTAATAACAATATAAATGATACTGTGTAAGAATGAGTGCATTTATAAATACCATGTGCCTTGTAGCTGGAACTGTGCGTCAAAGCTGCTTTTATAGAAAATTTATCAACACCTGAGCAATCATATTCAAGAATTCAACAGCACTGTAGTACAAGTGTACTTAAGCCAAAAAAATACAGTATACGTTTCTTTACAGACAGATTATGCTGGTATGTCTAGCGAAAAACGTCATCAGAGCCTGAAGAGATCTGAATTTTAATATCTTTACTGCTTAATAGAATTGTGGCAGCCCTCCACTGTAGATTAGGTCAGAAATTGGTAAGAGCCCTCAGCTTTCTGTAATTGATTAATGCCTTGCTGAAGTCAGGAATCGTCTGGTCGCCCCAGAAGACACGGAGAGAGCTGCCACTGATTAATTTGTCGTGATAGAGACTTGATGGGCATATGTGCTCTTGGAAAAATCCCTGAATAAATGACACTGTGATTGACATCAAGTTTTAATTATGGCTTCGGGGTCTCCAAAGGTTGGTGTTGCTTTGGCTCTGGAGACCTTTGAGGGGGGAACCCCCCCCCCAAAAAAAAGATTAATTAAAGTAAATGAAGTGCAATAAAACCCCACTCTGTCAATTATCCAGTGTTATCTGCCATGTTGAGAGTGTCTGGACATGAGAAGATGCAGTAAAGATGGGCTACAGATGGAACGTGGACACCAGCCCCATGAGAGGATTCTCGAGCTGTTAAGTCATCTTTAAAGTCTGAGTAAAAGTTCATTTACTTCAAAAGAAAGTTACAGATTGAATTGAGTCATCTTTGCTAAAGGCATGACAAATATATTTTGTTCCTGGGCAGCCACGATGTTTCCCGAAAGCATCATAAAGTAGGGATGAATATGAAGATATTAGACAAGAACAAAGATAATTAAGCAGTATCGCATGACCAAGATGCACGGCTATGATTCGGCTGCAGATGTGGGTGAGTTCCGTCGCTAATCACACTCAGTATAAGTACAAGATTATGATATATACAAATGCTCTATAAATAAATAATATTGAGTAACTGACACAATATGACCAAATGTTCAGTTTATTTTTGCTCCATTAGTGGAAATAGATCCAAAAGAAGCCATACCCACTTTATATTTCGTCAGTTAGCTCACATTGATTTATACGCTCCTGTTAAAGGTGGTTCTGGTAAAATTGGCATCCCTTCTTTTGTTTCATCTGATGAGCTTTCATAGTTTAAGTCCATCCATCCATCCATCCATCCATCCATTATCTATACCGCTTATTTGTCAGGGTCACAGGAGAAGCTGGAGCCAATCCCACTTGACTTGGGACAAGAGACAATGTACACCCTGGGCAGGCCACCAATTTGTCACAGGGCTAACACAGAAATCTCATCTCATCTCATTATCTCTAGCGGCTTTATCCTTCTACAGGGTCGCAGGCAAGCTGGAGCCTATCCCAGCTGACTACGGGCGAAAGGCGGGGTACACCCTGGACAAGTCGCCAGGTCATCACAGGGCTGACACATAGACACAGACAACCATTCACACTCACATTCACACCTACGGTCAATTTAGAGTCACCAGTTAACCTAACCTGCATGTCTTTGGACTGTGGGGGAAACCGGAGCACCCGGAGGAAACCCACGCGGACACGGGGAGAACATGCAAACTCCACACAGAAAGGCCCTCACCGGCCACGGGGCTCGAACCCGAACCTTCTTGCTGTGAGGCGACAGCGCTAACCACTACACCACCGTGCCGCCAACACAGAAATGAACAGCCATAAAACCCGCGTTCACACCTTTGGGCAATTTCGAGTAACTAGTTGCCCTAATCTGTATGTCTTTGGACTGAAGAGCACCTGGACGAAAACCATACCAGCACGAGGAGAACATACAGACTCCACACAGAAAGACCCTGGTGGGCCGCAAGGTTCGAACCCAGGACCTTCTTGCTGTGAGGTGACAGTGCTAACCACTGCACTTCAACGTTCACTTGAAGTTTAAAGCTGAATACAGATACAGATATAAATATTTGGGTCAGTAAACACAGAGGATATTACACAGCTGCATGAAGATGTGAAGTTTATCTTCGAGTGGTGAACATTGTCACGAGTGAACGAAGCGAATGAGTGAAAATGTTTTCAACACGAGAAGATAAACTTTGCGCCACCATATAATGTTCTTTGTATTTTTGGACACATCCACCAAAAAAAAAAAAAAGCAAGTTAATCAAAAGAATTTTAATTTTGAACTGCTTTGCCATTTTGACAACACGGGAAAACACTGGGAGTGACATCATTAGAGTGAAATATGTCACTCAGATCCACGATGTATGAGTATTTCATATGAAAAATCGAGTTTTTCAACATAAACTTCATATCTTCAAGTCAACATGTGTTTCTTTTTATTATATAGACACACTGACAAACAAAAAGTCCCCAAATTTATCAAAACAACTCACTGATTTCCTCACGAGTGACCTCACGGTTTTGGTTCTCCATGTCCCGGATGTAACTCGAGTGGTGTATTTCGTGGTAAAACACTCGTGTCCATAGAATATATACAGTTCCAGTACCAGTCAGGGGTTTGTACACCCCTTACTCATTCATTGGTTTTTCTGTATTTTGTATTTTCTGCATTGTAGAACAATACTGAATACATCAAATGTGTTATATGAAATAACATATGGAACATACACTACCGTTCAAAAGTTTGGGGTCACTTTGAAATGTCCTTATTTTTGAAAGAAAAGCACTGTTCTTTTCAATGAAGATCACTTTAAACTAATCAGAAATCCACTCTATACATTGCTAATGTGGTAAATGACTATTCTAGCTGCAAATGTCTGGTTTTTGGTGCAATATCTCCATAGATGTATAGAGGCCCATTTCCAGCAACTCTCACTCCAGTGTTCTAATGGCACAATGTGTTTGCTCATTGCCTCAGAAGGCTAATGGATGATTAGAAAACCCTTGTACAATCATGTTAGCGCAGCTGAAAACAGTTGAGCTCTTTAGAGAAGCTATAAAACTGACCTTCCTTTGAGCAGATTGAGTTTCTGGAGCATCACATTTGTGGGGTCGATTAAATGCTCAAAATGGCCAGAAAAATGTCTCGACTATATTTTCTATTCATTTTACAGCTTATGGTGGTAAATAAAAGTGTGACTTTTCATGGAAAACGCAAAATTGTCTGGGTGACCCCAAACTTTTGAATGGTAGTGTATATGGAATTTTGTGTCAAAAAAACAACATCCATCCATCCATCCATCATCTGTAGCCGCTTAGAGGCGGGGTACACCCTGGACAAGTTGCCAGGTCATCGCAGGGCTTACACAGAGACAACCATTCACACCTACAGTCAATTTAGAGCCACCAATTAACCTAACCTGCATGTCTTTGGACTGTGGGGGGAAACCAGAGCACCTGGTTTCCCCCACAGTCCAAAGACATGGAGAACATGCAAACCCGGGGAAACCCACGCAGAGAACATGCAAACTCCACACAGAAAGGCCCTCACCGGCCGCTGGGCTTGAACCCAGGACCTTCTTGCTGTGAGGCGACAGTGCTAACCGCTACACCACCGTGCCATCCTAAAAAACAACATATGCTTAATATTTTAGATACTTGAAAGTATCCAGTGTTTACCTCAATGATGTTTTACACACTATTGGCGTTATCTTACCCAGCTTTATGACGTAGTCACCTGGAATGCTTTTCAGTTAACATCAAAAAGTTAATTAGTAGACGAGTTTCTTGCCTTCTTAATGTGTTTGAGATCAAATAGTAAATAATAAAATACATTTGGAAGTAAATAGCCCTAATCAATAACTGTAATAATCCATATTATGTCAAGAGCCGCTCAGTGAAATAAAGAGAAATGACATCCATCATTACTTTAACACATGAAGTGACTTAATTAATAAAAATAAAGGGAAAAAAAACCATTGAATTAGAAGGTGTGTCCAAACTTTTGACTTTAAGATCATCTTAACTGGTATAGACTGTGTTTGATGTGATCCTCGCTCTACCATTCAATCCTGATCTCTGGCCAATGAGCTGTGTCTTATGAACTCAGATTAACGTTCATTCTTGTTAATGCCGTTTTAATTTTGATTAAACCCAAAAGCACAAGTGCACACCAAGTGAAGATTTCGCTTAACGGACGAAGGAGGCAGACGTTATCCAACTATTGAGGAATGATGTACTTTCGAGCGGCATCGACTTTTTCATTTCACTTCATAGATGCCGAATGTGAGCTATTATCTTATTATGCAGCAATATACCGTCTGTGTAAGGTTTAGTTACTGGGTGTTGTCATGGAAAAAATATAGGTCAGCTTCATAAATAGTTCATGCAAATGGTTCGTTGCCCGTGCCATCCTTCATGCAAATGGACAGTGGAGTTGCTCCCTCCAGTGGGAAGAAAAGCATCAGGATTCACTCATTTATTTCATTATGCAGACTGTAATTCTGAAAGTCATAATTTCCATACAAACCCACTTTACTCTCTGCACCTATTTAATCTCAACTACGAGAGGGCGTACGTGTGATAATTGGTCATATGTGGGAGTCCAGATGCTTCGCTTTGTGCCACTTTGCAGTTTTTTTTTTCCCCTGATAACACTGAGCAAATACAATAAGATGAAAAAAAAAATTTACTTGACAGCAAAAATACCACCACACTATCTCCCATTTATTTTAATTAGCTGAGAAATCATCGCTCTCTTGCGCTGTCTCTCTGTCGCGCTTATTTTCCTGTGTATTTCCCCCTGAAGCATAGCAGTTGCATGTCATTTACTTCAGTATTTGTCTTCAGTTTTTCGGTTCTTGCTGCAGTGAGCTTTCACATAAGAACAAAGCCTGATCAAGGCGCTTCTAACTGATGTGCTGTCATCTGGGCTGCGGAGATTTTTCTTCTCCTCCTTTCATATCATGCAGCTTGCTCACATCTGTCTTGTTTTTGGTCATTTAGTCGAGAAAAAAAAAAGTAATGCCTTATACTTTGGCCCTGATGTTATGTAAGGCGTAAAGGAATACTTACATTCGCATTTCAATCTCCTACATCTGGAGTGAATGACATGATTACTACAGACAGTAATTTTGGTACATTGTTCTGCATTTGGAAAAGAACAGAAAACTTGTTGACCTAAAACACACTTACAGGAGAAGTCTAAAGGCGTCAGTATAATTAATGTAGAGATATAGAGATGCGTTTTTACAAAAAATAAAAATAAAGTAAGAAGCAGGTACACTCTCAGAAAATAAAGTGCATTATTGTACCTTGAGGGGTACAACAGTTGGTCATTGGGGCAGTCGATGACATTAGTGCCGTTTAGCAGACGCTGTTATCCAGAGCGACGTACAACACACCCAGAGCAGCCTAGGGAGCAGTTCAGGATTAGGCGCCTTTCTCAAAGACACTTCAGCTATTCCTGCTCGTCCAGGGAATCAAACCGGCAACCTTTTGGTCCCAGTTCCTCCAATATTTGGGGGAAGCCATGGCCTAATGGTTAGAGAAACAGCTTTGTGACCAAAAGGTTGCTGGTTTGATTCCCTGGCTTAAGTGCCCTTGAGCAAGGCGCCTAACCCCCAATCACTCCAGCAAGAGTGGTGGCGTACCTTGTGTCTGATTAGCCACTGAAAAACTGATGATACGATTACCAGTTCAGGGATTGAACCCGACCAACTGACTGACTTGGTCCCAAGGCTGTCTCTAACCACTAGGTCATGACTTCCCCCAGTGCTCATGAAGGTACTTATTTGTACCTTTTATATACTGCTTGGGAACATAAGTACCTTTTGACCCTAAAAAGGTACACATATTTACCTTGAGGTCCAATAATGAGCCCTAAAGGCCTCTGCATGCTCTTGCGACAAGGCTTTCGCAGATAGTTTTTCGCAGACAGTTGTAATTTATCGTTGAGCGGGGATTAATAGGCGTGCGCGATGTTATTCACCGGCACAACGCAAGGGGGCGCGAAGTCGCTAGGAGTAGTTGGTGGGTGTGGTTAGTGGAGTGTTTATCCTCCGGTTACTTATAATGACTAGAACTTTTTTTTTTATAATGACTAGAACTGGAGTCGTATAGATGTCCGTACTTCCTCAATCAACCGCTCTTCATGCTGCTCCATCTTCGCTCGTGTTTTTAAAAATGCCGGTCGTGAAAACAAACCAAACCGGGAAAGTAGGGAAGCGGAAGTGCGTGTACAGCGGATGTAGAGTGGACCAATCAGAGACCTCTTGTCTGCGAGGCTTCTGCGGTGGTCACAATTTTTGGGAGGTGCGCGCAGAGCGTCTGCGAAGGTGGGGGGGCTACGCAGACACGGTCTGCGATGCTATCTGCGAGGACTGGGTTGTCAGCATAAATTGGCCTTAAGGGTACATTAGTGTAGACTGTACTTTGGGGGGACAGAAATGGACCCCTATTGTACCCCTATTTCTGACAGTGCAGTATGTACGTCCAGACCAGTCACTCTCAAACCATTTATGAGGCTTTATAATCCCTTGTCAAAGAGTCATAAAGGTGTTGGTATCCTTGTACATACTTTAACACTCCTCAAATTTATCCATTTTTGAACGAAAAGGCTTGGGCATGCCTCAACCACCAATCACAGGCTTGATCGCCGAGCAGCTACTATACGAATACGCAGTTACATCATATTGTTCATGGAAACCAGCCAAACATCATCTCTACAAGAAGTATGCTGAGGACTAGTGTTGTAGTACTGAAGATGGGTCTTGTTCTCAAGACTGGTGCTTGTGACCACTTTTTGAAGGTCTAGGTCTCGTCTCAGAAGCGACCCCATTTTTACTCGGTCTTGTCTTGGTTTCAGACAGAGAGGACTCTGGATTTTATTTCAAGACCGGTCAAGACCACAACTGTAGGGGTTTCACAGTGCATTGTCAGATTTATTTGTTAACATCATCACTGTGATTGGATATAAAACCTCCTGCTGTCACACTTCTCCATCCCCCTTCAAATGCACTGGTCTTCTCCTGGTCTTGACTTGGCCTTGGCCTCAACTCCTGAAAGTCTTGGTCTTATCTTGGTCTCAATACACTCTGGTCTTGGTCAGGACTTGGTCTCAGTTTAGGTGGTCTTAACTACAAGACTACTGAGGACTTAAATTTTGCCAGTAATTGTTTATGCATCTACTCGCGTGTTTTGTTTGTTCCTTCACTGGGACTAAGGGACCAAAACCTGTCCTAGCATGATAATGCCCTTATGTACAAAGCGACTTCCATGAAAACATGGTTAGCCAAGGTTGGCATGGAAGAACACGAGTGGCCTGGACAACTTTGGGATAAAGTGGAACATCAACTGTTTGCCAGGCCTTCTTGTCCAACATCAGTGCCCGACTTCACTCATTCTCTTTGGCCTGAATGGGCAAAAATCACCACAGCCACACTCCCAAATCTGGTGAAAACGCTTCCCAGAAGAGTGGGGGTTGTTGTAGCAGCAAATGAGGGATCAAGTCCATATTCATGCCCATGGTTTTAAAGGGATGTTCAGCAAGCACATCTGGTTATGATCGTTGTACCTCCAAAGTGAAATGCCTTCCTGCATCCAAGATATTAATTGACTGGTCCAATAACTAGCCTTAGACGTTCTATAAAAGTGAGCTTCAAGCAAATACTGTACGTAGCTTTCTGTTATTTCAGGAAATGTGGTAATCATCCATACCGTAGTTGGCAAACAATGATGAGGTAATCTGCCACGTCAAAAAATCAAGCCTGTTCTCTGCAAATGTCAAAACTCTTAGATCAGATTGAAATGTTGTCCTGATGTGGTTGATAGAACCATTTAGCATTGCGCCCTTTCAAATAACACATTAGGACCCAGTCACCACTGTCTCGGACTCCCTTCACTGCTTTAGCTTCGGGGCGTCTCATGACAAATTAGGGATTCAGAATGGTTTCACCCCTGTGGATTATTCATTTTCATGCATAAGCGCTACACCTCCTGGAGCTCCCTGCCCGAACTTTCACTGCCATATCTGATTCAGCTAATTAGCACGTAGCTTCATCCACACAGACGAGCTAATGAGATATCTCAGGGGGCATGAGTGAATACCCAGGGCAGGGTTTCCTCAGTAGGATAGTCCTTACCCTTGGTTGTATAGCAGGAACGCTGTGGCCGAAGTGCTAATTGTGTTTTCTTTCGCTCTAAGTGTGTGTGTGTATGTGTGTGCGCAGGTGTAAGTGTAACCTTCACGCAGGACAGTGCACATTCCGTGATGGCAGCCTCCAGTGTGATTGTGAGCACAACACCACGGGGCAGGACTGCGCTCGCTGTGAACGAGGCTTCAAGGCCAAGTCGTGGAAGCCCGGCTCATACCTGCCTACTCCCAATGGATCACCCAACACCTGTAAGCACTGTGTGCATGTCTCTCTCTCTCACACACACACACACTAAATCCCACTTCACAGTGCAAATCAGTGAGTGCAGTGATTCAACACTGGTTTGTCGTTTTCACTCCTGAGGAAATTGTTGGCACATCTTAGCGTCAGATGTAGAGATAAAGATACGACGGTGTTTTTTTAAAAAAAAGTAAATCTGTAATTTGCTCTCGCTCCCTTCTTACTCCGTCTCCCCGGTTCTCTTCAAGTGCTGTTCCCACACTCCCCCTTGCCCGCTTCCTCTCTCTATAACTCTCTCTGATTCTCTCTTGCACTTTTGTTGTCTTGTCAGCTGTTCGATTTTTTTTCTCTGATCAATGTAATTAGGCGTGTACAGTCCATATGTTTCATTTTCTTATCGGCCGTGATTTAATAAAAGGTGAATATATAGAACAACAAATGTGAATGTAATAACGCTTGCTTGTCTTTCATATGAACAAAATAGCACACCGTTTGCCTTCAAGACCAAGTTTTAATGGAAACTAGGATTCGGTTTTATAGTGTTGGCTTTATATTAGACATCCGACACACATTTGCACATCATATAGTCCCAGTCTAAAGTTTGTACACCCCCTACTCATTCAAAGGTTTTTCTGTATTTTGTATTTTCTACATTGTAGAACAATTCTGAAGACATTAAACTATGAAATAACATCTGGAACATGCATGGAATTATGTGGTTAAAAAAAAAAACTGTTAATAAAAAAAACGTGTTTCATATTTTAGAGTCTTCAGAGTATCCAGCATTGACCTTGATGACGCTTTGTACACTATTGGAATCATCTTAACCAGCTTCATGAGGTCGTCACCTAGAATGCTGTTCAATTAACAAGTGTGTCTCGTTAAAAGTTAACTAGTGAACAGGTTTCTTGCCTTCTTAATGCGTTTGAGATCAAATAGTAAATAATACAAATACAATAAATAGCCCTATTCAACACCACAACTGTAGTAATCCATATTATGTCAAGAACTGCTCAACTAAGTAAAGAGAAACGACATCCATCATTAGTTTAAGACATGAAGCCAACGTTGAACCCAGTCTCAAGTCCCCAGTGTTCAAGTCCGAGTCATTAAAGGTCCCATGGCATGAAATTTTCACTTTCTGAGGTTTTTTAACGTTAAAATGAGTTCCTCTGACCTTCTTAAGTCACCCCAGTGGCTAGAAATTTCATAATGTGTAAACCAAACTATGCCCAACATTTGAGAATGGCGCGTCAAAACGGCACGTTGATAAGCTCTTCCCTTTACTACGTCAGCAAGGGAGATGATCCCCACGCCCCCCCTCTGGATTCCCACACACTGTATGGATTGCCCCGCCCAGTTGTAGTGAGGAGACCATAGAGGACACAACATGGCATCACCTAAGCGAGCGAAACATGGAAGTTGCGCTGTACATGGATGTGACAACACAGAAAGGAGTCTGTTATTACTGCCGACGGGAGAGCCCCTGAAGACGCAGTGGCTTAATTTTATTTACTCCAATAATACGCCGTCGAGTCTACCTAAGACGGTGTATGTTTGTCGGAAGCATTTTCCTGAGGAATGTTTCCACAACTTGGGACAGTACAGGGCAGGTTTTGCACATCAACTGTCACTGAAGCCTGGGTCCGTACCAAGCATCCCTGCCGCATCAGCCACAAACACCGAACAAGTAAGTGTATAACTGGTCGTTTTGCCGTGTTTTAAAATCGGTGCGTTAGCCTAGCAATGGCTACGTTAGCTGTGCAGCTAACCGCTTCCTGCAGTTAGCCAGGTAATCTGCGCTACAAAACTAAAGAGCATGCAGCATGCTCTGTTAAACTGAGTTTAGTCTGGAAATTGACTGTAACTTATGAGCTTACGTTTGACTATTGCTCTGCAATGCATGTCTTCTGTTGGATAAGCGCTATGTTGCTGTAGTTGCTGCTTATATCCTCTTTGGTTATGGAGTGTGTGTTCAAGCCTAAGGTATTATACGTTCGTAAACTACCACTCCGAACACTCTCACTCTCTGTTCTCTGTGTCACGTTGAGTTTATGAAAGGAGTCTGAGGGAGAACGGGGTTTTGTCTTAGCAGCGTGGCTACAGGCGCTGATAGCAGCGAGTATGTGTGTGTGCAGCTTGGTCAAGCCCCTCCCCCTCCCCCCATGGCCCGCCCCCACCCTCTACCCTTCCCCACCTCCTGCTTCTCATTAGCAAAACGACGCACTGGGAAAAGCGCTGAAATGGGGCTTTCTCCCAGGAGGCTATATTTACGTGCCGAGGGTTCATTTCGAGAAAGGCTGTGGATATAACATCCGGAAGCCTCCACGAGCCCGTTTAAAGCATCAACAAACCACCATGCCATGGGACCTTTAAAGAAAATTTCGAGTCGAGTCCAGTATTGATCCGAGTCGAGTCCAAGAACCAGACTTCAACCGCACCATTTGATGGTGGCTGTTGCTGCCTTTATGTGAAACCGTCTTTGCTGCTGTGTTGGACTAACGTTACTGCTCAACTGCCCCATTTTAGTTAATAGGCTACAGATAAAAAGCTTGTTCATCGCTCAGTAGCCCCGCCCACTATCAACAGGGCAAATAACATGAGAGAGGGTTAACACTAGCTAGTTCATCGCTCAGCAAGCAAGCCCCGCTATCAACAGGGCAATGAACACAGCGTGTCCCTGACTTCTCTGGGTGGAATCTTGCCAAATGACAACTGAAGTTCGAGGTTGTCCCCGTCGTCTCCTCGATAGTTCTTCTACATATGGAACACACAGCGGTGCATTTTTTTTTCCCCACTGCACGAGAAGTCTGTATAAGCAAAGCAGACAATCCTAGGGGCGTTCTCTCCAGGCATTTTAGCGCCGTTAACGTTAGTTTGTTCCTGAACATGACGTATGAACAGGTGAATGTGCATTCTCTTGCACGAAATTAGTGCAAAAATTAATGTAAATATAAATATCTTATGTCAAATTATTATGGCATGTTACAAAAAAATAAAGAAAAAATCCAAGTCCTCGTCTCCAATTTATGAGTCCGAATGCAGTTAATGCATGAGTCCAAGTCAAGTCATGAATCCTTAAAATTAGGGCACGAGTCGGACTCAAATCCAAGTCTTGGACTCGAGTACTACAAGCCTGCATGAAGCATCTTTTAATTCATAAAAATAAAGAAAAACACTGAATTAGAAGGCGTGTCCAAACTTTTGACTGATACTGTATATCAATAGCATACATTTACCTTGTGTACAGACACACAGTCATGTCGGCAGTCTTTCATTTCATGTTCATAACTGCATGATTCTCAGTGTAATTGTCTCTTTCGGGATCTGAGCATGACATGGCTATTAAGTAAAGATTAAAACACAGTCCAACAGGGTGCGCTGTTCTAGGTATAAAAAAAGACCACAGGGTTGTGTGATGGTTATTATTGACTGTGAAATCGATTATTTGTCTATAACAGCAGGTTATTGTCAAACTGGTGCGATATAAAAGGAATAAAACACATTCCTCTTATAGCACACCAATTTTCCGATTATTTATTATTTGCCATTTTTAAAAGAACAGAACTTGTTATTAAAATGATTTATCGGTTTATATACAGTAGATTTATAGCTAATGTTGACGAACCTCCACAAACCGAGTTATCGTTTACACGACATCACTCTCTCTTCATCATCAATATCACAAAACGCACACCATCCTCCATTTTGAAGACTTTCCTGTGGTGGAAAACGTAAAGCTTTACGTCTGACTGTTGCCAAATCCTGACGCTAGAGACTGTTCCATAAAGTTCCACCATATCAAGAATGATATGTTTTTCTTTATTAAATAACTACACTTTAAATCTATTTATTCTTCTTCTTTATACACTACCGTTCAAAAATTTGGGGTCACTTTGAAATGTCCTTATTTTTGAAAGAAAAGCACTGTTCTTTTCAATGAAGCTCACTTTAAACTAATCAGAAATCCAGTCTATACATTGCTAATGTGGTAAATGACTATTCTAGCTGCAAATGTCTGGTTTTTGGTGCAATATCTCCATAGGTGTATAGAGGCCCATTTCCAGCAACTCTCACTCCAGTGTTCTAATGGTACAATGTGTTTGCTCATTGCCTCAGAAGGCTAATGGATGATTAGAAAACCCTTGTACAATCATGTTAGCACAGCTGAAAACAGTTGAGCTCTTTAGAGAAGCTATAAAACTGACCTTCCTTTGAGCAGATTGAGTTTCTGGAGCATCACATTTGTGGGGTCGATTAAATGCTCAAAATGGCCAGAAAAATGTCTCGACTATATTTTCTATTCATTTTACAACTTATGGTGGTAAATAAAAGTGTGACTTTTCATGGAAAACACAAAATTGTCTGGGTGACCCCAAAGTTTTGAACGGTAGTGTATGTTACTATGCGGATCACTGTGAATGAGCTCTTACTCTAGAAACAAAAATGTTTTGATTAATTATTGCTGGTTAATTATTGTCTCCTCCACCTATTTTGCACGTGACATAATTTACACACCATCGCAAATCATCACGTCCACTAACTGCATACACAATTAATAATATTACATATGCAAATGAGCAGTCCTTATTTTGGATCAAAGTCAATCAGGGCCGCAGCATCAAAACGAAACAAACAAAGTTTTATTTTTGAGCATGCACAAGTGTCTGGTTGTTATATCAAGATGCGGAAAGCAGGTCAGACCTGTGCTGTCAGTTTTTAACAGATTGCTGTGAGCACAGATATTGCTGCACAAGCAAATCTAGGAGTTCAGTGGGAGACCCTGTGGGTTTTGAGAGGGCGTTGGATTACACCGGAGCACTTTTCACTCTTAATAACGCTGAACAAATCTTTGCTAATAGCATCAGCAAATCGGGAAAGCTGTATTCTCAGTTGTTATATCTGACTAAATTATGTTCACAATAAGAGAATTTTACTTACTCATAAAACCTTTGCACTTGTCTTGCAGGTGAGGCAGCAGGAACTCTCGGCAGTGAGTAAAATCCTCATCTGGCTTTTGACCCATTGTACTTGTGTTTTTTTTTTCTTCCTTCCACTGTTTCTGCATGATTATTTTATTTCCTGTTGCATTTTTTGTCTCGAGCATTAAGTAGAATTCACCTATTGTACATTTTTCCACACTTCCTTTGTCTTCCATTGTATGACTAGTAGTCTATGATTACTCCGGGAATGTGGAATATATCTGGTAGAAAGGCTTCTCAAGGGGAATACACGGACTTAAAGGAGCCGACATTTTCTGACCCTTTCCAGAATCCAGCTCATTATTTTTGTTTTGAAACCACATGACTGCTTCTCTGCTAGCTCTCTATGCAGCAAAACCGCTCCAAATTCCCTAATAGTGATCCTTTGAAATCCATCTTGAACTTTTTCTTCATATACATGTCATACATACGGTAGAAGTTTTGAATAGAATGTATTTGATATTTTACCTTTGTGGCCACCTGAGAGCCAGCTGAGGCCATTACAATGGAATATTTCCTCCATGGGAATACCACAAGGATCGGTCGAAATAATTTCAGTTATTCTATCCACATTCACTGGATATGAGCAATCACGTGCTCGGATTGGCTACTCTACTACAAGGATATCAGCTCATATACCATGAGTAGAGAAAAACAAAATGGCGAAGCGTGTTGCTGAACCAACCGGAGATGAAATAAAAACTCTACTCAAAAACACCGCCCCCCCTAGCCTGGGAAATCCCATGCTGCTTTGCACAATCGTTCCGATCTGAAAAGACAGCATGGAAACTGTGGTCTAAAGGCTCGCCTGAGTTAGGGAGCCAATCAGAGAGTGGGGAGGGGTGGAAAGACGGTGACGCGTACTACTCGACAAACGGAAGCTTGTAGTTTATTTGGGACTATTTATGGATCATATTTAACATGGCGGCGAGCGATACGAACCAAACTTTCGATCAAGCTTTGTCTTGCACAAACGGCAGTAATCATTCGGTGCCATTGTTTTCCTATTTTTGTTTTGCCTTCTCTTTCCGCCTATTCGTCTTCTTCATCGCTCTAACTACGTCACCAGGTACAACTGCCATGATTGGCCATGGGCTACGTATACGCCAAATGATAGACATTCGCAACGTCCAATAAACGGCCGTTGACAGTCGTAAACCACACCTCCCCTACGAGAAATTCAATAGGCGGATTCCAGACCATATTTCACTTGTGATATGGTCTGGTGTTAACCAGACTACCCCCCCCCAAATTATCAAGTATTTAAAAGAAACAGAAGTAGCTAAAAAAATATAGTCGTACCCACCCAGTCGGTGGCAGTAATGGATCTTGAAGTTGGTTTGCCAACCACCAAAAAACCCTAAAGAAGACGACCCCCCCAAAAAAATGTGGAATGAAAATATTTGATGGTAAGAATCTATCTTTATTTTTCAATAATTATTATTATCGCATTTTTCACAAATGGCTACTGTCATTTCGCCGGTTTGTTTACATTCTAAGCGGAAATTATTTTAACAGATATTTTGTACAAAGTTTTTATTTCTCAAATTTGCAAAAAACAATAAAAATGCCATTTTTCAAAATCCAGTGAATGTGGATAGAATAAAACAGTTATTCCACTCAATCTTGTCGTACATACGGTACGCTACATGCCTCGTTGGCTATCAGCTGATGTACCGTATGACTCGATTTCGTGGAATAACTTAAATATAACTACTTTGACAAAATATCTTCAATTTCACATTACAATTTATGACTTAGGATGTTGCCACATTGTTGCGATCGTTTTTCAAACATTGTAATATCAGTGGATGCGAAAATGGTGACTTGGTATTCGATGCAAATGCTTCTGGGAAGCTTGATCCGGCCCCTTTAAGGTAAAAGTGCGTGAGGAATGGAGCACTTTCATCCCTTTTCAATCATTCATTGATTCATTTTAATTCGGACTTTAAGCTAATTTGGGTTTAGTTTTAGTCTTTTGACAAAAATAAATCAAAGCTTGGTTGTTATTCATTTTAGTCTCCCAAACAAACAAAACCAAAAAACTACAGCAAAAGGGTCCTGCTTCACCCTGAATCGGTTTATTCCACAGAGACATACTAAAGAAATCAATAATCATGACAAAATATTGATTTAAAAATGTTTTTACTGATAAAAAAAAAAAAGATTCCATTATTGATGAAGTTCATTCCCAGCAATCATCCATCATTCATAGCAACAGACCATAAAATGCTGTAATTGACCAATCGGAATCAAGTATTCAACAAATCTATGTAATAAGTAAATAATTAAGTCAATTAATTCACTAAAAAAGGAAATAAATTAATGAACCAAATGTTTCTGTATTTTTCCCTTCAAATTTCCCTAGTGTTTCTTTTTACATGTCCAAAACACAAATTTGATTATTTTATCTCATCTCATCTCATTATCTCTAGCCGCTTTATCCTGTTCTACAGGGTCGCAGGCAAGCTGGAGCCTATCCCAGCTGACTACGGGCAAAAGGCGGGGTACACCCTGGACAAGTCGCCAGGTCATCACAGGGCTGACACATAGACACAGACAACCATTCACACTCACATTCACACCTACGGTCAATTTAGAGTCACCAGTTAACCTAACCTGCATGTCTTTGGACTGTGGGGGAAACCGGAGCACCCGGAGGAAACCCACACGGACACGGGGAGAACATGCAAACTCCGCACAGAAAGGCCCTCGCCGGCCACGGGGCTCGAACCCGGACCTTCTTGCTGTGAGGCGACAGCGCTAACCACTACACCACCATGCCGCCCCCTGATTATTTTATAAGTTTTAATTTCTTCTTAAATGAAACATCTGGCTGTTTTACAAATGTACGTTACCATTATGACTTCAGATAAAGCCTCTTTTTCTTCCTTCTTTAACATAAGTTAGCTAACATGCAGCAGCTCCTTCCTAATGAATTGAGCGCATTTAACAACATTCATCTAGTAAGGACATTAACTCCACTACACAGACTTAATGAAAGCAAAGATGCTTCACTGCTCCTGACTTTATCATCATTAAGTTTTTGAAATTGTTATTAAAAGGGAGGCTAAAATCTAATATCTAACAATATATTGGCATTGAAAGTATTAGGGGGATTATATCATGAGGCATCATTGAAGAATGATGTGGGGCAAACTGTCTCTCTCTCTCACACACACCAGCGTTGTAGTGGAGTCTCTAAACCTCAAGTCAGAGTCCAGTCTTGAATCCCCAGTGTCATTAAAGAAAATTTCAAGTCGAGTCTGAGTCGAGTCCACGACTGATCCGAGTCGAGTCCGAGAACAAGACTCCAACCGCACCATTTGACGGTGGCTGTTGCTGCCTTTATGTGAAAGCTTCTCTGCTGCTGTGTTGGACTAACATTACTGCTCGGCTGCCCCATTTTAGTTAATAGGCTACAGATAAAAAGCTTGTTCATCGCTCAGCAAGCCCCGCCCACTATCAACAGGGCAAATAACATGAGAGAGGGTTAACACTAGCTAGTTCATCGCTCAGCAAGCAAGCCCTGCTATCAACAGGGCAATGAACACAGCGTGTCACTGACTCCTCTGGGTGGAGTCTTGCCAAATGACGATTGAAGTTCGAGGTTGTCTCCGTCGTCTCCTCGATAGTTCTTCTACATATAGAACACATAGCGGTGCATTTTTTTTCCCACTGCACGAGAAGTCTGTATGAGCAAAGCGGACAATCCTAGGGGCGTTCTCTCCAGGCATTTTAGCGCCATTAACGTTAGTTTGTTCCTGAACATGATGTATGAACAGGTGAATGTGCATTCTCTTGCACGGAATTAGTATAAAAATTAATGTAGATATAGATATCTTATGGCAAATTATTACGGCATGTTACAAAAAATAAAGAAAAAAATCCGAGTCCTCGTCTCCAATTTACGAGTCCGAATGCAGTTAATGCACGAGTCCGAGTCATCAGTGCTCAAGTCAAAGTCAAGTCACGAGTCTTTAAAATTAGGGCACAAGTCGGACTCGAATACTACAACTACAAGCCTCAGCCACACACACTGTATGTAATCTGTACTTTGATTGGAAAATATATGCTTAGTCTCATCTCATCTCATTATCTCTAGCCGCTTTATCCTGTTCTACAGGGTCGCAGGCAAGCTGGAGCCTATCCCAGCTGACTACGGGCGAAAGGCGGGGTACACCCTGGACAAGTCGCCAGGTCATCACAGGGCTGACACATAGACACAGACAACCATTCACACTCACATTCACACCTACGCTCAATTTAGAGTCACCAGTTAACCTAACCTGCATGTCTTTGGACTGTGGGGGAAACCAGAGCACCCAGAGGAAACCCACGCGGACACGGGGAGAACATGCAAACTCCGCACAGAAAGGCCCTCGCCGGACACGGGGCTCGAACCCGGACCTTCTTGCTGTGAGGCGACAGCGCTAACCACTACACCACCGTGCTGCCCTATGCTTAGTCTATCTTCTTTTATTCTATCCACATTCACTGGATATGAGCAATCATGCACTCTGATTGGCTACTCTACAACTCGGCTATCAGCTCATATACCGTGAGTAGAGAAAAATAAAATGGCAGTGTGTTGCTGAACCAACCGAGGATGAAATAAAAACTCCCCCCAAAAATTAAATAAATAAAAAAGCAACAAAATATGGAATAATAGTATTTGATGTTAAGAACATATTTTTTATTTTTCAAAAATTATCACATTTTTCACAAATTGTTACCGCCATTTCGCCGGTTTGTTTACATTCTAAACGGAAATTATTTTGTCGGACGTTTTGTATAAAGTTTTTATTTATCGAATTTGCAAAAAACAAAAAAGCTCCGTTTTTCAAAATCCAGTGAATGTGGATAGAATAAAACTGTTATTCCACTAAATCCCATCATACCTGGCTTATAGCCAACTCGGTGCTACGCGCCTCATCAGCTATCAGCTCATGTACGACTCGATTTCATGGAATAACTGTTAATTAGCTCCTCGTCCATCCAAAGTTATTTTGGATGGAAAATGATAAAGGAAATAATCCACCTCGTTCATGTTAATTACACCTGCAAATGCATTCCATGTGCTTCTTCTCACTCACTGCTGATAACGTCTTACTGATGTGTCAGAGAGCAGGCTGAAAACTTTTACCCCAATGGAGAGCAAATCCAGGGTGGCGTTACTCTGTGTAAGCACTGACATGATGGTCATATATGTATTCTACAGTCTGGCTAGAAAGAAATCAGCCCCAGTCTCACTTCTTCATATAATTCTGTGGGTTTTTTTTTTTTTGGTGGTGGTGCTTTTGTATTTGGTTCCACAAATGTCCACAAGATAGTGTATTATTAGCAGTAAATGATGTCACGTGAATGCAAAACCTCTACACTCAGCCACTTTATTAACAACGCCTGGACATTCAAGCTATTATCCAATCAGCCAATCACATGGCAGCGTGTAATAATAAAGTGAATCAAATTATACAGAAACAGCTTCAGGGCGGCACGGTGGTGCAGTGGTTAGTGCTGTCGCCTCACAGCAAGAAGGTCCGGGTTCAAGTCCCGTAGCCGGCGAAGGCCTTTCTGTGCGGAGTTTGCATGTTCTCCCCGTGTCCACATGGGTTTCCTCCGGGTGCTCCGGTTTCCCCCACAGTCCAAAGACATGCAGGTTAGGTTAACTGGTGACTCTAAATTGACCGTAGGTGTGAATGTGAGTGTGAATGGTTGTCTGTGTCTATGTGTCAGCCCTGTGATGACCTGGCGACTTGTTCAGGGTGTACCCCGCCTTTCGCCTGTAGTCAGCTGGGATAGGCTCCGGCTTGCCTGCGACCCTGTAGAACAGGATAAAGCGGCTAGAGATAATGAGATGAGATGAGCACATGTCCTAATAATGTTCATATAGGACTAGCTTGGGGAGCATAATGATTTTTTTTGCTGATCCATTTCCAGGTGATCAAAGTCACCCAAAGCCTCCCATTTGACCAGATGCCGTGTTGCATGCAGATATCGGACCAGATAGGAACTGTTCATAGTTTTGGCCTGTTTGGCATCACCTCTAAATCTCTTCTTGGTTGGATTACTAACAGTTGATAATTTAAATGTGGAGTATGATTCAAGCTGCATGTTGAATGTTAGTCTCAGCAGATATGATTAAAACCCATGGTTCCATATGTGACATTTTCCGTAAACAACTTTAAAGGTAGACTGCCTTTCAGATTTTAAGTATAGGTCATAAAAAGAATTTTCCAGACACCCAGTTATTTCTGTTTAGCGGACTGAAAGCTACTGAATTCAAAGCACAGACTTACAATTTTTAGTTTTTTTAAACAGAACAATTAATGAATTTAGGGCCACGTGGCCCTAAATTCTCCGCTATTTTTTCCTGCTTCACCATGACCTAATACAAGATACTACGTCATACATCACATGGTGGGCTTTCCCCGTTCACGCAAGGCATTGTGGGATACAAATTTGAAACAGGAGAGGAAAATGGAGGACATGAGTGTGTGAATGAAACGTGAAAGACCGACTACAGTAACGGAAAGTGAGAAAAGACGTTATGTTACGAGGGAACGTAAACACAGGACCAAACTAATAAATATCGGCGGTCAGCGAGCACCTCTGTGCGATCAGCCGTTCGTTTAGCGACAGAATGATGTAACTATCAGTGCACAGTCAAAGGTAAACCTATGCATGTACTGTATACACACATGGACTTCCTCTGTCTGCTTGACTGCGCAAAGCAAGTGATTTCATGCACGTTATTTGCTTGGGAATCCCCTCATCTTAAATAACTTCCCAGCCACAGAATGGCCTGATATTTGAGATATTACAGAAATAAACATATCTCACAATGACCAAATTTCAGAGGGAACTAAATTTCACGGATTTTATGAAATCGAAAGGCCGTCTCGCTTTAAGTTATTTCTAGCTTGGGGAGCTAGAACTAGCTAAAGCTAGCTTGGGCTGCTGTGTCCCAACAGGTAAGAACCGGAATCATTCAAAATGCTCTGAGAGGGCGGAGTCGAACATACGTATATACAGTAGGTGAGAATTTTTAAGATGTGCCATTCGACCAAAGTTCGTTCGACTGTTTTCCGTAAACATTTCTGTCACATGAGGAATTTCAATTGCCTCTGTAAGCAGTGTTCCGATTCTGCTGAAATGTTCAAGTTTTGCCACAAAGAAAGCGTGTTTATTTACCTTGCTTGGATCATTGACAAGCTGAGCTAAAGTGAATTTTAGAAACATTGAGTTTACACCACCTTCTTATTTGAAGCAGAAGAGCCTTCTTGTTGCTTCATTCAGATGCCTGGATAATGTGCACTGGGTCCCATTAAGCTCTCATTCCCTCTGAACTTTAGCGTATTCATCTCATCTCATCTCATCTCATTATCTCTAGCCGCTTTATCCTTCTACAGGGTCGCAGGCAAGCTGGAGCCTATCCCAGCTGACTATGGGCGAAAGGCAGGGTACACCCTGGACAAGTCGCCAGGTCATCACAGGGCTTAGCGTATTCAGAAATCAGAAAAGTATAGTACTGGGTACATATAAGGATGTTTCAATTTTACCCTTTGCGCAACATAATTGGGACTGATAGCATGACCAGGGGGCGGCACGGTGGTGTAGTGATTAGCGCTGTCGCCTCACAGCAAGAAGGTCCGGGTTCAAGCCCCGTGGCCGGCGAGGGCCTTTCTGTGCGGAGTTTGCATGTTCTTCCCGTGTCCGCGTGGGTTTCCTCCGGGTGCTCCGGTTTCCCCCACAGTCCAAAGACATGCAGGTTAGGTTAACTGGTGACTCTAAATTGACCGTAGGTGTGAATGTGAGTGTGAATGGTTGTCTGTGTCTATGTGTCAGCCCTGTGATGACCTGGCGACTTGTCCAGGGTGTACCCCGCCTTTCGCCCGTAGTCAGCTGGGATAGGCTCCAGCTTGCCTGCGACCCTGTAGAACAGGATAAAGCGGCTAGAGATAATGAGATGAGATGAGATGAGCATGACCATGACCAGGGCTGTATGTCTTAAAAATACTGTATCTTTGAAATTCTGAGCACACTAGCACAGCAGTATTTCAGTATTTAAAAAAACAAAACACATTAATGGCTTCTAAAGTTTATGCATGTTGTTGCCTGTGAGGACATGTCTAGAAAAGAAACATGTACAGAGGATGGCGGAACAATTGCGTTTCTTCAAGAGCGTCAGAATGGTACGTGCTAACCCTGCTGTCACTCTGACCATGATTACACAGGCGCAAAACCCACAGTAGTTCAGGACAGGCCACGTCGCTGTCTGTTCAGCTTATAAATATCTCAGGCCTGGGCATCACAGCTCCTATTGAACACTGCGAGCCACCTCTGAGACCGCAGTCACAGGTTAAGGGTGCATGGCGCTCAGACATGTGCATGCTGGTATCACGTGTAGATTTCTGTGGATCGTGTTATAAAGCCGAGGTGTAGAAGCTGCAGTCTGTACTGTGTAGGCATGGATGTTGTAGGTGTGAGTGGGAGAGAAAGAAAGGGTGGGAGAGGGAGAGAGAGAGAGAGAGAGAGAAGGGACCTTTTATTTGTCCATTTCAGTGGCTCAGCTACTGGTACATACAACAGAAGTACATCAAAATGTGACTGTGAGCAGTTTCTCTTGCTGACCCCTGACCTCTGACAGATGAGAGAAGTTCGGCAGTGGAAGCACTTTATTACAGCTGTGTGTACTGCTCCAGCCTCCCACAATCCCACAATCCCCCCGAGCTTCAACCACTTACGGTTCCTGCAGCAGTGCATTAGCAAGACACACATGCTGTACTTTACTCAAGGTGATAAAACAAAAAGAATCAAAAACACTGAAAGTCAGCAAAAAAAAAAAAAAATCAATCCGAGAGAAGAGGTTTTGAGAGTAGTTTAGTGGGTTAACATTGATGTGTTGATCATTTGGTTCGGGGGAATTTTTTATTTTTTTCAGGGCGTCTCACATCTCATCTCATCTCATTATCTCTAGCCGCTTTATCCTGTTCTACAGGGTCGCAGGCAAGCTGGAGCCTATCCCAGCTGACTACGGGCGAAAGGCGGGGTACACCCTGGACAAGTCGCCAGGTCATCACAGGGCTGACACATAAGGCCTCTGCATGCTCTTGCGACAAGGCTTTCACAGATAGCTTTTCGCAGACAGTTGTAATTTATCGTTGAGCGGGGAGTAATAGGCGTGCGCGATGTTATTCACTGCTACAACGCAAGGCGGCGTGAAGTCGCGAAATCGCTAGGAGTAGTTGGTGGGTGTGGTTAGTGGAGTGTTTATCCTCCGGTTACTTATAATGACTAGAACTGGAGTCGTATAGATGTACGTACTTCCTCGCTTCCTCGATCAACCGCTCTTCGTGCTGCTCCATCTTCGCTCGTGTTTTTAAAAATGGCGGTCGTGAAAACAAACCAAACCGGGAAAGTAGGGAAGCGGAAGTGCGTGTACAGCGGATGTAGAGTGGACCAATCAGAGCCCTCTTGTCTGCGATGCTGTCTGCGAGGCTTCTGCGGTGGTCACAATTTTTGGGAGGTGCGCGCAGAGTGTCTGCGAAGGTGGGGGGGCTACGCAGACACTGTCTGCGACGCTATCTGCGAGGACTGGGTTGTCAGCATAAATTGGCCTATAGACACAGACAACCATTCACACTCACACCTACGGTCAATTTAGAGTCACCAGTTAACCTAACCTGCATGTCTTTGGACTGTGGGGGAAACCGGAGCACCCGGAGGAAACCCACGCGGACACGGGGAGAACATGCAAACTCCACACAGAAAGGCCCTCACCGGCCCCAGGGCTCGAACCCGGACCTTCTTGCTGTGAGGCGACAGCACTAACCACTACACCACCGTGCCGCCGCGTCTCACATCATGCTCATAAATTCTGGTGCAATAATTTCTAATCCAGTTTGTCCAATTTTGCACTAATGCCACGATCCAGTGCTAACAATACAGGACCCCTTTTTAAAATGATATTCTCCTGACCAGTGGCGAGCCGTTACTAGATTAGATTAGATTAGATTAGATTAGATTAGATTAGATTAGATTAGATTAGATTCACTTTATTCATCCCACATCGGGGAAATTCACATGTTACAGTAGCAAGAAAAAGTCAAGCAGATAACAAATAAAACTGAAATAAAAATTAGACAAACGAAGGATTAAATACAGAGGGCTATTTGTATTATCTGCCGTGAAAAAGTATAGAAAAAAAAAATCTATCAGAGCTGGGACTTGAGCTCAGCCAAAACTTAGCCAGACACCAAAAAAGCAACAGGGCAAAGGATTTTGCAAAACTTGCTCCGTTGTGTGTAGTTGTCGATATTGATTTTAAAAAGTAAATTACACAGGGAAACGAATATTTAAGGTCAGAGTGAAAAATACTGTAACGAGTGTGCATGGAAGAAGAGTCTGGAGACAGAAATCTTAGTTTCTCTGTCGTTAGCCTGTGCTATTTGCTCTCGACAGCACTGGATTGACTGCTTTATTAGCATTCGCTAACACTACTGATGAACGCTACACCGGCTGGAAGGTGACTTCATTGCTGCGCTGATGGTGCCCAGTCATGGTTAAGCGCACGTTGGCCTTCAAGAAGGCTGAGGGTGATACATTTTTAGTCCCTCCCACTATAAATCAAAATCTGATTGGTTAATTCATCTGTCACTATCTACATAAACATACACTGCCATGGCCTTCTGTCCCATCAATGAAGTCCTAACCAGTGAGTGAGCCGGCTCGAAACTCTTCTCAGCCTAGAGACAACAAACAAAAAACATCTCATTGGATAACTCGAGCCCTGTGATGACCTGGCGACTTGTCCAGGGTGTACCCCGCCTTTCGCCCGTAGTCAGCTGGGATAGGCTCCAGCTTGCCTGCGACCCTGTAGAACAGGATAAAGCGGCTAGAGATAATGAGATGAGATGAGATGGATAACTCAATTTTAATGTTTTCAGGACAGTAACCCTTTCATTTCTGAAGCACATTTGATAGAAAATGAGGCCAAATTGGAATTAGAAGAGAATAATTATAATGAAATTATGAAAGAAATTAAATACAAGATTTGGAATGCTGATGTGTTTGGGCTTTCTCTGGACGCCTAGAAGGCCCTGATGGTTCCCCTTTGCTCCTGACCTTTTATTTGAAGCCTTAAAAGGTTTTACAATCGATTTTTATGAACGTACACTACTTATTACATCTCAAATACTAACATAAAGCTCTGGTACTCTAAGCCTGTTCCAATAATAAATCTGTAACCAATAAGCATCAATTCAGTCTACTGAATGTAAATTAGACAGTTATCTCCTATTCATTATTACAACTATTAATGGAATCAATAGAATTTCTAAAAACATTGCTATCATAATATATACAGTATATTTAACAGTTTTTCCACAAAATCGAGTCGTACATGAGCTGATAGCCGACGAGGCGCGTAGCTATAAGCCATGTACGACAAGATTGAGTGGAATAACTTTTATTCTATCCATATTCACTGGATTTTGAGAAACGGAGCATTTTTACTTTTTGCAAATTCGAGCAATCAAAACTTTATACAAAACGTCTGACAAAATCATTTACGCTTAGAATGTAAACAAACCGGTGAAATGATGGTAGCAATTTGTGAAAAAATGCTATAATAATTCTTGGGGGGGGGATACATTCTTACTATCGTATACTTTTATTCCATACTTTGTTGCTTTTTTTGGGGGGGAGGTTATTTTCAAATAGAGTTTTTATTTCGTCCTCGGTTGGTTCAGCAACACACTCTGCCATTTTGTTTTTCTCTACTCACAGTATATGAGCCGATAGCCTAGTAGTAGAGTAGCCAATCAGAGCGCGCGATTTCTCATGTCCGGTGAATGTGGATAGAATAAAATACAATATCACTGATTATCATGCGAGAATGTTGGTTTAATCCAAGGTCAGAATAATGCATAATGGAGACACGCCTCTTTTTAGTATTTTGTCTAACTCCGCCCATCCACTTCACTCAAAAAGCATAACTATTGAGGAGCTAATTCTGTGGTCTGAATACTGATCTCATCTCATCTCATTATCTCTAGCCGCTTTATCCTGTTCTACAGGGAAGCTGGAGCCTATCCCAGCTGACTACGGGTGAAAGGCGGGGTACACCCTGGACAAGTCGCCAGGTCATCACAGGGCTGACACATAGACACAGACAACCATTCACGGTCAATTTAGAGTCACCAGTTAACCTAACCTGCATGTCTTTGGACTGTGGGGGAAACCGGAGCAAACCCACACGGGGAGAACATGCAAACTCCGCACAGAAAGGCCCTCGCCGGCCACGGGGCTCGAACCTGGACCTTCTTGCTGTGAGGCGACAGCGCTAACCACTACACCACCGTGCCCTGAATACTGCTGTGTGGATTTTTGGTTTTAACTCTTCACTACACACTTGACCTTGAATAAAACGTGTGCATAAACTTGTTTGACAAAGGGAATGAGAAGATTAGATTGACACAAGTATGCCTATGCCGGTCATCACAAGAGTCCTGTATAGCTGACTCAAACACATTTGAACCAGTGCCACGTTCTCATGCATTACTTTTGTGCTTGTGCTGTTACAATATAAATCAGGGCTTTAAGATATAGGATTAGATAATTGCGGCAAATGCAGCACCGTGAAAGTGGCATTTGTGGCATTGAGTGCGCGCGCGCGTGTAGTACACTTGTTTTAGCTTCCCATTTTTCAATGCCACAATGATTCCCACATGAGGCCTCTTAGCTGGATGCGTACAAGAAGGCCTCTGCGTGCTTAAAGTTTCATGCGGCTCTAAATATTTTTAAGCCCCAAGGTGAGAACGGTTCTTTTTCATTTTGTTGTGCATGAACTATTGAACAATGGCACATCATTTCATTTGTCCTTATAAATTATGGAACAGTCCAATGCTGATTCTAAACTCGGGAGGTGACCGGATCAGTGGAGTATCAAGATCGGACCAATCATAGCAGAGTTTCCCCCAGAAGCGTTTTGTATTGATATATCAGGTTAACTTTTAGAGCAAGGCAGCGATTCAAAGAGCTTGCTGTAGAGAATCGACAGTCTTGCAGAGGTGTGTTGGTATAATATTTTGATCTGCTTTCAGACAGAACTATAACGGGACCAATTGCATTTCATATATTATTTCACCCTCCTAAATACCAGATATTAAGATAGAAAAAAAAGTTGGTTTATTAAGTCTTCTCGTATTCAAACTAGAAATGATTCTTCAATTCTTGATTCACTCTAAACAATTCTACAAGGATTCACATTCAGCTATATATTTATATATCATAAATATTCAGCTCCATGAGCGGAGTATTTAAAAGTGATTGATATATTTTCAATGAAAAGCCACAAAACAGTTTTGAAAATGTCATAATAAAATACCAGTAATTTTAGTAGTAATAGTAATAATTAAACTAGATCGAGACTGACTAAAGTCACAGTAATTTGCGCTAGCTGACCTTTGTCAATTGAAGGTCAAGTAAAAGTTGTGCCTTGCTGCCCTGAACAAAAAACTGACTGAAAAAAAAAATCATGAAAATTGACAGTTATAACTGATTGGAAAAAAAAAATATCCTATTTTTCATGGATCATTCCGAATCAGTGATCCAGATCAGCACCAAAAGTCATAGCAACATAATTCAGCCCAGAGTTATTCTTCATGTGAAATTTAGTGACATTTGGTTGAAAACTGAGGCAGAAATAGTGTCCTAAAAATGTTAAGAGAATAAGAAGAATAAAAGTAGAAAGATTCAGAGTGAGAGCAACAATTTGTGCTCCTGCTGCTAGTGCAGATTAAATATACAGTACTGTGCAAAAGTCTTAGGCACATGTAAAGAAATGCTGTCGACCAAAAAGGCTTAAAAAATACTGAAATGAAATGTTTCAACATTTAAAAAAAAAACAGCAGTAAGCTATAATAAATTAAACAAAGTTAGTATTTGGTGTGAGACGACCCTTTGCTTAAAAAAAATAGTAGTCTCAGGTACAGTGAGTGCAGTTTTATAAAGAAATGAGCTGTAGGTTTTACTGAGCATCTTACAGAACCAGCCATAGTTCTTCTGGACACTGTCACACTTGCTTCTTAAATTTTGCACCAAAACCCAGCAGCCTTCATTGTTTTCTTTTTTTTTAATATGAAAAGTGGTCTCTTATGGAATATCCTGCTCAGATACAAACTTTTTTCTGCAACATTTAATTTTCTGCTGGGGGGGAACCCCGAACATTTGGACTCGATAATGTAGCAGTTATAAAATAGAAATCTATAACAAAGTTTGCGTGAAAAAAATTGAGGGGGGCTAATACTTTTGCACAGTATTGTATATTTATATATTTTTGGACAAAATATCGTTTTCGGCTGCAAGCTTAAACCAATTGGGTGGTGAAATGAATGTTAGTTGTATGTATCTAAGCTAGGTAGTTATCAGGGGTGGCTTTCCCAAAAGCCTCTTAACACTAAGACCATCTTTTTTTTTTTTTTAGATATTTTTTTGGGCTTTTTTTCACCTTTTTATTGGATAGGACAGTGTAGAGACAGGAAATGAGTGAGAGAGAGAGACAGGGAGGGATCAGGAAATGACCTCAGGTTGGAATCAAACCCAGGTCCCTGGATTTATGGTATGGCGCCTTATCCAACTGAGCCACAACACCCCCACACTAAGAGCATCTTAACAAGGAGAGAGTGTGTTCATTGTGCTGTTTGCTCTACCATTTAACGATGATTTGTGCTATGATGCTTTTGGGAAACTCAGCACAGAGTTGTTGATGGAAAAACTTCCCATTTTTATGTCTCCATTTTGAAAAAATGTGGGAACATTCTGGATTTTATAAATTAGAAAGACATAGAACTGGAAAATCCAGAGTTAGAGGAACAATTTTCTGAAGTTCCTTGCTCAACATAGAGCATTGAAGTGAGACAATTTGGAAATGCATCAAGATGCATTGAGAATCATTTTATAACCACATTTTGCATCCTGAGTTGAAAGCACATTGAATCATTTGTGGTCAAATGATTCATCATTGATTCAGTCATCTTTAAATGCTTTATCCTTATCAAGGTCACAGTAGATCCAGAGCCTATCGCATTAACACAAGGTATGAGATGTGAACACCCTGGATGGGATGGCAGTCCATTGTTGGACATTGTGCACACACGCATCTTTACACCTGAGAAGTGGAAAGAAACCAGAGAACTTGAAAGAACTCCACATAGACATTGTTTGACCATGAGAATCTCCACACACTAACCTGAGCTCAAGGTCAAACTAAGGTCCTTGGACATGTTTGGTGGCAGCACTACCAACTGCACCAACCTTCATTCCAACTTCAGTGTGTTGGGCTTTCTCAAAGCCATGTTTGATTCATCTATTCAAACAGAATACCTGGAAGTCGACCCTCCCATTTCATTGTACAAACACCTCAAACAGTGATGGTATTTCTCTGATACTTGTATATTCAGTCACGTTTGACAGACAGTCTGACTCTCAGCTCTACTGAAACACTTATGAATCCAGCTATCACTGCAGAATTCATGATGGACTGCCAAGTGCTAGTCTACCGACAAATGTATTAAAGAACGTAAGTTTTTGAATCAAAGATTCCCAATGAGGCATCCATCATTTTCTGGTTTTCATGGAAGTTTAAGAAGTGCATGATACGGTATAATCTCATCCATCATTCAAAGCTCTGGATTGTGGATTGAGGCTCTCCAAGGTGAGCTGAGAGAGCGAACGAGAGGGGATGAGGAAGATTTGAAGTTAGGATGATGAATGTTTATTAATCTTGTGAGCCTCCCATCACACTCAAAATAACTCCTACATCTACCCAGCAAGGGCACTGGTGGCACCCTGGTTTCTTCTGCTGTTTAGGGACTAACTTCAGCAAGATCTTGTCTTTGGGATTTAGAGCAGCAAGAGCCCCCTGTGCAAAAATACTGCTTGCATTGCTGCCAAAGCAACATTTAATGAAAATGAGATCAACATGAAATTTGAGTTAGAAATTGAGGAACAGCTTCAATATACACGGCTTTATATTTGAGTTCAGAAATGATTACTGCATTTAAAAAAACCTCCACCATTTGTGGTTTGTGCAGTTCATCAGGTATTAAACAATGTGAGGAGTTTTATTCCAGCAAAGAAATATTTTTATTTAAAGGTAGACCGCCTTTCAGATTTTTCAAGTGTAGGTCATAAAAAGAATTTTCCCTTACACCCAATTATTTTTGTTTAGTGGACCGAAAGCTACCGAATTCGAATCGCATACTTCCATTTATTATTTTTTAAAAAATAGAACAATAAATGAAATTAGGGCCATGTGGCCCGGAATTCTCTGCTATTTTTTCCTGCTTTACCATGACCCAATTCAAGATACTACGTCATGCATCACGTGGTGGGCTTTCCCCGTTCACGCAAGGCATTGTGGGATACAAATTTGAAACAGGACGCGAGTGTGTGAATGAAACGTGAAAGACTGACTACAGTAATGGAAAGCGAGAAGAAAAGACGTTATGTTATATACGAAGGAAAGGAAACGCAGGATCAAACTAATAAATATCAGCGGTCAGCGAGCACCTCGGTGTGATCAGTTGTTCGTTTAGCGACAGAATGATGTAACTGTCAGTGCACGGTCAAAGGTAAACCTGTAGATGGCAGTAATGCAACACTGTGGATGCCAGCTGCCGTAAAACCCAAAAGAAGAAGAAAGGCAGGTAAACCTGCGCATGCGCACACGGACTTCCTCTGTCTGCTTGACTGTGCGAAGCGAGTGATTTCATGCACATTATTTGCTCAGGAATCCCCTCAAATTAAATAACTTCCCAGCCACAGAATGGCCTTTTTTTGTGGGATATTACAGAAATAAACACATCACAATGACCAAATTTCAGAGGGAACTAAATTTCACCGATTTTATGAAATCGAAAGGCCGTCTAGCTTTAAGGGAAACAATGTCTGTATTTTGATAAAATATAAAAAGTCACTTGAGTTGGAGGTTTTGTGGGTGATCAGTCTGATATAAATCTTGTGGACAAAGAAATAGAACTTTTCTTAATGTGAACAATGCATTTACAGTAGTCATTCATTCATCCATCCTTAGTAACTGCCTGGACAGGGTTGCGGATTTGATAGTAAGCATAATTTAAAACTGTATAAAGGCATGTGTTCATCATGACAAGCTTTTCAGCAAGAATTCCAGGAACCTTTTTAGTTCCTCCTCCAAAGTGGGTACTTTTAACTTGTAAACCAGTAAATCACTTGGCTGAAACTTGTAAAAACCTGCCTTTAGCTGAACAAATTTGAATTAAATTTTGATTTGGACACCACTTTTAGATGGGCAGCACGGTGGTGTAGTGGTTATCGCTGTCGCCTCACAGCAAGAAGGTCTGGGTTCGAGCTCTGTGGCCGGCGAGGGCCTTTCTGTGCGGAGTTTGTATGTTCTCCCCGTGTCCGCGTGGGTTTCCTCCGGGTGCTCCGGTTTCCCCCAAAGACATGCAGGTTAGGTTAACTGGTGACTCTAAATTGACCGTAGGTGTGAATGTGAGTGTGAATGGTTGTCTGTGTCTATGTGTCAGCCCTGTGATGACCTGGCGACTTGTCCAGGGTGTACCCCGCCTCTCGCCCTTAGTCAGCTGGGATAGGCTCCAGCTTGCCTGCGACCCTGTAGAACAGGATAAAGCGGCTAGAGATAATGAGATGAGACACCACTTTTAGGCAGCATGTTGGTGCAGTGGTTAGCACTGCCACCTCACAGCAAGAAGATTCTGGGTTTGAACCTCATGGCTGACTGGGGGCCCTTTCTGTGTAGAGTTTGCATGTTCTCCCCATGGGTTTCCGCCCGCAGTTCAAAGACATGCAGATTAGATAAAATACCCAGCCACTGGGGTTGTACAAGCCAGTGCATAATTAGTCCTGGTCCCAAGCCCAGATAGACCGGGGGGTGGGGGTTGCGTCAGGAAGGGCATCCGGTGTAAAAACTATGCCAAATCAAGTACGTGGAACAGATCTGCTGTAGCGACCCCTAACAGGAGCAGCCGAAAGATGATTTGGATAGCACTTTTAACAATCAACATTGTTACAAAGCAGCTTCATAGAAGTCAGGTATATGTATATCTAGATCCCTAAATAGTAAGACAGATGTGACAGTGGCAAGGAAAAACTTCCTGAGAAGACATTAGGAAGAAGCTTCATTCATTCATCCTTAGTACCTGCCTGGATGGGGTTACAGATTTGATAATACGCATAATGTAAGTAACTGTCTAATGGGTTTTTGTGTATTCATCACAACAAGCTTTTCAGCTGTAATTCCAGGAACCTTTTTAGTTCCTGCTCCAAAGTGGGTGCTTTTATGTACACCATGTACAAATCATTACAGTATACCGGTGAAAGGAAAATAAAGATAAACAGTACTCAGTGTGTTGAAAGACGGTTCAGTATGTATAGACTGTAAATAAGAGTTCTGGGATGAACACAGGACAGTTTTTATGATTACAGCAGCCGTTATTAGATATTTAACTAATATTGGCTGGCGTTGAGTGGTACATCAGATATATTCCATTCAGGTAGCATGATATTGAACGAGTCAAAGACAAGTTCAGTGTCATGCTAGCTGAATGGAATATATCTGATAGACCATGAAAAAAAGCCAGCCGATATTATTATTATACATACACACACACACTTCATATCAGCATTCTCAAAGGCCAATGCTAGCTTACCTGCAACTCAGTGCGGTTAGCACAGTAGTGAAGTCACCTTCCAGCGAAGGCCAACACTAGCTTAGCCGTGACTCTGTGCTGTTAGTGCAGCAGTCCAGTTACCTTCCAGCCGGTGTAGTGTTAGCGAAGGCCAGCACTCGCTTACCTGTGACTCCGTGCTATTAGCACAGCAGTCCAGCTACCTTCCAGCTGGTGTCGCATTGAGCAGGAGCATTAACGAAGGCCAGTGCTAGCTTAGCCACGACTCTGTGTTGTTAGCAAAGCAGTCCAGTTACCTTCCAGCTGGTGTACTGTTAACAAAGGCCAACACTAGTGCAGTAAAGCTGAATATTATTATTTTTTTCCCTGTATAAATTTCAGGATTCTTCCTAACGACTCTGTGTTGTTAGCAAAGCAGTCCAGTTACCTTCCAGCTGGTGTACTGTTAACAAAGGCCAACACTAGTGCTAGCTTAGCCACGACTCTGTGTTGTTAGCAAAGCAGTCCAGTTACCTTCCAGCTGGTGTACTGTTAACAAAGGCCAACATTAGTGCAGTCAAGCTGAATATTATTATTTTTTTTCCCTGTATAAATTATTTAGTTACTTTTAAAATCAACACCTACAACTACACACAACGGAACGACCTGGCAGCCAAAATTCTCTCAATATCTTCCATTTTTAACGAAGCAAACGTGGCAGCCATGTTTGTTTACAAATTGTCACTGTCGCTCGCTAGCACAGAAGTTTTACGTCTCCGACGAGTGACGTTGTGTCGTCTTGACAACGTGCAATATCGTAACAATATTGCATACTCATTCTCCATTGGGGAGAGTGGCATAATACACAGAGGATAAGCAATATGATAATATGGCATGCCATCAATAAACCCACTAGAAGGGAATAGGATATATGTTTTTATTCCATGGGAAAAGTGTCCTGTATGTATAATAGTTATTAATACAAATCTATAGTTTCCATGTGAGATTACACCTGAGAATCTGGAGACGGTTTTGCCTAGATATTTCCAACTATGACCTATATACAATGAAATCCATGTTGGGTACTCTCAAATCACGCCATTGTCAAAAAATCTCCAAATGTGCTCCAGATTCTTGTAAGAATTTAAAAAGATATGTCCGGATTCTTGGAGTTTTGGCGCAGGGTTATCCACTGAAGCAAGGGTGAGTCTTGGGCATCAACTGTTTTTTTATACTGAACCTACTTTTTTGCTCTGTGAATCAGTGAATCGAGTTATCAGTCATAACCGATATTCACACCTCTCACTTATTAGCGATTTTTACGTTACTCAAGCTGTGGTTTTTTTTTTTCTCCATTGACTGCAGACTATGCAACTGAAAAGATTCAAATTTCAACTTAACATCATAAAAAAATACAGACATACCTGCAGGCACATACATTCTCATTCACACAGTCGGAGTGTGCGAATGCCTTGTTCAGAGTGCTTTGTTTGTAGTGCTGGGAAACACGGAGAGGCCGGAAGAGTTGCGGATGGCACAGCCTGTCTTTTTTGTTACCATTCTAGCATAGTGGCAGATGGTGGTGGTTGTTGGGACGAAGGGGGATCTGCAGTGTGCCAGTACTCACGTTACACACTCCTGCCGGCCATATGCTTGCCCCCTGATGCTCCACAGGCAAATCTCCGCTCTATAGAACACCAAGGCCAGGACAGGACCTGCAGTGTTTTCTTTCTTTTTATATTTCTCTCTCTTTCACATGCACCTGCCATGCCAGCATCACTGCGCTCATATGAAGAGATTGAACTGAATCTTATTACATCATACAATAATGTCCTGGAAACAGATATGAATACAAGGCACAGTTCTTTTAATGTTATTTTTAGAAAGCTCATATGGCATCTGGTTGAAACTTGAAGTGTGTACCAGGACTGGGATTTCCACAGGAGACAACAAAGAAGTCCCATGAGCTGGAGGGTTTGTGGTCAAGCAGTCAGGTATAAATCTTGCAGGACAAACAAAAATGACATTCATCCTCAGGAACTTCCTGGGCAGGGTCACCGTGGCTTACGTTACGATGATTGCTTCTAGTTTGTTTATATTTTGGGAACTAGAGCCAACTATATTTAACATTACAGGAAGGTACACTACCGTTCAAAAGTTTGGGATCACTTTGAAATGTCCTTATTTTTGAAAGAAAAGCACTGTTCTTTTCAATGAAGATCACTTTAAACTAATCAGAAATCCACTCTATACATTGCTAATGTGCTAAATGACTATTCTAGCTGCAAATGTGTGGTTTTTGGTGCAATATCTCCATAGGTGTATAGAGGCCCATTTCCAGCAACTCTCACTCCAGTGTTCTAATGGTACAATGTGTTTGCTCATTGCCTCAGAAGGCTAATGGATGATTAGAAAACCCTTGTACAATCATGTTAGCACAGCTGAAAACAGTTGAGCTCTTTAGAGAAGCTATAAAACTGACCTTCCTTTGAGCAGATTTTTTCTGGAGCATCACATTTGTGGGGTCGATTAAATGCTCAAAATGGCCAGAAAAATGTCTCGACTATATTTTCTATTCATTTTACAACTTATGGTGGGAAATAAAAGTGCGACTTTTCATGGAAAACACAAAATTGTCTGGGTGACCCCAAACTTTTGAACGGTAGTGTAGAAACCAATATAAATCATTGCTCAGGCACAATGTTAGTATGTTTAACAGTTATTACATGAAATTAAGTCGTATATGAGCTATAAGCCATGTGTGATGAGATTGAGTGGAATAACTTTCATTCTATCCGCATTCACTGGATTTTGAGAAAGAGCATTTTTATTTTTTACAAATTCAATGAATGAAAACTTTATACAAAATGTCTGACAAAATTATTTCTGCTTAGAACGTAAACAAGTTGGCGAAATGACTGTAGTAATTTGTGAATAAAATGCTGTTATAATTCTTGGGGGGGGGGGGGGGGGGGTGCATCCTTCCCATCAAATACTCATCTCATTATCTCTAGCCGCTTTATCCTTCTACAGGGTCACAGGCAAGCTGGAGCCTATCCCAGCTGACTACGGGCGAAAGGCGGGGTACACCCTGGACAAGTCGCCAGGTCATCACAGGGCTGACACAGACAACCATTCACACTCACATCTACGGTCAATTTAGAGTCACCAGTTAACCTAACCTGCATGTCTTTGGACTGTGGGGGAAACCGGAGCACCCGGAGGAAACCCACGCGGACAACATGCAAACTCCGCACAGAAAGGCCCTTGCCAGCCACGGGGCTCGAACCCAGGACCTTCTTGCTGTGAGGCGACAGCGCTAACCACTACACCACCGTGCCACCCCCATCAAATACTTTTATTCCATATTTTGTTGCTTTTTTTTATTGTTTGTGGTTTTGTTTTCGAATGGAGTTTTTATTTCGTCCTTGGTCCGTTCAGTAACACGCTCCAGCATTTTCTTCTTCTTTAGGGTTTTTTGGTGGTTGGCAAACCAATTTAAAGTCACATTACTGCCACTGACTGGGCTGGAGTATGGAACAGGAGATCTTTTGGGGGTGGTGGGGGGGATATATATATTCTTTGAGCTGTTTCTGTTTCTTTTAAATACTTGATCAAGTGATATATCACACTTGATGCACTCTGTCATTTTGTTTTTCTCTACTCACAGTATATGAGCTGATATCCTAGTAGCAGAGTAGCCTATCAGAGTGCACGATTGCTCATATCCAGTGAATGTGGATAGAATATTCTATTTATTTATTTATTTTTCCAGGGGGGAAGCTTTAATTTTAAATTCGAATAAAGATTGAGGTATGAACTATCATGAAGTTTGGTGCACTAAGATACAGATACATACAGGACTGTACAAAAGTCTATTTTTTTCCCCATACAATCTTTGTTATAGATTTCTATTTTTTTTATAACGTCTACATTATCGAGTCAACACGAACATTTAAAGGTTCGTTTTCCAGCACAAAATTCAAATGTTACAGGAAAAAAAAGGTTTATATCTGAGCAGCATATTCCATAAGAGAGCACTTTTCAGATTTAAAAACAGAACAATGATGGCTACTGTGTTTTGGTGCAAAATTAAGACGCGACTATGACAGTCAAAGGGTCCAGAAGAACTGGGGGCGTCGTAGCTCAGGTGGATAAGGCGCCACACCATAAATCCGGGGACCCGGATTTGATTCCGACCCGAGGTCATTTCCCGATCCCTCCCCGTCTCTCTTTCCCCTGCTCATTTCCTGTCTCTACACTGTCCTATCCAATAAAGGTGAAAAAAGCCCAAAAAATATCTTGAAAAAAAGTGTCCAGAAGAACTGTGGCTGGTTCTGTAAGATGCTCGGTAAAACCTACAGCTCATTTCCTTATAAAACTGCACTCATTGTACCTGAAACTATTTTTTTTTTTAAAGCAAAGGGTCGTCTCACACCAAATATTGACTTTGTTTCATTTATTATGGCTTACTACGTACTGTTTATAGTATTTATTTATTTTTTTTATGTTGAAACATTTCATTTCATTATTTTTTTAAGCCATTTTTGGTCGATAGCATTTTTTTTTTACATGTGCCTAAGACTTTTGCACCGTACTGTATATTAGCACTGCATTACACCCCTAATGCAGACCCCAAAACTCAACTTAGGCATGCATGAAGAAGACACACACACAAATAGCAGAATGACTAGTGTTTAAAAGGCAAATGCATATGCTGGAAGCCTTTACTTCAGTTTTCTGGCAGCGGACTGAAAGGCCTAAGCTATGTTAAGCTCTTCTTCCCTTCCTTCCTTCCTTTTCTTCCAGGAAATACTAGTAAATACTGTGAATAAAGGCTTTGGACATGTTGTATAATGTATTTGCTAATAAACATTAGCTAATTCCATTTTAAATACTTTACACAACTGGCTGTGATTTGAACAGATGCACAATCGAGCATTGCTTCTCCGTATAAAAAGCTTCTCTGTAATTAATCTAGTAGATCACTACATGAGCAAATCTTTTCTTACACAGCACAGCATTTGGTAAACAAAGCAACGGCGTAATGAGAGGTCTTTGCTATTAGCTAACAGAACACATGCAGTAATTTGTGGGAGCTAGATGAGTGGGCGAGTTTCTAATGCACAATTGGCCGTCTGTGGCTTGAGCCATGGTTTAATTATGAAGCCCTGGGGTGGGGCACGGCTTTAATAAATCATCAGTATGTCTGGGCACAGGAAGTGGTAGGAGGCAATGGGTACGCTGCGGGTTGCGCCTTTCGAATCCCAATGTACTGCTTAACAACGGTACTTCCTTAAACACTAGGGAGACACCAGGACTCTAATGAGTCCTAGACCAGCTTGGGTTTGTGAATGCCATGATCTCATCCACACCCGTATCGACTCAAAATATCGTCTTTGTCCTTCGTGCCTTTTGTCTGTCGTGAATAGCTGAGGTCAGGCTAAAATGCCCCTGATGGGAAAACGTTCTTGCTATTTGATCTACGTGTTTAAAATCTCACAACCTTCTCTGCTGACTAGACATCAAACCCTCCAGAGACGCACTGACTGTTTCTCCCGTCCCTGCAGTCAGCTCTTTAATCCCAGACCCGCTGTCCGACGATCCAGGTGGGAGCCGCATCCTGAGTTGCTCGGCTGGATGGATTAGTGTTGATTTAATGTGGCCTATTGAATAAAAATAGCTTCAGGCTGGTGCTTTCAATTAAAGGAGCTTTCTTTAGGCTGACATTTTTAATAATAGTAACTTTCCAGTGGTGTTTTTAATATACTAGCTCTGCTTATAGAAGTAGTGCTTTAGGCAATTTTGAGTTCGTATTTTACATTAGCTTAGTTTCTGTGATGTTTATTGCTCCTGTCCTGCAAGAGACGCATAATTGAATTCTGAAGTTTGCTGTGTTTCTTTCTTTATGTGTTTTTCTTGCATAAACCGAAATGTGCCGGTGCACACTATCTTTATGTGGTCGAGCTAAACAACAGAAGAACTATGATGACTGTTCAGTAATTCCTGATTATGGAAAATACTGTGCATTATTATTTTAAGCAGGAAAAAAAAAAACGAGAGCAGAATGAATATGGACAGCATCACTAAACTACAATAAACCAAAGCTTCCCTACACATTTGATTCATTTCCTAAGGATACGCAACTTGCTAAAAATGTGCATTTATGAATATTTATAGTAAATCACTTGCAGCAAGAAAGTGTACAATGAACCACCATTAATTTGCTGTAACTACAGTTTTATGGCTTTTCCATGGATAAAAATTATAGACAAAACAAACAAACATTCTTACAAAATAGTATATACTTACACACTTTGATTTTAAGTAATAAGACCGGAGTGGCACGGTGGTGTAGTGGTCAGCACTGTCGCCTCACAGCAAGAAGGTCCTGGGTTCGAGCCCAGCGGCCAGCGAGGGCCTTTCTGTGTGGAGTTTGCATGCTGTCTGTGTGGGTTTCCTCGGGGTGCTCTGGTTCCCCCCACCCCACCGTCCAAAGCCATGCAGATTAGGCTAATTGGTGGCTCTAAATTGACCGTAGGTGTGAATGGTTGTTTGTCTGTCCAGGGTGTACCCTGCCTCTCGCCCATAGTCAGCTGGGATAGGCTCCAGCTTGCCTGCGACCCTGTAGAACAGGATAAAGCGGCTACAGATGATGGATGGATTTGTGCCATTTGGAATTTATTGGAAAAAAACATTAATGACCGTTTCGCCATAAGCATTATTAACCTGAAACTTGGTCATTTACTCATTTCTTAACTTGCGCCTACTCATTTCCCTTTCTCGTGTCTAAGCTCCTCCCTCTGATGAAGCAAGGAAAGGAAACGAGGACAGGAGAAATCGAGGGCAAATGTATTTACAAAATGAGACGTCCTTGTTCGCTGAAGCATCACTCGAGAGTGACTTAAATTATGCTTGCCTTTTATTTATACCATAGGCTTACATGCACTATAATAAAATCTTCCACCCACGGTAGGAAGCACCTGTGTATTCTTGATCTAGAATCCGTAAGGAAGGACACAGATTGAGAAATCAAAGAGGCATTGATTAGATACATTTTGGGATGCACTTTATTTCAACGAAGCTGAAATGTACATATATATAGGGGAGAGCAGGGAGACTTGGGACATGTTTTCAGCTTCTGTAGGTCGTGTGAAATTCTGTAGAGGTAGTGTCACATTCACATCACATTGCATTCGAGAGTACTTACTATGCCCTCTCACCACAAGATCAGTTTCTCAGCTTGTAACATATACTGGCCTTCAGGCTTCACTTTTTCTGTTATTTTTTGCAGGGAGACATGGGACATCTTTTTGGGAGACTTGGGACATAGTGGGAAGACATGGAACAAAAAAAATAAAACACCTAGGCTTAATCCTACATGTTTAATTTTTGTTATCAAAACTTGTAACATATGAACTGTATGAACACACAATGCTTGTACAGCAGTAGAAAAAAATGTCAGTTTACCCAAAACCTGACAAGACAAAACAGGTCCATTCTCAAAAAGGAATGAAATAAGTTCAATCCTCATGTAGGGACACACCGACATTAACAAAACATTTGAAACTTTTTTTTTTGGGGTGTTTTCACACCTGGTCCCCTTTAAAGGAACCAGACTCAGTCCTCTTTAAGGGTGTTTTTACACTTGGTCCCTTTCAGCCATCTAACCGAACTCAGATCGATGACTCAGCATTTTTTGCGCATATGTGAACACTCCAACCGTACCCAGACCCCTTTAAAGCGAACCGAACTGAGATCACCTCAGGAGGTGGTCTCAGTACGGTTCACTAAAAATCAACGGTACGGTTCGCCTAATCTGCGCATTGTGAACAAAAAGCGCACCGGGTTCACTTTGCCTTTTTCACTGTAGTTTAACCTTCTTCGTTTGCTGTAGTTGGTCACGTGACTGTAGCAGGGAAACTCAACTTCCTTTTGGAAACTTACCACAGCCACAGACTGGACCAGAAAGAGAACCCAGTCCTCTTTGTAATAAATTCACAATGTGAACACAAAAAGAACTGAGTTCTTTTTCTGTTGGTCCACTTAGGGTGTTTTCACACTTGGTCCCCTTTAAAGGAACCAGACTCAGTCCTCTTTAAGTGGACCAAAAAGTGGACCAACAGAAAAAGAACTCAGTTCTTTTTGTGTTCACACTGTGAATTTATTACAAAGAGGACTGGGTTCTCTTTCTGGTCCAGTTAAGCTTTGATGGGGCCTCAGTCCTCTTTCTGTTCACACCAGGTCCTCTAGAGCCCTCAGACCCCCAGTACATGGAATTCTGGGTAATTTTCTCTTGAATCAAAATGTCTGCTGCCATGCTTGCCCTGCTGTATTCTTTGATCAAAATAGTGCGGATTAAGGAAAATAAATTTATTCCAGCTATCTATGAGCACAAAACACGGCTGGTAAGTTCCAAAAGGAAGTTGAGTTTCCCTGCTATACAGTCACGTGACCAACTACGGCAAACGAAGAAGGTTAAACTACAGTGAAAAAGGCAAAGTGAACCCGGTGCGCTTTTTGTTCACAATGCGCAGATTAGGCGAACCGTACCATTGATTTTTAGCGAACCGTACTGAGACCACCTCCTGAGGTGGTCTCAGTTCGGTTCGCTTTAAAGGGGTCTGGGTACGGTTGGAGTGTTCACATATGCGCAAAAATGCTGAGTCATCGATCTGAGTTGGGTTAGATGGCTGAAAGGGACCAAGTGTGAAAACACCCTTTGTCAACCACAAGAAGAAAAAAAAAAAATCTGTAACATGATGAACTGTCCCAACCTGGCCATTGGGGGGGGGCAGCTTTAAATGTTGTTTTCCCCCAAAATTTAAGTTTAATAAATAAATACTATACATGGTAACCCCAGGCTGCAGATCTTAATTCCTCACCAGCGTACATTACACCATAGAATGGAGGTGGATGTGAAATAGAAAATACAAGTTTTGGTTGACAAAAATATTGAACTGCACAGACCTTACTGCAATGTCCAGCTTCATGGCTCCAAAGGAAGTAGGTTACTCTAAGGATCTAAGGGGCAACATTTAACTTATGAGGTCATCTAAAACCTGATTGGTTAAAATTAATTTATGGGAATACAAACTGTCCCAAGTCTCCTTGCTCTCCCAACAACTAGCTTATTGCCTGTCAGAGTGCAGGCACTTCCAGACGCAGGCAGAGGGGAGACTGGGGTCATGTAAATTGTCAGAGGTATCCAAATCAGCATTCAGAAAGCGATGTCAGTAAATTAGCAAGTGTCGGGCCTTCAACAAACAGAGCAACGTAGAACGAGTGATAAGATGAGGTTGAGAAGAAACAGAAACAAGATCAATAAACTGGAAAGGCTCTCAGAAACCAAACAGCTCAGTATGAGAGGGACAGAACACCAAACAATACTTCACAAGGAGCTGGTTTGAGAGCGGGGCTTATATAGGTGTGTTGCTGATTGTACTATGGCCTGCAGGTGGAGTGATTAGTAGTCAGGTGACAGAGGGCGCTGTGGTTCTTGGGTGTTGTAGTTCAGAGCGGCCATGTTTGAATCAGTTATTATTCTCCCCATATCCACTGGATATGAGCAATCACGCACTCTGATTGGCTACTCTACTACCAGGCTATCAGCTCATATAGCATAAGTGGAGAAAAACAAAATGGCAGAGCACATCAAGTCAGATATATCACTTTATCAAGTATTTAAAAGAAACAGAAATAGCTAAAAGAATATGTCGTGTGTGTCCCCCCCCATCTTCTGCTGCACACTCCAGCCCAGTCGGTGGCGGTAAGGCCCAAAAAACCCTAAAGAAGAAGAAGAAGAAAATGGCAGAGCGTGTTACTGAACCAACTGAGGACGAAATAAAAACTCTACTCGAAAACAAAACCCTAAAAATACGAAAAAAAAGCAACAAAATACAGAATGAAAGTATTTGATGGCAAGAACGTATCTTTTTTGTTTGTTTGTTTTTCTATAATTATTATTATAGCATTTTTCACAAATTGCTACTGTCATTTCGACGGTTTGTTTACATTCCAATCGGAAATGATTTTGTCAGACGTTTTGCATAAAGTTTTTATTTATCGAATTTGCAAAAAATAACAATAAAAATGTGCTATTTCTCAAATCTAGTGAATGTGGATAGAATAAAACAATTATTCCACTCAGTCTTATTGTACACGGCTTATAGCTGAATCGGTGCTATGCACCTCATCAGCTATCAGCTCATGTATGACTCGATTTCGTGGAATAACTGTTAATTCTAAGTACTGTGGAGGAGAATGAACCAAAACTGTTCTTATGCAAAGAAGCTAGCTAGCTAAGTCAGCGAAATGATTTGGCGGTTCATTTCTGGAATAAACACCAAATTCCAAAGAGTAAACTTACTAGTAGATGCACAATCAAGTCCAACAACTAAATTTCTTACAAACCTTTAAAGGTGCAAGGAACGTCATCACTGCAGAGCTGCTTCTGACTGAAATGCCGTATTAGCTGTAGCTTTTTAGTAATTTCTCTCAAAGCACAGTGTTAGGCAGTAAAGTTCGGAAATAAAAATTGTTCTGAGGTTTCTACAGTGAAGTTCTAGTACAGAGTCTCATCTCATCTCATTATCTCTAGCCGCTTTATCCTGTTCTACAGGGTCGCAGGCAAGCTGGAGCCTATCCCAGCTGACTACGGGCGAAAGGCGGGGTACACCCTGGACAAGTCGCCAGGTCATCACAGGGCTGACACATAGACAACCATTCACACTCACATTCACACCTACGGTCAATTTAGAGTCACCAGTTAACCTAACCTGCATGTCTTTGGACTGTGGGGGAAACCGGAGCACCCGGAGGAAACCCACGCGGACACGGGGAGAACATGCAAACTCCGCACAGAAAGGCCCTCGCCGGCCACGGGGCTCGAACCCGGACCTTCTTGCTGTGAGGCGACAGCGCTAACCACTACACCACCGTGCCGCCCTAGTACAGAGTCTCTTGCCATATTTAAGCTCTGCTCTGGCACTGCCCATTAAGCCACTTTCTTCTCTAAGTGCACCCACACCGACACCGGTGCCCTCACATCCTAACCTGACACTAAAGGTACCATCTGAAATCTCTACACTTTCTTGCCGCAAGAACAAAGATAGCAGGCAGTGTGTCGTGTAAGCATGAGAGCACTCCAACAACATCTAGGTCATCACAATTTTAAGCCATCCCTTAAGACCATTTTTTCGACCACGTTGAACTTGTAGCTACTGAGCCTGTGACCAGTTATTTGGGTTTGAGATTCTTCACGAGCTTGTGTTAATAATTGAAGAGCGCAATATTCAACAGAGGTGATGTTTATAGTCGTACCTTCGCTCTGACACCTTGTCCTCCAGAGCATGTGAGTGTGCATACATTAGAAGAGTTCCTTCAAAAACTTCACCTTCACATCTGCATACAGCCTGCTCATAGAACGTGACTGGAAATATTGTACTTTTTGATAGTGTATGGGGCTAGGAAAAAAATGTGATATTAACTATAACGCAAAGTCATGGAACTGTAAAAGCCCTACATAATACTTACCTGAACTCATGGATAATAGGAGTCAAATCTTCAGGGCTCAGACCATTTGGCACAACAAAGGACTAGAATATTGTGTTATGTTTTCTTTTCTTCTCCAGGCTGTAGAAGGAAGCAGAAACTGCTTAACTCTAATTCCACAGATGATTGATGGTGGTAATAGTGTGCCATATTCTCTCCTGAGGTGGCGTGAGGCATCGGGATTAAACCTGATTACTGCTGTGCTAAACAGGTCATTAACGTATATGGGCCAAGATGCCAAGCTAACAGCACCGTAGTGCTGAGCTTCTTAAACTTTGTTTCTTCTCATTTAACTCATGAGGTCAGGTTGTCTCACAGCCTGCGGAAACATCTCAGACATATGTTACTTAACAGTGGCGAATCGTTATGATTAGAGCTGGGACTTGAGCTCAGCCAAAACTTAGCCAGACACCAAAAGAAGCAACAGGACAAAGGATTTTGCAAGGGATTAGCAGCTCCGTTGTGTGTAGTTGTCGATGTTGATTTTAAAAGTAACTCAGTAAATTACACAGGGAAATGAATACTTAAGTCTGAGTGAAAAATAATGTCACGAGCGTGTGTGGAAGAAGAGTCTGGAGACAGAAATCTTAGTTTCTCGGTCGTTAGCCTGTGCTACTTGCTCTGTGCTATTCTACAGGATATAATGGAATCTTTACCAGCGTATCAGTTTGGTTGGGATATAGAGCATACAGTATTACATGGGGTTATTGATGTATACTGGCCATTTTATAGAAGGTGGAACATGGGGTATTTATTCTATCCACATTCACTGGATATGAGCAATCGCGTGCTCTGATCGGCTACTCTACTACGAGGCTATCAGCTCATATACCGTGAGTAGAGAAAAACAAAATGGTGGCGCGTGTTACTGAACCAACCGAGGATGGAATAAAAACTCTACTCAAAAACAAAACCCCAAAAAATACAAAAAAAAAAGCAACAAAATATTTGATGGTAAGAACGTATCTTTTTTTTCAGGAATTATTATTATCGCGTCTTTCACAAATTGCAACGGTCATTTTGCCGGTTTGTTTACGTTCTAAGCGGAAATGATTTTGTGAGACGTTTTGTGTAAAGTTTTTATTTATCGAATTTGCAAAAAATAAAAGTATAAATGCTCTGTTTCTTAAAATCCAGTGAATGTGGATAGAATAAAACAGTTATTCCACTCAATCTCATCGTACATGGTTTATAGCCGACTTGGCGATACGCGTCTCATCGGTTATCAGCTCACGTACGACTCGATGTCATGGAATAACACATGCACAGATAGTCTGTAAAAATAACGGACATGACAGATCTGGATGGGACTAAAATCTCAGAGATACTACAGTGAAAATTGCATTACCCCATCTCCTGATGGAAAACTAATCCTTTCCAAATAAATAGTACTTCATTCACGTTGTCATTCCAATCATCTCTCAGACAGGATTTGTGCATTACTTAAGCACAAGTACACATCAAATTGAATATGTTAATACTCATTGAAGGCAACGATAAGCAAGTTAGTGAATTACCTTAGAGCAAGCTCCTCTCTTGCTTAGACAGCACCCGTGTGACCCAGCAGGTGTAGATAAAAAAGAATGTTGACTACAACAAAGTGCCATAATATTTATTTGTCCTGTCCAAAAACCAGCTCGCCATCCTGCTTTGCCACTGGTTCTGCCCTTTTTCCCTCCAACACCCAGGTGTTTACCAGCATCCACCTGTGTGTTTCACAGCCATCGTGCTGCTTCAGAACACAATCAGCCACCGTGGGCGATAAATCATTAAATACTCTATTATTGTGAAACACAATGACTTCTAAGAGCTCGCTGTGTGGCAGGTGGGGCTCAGCTGAAAGGCCAAAGCTAAATCGTTTCAGATCTATTTTTGAATAGCGATTGAATGAACTGCTGCTAAATATTTCATAAGAGAAAAGAGGCCAGGTCATGGTGAGGGACACCAAAAAAAGGGCCGATATATTGAACCCATGGAGGGAGATAGATACATGAAACCATAACAGGAAGGAGCGGTAAGACCTGTCCTTGAGTAGGATGGGGTTGCGTGTGCATGGAGGGAACGGGTGGAGGGGGTTGGTGTAGTGATGCTATCAGGGTATCCCATTTCTGCTGAAGTAGAAATGGCAAAGGTTGAACCAGTGCAATTTCATCCATTACGTCGAATATAAACGCCCTAAAGGCAGCACTGTCGGATCACGGGCGTCGATAGTGACAGTAGCTGGGCAGAAATATTAGCTCTTTGACTATGTGTGGTTTGTACAATGTTACAGCTACCTCAGCTTCGGATGTGGTCACTGCAGTATCCGACACGGCTGTCAATGCGACAGATGACGTCACAGCAACCACTGCAGCGTTGAGCCGAGAAACGACTGCCTCACGAGATCAAGCAAGTGACCCAAGCTCTCGCTTGCTCAGTACACTTGCTCCTGGAGTAACCCGTGGAGTTTCTCAGATAACAACCGCAGTTACACCAACAGATGCAGCCGCATCAACACCAAATGCAGTTGTCCAACTGTCCTTTGCTGCAGCTACAGTCACTGATGTCCAAACACCAATTGTGGAAGCAGATCGAGTTGTTTCTGATCCTGGTACAACTCTGGTGGTAACAGATGGAACTGTTCCAGCAACCGATACCGTAATGGCAATTATAAATAAAGTTTCTCCTTCAACTCGGGCAGTGTCCTTGATGACAGAAGCTGTTGCTCGAGCAAATGATGTGCTCACCCCAGCAGATGATATGATTGTCTCAGCAATGGATGCTGCTGCTCCCACAACTATTTCTGCTTCTCTGGCAACTGATGAAGTTGCACAAACAACGAATGAGATGAATGCCACAATTATTCCAGCAGCTGGTGGGATTGCCCTTGTAACTGAAATTGTCCCTTTATCTACAGATGCAATAACATTGGCTCTTGACGATGTCCTTCAGGGACCTGATGCTGCCTCAACAACTCAAGCAGTGGCCCCTGGTAAAATTACGCCTTCACCTGCTCTCCGTACAGTGCCTCCAATAAGTTTGCCTGTAATTCCTGCACTGGAATCTGCTGAGAATGTTTCTCCTGATGCTTCATCCCCAAAGGAACCTTCACCTGTTGATCCTACTTTGGAAGCTCTTGACCCTAAAGCTCCTGAAGTTGTTGTACCTGAAGCGCCTCCTCCTGATGTGACCGTACCTAAAGCTCCTGCACCTGAAGCTCTTCCTCCTCCTGAAGTTGCTGTACCTGAAGCTCCTCTTCCTGAGCCGCCTCCTCTTCCTCCTTCTAAAGTTGCTCCATCTATAGAGCCTGCATTTAAATCGAATTCTTATGATCCTGCTCCTCCCCCTGAAGCTCTTCCTCCGGATGCACCTTCTCTGGAGGCCTCTCCACCTGAATTTCCTCCACTTGATCCTGTAGGTCCTAAAGCTCCTTCCACATCTCAAGCTGTTTCCTTTCCTGATGCAATTCTTCTTCTTGATGCTCTTCTTCCTGTTCCTAAGGCTAAGCAAAAAGAGAAGTCAGAACCTGCTAAATCAAGAAACCAAGGTGCAGAGAAAAAGAAGCCAGGTACATTCCCTTATCGCAATTACACCCACTCCAGAACCTTTCAATGTTTCTGGCGAAAGCCCAACAATTTTGGCAGAACATCTGGCACGGTATCTTCAGGCATACTGTATTTTTTTTGTCAACCTAGTTGGTATGCATACCAGTTCAGTACTGAATAAAATAGAGTCAAATCTGACGTGTTGTCTGTGGTGTGGTGATCTTTCTGGTGCAAACAGTATCTGCAAATGTTAAGGAGGACACTGAGACTCACAAAGTGGGGAAGAGCAAGCATTCCAAAGAGGAAAAGAAAGAGACGGAAAAAGATTATGAGAGGAAAGAGCATGGGAAAAAAGGTACCCGAAAATAGATAGTGTAGCATCTGTGCTAATGTGTGTACATGTCTACAGTTGTAGATTTGTAATTAGAAATGTCATACTCTCAAGTTAACCAGGTTACACAAATATTCCACTCAATTTAGAGTTTAATTTTCTAGATGATTTCGTACAGCGATTCTAAAGGAAATTTCAGATATTTTTTTCCATGGATGGTTTGATTTTTTTTTTTCATTACGTCACATGACTATATATTTGGCAATCATGGAAGGGTTGAAAAAAGAAAGAAAGCAGTAGCTAACTTTAAGAGCTGAATTATATTAGGTCCTAATTCTGCAAACCTTGAAATAATGCTAAGTAGTTTGCTAACATTATGCTAACAGTCAGTTTGTATGATTGTAGTAATGTTATAATGGCTGTCAGTATTGTTCTTGGAGACCGTGTTTTTGATATAACCACTGACTTTAACTGACTGACTTGAAATATTGGCAGCTACGTGTAACAGTATGATGTTAGCGAGTAGCTAGCTATTTCATACTTGTACAAGTAACCTGCTAATATGATTCAAGCTTAGTGCAAATATTTATTTTAAGGGTTAATTTGCAATCAGTCAAAGAACCGCCTTGGCACTGCAGACTTAATATGAAATACAATCAAGAAAAACGTAACAAGTTGCAAAATTATGAAACCTTGGAATATGCGTGTTTTCCAACCATTATGATTTAGTTTACATATCAAAGAAAATTAAAGCTTTTCTGAGCTATTTATTCCAAATTAACCATCAGTGCAGATAAAGCATCCGTACAAGTGCTGTATTCTGAATAAGAAACTCTAGAAACCGCAAATAAACTGCACATGAGCTGGAATATCTGTGATTCTCAGAAGTAGATTTAGCATTGGGTGAGTTTAGACATAACCAGATCTGTGTATAGAGATCCTACACCATGGTTTTCTGTGTAGCTTGTGTTTGGAGCACCAGTATTGTTTTTGATTGCACCCCCTTAGTGCATTTGTGCCAGTGGGGGGGAAAAAAAAAATATATATATATATATATATATATATATATATATATATATATATATATGGATCATTCTAGAATTCGGGGTACATTTTGCATCTCCGAGATAAACCTTTTGTTATTTTCCACAAAAGAAATCTTTATTGAATCAGTTTTAATCAAGAATGTACATTTTAGACCCAATTTATCCATAAAACATGAACTAAATGACTCCCACCCCCACATTTTTGGCCGTCTTCGACTCCTGATTCATCCATTTAACCTGAATAAACATGAAGTGATTCAGTCGAACAATCTGTTTTTTGGGGCTGATTCTATTCACTGTTATAGAATCAACTGCATAAAAAGTCCATTTTCTGTATTATGTGAAATTTCAGTCATTAAAAAAAATACATATTTTATCCGTCCCAATGTTCTTGTCAACTCTGTTAACTCTGTTATAAAACCGCATAAAATCCACAAAGACTTTGAATAATACGCATGACCCCTGCACCGAGAGATGTCACTTCCTCTGGCGGAAAGCTTCAGAAAGGCAGTGAGGTATGTTTTGTTTCTTCTCTCATTAATTTGAACACATTGTTGAGGATACACCAACAGTAGATTCATGATTTGTCAAATCTGTTATTGCGATATTGGAGTGAATCTCTCACTCTTTGTTTTTTGTTTAAAAACAACAAGATGATTAAAACTCATAAAATTCTGTTTTTATACATGCCATATGGTCGCTAGTTTGAGGTTAGCGTGTGGAATTAAGACACAAAATGGGGGGGGGGGGGGGGGGGGGGTGTCAAATCTGTTATCGTCGATTCTGCTATTAATGGATTGCCCAGTTTAACGATGACAGAGTTGATGATGACTGATGGAGAAATGTACCCACAATTATAGAATGGGACATTATATATATATATATATATATATATATATATATATATTTTTTTTTTCCCCCCTGATAGTTTTAGTCAATTCCTTGAAGGGAGTCAAATTAATGGTGTTTGATTTCATTCCAAAGTCATTCAAAGGCTTTTGATACCTGGTGGGCCAAGAACTCAGTTGACGAGGATAGCATATGTCAGATTTGAAGGTAAGACAGTACCTCAAGACAAGGAGAATCGAATTGTTCCTTTGTTTGACAACATCTTGGAAACATTTGGTGATAATATCCTGTTCCTTCAAGTTAATGGGACACAGTGATATTGGAAACTGTGTGGGGTGGGAGTGCTTTTTTTTTCTTCTTTTTTTTTAAATACAGTCTTCATCTTCATTATTTTTGTTCTTTGTATTTCTGTCCTGCATGCTCTGGTTTGTCTCATAAGGTGAGCCGGCTCAGATGTATCGGTGTCTCGTCTCATGTAAGATGATGCATGTATTTCCCTGCAGCTGTATGAAGAGTTTTCTGTTTGAAAGCATTTAAACAGGCTGCCTGTTTTGCTAAAGATTGGGGACAGTTTGTGCAACATTGTTCGGTCCCTTCACTGATCTACGGAATAATTGAACATTTATATTTCATCACTTGCTGTTGCCATCGTCCCACAGCTAGTTGGACTGCGCCACAGCAAGTCCTCATGTTGCGAGCATTTTTAAAACATCCTATCAATTATTTATAGTCCCTGAGCTCCAAAATACTAAAGAAGTGGAAATCTTGGCTTATGAAATAACTCAACGTTCCTCTTCAAAGCGCTGCAAATTGGCTTTTGAAGTTTATTTATTCAAAAATGCACTTGCATGTGCCATTTTGAAATAAATACTGATCAAAATGATTATAAACACTTTTGTGTCGCTGTAACAGTATAATCGTGTGACACTATTGAATATGCGAATACGCTTTCTTTTCCAGTGTTAATGATCACCTGATCGCCTCCTACACTGCCCTCTGTCTTTTCCTTCTCCATCTCACGCCTTTCCTTGTACTAACACCTCTGTCCTATCTCCTCTACCAGATTGCGAGTGCTACGGTCACTCAAACCGCTGCAGCTATATTGACTTTATCAACATTGTAACTTGTGTAAGCTGCAAACACAACACGAGAGGGCAGAACTGCCAGCACTGTCGCCTTGGATACTTCAGGAACGCTTCAGCCGAGCTGGATGATGAGAACGTTTGTATCGGTCAGTCAGATCTGCCTCATTTTGCTTGACCACCTACAGTTTATTTTTAAGTTAACATAATCTAGAACTTTAATATTTGATGAACTCGAGGGAAATCCGGACTCGCTGATGGATCTTTGGGAGTTCAAGAGGTTAACCTCGAACGTCTGTTGTCCAATTGTGAGCTGTGATATTAAATTAAATACAAAGCTGTTCGAGAAATGTCTGGAGAGTACCACCTTTCCGTTTTGCACTTAAACCACAGTAATCAGGGGAGAAAATGGTTCTGCATCAGTGACTTCCCAAATTACTACCATTCAACCCTTTTCCATCTTCCTTTGGCATCCTTTTGGTCATCCATATTATTTCACTGAAGTCGATTTAAAACTAATTCGAACTTGCGATTAAAGGTAGACCGCCTTTCACATTTTTCAAGTGTAGGTCAGAAAAAGAATTTTCCCGACACCTAATTATTTTTGTTTAGTGGACCGAAAGCTACTGAATTCGAATCACAGACTTCTAATTTTAGTAGTTTTTTTTTTTTTTTTTAAATAACAATTAATGAATTTATCTCCACATGGCCCTAAATTCTCCGCTATTTTTTCCTGCTTCACCATGACCCAATTCAAGATACTACATCATGCATGACGTGGTGGGCTTTCCCCATTCGCACAAGGCATTGTGGGATACAATTTGAAACAGGAGAGAAAAATGGAGGACGTGAGTGTGCGAATGAAACGTGAAAGCCCGACTATAGTAACGGAAAGCAAGAAGAAAAGACGTTATGTTGTGAAGGAAAGGAAACGCAGGACCAAACTAATAAATATCGGCGGTCAGCGAGCACCTCGGTGTGATCAGCTGTTCGTTTAGCAACAGAATGATGGAACTGTCAGTGCACGGTCAAAGGTAAACCTGCGCATGCGCACACAGACACACACGGACTTCCTCTGTCTGCTTGACTGTGTGAAGCGAGCGATTTCATGCACATTATTTGCTCAGGAATCCCCTCAAATTAAATAACTTCCCAGCTACAGAATGGCCTGATATTTTGTGAGATATTACAGAAATAAGCATACATCACAATGACCACATTTCAGAGGGAACTAAATTTCACCGATTTTATGAAATCGAAAGGCCGTCTAGCTTTAAGTAAGGAATGAAACATGCTGTTATTGGAAAATAATCAATGACCCAGTCGTGTCAGTGTCAAAGTGAAGTTACGGTATGTTCACACCAAAAACAGTGAGAGCGTTCAAATTCGTCTGACTGCTCTGCCAACAACGTTGTCGAAGTTCATGGACGATCTGTGATGTACATGAAGCAGGCGGCTACAAGTTCAGTCAAAAACCTTCATCTTGCAAGCTTTATTTAAAGGGTCTGCAAAGCAAACACACATCAACTGGTATGAAATGTTTCAAATGTGAAGGTAAACCCCGGCGCACACAGGCGATTTTCCGTTGCTTGGTCGTGCAACTTTTTGACGCAAGCGAAAAATTGCTTCATGTGTGGATATTTGCGACAGCAATTTTTGGTTGCTTGCGACAGATCGCAGGTATCAAATCTGCTTGATATTCTGCGACAAAAAATCGCCATTCGCTGACTTGTTGCAGAGATATCGCCGTGTGTGCGTGTCTTTGCAATAACAAAGCGGTCACCTCCAAAGGCTAAGCCAATCGCTGCCCACGAAGTAGTCACGTGATTTCCATGTGACTTGCATCCCCCTCCCCAAATCGCCCACTGGTTGCAGATAACGTGCACATGCAGCTACCTGACAGGGGAAACTTGCGTCCAAAAATCACAATACGCTTGCGATGAGAAGTCGCCTGTGTGCGCCGGGCTCAAGAAATTGTTCGATGAAGGAAAATGATGAACAATTATGGTTTGGTTGAAACATGTTTGGGAAGAAAATAAACTAACGACATAAAGTAATTAAAAGGTATTTGTGTGGTGTGACTTTTGTGTTAAATGCTAAGTCAAATTTCAACATGCCGTTTAGTTGATTGTATTTTTTACTTATATGTCAGAAGGCGGGTGGCACGGTGGTGTAGTGGTTAGCGCTGTCGCCTCACAGCAAGAAGGTCCGGGTTCGAGCCCCGTGGCTGGCGAGGGCCTTTCTGTGCGGAGTTTGCATGTTCTCCCCGTGTCCGCGTGGGCTTCCTCCGGGTGCTCCGGTTTCCCCCACAGTCCAAAGACATGCAGGTTAAGGCCCAGTCACACAGCCAAAACTTATGAATTGCACATAAATTTCGAGTCCTGCACGATTCATCAGTGCTGTGCGTAATTCATAAGTTTTTTTGACATGGAGCATCAGTAGTTGTTAGTGGATGTTCGACGAATCGGGTTTGTACGCGATTCCAGGTTTTGAGCTGCTCAAAAACATTGATCACGCACAAGTATCCGCGATTGTGCGCCGTTTAACGTAATTCGTGCGTCCTTTGCCGTAGTTCTGACGCGGACAATGCGCGACATATGCGTGGACCGTTAGTGGTTGATCACAAGAAATTTACCGCTACCGCGCACGTCGATGACTTTTCACTGACGAATAACGCACATATCACGCATGTCTCGCTGTAGTAACACGTACATTTCACTGATATCCACTGACATGCGCGCTCTATGCGTCGTTCATCAGTGCTAGTGTGCGGTTCATGCGTGCTTATACGTGGTTCATACGCAGTTTATGCGTGGAATGTTCGTCAATAAAAACCAGAAATTGTCCCTCTTTTGACCCTATGCGCTGATGTGCGTGATTTGTAAGTGATTGTAAGTGATTTGTACGTAGTTCATGCGCAATTAATCGGTGATTTTCGACCACGCACACCCCCAAAAAATGGTCAATTTCTCCACTGACAAAGGTTGCTGGTTTTATTCCCTCGACCATCAGGAATGAAGTGCCTTCAGTAAGACACCTAACCCTCAGGTTGCTCTGGGTATGTAGTATGTCGCTCTGGAGAAGAGCATCTGTAATGTAATCTTTTTAGTTGAAACCATGGCCTAATGGTTAGAGAAGCAGCTTTGGGACCAAAAAGTTGCCAGTTTGATTCCCTAGACCAGCAGGAATGAAGTGCCTTGTGCAAGACACCTAACCCCCAGGCTGCTCTGGGTATGTTGTACGTTGCTCTGGATAGAGCATCTGTAATGTAATATTTTGAGTTGAAGCCATGGCCTAATGGTTAGAGAAGCAACTTTGGGACCAAAAGGTTGCCGGTTTTATTCCCTACACTGGCAGGAATGAAGTTTCTTGAGCAAGACACCTAACCCCCAGGCTGCTCTGGGCATGTTGTACGTACGTTGCTCTGGATAAGAGCATCTGTAATGCAATCTTTTTAGTTGAAGCCATGGCCTAATGGTTAGAGAAGCAGCTTTGGGACCAAAAGGTTGCTGGGTTGATTCCTTGGACCAGCAGGAATGGCTGAAGTGTCCTTGAGCAAGGCACTTAACTCCCAACTGCTCCCCAGGCTGCTCTGGGTATGTTGTAGGTTGCTTTGGATAAGAGCGTCCACTAAATGCCTGTAATGTGATGTAATGTGGGGAAACCGTGGCCTAATGGTTAAAGAAGCAGCTTTGGGAGCAAAAGGTCGCCAGTTTGATTCCCTGGACCAGCAGGAATGAAGTTCCTTGAGCAAAGCACCTAATCCAACTGGATATGTTCTACGCCACTCTGGATGAGAGCGTCTGCTAAATGCCATTAATGTTATCATTCATGTTATAGCTCCTATAAACAGTCCTTTCCTCACCAGCTCCCCCACCTCTCCATCCCATAAAGATGATAATAATAAGATGAAGAAGAAACAACATGCAGCTTGTCACACTGAGAAAAGTACAAAATCCTCTGTCCGGATGGATTTTCTCTGCAATGGAAAATGTTTACTTCAGCTTTACCTGAAAGCACTTACAGTGACTGACAGTAACTGTGACCTTTATGAATACCTTTTTTTTTCATAAATGTCTTCTTACAGATAACTTCAACAGAGCTGTTAAATAACAATTCGTTTATTATTAGGTTGAAATTAGATGGTGTGTTTGCCGTACAAGTCCCTGTGAATGAGTTTATAGTATATAAACGATAACGTTACAGCAAGTGCATGAATCTCATCTCATCATCTCTAGCCGCTTTATCCTTCTACAGGGTCGCAGGCAAGCTGGAGCCTATCCCAGCTGACTACGGGTGAAAGGCGGGGTACACCCTGGACAAGTCGCCAGGTCATCACAGGGCTGACACATAGACAACCATTCACACTCACATTCACACCTACGGTCAATTTAGAGTCACCAGTTAACCTAACCTGCATGTCTTTGGACTGTGGGGGAAACCGGAGCACCCGGAGGAAACCCATGCGGACACGGGGAGAACATGCAAACTCCGCACAGAAAGGCCCTCGCCGGCCACGGGGCTCGAACCCGGACCTTCTTGCTGTGAGGCGACAGCGCTAACCACTACACCACCGTGCCGCCCAAGTGCATGAATATCTCATCTCATCTCATCTCATTATCTCTAGCCGCTTTATCCTTCTACAGGGTCGCAGGCAAGCTGGAGCCTATCCCAGCTGACTACGGGCGAAAGGCGGGGTACACCCTGGACAAGTCGCCAGGTCATCACAGGGCTGACACATAGACACAGACAACCATTCACACCTACGGTCAATTTAGAGTCACCAGTTAACCTAACCTGCATGTCTTTGGACTGTGGGGGAAACCGGAGCACCCGGAGGAAACCCACGCGGACACAGGGAGAACATGCAAACTCCACACAGAAAGGCCCTCGCCGGCCCCGGGGCTCGAACCCAGGACCTTCTTGCTGTGAGGCGACAGCGCTAACCACTACACCACCGTGCCGCCCTTGCATGAATATAAAACTGTAATTTGAATTGCAGCCAGCAGTAATCTCAAAGATGCTGGAATAGAAAATTAATCAACACCTTCTGACCAATCGGATTCAAGAATTCAACAGTGCTGTGGTGTAAACTAGAGCAATTCAGTCCAAAAAAAATAATAAAAGGCCAGGATGGAGTGTAAATCTAATTCCTCGTCATATTTCTGTGACCCGTTTAGCAATACTGTAAAAATGACGATATCCACAAATGACTGGCCATGTTGTTGGTGATATTGATCCTGGATGCAGAAGTGCTGCTGTCGATTATTGTTAAAGTGTCAGATCTAGTGAATGGCACGATGACAGACTGACCTCTGCTGGAGAGAATAAACCCACATACTAACAATCCAATAAAATGGACAGGCCTGGATACACATTACAGCTCCTGTACACAAGACAGATCGTTCGCTGGCCCTCTGTCACTGCCAGACTAACAATCCTCACCGAGGAATCACAGCACAAAGACGAAACAAACTGAAGCCTTTTCAACACCGAAGACTAAAACAAAAAAGGTGCCACCTTGGTAGATAAAATAGCAGGCTAGGAGATAATGCCGTGTGAATCTGGAGACTGTACATCCATCAGCATATTGCTTTGTCAGGACGTTGTTCTAAATACGGCTTTCTCATCCTGCGCATTAGTTAAAACCAAGTAGGGCTTCTTGTGCACCTGCTTAAATTCATCTGCTGATCAAGAGGGAATAAAGTCAGGTGTTCCAGGGCGTGCACAGAGGCGAAAGGACAATAAGACACCACTAAAACACACATGTAAGCTAGAAGAAGAAACTTTAAAACAAATTTACATAATAGTTACAACTGACATCTCAATATTCATGAACGTTTTTTGTAAAACACCAAGTTTATTACATATAACCTCTTAAAATCACCGTTTATTATTCAGTCATTCAGTAATGACTTGGAATTATTTAGTAACTTCAGACGTAGCTGACTAATAGCAGTGTTGTAGTTGAGTCACTAAATCTAGAGTCCGAGAACAAGACTCTAACCGCACCATTTGACGGTGGCGGTTTTTGCGCCATTAACATTAGTTTGTTCCTGAACATGACGTATGAACAGGTGAATGTGCTTCTGTTTGTCAGGGAGTGTGGAGTATTCTGTCAGAGATGGTTGGGAGACGGATGTAAGTGCAGAAGGTGTGTTTATTTATAAAAGTGAAGACGGTAAACGATCCAGAACAGCAGGCAAAATCGTAAAACAATGAAACAGGCAATAGGTCAAGCGAGGCACAAACAGGCTATCGTAGACTCGGCAGAATCAAAGACGAGAAACAGGAAATCAGGAAACCGAACAAAGAAATAAGGCTCGGTAATGCGTCAGCAACGCAACTCAATACTTCGCAAAGTAAGTGTGTTTTCACAGTTTTTATATAGGCACACTGATTGGGCCTTAATCCTGTGCGAGTTGTTTACGGCACGCAAGAGAGTCCGTTTAGCGCACATGCTGTCCGGAGCACGCCTGAGAGTCTATCTGATGCACGCGCCAAGGCGTGCAGGTGTGACACTCTTGCAGGAAATTAGTATAAAAATTAATGTAGATATAAATATCTTATGACAAATTATTATGGCAGGTTACAAAAATTAAAGAAAAAATCAGAGTCCTCATCTCCAGTTTACGAGTCCTAATGCAGTTAATGCACAAGTCCAAGTCATCAGTGCTCGAGTCCAAGTCAAGTCATGAGTCCTTAAAATTAGGGCACGAGTCCTGGGCTCAAGTGCTACAAGCCTGACTAATAGTAAAATGGTGTAGTTAGGGTGAGAGTGAAGAGTTTAATGTAATGTAAAAAGGTGTTAACCAATGTCTCTTTCTCTCTCTATCTTTTTTTTACAAGGTTTCTTTGTCTAGAGAGGTTGCATTGGCTCTTAATAATAATAATAATAATAATAATCTCATCTCATTATCTCTAGCCGCTTTATCCTTCTACAGGGTCGCAGGCAAGCTGGAGCCTATCCCAGCTGACTACGGGCGAAAGGCGGGGTACACCCTGGACAAGTCGCCAGGTCATCACAGGGCTGACACATAGACAACCATTCACACTCACATTCACACCTACGGTCAATTTAGAGTCACCAGTTAACCTAACCTGCATGTCTTTGGACTGTGGGGGAAACCGGAGCACCCGGAGGAAACCCACGCGGACACGGGGAGAACATGCAAACTCCGCACAGAAAGGCCCTCCCCGGCCCCGGGGCTCGAACCCGGACCTTCTTGCTGTGAGGCGACAGCGCTAACCACTACACCACCGTGCCGCCCCAATAATAATAATAATAATAATAATAAACTTTATTAGGCACAGGATTTCAAAAGCTGACACTTATTTACATGAAAGCTTTGCATAACATACATTTAAATGACTGGCAAATATAAAATAAATCAAATAAAATATAATAATGTGGATAAAAATATTAAAACTTATAGCAATTTGTATTGACAATAGAGACGAAGAAATAGTGTGAAAATTATAATAACTTCAAGGTTTGAGTACACTGGACAATTTAGAGTTAATCTCGGGGGCATCATGGCTCGGGTGGATAGGGCGCCATGCCATGAGTCCGGGGACCCGGGTTCGATTCCGACCCGAGGTCGTTTCCCGATCCCTCCCCGTCTCTCTTTCTCCCACTCATTTCCTGTCTCTACACTGTCCTATCCAATAAAGGTGAAAAAGCCCAAAAAAATCTTTAAAAAAAAATTTAGAGTTAATCTAGAACAGTTTTAGTTATGTGGGTCATTCTAGGATTCGAGGTACATTTCGCGTCTCTGAGATAAACCTTTTGTTATTTTCCACAAAAGAAATCTTTATTGAATCAGTTTTGAACAGTAATGCAAATTATGACAAACTTTCACCAATAGCAATGCTTGATGTACATTTTAGACCCAATTTATCCATAAAACATGAACTAAATGACTCCCACCCTGGGCGGCACGGTGGTGTAGTGGTTAGCGCTGTCGCCTCACAGCAAGGTCTGGGTTCGAGCCCCGTGGCCGGCGAGGGCCTTTCTGTGCGGAGTTTGCATGTTCTCCCCGTGTCCGTGTGGGTTTCCTCCGGGTGCTCCGGTTTCCCCCACAGTCCAAAGACATGCAGGTTAGGTTAACTGGTGACTCTAAATTGACCGTAGGTGTGAATGTGAGTGTGAATGGTTGTCTGTATCAGCCCTGTGATGACCTGGCGACTTGTCGAGGGTGTACCCTGCCTTTCGCCCGTAGTCAGCTGGGATAGGCTCCAGCTTGCCTGCGACCCTGTAGAACAGGATAAAGCGGTTAGAGATAATGAGATGAGATGAGACTCCCACCCCCACATTACTGGCCGTCTTCGACTCCTGATTCATCCATTCAACTCGAATAAACATGAAGTGATTCAGTCAAACAATCTGATTTTTGGGGCTTATTCTATTAATTGTTATAAAATCAATTGCACAGAAAGTCTATTTTCTGTATTATGTGAAATTTTGGTAATTAAAAAATCTATATTTTTGATCCGTCCCAATGTTCTTGTCAACTCTGTTAACTTAGTTATAAAACCGCATAAAATCCCCAAAGACTTTTAAAGCTAGACGGCCTTTCGGGTTCATTAAATCGGTGAAATTTAGTTCCCTCTGAAATTTAGTCATTGTGATATATGTTTATTTCTGTAATATCTCACAAAATATCAAGCCACTCTGTGGCTAGGAAGTTATTTAATTTGAGGGAATTCCCGAGCATGAATGTGCATGAAATTGCTCACTTCACGCAGTCAAGCAGACAGAGGAAGTCCGTGTGCGCATGCGCAGATTTACCTTCTTCTTTTGGGTTTTACGACAGCTGGCATCCATAGTGTTGCATGACTGCCATCTACAGATTTACCTTTGAGCGTGCACTGACAGTTCCATCATTCTGTCACTAAACGAACAACTGATCACAACGAGGTGCTTGCTGACCACCGATATTTATTAGTTTGGCCCTGTGTTTACTTTCCTTCGTAGATAACATAACGTCTTTTCTTCTTGCTTTACGTTACTGTAGTCGGTCTTTCACGTTTCATTCGCACACTCACGTTCTCCATTTTTCTCTCCTGTTTCAAATTTGTATCCCACAATGCCTTGCATGAACAGGGAAAGCCCACCACGTGGTGCATGATGTAGTATCTTGAATTGGGTCATGGTGAAGCAGGAAAAAATAGCAGAGAATTTAGGGCCATGTGGCCCTAAATTCATTAATTGTTCTATTTAAAAAAAAAACACTAATAAAATTGGAAGTCTGTGATTTGAATTCAGTATGTTTTAGTCCACTAAACAAAAATAATTAGGTGTCGGGAAAATTCTTCTTATGACCTAAACTCGAAAAATGTGAAAAGCAGTACAGCTTTTGACACCTGCACCGAGAGATGTGACTTCCTCTTGCAGGAAACTTCAGAAAGGCAGTGAGGTACTTTACGTTTCTTCTCTCATTAATCTGAGCAAAATGTTGAGGATACACCAACAGTAGAGTAATTGTTCGTCAAATCTGTTACTGTGATATCGGAGTGAGTCTCTCGCTCATTTTTTAAAAACAACAACATGACTAAAATCCGGCGGCACGGTGGTGTAGTGGTTAGCGCTGTCGCCTCACAGCAAGAAGGTCCGGGTTCGAGCCCCGTGGCCGGCGAGGGCCTTTCTGTGCGGAGTTTGCATGTTCTCCCCGTGTCCGCGTGGGTTTCCTCCGGGTGCTCCGGTTTCCCCCACAGTCCAAAGACATGCAGGTTAGGTTAACTGGTGACTCTAAATTGACCGTAGGTGTGAATGTGAGTGTGAATGGTTGTCTGTGTCTATGTGTCAGCCCTGTGATGACCTGGCGACTTGTCCAGGGTGTACCCCGCCTTTCGCCCATAGTCAGCTGGGATAGGCTCCAGCTTGCCTGTGACCCTGTAGAACAGGATAAAGCGGCTAGAGATAATGAGATGAGATGAGATGACTAAAATCCATAACATTCTGTTTTTATACGTGCCACGTGGTCACTAGTTTGAGGTTAACGTGTGGAGTCAAAACACAAAATGGTGGGAAAGGTCAACTCTGTTGTCATCAATTCGGTTCACGGACTGCCCAGTTTAGCGATAACAGAGCTGACGATGACTAACAGAGTCAGCACTTGACATGTCCCTGCAATCACAGAACAGACCGTATATATATAACCAACAGTTTGAGCAAAATGATTTAACACGCTTAGAGTTTTTAACTATAGAATCTGGACTGTTGAATAACTGAACAGCCGAATATTTGAAGGCTCTATAAGCAGACTTGGATGATATTTTGACCATATGAATGTTAGAAAGTGGTACTTCGACCAGGTCTGTTAGCTTAATTAACAGAGAAAGCCATAATTTGTGATTATGATTAACCAACTAATTAATCTCCCAGGATGCATCGGTGGGTCCAGACTTCCATTCTTCTACACGCTAATAACTACAAAGCCTTTCCTATTCACTGTAATGACTGAATAATTTGTCCTCATGTTTTAATCCGAATAAGTTATTGAAAATCTGGAGGTTTACAGGGTTAAAATGTGGTTAATTGTGCAGCGTTATCCAGGAGAAACTCATTTAAATTGAAATGCGGTAACCTTGGCTTACTCTTCCACAGAGTGTAACTGCAATCAACTGGGCTCCTTACATGCTCGCTGCAATGAGACGGGTTACTGTCAGTGTCGAGAAGGCACCACGGGCCAGAAGTGCGAAGACTGTCTGCCTGGATACAACTGGAAACAAGGCTGTGTCCGTAAGTTAGTGTGTTTACATGACGATTTAAAATAAGCTTGGGGAGACTTGGGACACATTTTCAGCTTCTGTAGATTGTGTGAAATTCTTTGCAGGTAGCGTCACATTCATATTGCATTAGAGAGGATTTACAGTGGTGCTTGAAAGTTTGTGAACCCTTTAGAATTTTCTATATTTCTGCATAAATATGACCTAAAACATCATCGGATTTTCACACAAGTCCTAAAAGTAGATAAAGAGAACCCAGTTAAACAAATGAGACAAAAATATGATACTTGGTCATTTATTTATTGAAGAAAATGATCCAATATTACATATCTGTGAGTGGCAAAAGTATGTGAACCTTTGCTTTCAGTATCTGGTGTGACCCCCTTGTGCAACGATAACTGCAACTAAACGTTTGCGGTAACTATTGATCCGTCCTGCACGCCGGCTTGGAGGAATTTTAGCCCATTCCTCTGTACAGAACAGCTTCAACTCTGGCATGTTGGTGGGTTTCCTCACATGAACTGCTCACTTCAGGTCCTTCCACAACATTTCGATTGGATTAAGGTCAGGACTTTGACTTGGCCAATCCAAATCATTAACTTTATTCTTCTTTAACCATTCTTTGGTAGAATGACTTGTGTGCTTAGGGCCGTTGTCTTGCTGCATGACCCACCTTCTCTTGAGATTCAGTTCATGGACAGATGTCCTGACATTTTCCTTTAGAATTCGCTGGTATAATTCAGAATTCATTGTTCCATCAATGATGGCAAGCCATCCTGGCCCAGATGCAGCAAAACAGGCCCAAACCATGATACTACCACCACCATGTTTCACAGATGGGATAAGGTTCTTATGCTGGAATGCAGTGTTTTCCTTTCTCCAAACATAACGCTTCTCATTTCAACCAAAAAGTTCTATTTTGGTCTCATCCATCCACAAAACATTTGTCCAATAGCTTTCTGGCTTGTCCACATGATCTTTAGCAGACTGTAGACAAGCAGCAATGTTCTTTTTGGAGAGCAGTGGCTTTCTCCTTGCAGCCCTGCCATGCACACCATTGTTGTTCAGTGTTTTCCTGATGGTGGACTCATGAACATTAACATTAGCCAATGTGAGAGAGGCCTTCAGTTGCTTAGAAGTTACCCTGGGGTCCTTTGTGACCTCGTCGACTATTACACGCCTTGCTTTTGGAGTGATCTTTGTTGGTCGCCCACTCCTGGGGAGGGTAACAATGGTCTTGAGTTTCCTCCATTTGTACACAATCTGTCTGACTGTGGATTGGTGGAGTCCAAGCTCTTTAGAGATGGTTTTGTAATGTTTTCCAGCCTGATGAGCATCAGTAACACTTTTTCTGAGGTCCTCAGAAATCTCCTTTGTTCGTGCCATGATACACTTCCACAAACATGTGTTGTGAAGATCAGACTTTGATAGATCCTTGTTCTTTAAATAAAACAGGGTGCTCACTCACACCTGATTGTCATCCCATTGATTGAAAACACCGGACTCTAATTTCACCTTCAAATTAACTGCTCATCCTAGAGGTTCACATACTTTTGCCACTCACAGATATGTAATATTGGATCATTTTCCTCAATAAATAAATGACCAAGTATAATATTTTTGTCTCATTTGTTTAACTGGGTTCTCTTTATCTACCTTTAGGACTTGTGTGAAAATCCGATGATGTTTTAGGTCATATTTATGCAGAAATATAGAAAATTCTAAAGGGTTCACAAACTTTCAAGCACCACTGTACTACACTCTCTTACCACAACATTAGTGTCTCAGCTTGTCACATATACTGGCCTTCAGACTTCACTTTTTCTGTCATTATTTTTTGCAGGGAGACATGGGACATTATGTTGGGGAGACTTGGGACATAGTTGGGAGACATGGGACAAAAATAAAATACATAGCTTAATCCTACATGCTTATGTTTTTTTAGTTATTATTAAAACTTGTAACATATGAGCTGTATGAACACACAATGCTGGTACAGCGATAGAAAAATGTCAGTTTACCTAAAACTTGACGCGACAAATCACTTCCGTTCTCAAGATTCAAGATTCCAGATGTTTATTTGTCATATACACAATAATAGACACAGCGGTTTATTATTGGGTAATGAAATTCTTATTTTGCAACTGCCCAACCAAACTATTCTTACCAATATAAAATATTAAGTGCATATGGAATGCAAAATATAAAAGTAGAATGAAAAATGAAGATAACATTTAAAAAAAAAGGAGAGGCAAACAAACAATGTGCAAACATAGAGGTAGATATACTGTGCAATGTCTTGTGCAAAATTGCTAATATAATCCGTGGTTCAAAGCCTGATGGAAATATAGAGGTAGATGGTGATTATAATCACACTCAAGAAGGAGTGAAATAAGTTTAATCCTCATGCAGGGACACGCCCACATTTTTACCAAAAATCTCATCTCATTATCTGTAGCCGCTTTATCCTGTTCTACAGGGTCGCAGGCAAGCTGGAGCCTATCCCAGCTGACTACGGGTGAAAGGCGGGGTACACCCTGGACAAGTCGCCAGGTCATCACAGGGCTGACACATAGACACAGACAACCATTCACACTCACATTCACACCTACGGTCAATTTAGAGTCACCAGTTAACCTAACCTGCATGTCTTTGGACTGTGGGGGAAACCGGAGCACCCGGAGGAAACCCATGCGGACACGGGGAGAACATGCAAACTCCGCACAGAAAGGCCCTCGCCGGCCCCTGGGCTCGAACCCAGGACCTTCTTGCTGTGAGGCGACAGCACTAACCACTACACCACCGTGCCGCCTTTTTACCAAAAATTTTAAACAATTTTATTTTTGTCAACCACAAGAAGAAAACTGGAACATGATAAACTGTCCCCAACTCTCCCCATCTGGACATTTTGAAAAAACAATCCTTAAATGTTTTTTTTTTCCCCAGAATTTAAGTTTAAAGAGTAATACTATTTATTCATTCACTGGATATGAGCAAATGCGTGCTCTGATTGTCTACTGTACTACTAGGCTATCAGCTCATATACCATGAGTAGAGAAAAAAAAATGGCGGCACGTGTTGCTGAACCAACCGAGGACGAAATAAAAACTCTACTCAAAAACAAAACCCCAAACAATACAAAAAAAAAAAGCGCAACAAAATATGGAATGAAAGTATTTGATGGGAAGAGTGTATCTTTTTCATTTTTCAAGAATTATTATTATAGCATTTTCACAAATTGCTATTATCATTTCGCCGGTTTGTTTACATTCTCAGGGGAAATTATTTTGTTGATGTTTTGTATAAAGTTTTTATCACATTTGCAAAAATTAAAAATAAAAATGCTCTGTTGCTTAAAATCCAGTGAATATGGATAGAATAAAACATTTATTCCACTCAATCTCGTCGTACATGGCTTATAGCCGACTCGGTGCTACGCCCTTCGTCGGCTATCAGCTCATGTACGACTCGATTTCGTGGAATAACTGTCATATATGGTAAGTCTAGGCTACATAGTTTAATTCCTAACAAATCCCCAATTCCCCAGTGTTCGTTACACCATAGAATGGAGGTGGAGGCGAAGTAGAAAATACAAGTTTTGGTTGATAAAAATATTGAACTGCACAAACCTTACTGCAGTGTCCAGCTTCATGGCTCCAAAGGAAGTAGGTTACTCCAAGGGGCAAGTAACATCTAACTTCTGATGTAATCTAAAACCTGATTGGTTGAAATTAATTAATGGGAATACAAACTGTCCCAAGGGCAGCACGGTGGTGTAGTGGTTAGCACTGTCGCCTCACAGCAAGAAGGTCCTGGGTTCGAGCCCCGGGGCCGGCGAGGGCCTTTCTGTGTGGAGTTTGCATGTTCTCCCCGTGTCCGCGTGGGTTTCCTCCGGGTGCTCCGGTTTCCCCCACAGTCCAAAGACATGCAGGTTAGGTTAACTGGTGACTCTAAATTGACCGTAGGTGTGAATGTGAGTGTGAATGGTTGTTTGTGTCTATGTGTCAGCCCTGTGATGACCTGGCGACTTGTCCAGGGTGTACCCCGCCTCTCGCCCGTAGTCAGCTGGGATAGGCTCCAGCTTGCCTGCGACCCTGTAGAAGGATAAAAGCGGCTAGAGATAATGAGATGAGATGAGATGAGATGAGACAAACTGTCCTAAGTCTCCCTCTTCCCCAGTCTCCCGGCTCTCCATTACAGATTAATAGGCCTTTAGGAAGGAAGGAGGTTGAAGATGAGTTTAGGACGAATAACTTGATCTAAAACCACGTTTTTTTTTCCCCAAAACCTTATCTGATAGTAGGATAAGAATCCATTTAAGTGCAATTGCAGCAAATGTGCTAAAACTGGACATGTTTTTAAACCTAACAGCTTCTCTGTCACTAACTGCATCTTTCTTTGTGCACTGTCCTTCTTCAGAGAACGTCTGCGATGACGAGTTCCTGCTCTGTCTGAACGGTGGGACGTGTTTTCAGAATCAGAAGTGCATTTGTCCACCTGACTTCAAGGGTGTCTTGTGTGAGCAGGCACGCTGCGATGGTGAGAAAGGCTGCAACAGTGGTCCTACGTGCTACCTCAGCCTCCTGACTGTGCTGCTCTGCATCCTCGCCAACAGCGTGCTCAAAGCCAGTGCCTAGTGCTCTAGTGCTCGCCTCGGTCCTAAACCTCGGCCCTAAGCCTCAGTCCCGCTCTGTCAGCTTGCCTCGGACTGAACCATGCGGACAGAGGAGGGGTCGCTGCAGACCCTGCTGCCCTGAGCAGGCCTCATAGTGCTGAGATCTTCTGGGCCGGAGTGTGTTTTTAGGGCAGCACGCAGTCCCAGGTTATAGTCACACAGATGAGAAGCTGCTTGCTCATCTCCTTGCATCCCTGAACGCCTGAGCAGAGAGAAGTATGAACTCTGAAACAAAACGAAATAAGAAACAGCCAACTACTCAAAAGAAAAGTGTATATACATAGAAGATGCATATATAACTATTGTTTTTTTTCTTTGTTTGTCACTCTTGTAGTTGTGAGTTGTCACTAAGCTCACTGAGATTCACGCACTGCACTTATCTGGGGTTTCGGAACAGCGGTGTTTATTACACAAGCCTTCTCAGGCCAAGGTTATTTCCACTTCTTCAGAAAATTCCTTTATAAAATACTTTCTGCATTTTTCTTTGGTGTCTGTTTTCACTCAGTTGACCTAAAGACACATGATGAAAAGGTGTTAAGTGTCTGTGCTGCTAAAGGAGGGACTATCGGTGTAGTTTGTGTTCCAGATTATCTTTATGTACGGAATCCAGAAGGAGGTAAGTATATATATATCAGCCATAACATTTTAACCACTGAGAGGTGATGTGAATAACATTGATTATCTCATTATAATGGCACCTGTCAAGGGGTAGGATATATTAGGCAACAAGAGAGAGAACAGTCGGTTCTTGAAGTTGATGTGCTGGAAGCAAGAAAAATGGGCAAGCGCAATAAGGATCTGAGCGACTTTGACAAGGGCCAAATTGTGATGGCTGGATGACTGGGTCTGAGCATCTCCAAAATGGTACATCTTGTGGGGTGTTCCTGTATGCAGGGGTTAGTACCTACCAAAAGTAGTCCAAGGAAGGACAACTGGTGAACCAGCGACAGGGTCATGGGTGTCGAAGGCTCATTGATTCGCATGGGGCACGAAGGCTAGTCCATATGATCTGATCTCTGTGGCACAAACTGCTGAAAAAGTTAATGCTGACACCTTTCTGTTTTAGCCAGCATTCACTTTTTCAGCAGTTTGTGCTACAGGGATCGGACCATATGGACTAGCCTTGGTGCCCCATGCGAATCAATGAGCCTTCGACACCCATGACTTTGTTGCCAGTTCACCAGCTGTCCTTCCTTGGACCACTTTTGGTAGGTACTAACCCCTGCATACCAAGAACACCCTACAAGATGTACCATTTTGTAGATGTTCAGACCCAGTCATCTAGGCATCACAATTTGGCCCTTGTCAAAGTCGCTCAGATCCTTATTACGCTTGCCCATTTTTCCTGCTTCCAACACATCAACTTCAAGAACTGACTGTTCTCTCTCTTGCTGCCTAATATATCCCACCCCTTGACAGGTGCCACTGTAATGAGATAATCAGTGTTATTCACTTCACCTCTCAGTGATCATCATGTTATGGCTGATCGGTGTATATCATATGCCCAAATTTGAAAATCTTTATCTATCTATCTGAAAGAAAAAGTATAAATTATTGTAAATGAATGTTCCTTTATTATTTTTTTGGTAGAAATTATTTTTGTTTCAAGTAAATGTTATAAAGATATAACGAAGCCTTTTATTGCAGTTCAAACTGAAATAATCACATCAGTACATTTATTTCATATCATGATACTTCTGATGCTTTGGAATGTTCCTCCAGTTATACAGTTATAGCATATAGAGGAAAATAAAAGCTAAATGGATCAACAAGGTACCCAGCTTTAGCTCCGTTTAAGCCTCACACATGGATGCCAGCATGCAGAGATCATGTACACCTAGTCCTCCTGATAAACTTTCGAGGACCTTATTCTTAACAGCTGTCCAGCTGTCACTGATTGATTGGAGACGTCACTGCTGTAACCAAAGCTCAAAAGCCAAAAACCATAACCAAGTACATTAGATTATCTGACAAACTAATAACAGTACCAGCACAATGATAACAGATGTGTTATGAGTAAAGCGATGAGACTGTTGGTTGGTTGGTTGGTTGGTTGGTTGGTTGGTTGGTTGGTTGGTTGAGTAAAGACCATCATTCTCTTACCATGTTGTTAACATGATATTATAAACAGGAAGTGTGTTACAGTTTTCATCCCAGTCAATGTCAGTCTATATCACTGTGGTAACAAAGCGGATTAGAGTATTACAATGTGTTAGTGACTCGTGAGCCATGTTGGGCTGCTGTAAGTGAAGGTAAACAGAAGTTGTTGTATTTTCACACCTTTACAGGCTTTGCTTTTGGGCTTTCCTGATCATGATGGAACAACTGGCTGACTGAAAGTGTACTGTCAGCATTCCAAAGAATAAAATCTTGACAATCAGAAAGCACACGTCAAGTGGTGAATGCTCTTTCTTTTAAACCCTGATACATTACAAACACATGATCCTTCTAAATATCATATAAAACAAAGTATTTTAATTATTATATCACAAACACACTCCAGGGGCGGCACGGTGGTGTAGTGGTTAGCGCTGTCGCCTCACAGCAAGAAGGTCCGGGTTCGAGCCCCGTGGCCGACAAGGGCCTTTCTGTGCGGAGTTTGCATGTTCTCCCCGTGTCTGCGTGGGTTTCCTCCGGGTGCTCCGGTTTCCTCCACAGTCCAAAGACATGCAGGTTAGGTTAACTGGTGACTCTAAATTGAGCGTAGGTGTGAATGTGAGTGTGAATGGTTGTCTGTGTCTATGTGTCAGCCCTGTGATGACCTGGCGACTTGTCCAGGGTGTACCCCGCCTTTCGCCCGTAGTCAGCTGGGATAGGCTCCAGCTTGCCTGCGACCCTGTAGAACAGGATAAAGCGGCTAGAGATAATGAGATGAGATGAGATGAAACACACTCCATTTCAGTCAAGATGGTCATAATAATGGTGTAACATTGCCTGATGGAAAGCTGATTGTTTTCCGATAACAGTATGGCCCAGAGTGTTTTGTTTCTCTTATACCATTTCAGTGTGATGCTTTTTATATCTTTTTACATTAGTTACATTTAATATTGTGAAACATACATGTTTCAGGTTGCGTTCAAGCAGGCGCTCATTTTTTTCTTTCTTTCTTGAAGAATTAAAAAAATGTAGTTTATCATATTACTGAAAAACTGTAAAACACAAAGACTTCACTTACTGTTACAAAGCGCTGACACTGCAGACTCGGTCCATAAAGGTTAAATAAGCACCCTCTGACAGAAATGTTCACAATGTCAATAATTTGTTAAAGATTGATAACAAATTGTTAAATAATTTGTTTGTTCTTAGAATGAGATGAATCTACATGATGCATCCAGCATACAGGTCCCTGTCAGTGAGCTGTTACTATAGAAACGATAGCCCATCCATCCATCCATCCATCCATCCATCCATCCATCCATCCATCCATCCATCCATCCATTATCTGTAGCTGCTTATCCTGTTTTAACCTAACCACATGTCTTTGGACTGTGTGGGAAACTAGAGCACCCAGAGGAAACCCATGCAGACACAGGGAGACAAGGCCCCCATCAGCCGCTGGGCTCAAACCCAGAACCTTCTTGCTGTGAGCGACAGTGCTAACCATTACACCATCGTGCCACCCCAAGTGGTACAAAATATTTAAATCTATACTATATGGTAGTGTTTTAGTCAAGACCACCTAAACCGAGAACAAGTCATGACCAAATCCAAAGTGTATCGAGACCAAGACAAGACCAAAGCAGGGCGAGACTGAGTCAAGACCAGGACCAGATCAGTGTATGTGAAGGGCGGTGGGGGAGGGACGACAGCTGTTAACAGTAATGAAAATTTCAAATTAGCAATGAGTCACGTTATTGGTTGCATTTGAAGCAGGAAATTTTACATCTAATCACAGTAACGATGTTAATAACAAATGAATCAGACAAGACACAGGCAATTTAGTGAAATCCCCGCAGTTGTGGTCTTCACCGGTCTTGAAATAAATTCCCGAGTCCTCTATGTCTGAGACTGAATAAAAATGCGAGACCTTCAAAAAGTAGTCTCAAGTACTACAACACAATGATATGGCCAAAAGTATGTGAACACATGACCCTCATACCTATATGGGTTTGTCGGACATGCCATTCTCAAATCATGGCCATTAATATGGAGCTGCGAAGACTAAAAAAGATCATTTTTCTCCATTGACCTTAGTGCTGTTTGTTTACAAACAAACAAATACATATCTACACACACTAGTGCATCTCAAAAAATGTGAATATCTTGAAAAAGTTCATTTTTTCATCTCATCTCATCTCATTATCTCTAGCCTCTTTATCCTTCTACAGGGTCGCAGGCAAGCTGGAGCCTATCCCAGCTGACTACGGGCGAAAGGTGGGGTACACCCTGGACAAGTCGCCAGGTCATCACAGGGCTGACACATAGACACAGACAACCATTCACACTCACATTCACACCTACGGTCAATTTAGAGTCACCAGTTAACCTAACCTGCATGTCTTTGGACTGTGGGGGAAACCGGAGCACCCGGAGGAAACCCACGCGGACACGGGGAGAACATGCAAACTCCGCACAGAAAGGCCCTCGCCAGCCACGGGGCTCGAACCCAGGACCTTCTTGCTGTGAGGCGACAGCGCTAACCACTACACCACCGTGCCGCCCCTAAAGGAAATACTTCAAGCCTTTTTTTGTTTTAGTTTTGATGATCATGGCTTATAGCTCATGAAATTCAGAAACTCAGTCTCTCAAAAAATTAGAATATTTCATTTCGAGTAAAACAGTATACAGTGGTATGCAAAATTTTGGGCATCCCGGTCAAAATTGCTGTTACTGTGAACAGTTAAGCAAGTTGAAGATGAAATGATCTCCAAAAGGCATAAAGTTAAAAAAAATTACTCCTTCCCTTTATATTTTAAGCAAAAACAATTTTTTATTTTCATCTTTTACATTTTCAAAATGACAAAAAAGGAAAAGGGCCCAAAGCAAAAGTTTGGGCACCCTGCATGGTTAGTACCTAGTAACACCCCCTTTGGCAAGTATCATAGCTTGTAAACACTTTTTGTAGCCAGCTAATAATCTTTCAGTTCTTACCTGGGGGATTTTCACACATTGGTCCTTGCAAAAGCCTTCCAGTTCTACAAGTTTCTTGGGCTGTCTTGCATGTGCTGCTCTTTTGAGCTCTATCCACAGATTTTCAATGATGTTTAGGTCAGGGGACTGTGAGGGCCAGGGCAAAACCTTCAGCTTGGGCCTCTTGAGGTATTCCATTGTAGATTTTGAGGTGTGTTTTGGATCATCGTCTTATTGTAGGACCCGTCCTCTTTTTAACTTCAACTTTTTTTACAGATGGTGTGATGTTTGCTTCCAGAATTTGCTGGTATTTATTCGAATCCATGCTTCCCTCGACCAATGAAATGTGCCCTGTGCCACTGGCTGCAGCACAACCCCAAAGCATGATCGATCCACACCCATGCTTCAGAGTTGGAGAGGTGTTCTTTTCCTGGAATTTGGCACCCTTTTTTCTCCAAACATACCTTTGCACATTGTGGCCAAAAAGTTCTATTTTGATTTCATCAGTCCACAGGACTTGTTTCCAAAATGCATCAGGCTTATTTAGATGTTCATTTGCAAACTTCAGACGCTGAATTTTGTGGCTCGGACGCAGGAAAGGTTTTCTTCTGATGACTCTCCCATGAAGGTCATATTTGTTCAGATGTCACTGCATAGTAGAACAGTGCACCACCACTCCAGGGTCTGCTAAACCTTTCTGAAGGTCTTTTGCAGTCAAACAGGGGTTTTATTTGCCTTTCTAGCAATCCAATGAGCAGTTCTTTCAGAAAGTTTTCTTCATCTTCCAGACCTCACCTTGATCTCCACTGTTTCTGTTAACTGCCATTTCTTAATAACATTACGATCTGAGGAAACAGCTACCTGAAAACACTTTGCTACGTTCTTGTAGCCTTCTCCTGCTTTGTGAGCATCAATTATTTTATTATTCAGAATGCGAGGGAGTTGCTTAGAGGAGCCCATGGCTGTTGATTTTAGGGACAAGTTTGAGGAGCCGGAGAATTTATACAGCTTTGAAATCTGCATCATCTGACCTTTCCTAACGAAGAATTTGAACAAGCCACAGCTCAATAAGCTAATTAAGGTTTGGAACCTTGGTAAAAGTTACCTGAGAACTCAAATGTATCGGGGTGCCCAAACTTTCGCATGGTGTTCCTTTTCTTTTTTCACTCTCCAATTGTACAAAACAAAAATAATACACAAATCTTGCAGAAAACGCTGAAAAGAAATGTCTCGTCTTTACCTTTATGCCTTTTGGTGATCAGTTCATCTTCTGCTCACTTAACTATTCACAGTAACAGACATTTTCAGTAAGGGTGCCCAAACTTTTGCATGCCACTGTAAATCCTGTGTATCTCGCAGTCTAGTTCAGTACACGCAACCACAATCATGGGGAAGACTGCTGACTTAACAGTTGTCCAGAAGACAATCACTGATATATCGACCCATACTTCAGTCCTGTCTTTCCTCTGCTAGCAATTCAGGCACAGTCCTTGTTTGGGTTCCATGATATATCACTGATATACAGCAGTTACAATCGGAAACCATTTACTCTCATTCCCTGTTACTCAAACGGTGCCTCAGGGACCAACTTTTGGTCCTCTCCTTGTATTTACACACCTATAGACAATTTATTCCCTTCCATGAGCTCAGCTTTTACTACGCTGATGGCAGTCGTATTTATGCTCGCAATAAAACCTAAAGAACTGGAGGAATGGAGGAATGATCATTTTCTCAAATGAAATACTGCCACAGAAAAGGAGTGACTTTTTTTGTTTTATTTTAACACATAAAAATTTGGTAATAAATACCCTTTCTGTTTACGCTAACATTAACATTAAAGCATATGCTTCACGTTGGGTTGCTCACTATTGTTAGCTTAGGCTAACAAATTGCTCAGTATGAGACGGTTGAGGTAGACAAGTGACAGTACATTTTAATGTATTTTCATTCATCTCATTATCTCTAGCCACTTTATCCTGTTCTACAGGGTCGCAGGCAAGCTGGAGCCTATCCCAGCTGACTACGGGCGAAAGGCGGGGTACACCCTGGACAAGTCGCCAGGTCATCACAGGGCTGACACATAGACACAGACAACCATTCACACTCACATTCACACCTATGGTCAATTTAGAGTCACCAGTTAACCTAACCTGCATGTCTTTGGACTGTGGGGGAAACCGGAGCACCCGGAGGAAACCCACGCGGACACGGGGAGAACATGCAAACTCCGCACAGAAAGGCCCTCGCCGGCCACGGGGCTCGAACCCGGACCTTCTTGCTGTGAGGCGACAGCGCTAACCACTACACCACCGTGCCGCCCCTTTAATGTATTTTTTTTTAAAAATCACATTTAAAAAAATATGCAAATTTTATTAACGTCGTTACATAGTGCGTGTTCATTTGTAGTCATCTTCCACATCCAAACACTCTGAAAGTAACTGCTGAAATTACTCCATTAGTGTCCAGGAGTGTTTTTTTTTAAATAATTTCATCGTGGTTTTCTGTGAAGTGACCTTGAGATTCACAAAGGTGCTACACAATCATATTATTAACTGCTGAAAGCTGCATTAGAAGTGTTGATTAATGTGAGAGTCCCGATTTTGCTTTGCAATGAACAATTACTCGGCCGTGATGATCACAGACTCTGGCATGCTGAGCATGATAAAAACGCATAAAGCCACCTGTGAGGAGAGAAAGTGACAGAGACACACTCAGAGAGAGAGAGAGAAACACTTTTTAGTCAGCATAGTACTGCGAATCCCAGGTGAAGGATTCTTCTGCTGGTCCAAGAAAAAAAAAAGAGAGAGAGAGCAGCATCGTAATATGTAACCCAGAACTGAACTGTATGCTATAATAGAAACAGAATATACATAAATCACACTGCATGAAAGAGAACATAAAGGATTACAACTGCACAACTGGAACTGGGTTTGATCTAGTGCACTCCATGGTTCTTGGGAGGGTTGTGGGAGAACCTATAGATCCTCACACAAGATGGTGTTCTATTTTTAACTTCTTCTTCTTCTATTTATTCTTTGAAATGTTTTCTGGTAACCCTTAACCAACCAAAGAGAGTTTGTTTCTAAGCGTGTGTCTCCATCCATTTTGGCACATCACTACAGTGACGTGGCCGCTCTGACGGCTTCAGCCATCAAAGTTTCTAGGGAATATTACAGTAGTGGTTTCCTGTTGCCTTCTGCTGGATTATTATAGAGGTTTTCTCCTCTCAATCATTCACACACACAATTATGGTCAATTTAGAGCCACCAATTAGCCTAACCTGCATGACTGTGGGGGAAACCGGAGCACCCGGAGGAAACCCACGCGGACACGGGGAGAACATGCAAACTCCACACAGAAAGGCCCTCGCCGGCCACCGGGCTCGAACCCAGGACCTTCTTGCTGTGAGGCGAACGTGCTAACTACTACACCACCGTGCCGCCAAGCATGTGTATAGCAATTCCAATGATATAAGTTTACCAGATGTGATATAAATGATTGTTTTTCTGTAACATTCAACAATAATCCACAAAGTTTACTAAATGTAATATTTGAATATACTGAAATTGAATCTTAAAGTGCCATTCCACCATTGGATGTATTCTTTGGCATAAAATACAATATATTTTGACAACATACAGTATATAAATGGTATCACTAGATAGAGAAATCTTTTAGCTTCAAAATGATATATCAAACATAATTTTTTGACGACAAGTATATTAATTTTGCGACCAAAGTCACCTACCCTTTTAATTTCCGCGCGTGATGTCATCGGCAGGTTCCCCTTCTTGTGTACCACGTGACGTGTGACGTGGCACATATTATCAGCAATGGCGGATAGAACGCGATAAAAATAATACCAATAAATCTAGCTAATACCAATAAATCTAGCTAACTGAAAGATTAACTCAATTTTTCGCAATTTTTTTGGCCCCCATATACGAGGAGAAATGACTCTCTCACTTTGGGGGTTTCCTGGTCTAAAAATAGACCGACACGTGGTACACAAGAAGGGGAACCTGCCGATGACATCACGTTTCACTACCGCGCGGAAATTAAAAGGGTAGGTGACTTTGGTCGCAAAATTAATATACTTGTCATTGTCAAAAAATTATGTTTGATATATCATTTTGAAGCTAAAAGATTTCTCTGTCTAGTCATCTCATCTCATCTCATTATCTCTAGCTGCTTTATCCTTCTACAGGGTCGCAGGCAAGCTGGAGCCTATCCCAGCTGACTACGGGCGAAAGGCGGGGTACACCCTGGACAAGTCGCCAGGTCATCACAGGGCTGACACATAGACACAGACAACCATTCACACTCACATTCACACCTACGGTCAATTTAGAGTCACCAGTTAACCTAACCTGCATGTCTTTGGACTGTGGGGGAAACCGGAGCACCCGGAGGAAACCCACGCGGACACGGGGAGAACATGCAAACTCCACACAGAAAGGCCCTCGCCGGCCCCGGGGCTTGAACCCAGGACCTTCTTGCTGTGAGGCGACAGCGCTAACCACTACACCACCGTGCCGCCCTCTGTCTAGTCATGTTGTCATAAAATATATTGTATTTTATGCCAAAGAATACATCCAATGGTGGAATGGCACTTTAAACCTTTACTATTTTGGGTTTTTTTGGTTTATTTTCTGTGAAAATGTGTATAACACAGACTGATTTTTATAATTAGCGTTATGGGCCGACTGATCCGAGAGCAGGTGTCATGCTGGACACAGTCCTGAAACCTCTGCATATCAAACTGGACTTGATGTATTTTCTGAATGTTTAACAGGTAGCATTGCTGCATCCAGGGTGCCGGATTCGATCATGAGCTTAGTTTATGATTTGTGCGGAGATTCCTATGTTCTTCTCTCTGCGTCCACATGGGTTTCCTCTGGGGTCTTGGGTTTCCTCCTATCTCAAAAAAAAAAAAAATCCAGAATGTGGACCAGCTGCTTGAAATTGCCTCTCGGTGTGTGTCATACATCATGTCCTGCAACTGACTAATTTCCATCCTGTGTGCATTCCCACCCTCAGGCTCAGAGTTCCTAGGATTGCCTCCAGATCCACTGCAAGACTAACAGAATAAAGCAGTTACTGAAGATGAATGAGTGAATTTTCTGAGCAGACCGATGAATTTTATCCCATGCTATATTGCAGAGAATTTTTAAATAAGGCATGAGAATCAGATCTGCATCGGGTATACAGTAGGTCAATAATCTGAACTCTGATATCAGTAGTCTACAGAAAATTGGAAAAGAATTACCACAAATAATATCAAGCAGATTATTACAACACTTTTATAGAGGGGAGAGCAGGGAGACTTGGGACAAGTTTTCAGCTTCTGTAGATTGTGTGAAATTCTTTGCAGGTAGCGTCACATTCATACTGTATTAGAGAGGATTTACTATACCCTCTTACCACAACATTAGTTTCTCAGCTTGGCACATACACTGACCTTCAGGATTCACTTTTTCTGTCCCCCCCCCCCCAGGGAGACATGGGACAACAATAAAATACCCAGACCTACTTGTTTAATTTTTATTTATTATCAAAACTTGTAACATATGAACTGTATGAACACGCAATGCTGGTACAGTGACAGGAAAATGTCAGTTTACCCAAAACCGGACTCGACAAAACAGTTCCATTCTCAAGAAGGAATGAAATAAGTTTAATCCTCATGCAGGGACACTAGGGTGCATGAGTTGCCCCCTAAAAATGAAAAGTTCCTCCGATCATGATGCATTTTTGTTTTTATGTTCCTTTTGGTAAGAAAACACACTGGGTGAAATCTCATCTCATCTCATTATCTCTAGCCGCTTTATCCTGTTCTACAGGGTCGCAGGCAAGCTGGAGCCTATCCCAGCTGACTACGGGCGAAAGGCGGGGTACACCCTGGACAAGTCGCCAGGTCATCACAGGGCTGACACATAGACACAGACAACCATTCACACTCACATTCACACCTACGGTCAATTTAGAGTCACCAGTTAACCTAACCTGCATGTCTTTGGACTGTGGGGGAAACCGGAGCACCCAGAGGAAACCCACGCAGACACGGGGAGAACATGCAAACTCCACACAGAAAGGCCCTCGCCGGCCACAGGGACCTTCTTGCTGTGAGGCGACAGCGCTAACCACTACACCACCTTGCTGCCCACTGGGTGAAATATTTTGACAAAATTCAAAAGTTTAATGGTGGCACCAGGAGCTCAAAGTTATGGAAAAAGCTGCTATTTTATGACTTTTATGACAAAATTTTGATCACTTTTCATGAAACATTATGGCACCTTATAGAGTATACCAAATATCTTAGATACACATTTTTAGTACATATTCTAAATATATTATCAAGCACAGTTTGAGTTTTAGCTGTTCATTGAATCATTGTTCAACTACTTTTAAACAAAATGTATTATGAATCACATTAACGCTTCTCAATCCCTTGCAAAGGTTCTTAACATGATCTCTGGGTCACAAGAAATCAATAAATGGAGTCCAACATTGTGATTCAAGCCTTACGCGAAAACATAAAATAAGCGTTTTTTGGCAAAAAATGAACCTCATGGTGCCACCATTAGACTTTTGAATATGGTCAAAAAATTTTACAGGATGTCTTTATTGGTGAAAAGGAACACCCGAACAAAAATGCATCAGATTATATGAAAGTGAGGGCAACTGATGCACCCTAAGGGACACACCCATATTTTTAACAACAATTTTAAACAAGCTTATATTTGTAAACCACAAGAAAAAACCCTGAAACATGATGAACTGTCCCAGAGCCATTCCACTGAATCGGTGCCATTTCCGTCCCTAGAAAATTATATGTATAAATGCACATAAAAATGTACTTTAAAATACATTTCCATATTACGCAGAATGTCCTGCACATTGATCTGATTTCAAATTTAAGATATATAATTGTAAGGATTAATAAAAACGACCTAAAACACTGAAAAATAGCATGAGTTACCTGTCCCCGCACTCTAACTTTATATTTAACTATGAAATATTATGATTAAAATCCTTCAGAAACAGTGAGTGCGTTTACATGCAGTGGCGATCCTAGAGTGATTTACTCCTTGGGCGAAACCCCCTGCTGGCGCCCCCCCGGCCTTCTTGGGGTTTTTTTTCGGGGTTTTTTTTTTTTTGCGCTCGTGCCCCCCTGCGTTGGGCTCTGTATTAGCCAACAGAATGTTAACAGCTTTTAGAGATGGGATTTATGGCTCTTTGATGGGATCCGCATCTTTGTGATCCGTTCTTTGAAAACAGCCGTTCAAAAGACTGGCTCATTTGGCTCTTTTTAAATATTTATTCAGTTTTAAGAAGGCAGTGTCTAAAGAAGCCAGATCCCTCTGCTTAGACAGTGACATCAATATTTCTGGACATACCTTTTATATAAAGCAACCTAGGCTTACATTATTGTAACCCCTAAACGCTCATAAATAACCATTAAAAAACAATGAGGGCTTCAATGAATGTCCATGCAGAACAAACAAAATGACGATAGAATAAATTAAATGAACATCTGTGCAAAGTAGTTTTCCCACAATATTATCATTAATATCACACAACAACATTATAAACTATATACAAAACAATTTGAACTATTAGGCAAACAGATAAAACTTGAATAAATAAAAGGCAAATGCTGTTTAGCCTACTTCTTGTCCTTGGGCAAAAAAGAATGACAGAAAGAACGGCTCCCCCAGCTCGAGACTCGGTTCTCATCGTTCATGCCTAGGAGCCGTTCAAAAGAATCGGTTCGTTCGCGAACGTCACAACACTAACAGCTTTACATGGTCGTTTAAACATTTCTCGTCGTGTGTTGTACGTCGCGGACATGGCCCGTTATAAATTTGCTGTTACCAGAATGGCAATGATCAAGTCATAATGTATTACTTAAGACTCTGTGTAATGTCATAGTAGTGTAGTACTATGGTAGTAAAGTCTTTTTGATGACTAATACAACGTTCCGCTGGCGGGATTGTGCATATTATGGGGCTACGACAAGTTAGGTACACACACTGATGACGTCACCTGCGCAACTTTGGTATTGGGCTTCCCCATCCAAAATGTTCACCCCCCGCCCTTCTTAGGTTTTTTTTTTCGGGATTTTTTTTTTGGGGGGGACCGTTTTTTTTTTTCGCGCCCGCGCTCATGCCACCCCCCCGCGATGCCGCCCCGGGCGGCTGCCCGGTCGGCCCGCCCCCAGGACCGCCCCTGTTTACATGCACATAGAGAAAATCGAATTTCTGCCGTTGCTCGACTGAAATCGAAGTTCTAAATGGCATGGAAACACCTTAGCTCGGCTGAAATTGAACCGAACTTGATTTCTTGTAATCGAGCTACGCGACCTAGATTATGCGATTTCTGCCGAGCTACTTAGTGCATGTAAACCCTATCGAGCTACGTAGTCGAGCTACTTACTTCAGCACTGCCCCTTCCGGAAGTGACGAGTGACGAGACCACAAGCGGGAAACACGACAGCCTCGGTTGAAAAAAAAAAAAAACAGCCTCGGTCGGCATGACACTTCACCTTAGCCGCCACTTTATTAGGAACACTTCTGTTCGTACATACAAACTACAAACACTCTTCTTAGAGTTTAGAGTTTATTTTATTTTTAAAAGGGACAGTGTACAAATTAAACATTATCCTTGTGGTAAGGACAGATGTCTGTACCAGGTTATAGCAGTACATGCTAATTTCCGCCTGTAGTCCCTTGGCAGGTGGATGTAATAAAAAGATAAATAAAATGTACAGGAAATGTCATCAAATCTGTCATTAGAGCAATTTGTAGTGATTTAGACCAGTAAAATTTCTTGTGAACACAGAACTGATAACTTTGTTTATACTCTTGAATAGCTCTTCTTCATGACGACAACCGGAAGTGTACCAACATGATGGGGCGTGTAGCGCCACCTGTGGCTCGGGTGCACAATGTACCTCACACAATAGCTCGATTCCCTTGTGTGCATGTAGGATTGGATTTCTCTGGCACCCCTGCTGGGACCCTTTGCTCGATTACCGACAGCAGCTCGATTTGGATGTGCATGTAAACGTACTGAGTATTTCTTTTGCACTCTTGTGTGACTCCATATCCTATCCATGGTTTAAATATATTTTTTTTCATAAGAAATCCACAATATCTTAATTAAAATACACATTTTAGTCGTGTCCCTGGGTTTTCACTCAGTCCTGTTACCCAAACATACCCCATCTGACAAATTTGGAACATTCCATAAATCACATGCTCAACAGGAAGTTACATCAGTTGTGTCTTCTGAAGGCCATGGGAAGACCAAAAGTTAGTTCTCTCATTTACTTTTCTGTATATTTGATGATTTTTTAACTTTGACTGATAAGGTCAATGTCAACATACTGTCCTGTTACTTAAATTATTTCTTAGATGATATTTGTTTATTTTAAAAATACAGATTTTTGGTAAATCACTAGAATGTGCTAAGTGTGGTCATGCTATTAGCGATGACGCCATGTGGCTTAATTCCATGTATTAGCTAATCCTAGGCTAAAAACTCAGTCCTGTTACTTTCAGGCCTGTTACTCATATAAAGAGTATGCAGCCATCTTTGACCTTGTAAAAAGAATAAATAACGTAGCCTGAGGTTGACCAATACACATTTTGAATAGTTAAATGTGTGTTATTATAATCAGTGTTGAAAAGATATAACAAATTAAGTTTAATTTGGGAGTGGTACAACAAGCAAATGACACCCATTCGGTGGAATGCCCCCCCAACTCTCCCCATCTGGCCATTTTGAAAAAAAAAAATCCTTAAATGTTTTTTTCCCAGAATTTAAGTTTAATAAGTAATACTATATATGGTAACTCCAGGCTACAGATTTTAATTCCTAACAAACCCTGAATTCACCAGCATACATTACACCATAGATTGGAGGTGGAGGCGAAGTAGAAAATACAAGTTTTGGTTGATAAAAATATTGAACGGCACAAACCTTACTGCAGTGTCCAGCTTCATGACTCCAAGGGAAGTAGGTTACTCTCAGGGGCAACATCTAACTTCTGATGTAATCTAAAACCTGATTGGTTGAAATTAATTGATGGGAATACAAACTGTCCCAAGTCTCCCCTACACTCCAAAAACAAATATTACAAAAAAAAAAAATCCCTGTATATCCATGGACATATTTAAGGAAGCCTGTCTCCTCCACCATAACAATGATAAGATTTCTCATAATTCTGACTTTCTATTTCATAGTAATGAGATATTAAGTCATAATTTTGAGAACATTTTCTCAGTATGAAATAGTAAGTCATGATACAATAAATCATACTTATTAGATATGTTCTTATTATTATGATATATGACTTCAGTGTTTTAAGTAGTGGAAACAGGTTTCCTACACATTTCTATAATGTTTTTTAACATACAAGTATTTTTTTTTAATTATACAAGAGAATAAACAAAGAATATACAAACAACCAGTTCAAAAATAAAATATTAAAAGAAGGAAAGTCTCATCTCATCTCATTATCTCTAGACGCTCCATCCTTCTACAGGGTCGCAGGCAAGCTGGAGCCTATCCCAGCTGACTATGGGCGAAAGGCGGGGTACACCCTGGACAAGTCGCCAGGTCATCACAGGGCTGACACATAGACACAGACAACCATTCACACTCACATTCACACCTACGGTCAATTTAGAGTCACCAGTTAACCTAACCTGCATGTCTTTGGACTGTGGGGGAAACCGGAGCACCCGGAGGAAACCCACGCGGACACGGGGAGAACATGCAAACTCCGCACAGAAAGGCCCTCGCCGGCCCTGGGGCTCGAACCTAGGACCTTCTTGCTGTGAGGCGACAGCGCTAACCACTACACCACCGTGCCGCCCCAAGAAGGAAAGTATAAGAAAGAATATTTCAATAGAGAGAAAAAAGTAAATAAAATGGTTTAAGTGACAGACATCTTCAGTGAAAACATTCTGAATAGAATTTGATAACAGATAAACTTTTATTTTTAAAAAATATATTTTAGAGACTCTAAATAATATTTTATTTCAATTAAAAATAACTTAAATGATGGAGTTGTTTTTGATATTTTGGCCTTGTGGATATGAAATTTTCCGAACAAAATAAAAAGGTTTACAATGTGACATACAAATAGTTTTATCTTTATTGAGAATAACAGCAACAAAATACAAATACAGTTATTAATACACACACAAACAACAAACCAAGAGCCGGGGGAGTTTTCAAATTAAGACATTAAATAATGAGCACAAATGAAAAGTTTTAGCAGCTTTCTTGTTTTTAAGAGTCAGAGATGATTTTTATATACTGTTCAGTTTCCTTTTCAAAGGCTATAAATGAAGGCTTTGAACGACTAAACTTGGCTTTATGAATATGGTATTTTCCTAAAATGATCAACAAATTTATTATATATGACTCTTTCTGTTTTTTGCCTTTGTTGTTATGGAAACCAAACAGTACATATTTCCAACACAGAGAAAAATCAGAGTCAAACTTGGCTGTAATGCACCGGCCTATTTCTGTCCAGAATGTGATAGGAAAGGGACATTGCCAGAACAAGTGCGTTATTGTTTCCGGGTCCGTCTCACACAATGAACAGTCCATACAAATGTCTCTCTTAACCTTAGCATATAATGCTTGGCAGGACAGTCTCTATGAATCAGTTTCAAAGAAGAAGAAACCTTTATTTGTCACATGCACACTTCGAGCACAGTGAGATTTATCCTCTGCATTTAACCCATCTGAAGCAGTGAACACACACACACAGCAGTGGGCAGCCACACTACAGTGCCTAGGGAACAGTCAGGGGTTAAGTACCTTGCTCAAGGGCACTTCAGCCCAAGGTCACCCCATGTTAACCTAATTGCATGTCTTTGAACTGTGGAGGAAACCCACGCAGACACGGGGAGAACATGCAAACTCCACACAGAAAGGCCCTGGCCGGCCACTGGGCTCAAACCCAGAACCTTCTTGCTGTGAAGCGACAGTGCTAACCACTACACCAAAGACACTTCCTTACTTTGTTTGTAAGGAAGTATCTGTATGGGAGGTTCCACACACTGCTCCAGTTCAGGTCAGCAACAAGACCAGTCCAGTACTAAACCACAGAGAGGGTAGTGGTGATATCTGTCTGGAATAATGCACGAATATTGCGATTATTGTTCTTGGATGTGAGAAGCATCCATGAACCACTGAGTCATTTTACAGAGATGGTAAACAAACCGGTTTTCCAGCCCCTCTGAGAAGAGTTAGGATACCAGAGGGAATGGCATCCATCCGTCCATTATCTGTAACCGCTTTATCCTGTTCTACAGGGTCGCAGGCAAGCTGGAGCCTATCCCAGCTGATTATGGGCGAGAGGCGGGGTACACCTTGGACAAGTCGCCAGATCATCACAGGGCTGACATATAGAGACAAACAACCATTCACCCTCACGTTCACACCTACGGTCAATTTAGAGTCACCAGTTAACCTAATCTGCATGTCTTGGGGCTGTGGGGGAAACCGGAGCACCAGGAGGAAACCCACGCAGACACGGGGAGAACATGCAAACTCCACACAGAAAGGCCCTCGTCGGCCGCTGGGCTCGAACCCAAGACCTTCTTGCTGTGAGGCGACAGCGCTAACCACTACACCACCGTGCTGCCTGGAATTGCATCCATTACAAAGGCAAACTCTTTTGGGGTAACAGGAATACCAAATGTTTGGAGGAATACATACAAAGTAGTTATAGCAGTTTAAGAAACTACTAGGTGACGTCATAACCATGCGACAGCACTCGCAGAGGTTAACCTGTGGTTGTGTTCAGGTCTAGATCAAATGAGTTGATAGATAAGATTATAACACTAATTTTAACAGCTATTAAGACACTTTATTTCATGAGTAAACAGGTTGTCAAGGTGAAGGATGCAGCAAGTGTTTTGTTCCCAAGTTTTTTTTTTTTTTAATTAGATCAAATCAAGTATACAAACAGTATATAATACAATAACATTGGTGGAACTACGCCAGGGGGATGTACATAAAATAAATAAACAAAAAAACAAAAACAGATCATAAAAACAAACTGTGTAGCACAAAAAGTGTTTGTGTTTTGACAGCCTTATTATTGCTGCTAGAAATTGTGGTTGCATACTGTTTAATGTCTATACTAAGTCCTGTAAAATTAGTTTTTTTATTCTGAAATTTAGACTTATGAATGTAGTATTTCGTCAATATTATTGTTCCCAAGTAGTTTTTTGTTTTTTTTTCTTCCCAAGTAGTTATGGCACTTTCAGAAACGACTGTGACGTCATAATCCTGCGACAGCACTCGCAGAGGTGAACCAGCTTAATGTTGTCGTGTTCAGGTCTAGATCAAATGTCTAATTTTCATAAACAGATTCTTCATTTTTGGAAAGTTATATTTACCCACAATTTTTCTCCTCATAGTTCAACTTTATGGAACAGCAGAGTAATCACAATAAACAGGAAATCAGTCTTCAAAAGTAATTGGTTTGAAAGAGGCATTATATTTGTAACTGATTTAATGGATTGTAATGGTATCATTTTAAGTTACACAGACTTTGTAGAAAAATATAACTTAAATTATACTCAAAGATAACATAAAATACGTAATGTGATTCCTTTACCTTTGATCCAGTTGATTCACAATTATTTAGTATACAATAATCCTTTAACAGTACTACCAAATCTATTGATTGGAGAATACAATCTGACTGATAAAAAATGTAATAATAAGTTCATTAGTAATGTTTTGAAATCCAAAATGTTTCATGATTATTGCAGAGGGATAACTGGGCAGGGTTCTAATTTGATAACTTCGGGCACTTTAAACAAAGCATATTCAAAATTTATGAAATGGCCTATTTTGCCTAAAGTTAAAGAAATGCATTTTAAAATCATGAATAAGATTTATCCTGTGGCAGAGCTTCTTAAAAAAATATTTAATTTTGAGGTGGATCAGTGTTCCTTCTGCAATAATGACGATGAAACATTGGAGCATTTGTTTTATTTATGTCCTGTATCTCATTGTTTTTGGTCAGATATATACCGTATATAAAAAAAAAATTGTGTATCACTTAAAATTAATGATGTTCCATCCTTTGAATTATATCATATTATTTTCTATAATTTGCCCTCTTCTGTCTCAGACATTATTAACATAATTTTATTAAGGGGTAAATATCATATTCACTGTGCAAAATGGAGAAACTGTAAGCCCTCCTTTCCTGGATTTATTAATGACTTTAAAATGTTTTTTTTTTTTTTGTCTCTCAAAAAAATAGACTGCAAAATTGCAAGAAAAACAAGGATAGACATTGCTCGTTATTTGTTATTGTAATTTATGAATCCTTTTCCTTTTTGTGTCTCTGCTCCGTTATGTGTTCATTTAAATGCCTAATTTAAAATGTAATTTACATGCACTTTATTTGTTATTGTATTTTTCCCCCTTACATGAATCCCCTAATCTTTAATTTTAATCCATATCCTCCCTGAGAGTTTGTATTTTTCCACTGTTTAATGAATAAAAAAGGTCTAGATCAAATGAGCTGATAGATAAGATTATACCACTAATTTTAACAGCTATTAAGACACTTTATTTCATGAGTAAACAGGTTGTAAAAGTGAAGAATGCAGCAGGTGTTTTGTTCCCAAGTAGTTTTTTTCCTTTTCTCTTTTAAACTTTATTAAATACAATTAAACAGAGCGAAATCAAGAGCAAAATACAGGTATGAACAAGACATTCCAAGAACAGACTTATGTATACAGTGCCTTGCAAAAGTATTCATACCCCTTGAACTTTTTCACATTTTTCCACCTTACAACCACGAACTTAAAAGTTTTTTATTGAGATTTTATGTGATAGACCAACACAGAGTAGCATATAATTGTGAAGTGAAACGAAAATCATAAATGGTCTTCAAAATTTTAAACAAATAACAGTTAACATATATATCATTCTTAAATCTTGATAAATATTGTTTTGCAGGGTAGAATTTGTGTATCAATTTAAATGAGATCTCTTTGACTTTGTTTGATAGAAAAAATCTTTGTGGTAACGTCCAAACTTTTTTCCATTCAATATCAGACACAAAATTGGCCCAATAAAATGATGCTGGTGGGACAGAGACTAGGCCATCCTGAAACATGGCTCTTACTTTAGGGTTAAGCTTACCAGATGAAAAACAAACCCTACCAAGAAAAGACTGTGATACATCAGGAGGATTGAATGATAAGGGAGGAGAGCTGTAAGAGCCCCTGAATAACATAAAAAACACTAAAAATTCTCTAGGTGTTCTTGGTACATTATATTTCATAAGAGTTCCCAAGTAGTTATAGCACTTTCAGAAACGACAACGTGACGCCATAATCCTGCGACAGCACTCGCAGAGGTTAACCGGCTTAATGAGCTGATAGATAATATTATAACACTAATTTTAACAGCTATTAAGACACTATTTCATGAGTAAACAGGTTGTAAAAGTGAAAGATGCAGCAGGTGTTTTGTTCCCAAGTAGTTATGGCACTTTCAGAAACGACAACGTGACGTCATAACCCTGCGACAGCACTCGGAGAGGTTTTTTTGTTTGTTTGTTTTCTTTTCCATTTTACATATTTCCACGCTTATGGGTACTGAAATGGGGACATGAACTTATTCACCTAAAACCATTTCTTTTTTTACCATCAGGTCACAAAACATGTAATCTTTAATGAATGATATGTTAAAAGATAACTTTAATTTTCTGAGATGTAATAAAAACATATTTATATGCCAAAGTCAAGCCTATGAGTTCCAAAATGATGTCTGTTACATTACTTCTGTTACGATTGTCCATCTCGCGTCTGTTACAAATTAATTACAATCTAGCTCTATACCATGTTAATCTTATTGAAAGAATGTGTATGTTTATTCTACTACACATGTTTATTAATTATATTTGCTAAAACATCACCTTCCTATGTTTCAAAAAGTAATTCTACATTGTTAAAATTGAGAATATATATGTCCACAACACTTCTGTTACGTTCTGACTTTGGCATATAAATATGTTTTTATTACATCTCAGAAAATTAAAGTTATCTTTTAACATATCATTCATTAAAGATTACATGTTTTGTGACCTGATGGTAAAAAAAAAGAAATGGTTTTAGGTGAATTTTTAAAAATAAGTTAATGTCCCCATTTCAGTACCCATAAGCGTGGAATCACTCATATGTATTTGATAAGTTTTCTTTTCAGATTATATTTTCAGAGGAGGTGTGATTTTATGTTGTAATATAAAATAATTCCGTTTATGTTTGAATTTAATAATAATAAAAAAAAAAACCTCGGAGAGGTTAACCGGCTTAATGTTGTGTTCAGGTCGAGATCAAATGAGCTGATAGATAAGATTATAACACTGATTTTAACAGCTATTAAGACGCTTTATTTCATGAGTAAACAGGTTGTAAAAGTGAAAGATGCAGCAGGTGTTTTGTTCCCAGGTTGTTATGGCACTTTCATTAACGACAACGTGACGCCATAATCCTGCGACAGCACTCGCAGAGGTTAACCGGCTTAATGTTGTTGTGTTCAGGTCTAGATCAAATGAGCTGATAGATAAGATTATAACACTGATTTTAACAGCTATTAAGACACTTTATTTCATGAGTAAACAGGTTGTAAAAGTGAAAGATGCAGCAGGTGTTTTGTTCCCAGGTAGTTATGGCACTTTCAGAAACGACAACGTGACGTCATAACCCTGCGACAGCACTCGGAGAGGTTAACCGGCTTAATGTTGTGTTCAGGTCGAGATCAAATGAGTTGATAGATAAGATTATAACACTCATTTTAACAGCTATTAAGACACTTTATTTCATGAGTAAACAGACTGCAGGCTGTAAAGGTGAAGGATGCAGCGGGTGTTTTGTTCCCGGTGGGTTATTTCCGGTGTGTCCTTGGCAGTCGGTGTCGCTCTGAGCAGCGCTTCGAACCGCTTTGGTCCTGAAGATGAGCTCCTCCGGAGAGTCCCGGTCATCCTGATGCCCAGCGTCAGCGCAGAGTCTGAAGTCATCCCGTACCAGTATGGCCAGTTAACCCCGAGCAAATCCACAGCAGCGGTGAAGTACGGCTTCCCGTCTCTGTCTCAGATCAGATCCCGGGAGTCTTACGTGAGCTGTTATGACCCGCGGAACAAAACTCCAGTCTGGGTGATCGAGCAGCTCAGTGCGGACACACTGTGCGGAACATCCGACCGGAAGCTGTGCGACTTTAAGGAGGATGACTCGGTGCATGTGTACCACCGAGCAGCGAACAGCGACTACAAGGGTAGTGGCTTTGACAGGGGACACCTGGCTGCTGCTGCCAATCATAAATGGAGCCAGAAGGCCATGGATGACACTTTCTACCTCAGCAACGTGGCACCACAGGTCCTGCCTGATCCACTCACTGTTCAGGGCAATACTGATCAGCTCTGGGGCGGTGTAGTGGTTAGAAAGAAAGCACTTGTGAAATTCCTCTCTGCATTTAACCCAGCTGAAGCAGTTAACACACACACATACCCAGAGCAGTGGGCAGCCATGCTAACAGCGCCCGGGGAGTTCAGTGCCTCGCTCAAGGGCACCTCAGCCCAAAGCCATCCCGTATTAACCTAACCTAACCACATGCCTTTGGACTGAGGAAAGGCTGCTAGGCTCGAACCCAGAACCTTCTTGCTGTGAGGCGACCGTGCTAACCACTTACACCATCGTGCCGCCAAGCATGCGTACAGCAATTCCAATTATACAAGTTTACCAGATGTGATATAAATGATTGGTTTTTCTGTAACGTTCAACAATAATCCACAAAGTTTACGAAATGTAATATTTGAATTTATTTTTTTTCACTGTCCAAATCCTGCGCTCTGATTGGCTGGCGAGCCGGTCCGTATACTACAGTACGGAACCCGGTTACGGACCTCTGGCGACTCGCTCGTTCACAACAACAACAAACATAGTAGCATTTTTTTGTCAACATTTATCTTTTTTTATATAAGATTTATTTATAAGATTATCAAAAATCTTATAAATTTTTGCCAGCATTTCTCAGGAGAATAGCATTAATTTTACAGCATGGATAGCGATAACGAGAGTCTTCACAGCGAAAGCGAGTTTTACTACCCTGAGGAAGAAGAAATAAAAGAAAACATTTCAGGAGAAAGCTAAAAAAACTCTAACTGTTGCTAACGCCGAGCAAAAACATGGCTGAATCCTGAATGACTCAATTTTATATAAATAGGGGAGAAAATGTAGTTTTATTTCCTGCCATGGAAGTGCACTTGTATACCGAGGAGGAAGCCATTTGCATTACAGCTGTGAATGAGGATTCAAAATGGCGGCTCAGCCTGGTTTTCCCTTTCGGGCGCTCACGTTTTCTGTTAGAATTTAGTAAAGAAAAAAATAAATATATTATTTACCAGCTTAAGGTCGGTCCGTATGGTGAAATACCGTGACCTCGGCCTTGAATACTGACCTTGACCCAGAGGGCCTCGCTCAGTACTTTCAAGACCTCGGTCACGGTATTTCACCATACGGACCTCCCAGCTGGCAAATAACACATATATATATATATATATATATATATATATATATATATATATATATATACTGAAATTGAATCTTAAACCTTCACTATTTTGGTTTTTTTTTGTTTATTTTCTGTGAAAATGTATATAACACAGACTGATTTTTATAATTAGCGTTATGGGCCAACTGATCCAAGAGCAGGTGTCATGCTGGACACAGTCCTGAAACCTCTGCATATCAAACTGGAGTTGATGTATTTTCTGAATGTTTAACAGGTAGCATTGCTGCATCCAGGGTGCCGGATTTGATCCTGAGCTTAGTTTATGGTTTGTGCGGAGATTCCCATGTTCTTCTCTCTGTTAGCCCTTTTCCACCAAATCAGTTCCAGGGCTGGTTCGGGGCCAGTGCTTAGTTTGGAACCAGGTTTTCTGTTTCCACTGACAAAGAACTGGCTCTGGGCCAGAAAAACCGGTTCCAGGCTAGCACCAGCTCTTTGCTGGGCCAGAGGAAAGAACTGCTTACGTCAGCGGGGGAGGCGGAGTTGTTAAGACCAACAACAATAGCAAGATCGCGAGAGGGTGCCATTTTTAAATAAGCGACGAGATATCATGGATGCAGTAAAGCAGCAGTCATCCACTGTTGTTGTTGCTGCTGCTTCTTCTTCTTCTCCGTGTTATTGTTGCTTCGATGTTCGCGCCAAGGTTTATGCAAATGCAGTGACGTAACTGACGTATACAGTGACGTAATGACGTGGCTCCCCTTAGCACCCTGAGCTATGGAAAAGCAAACTGGTTCTCAGCTGGTTTGCAAGTTGAACAAGTTGTGAACCAGCACCGGCCCCAAACCAGCCCTGGAACTGATTTGGTGGAAAAGGGGTATCAGTGGAGATGGGTTTCCTCTGGGGTCTTGGGTTTACTCCTGTCTCATCTCATCTCATCTCATTATCTCATTCCTCATTATCTCTAGCCGCTTTATCCTTCTACAGGGTCGCAGGCAAGCTGGAGCCTATCCCAGCTGACTACGGGCGAAAGGCGGGGTACACCCTGGACAAGTTGCCAGGTCATCACAGGGCTGACACATAGACACAGACAACCATTCACACTCACATTCACACCTACGGTCAATTTAGAGTCACCAGTTAACCTAACCTGCATGTCTTTGGACTGTGGGGGAAACCGGAGCACCCGGAGGAAACACATGCGGACACGGGGAGAACATGCAAACTCCACACAGAAAGGCCCTCGCTGGCCATGGGGCTCGAACCCAGGACCTTCTTGCTGTGAGGCGACAGCGCTAACCACTACACCACCGTGCCGCCCCAGTTTACTCCTGTCTCAAAAAAAAAAAAAGCCAGAATGTGGACCAGCTGCTTGAAATTGCCTCTCGGTGTGTATCATACATCATGTCCTGCAATTGACTAGTTTCCATCCTGTGTGTATTCCCACCCTCAGGCTCAGAGTTCCTGGGATTGCCTCCAGTTCCACTGCAACACTGACAGGATAAAGCAGTTACTGAGGTTCTGGGTTCGAATCCAGTGGCCGACAAGGGTCTTTCCATATGGAGTTTGCATGTTCTCTCTGGGTTTCCTTCAGTTTCCCTCACAATCCAAAGACACGCAGTTAGACTACTCTGAACTGCCTACTCTAAATTGTCCATTAATCAAGCTTGGAAAGGGATGGGCAGGGGCGTAGCTTGGATTTTTCATAGGTGGGGTCACACACTGACTGGCAGCCTGAGTACATACCTGCAGGTTTGTAAATGAAAAAATACATGTCAGACAACGATTAGGCCAAATCAGCCTATCCAATTTTGTTGTTCAAAACTGCTGTTAAAATAAAGATGGTGAAAATGACTACAGTGCCTCTCAAAAACGCTCTTAAAACTGTCGAAAGGAGGACGTCCTGTATCTTCTAACATGAAACGTTTCCATAACACAGCCGTATGAGAGAGCTGCAGTGGTCTTTTGCGGATACTTGACAAGCTACGGAACACCGCCGAGAGCGGTAGGTGCTTCATAATCTTCAAGATTATTTCATCTGGCAAATCAAGAAAGCGTACATCGACCAAAAAGAATGGTTGAGTTGACTGACCGTACTAATGTTTTGGGCTAATTCTATCAAACCAAACAACAGCGACCATAGCATAAGCAAACCAAGCTCACTGCCACTTGGGCCGGTGTTTCTTGGTCTGCCGAAGGCGATGATGTATCTTGTTTTGAGTCTGTTTTATCATTAAAAAAAAATTGACTTAGTACTAGAATAGAACTACGAAAAATATGTAACAAAAAATTACCATTGCTAGCTTTAGGTGGCTTAAAAAATGGCTCTTCCATTATCGCTGTTTCTTCCACGTTTTCTTGATGATGTGTTCTAGAAACGGCACTAAAACTTAGCTTCGAAGCCACAAAATGCAACTTTGATGGAAAAAATATATTATAAATTGCTTACCTCTCTTCACGTCGAAAGAAGGAGGGAAGTTTTGCTCGTTTTTGACATGGCGAATTATTAACACAAGAGGAAATACTCGTAATTCGTAACTAAAAAGACTGCAGCTACACTGGCAGCTTGACCATGCTTTCTAGTGCGATCGTGTTGCGCTTGCGCAGAACTGGGTTTTCGCGCCCAAACCACAGGAAGTCCATACAAGGTTATAGAAACCCTAATGAGGCTGAGGTGACAATCTAGTTTAAAAAAAATGTTAGAAAAGCGCCCACTGTAATTTTTCTAATATTCTTATGCAGCTGTTGGAAAAAATGTATGGTCCAACAAGGGGTGTGTGTGTCACGGGCACCCCAGGACCCCCCTCCCCCACAAGCTATGCCCCTGATGGGCTCTGCCAAGTTTAAATGCCCTCGGCACACCAATGATGGACTGTCTAACGTGTCATCGGTGGTGCCTAGGGTTGCAAAATTCCGGGAATTTTCAAAGTTGGAAACTTTCCATGGGAATTAACGGGAATTTATGGGAATTAACAGGAATTATTGGGAATAAACTGGGAATTATCAAAAGTTGAAGGTTGGGAACAAATATAGTTGGTAGAAAAAATATTGTAGCATAATCTTGGCTAAAACTATCAGATTTGATGTGAGTACAGTTGAGTATAATTTGCTATTCCTCAATCACAGGGACATAGCACACTACTTCCTGTAGAGCTATTGAGGCCACACCCCCTACATGCATTGTGCATTCCTCCATCATATGCACAATGATTTCTAGAATTCTGAACTACTAAAGCAGGGGTGGCCAACCAGTCGGAGCCCAAGAGCCACAATTCTTACTGTGTTACGGCAAAGAGCCACATGGGCACACAATTAACCTTCCTTCTGCGCGCGCGGACACACACACAGCCACATTGATGTCACACTCCAACTTAACCAATGCACCACACCAACATGATGATACATTTACTGCAGTACCAAGACCACAGGCCAGTCATTTTCAAGAGTGGCGACTGGTGAAGAAAATTGTAGGTGGGGCACAAAGGCAGACATTGTTTACATGTGGGGATTCCCCCCATTGGGGGGGTTCCGGGGGGCCTCCCCCGAAAAATTTTGGATTTCTTAGATGCAATTTCCTGTATTCTAGTGCATTTTGGAGTTACCTGTTTAACATCGAAAATGCAAAAGCCATTTTGATTCAGCTTGAATTCTCAATTGCATGACCTGCACAAGACCTGCATTCAAATAAATAATGGCCCTTTTCCACTACCCTTTTTCAGCTCACTTCAGCTCGCTTCAGCTCACTTCAGCCCGACACGGCTCGCGTTTCGACTACCAAAAACCAGCACGACTCAGCTCGTTTCAGCCCTGCTTAGCCCCTAAAACTCGCACCGTTTTGGAGTGGGGCTGAAGCGAGCCAAACCGAGCCGAGTGAGGCTGGGGGCGTGAGCAGACACTCCCCTGTGCACTGATTGGTGAGGAGGAGTGTCCTCACATGCCCACACACGCCCCGCGAGCGCGCTGGGATCTGTAAACACCGCAAACCCGGAAGAAGAATAATTACGAATTACGAGAATTTCTGAAGCCTTATGCGCCTCGCCTCATCTATACGCTCTTGCCAGTATCTGTCCGCGTTGTCGGTGACAACAAGCCACAGCACCAAGACCAGCAACACTAACGACTCCATGTCCTCCATGTTTATTGTTTACTATCCGGGTCGTGAGACTGCTGCTTAAAAGATCACTGAATCAGTGACTTACAGAGCATCGTGGACGAGTTCGCGGAGCACAAGGCTCGTCGTATGCCCTTCAAATAATGCGCGCAGTAGGCTATTGATGTTTTATTATGAGCCATGTACAGTATGTCGCCTAATGTTTTTTTGTTTCTGAGTTACATGTTCGTTTGAAGGACTTAATGTACAAAATAACATAGTTGCACCCCGTAGTGTTGAAATTGGTAAACACAGTGCATTCAGTGAGGTTTGCACCGCCCTCCTTTTATTTCTGACTCTTCCTGTCACCGTTGCAACCTCTGAGCGCTCATTCGTATGCCCTTCAAATAATGTGCGCAGTATAGGCTATTGATGTTTTATTATGAGCCATGTACAGTATCCTAATGTTTTTTGTTTCTGAGTTACATGTTCGTTTGAAGGACTTGATGTACTAAATAACATAGTTGCACCCGGTAGTGTTGAAATTGGTAAACACCGCAGTTGCGGACATTTTGTAGCCTAAAATGATGTTATGATAAGCTTTAATAAAATGCCCGGTCATTTGCCCCGCCCCCGGCCCGGCTCTGACTTGTTCCGCCACTGTCACTGATGTCACTGTTTGCGCTGCTTAACGACATCACGTGACGTCCACCCACTTTCGCTAACTCCACCCAATGTGTCCACCCACTTCCAGCCAGCACGGTTCAGCGCGGTTGTAGTCGAAATGCAACTCCAACAGCCCCGCTCAGCTCGACTCAGCACGGCACGGCTCAGCCGCGTTTGTAGTGGAAAAGCGGCATAAGTATTCAAATAAATACAGTCAGTCGGAAAATGGAAATTAAAGTGCTAATTTAATTTCCTCAAACAGTACAAGCTCCATAGGCACTGGGAACAGTGATCAGTGCAAGTGCAAATATAGATAAAATATAATACAATGCTCAAATTTTTGAAAGAAGAACACACGCACACACACAAATTGATAACTGGAAAACAAATGAACAAATACATAATGTATATACACTACATGACAAAAGTTTGGACACACCTTCTCATTCAATGTGTTCTGTGTTCTCATGACTATTTACACTTACAGTATACTCTACTCTCACTCAAGGCATCAAAACTGAATGAGCACTCACCCACTACTCAGGCTTGCGCGCCCAGCGCGTATCCCAAGCCTCAGCAGCAGGGATAGTACAATACTCACACACGCAGTTAGCATCACAAACGGTCACCCGCTACTTCAATGAGAAGGTATGTTCAAACTTTTGGCCTGTAGTGTATCTGAATTCACATCAGCACACATTCACATACTCAAATGTACACACACACACACACAGCAGAATTGCTACTTGTAGGGGAATTTAGCATATCATCTCACGCACCTGCGCATTTGTCATGATGTGAAAATACCGTAATGAAACCAAGCGAAGCACCTTTAATAAAATAACCGTAATTAACTGCAGTGAAGCGAAAACGCACATAAAACCACAAACGAACACCAACTTGGACGTGAAGGTGAGAGCCGCATGACACCAGGCAAAGAGCCGCATGCGGGCCACCTATGTACTAAAGCAACTTTTTTGAGCCCACAACACAGATACAGACTATTGAAGCATTTGAGCCAAAGGACTACATACAGTCAAGTACGTTTTGATGATGATGATGATGATGATATGAGGTAGATGATATTTGATCTACGGTGTTAAAGTTTAACTAGCAAAATCAAAATCTATTGCTTACTGGTAAACCAGATATGCTAAATGTAAGCTAGCTAGCACCATTTAATTAAAGAAGTTAGCTTATCATGGTGCTAGCTACCGCAAAATGTGATGCTGTTTCTTCTGCCTCCTGCTAGACGGTTTTATGTAACGACACAAGATTTCATCAATTTTAAATGTTTTGAAGACCTTTCCATTAGTTCAGCTTGCTATCTACATATTTGCATTTTTTTGTCATCTTATTTAACAGAAAAATGCCACATACGCCATCCAGTGTATGGAAGCAAAATTCCCTAACTAAAGTTTCCATGGAAAGTTTCTGGAAATTTACCGGAAATTTTCTGCCCCTTTGCAACCCTAGTGGTGCCCCTATGGTCCTTGTTGGCTATGGGAAGATGATGATCAGATCTGATCCTGGATTACCCCATGATCTGCATACAGGATTTTAGTGTTGTCCCTACTCTCAACACACCTGATATTCAACTCATTAAAGCCTAGGTCACAACCGGCCGTACATGCTCTTACGGCCGGCCTACGTGCAAAAAACGCAAGAAATGCACGGAGGGCGCGCGTGTGACGTGCTGATTTTCAAGCCGTAGACTGGCCGCAGACCGGCCGCAGAGGTTCTTTGTCATGTCAAACAAACTCTACGGGCGCTTACGTTTTTTTCAGGTTGCAAGACAAACTTAAGGCCAACATGCGTCTTTCTTCATGGACAAAAAAAAAAAAAACGCAGCGATTTGGGGAAACGCCAAAAATCGCACGGCCAAAAAATCGTACGTCCGGTTGTGACCTAGGCTTAAAGGGGAACTGAAGGCAAAATTTTTATCATCAAAGTTCTGTTTATCTCATTTTATAAAATGTCGGAATGCATTTTTGATCGCTATTTTGTCACTGCTATAGCAAGTTATGAGTGTTTGAAATATGCTATGTAATATATCGGTCCATATGTCAAAGCAATGGCCGTAAACGAGATTGGTTTACCTCTGTCCATCCATATCTCTGTCCATCTGAAACACCCTTTTTCTCAGCAACCGCAAATCATAGCCACTTGGTACCAAACTTCAGCTTGGAGTTCTATACCGTGTATACCGTTTTCAGGTCTGTCATACATCGACTTCCTGTTTACCGACTGAATGTATTTATGAAACATATAGCATGGATTTACAAAATTTTCGTAACACTTTTCTCAGCAACTACAAATCACAACTGCTTGATATTTGGTACTGAGCTTCAGCTTGGGGTTCTATACCGTGTATACTGTTTTCAGGTCTGTCGCACATCGACTTCCTGTTTACCAACTGAATGTATTTACGGAACATATAGGGTGGATTTTGACGCTATTTCAAGAAGCAAAATGCTATTTCAAAATGCCAGTTTCCCAGGATGCTATTTGAAATCCCTGGGGAGAGACGCTGCTCTTTACTTACTTGTTTCAGGGTTCATTATTTGTTGAAGTCAACATTCATAATAAGTGTCAGATTCCTTCGATTGCTTGCGTTCTGATATAAGTGAGAGCGGGGGGATACGTAAGTGAGCAGTAGCTCATGGTTGATTTTATTTTAATTCCTGATGTGTTTAATCGACTGGACTGTTGATCACCAGACTGCATCAGTGTTCCAATTTAATATTTTCAAACCAGCGCAAAATGTAAAAGCATCATCGCTTTGTGAAATACTTTGTCCATGTTCAGTCGTTATTTATGCACTTGTATTGTGATTTATTGGGAAGAGTAATTTGCTTTAGAAGTAAAACTAGAAGCTAAAGGCCTAGATGTGTTGGTATGTATTACTAATTTTGATATTTGTCTGATCACAGAATCCTCACCTAAACCAGAACGCGTGGAACAATTTGGAGAAGTACTGCCGCTCTCTTACTAAACACTACAAGAACGTGTACGTGTGCTCGGGGCCGCTTTATCTGCCCAGGTACGCACCAGTTTCTTCTCTTCCCTCAACCCGTCATCACTGCTTTCTGATTAATGACTTGAAAATGCAGATGTGTCAACACTAGGACATGGATTCACACTCAATGCTTGAAAAGATGATAGAACGGAGGTGTAGTCACGTTGACTATGCTTCACGCTGTGGATAACTGACTCATGTTCTGATGTGAGTGACGACTAAAATGATTCAAAATTCATGTCAAGAAAGTTGATCAAATTGACTGGTTTAAACTGAACTGATAGAGACGCGCCCATAAAAGAATTGGAGCTTCCTCAGGAAAAAAAAAAAACTATTGAAAAACATGAGCAGTGGTTTTCTAAATTTACTTTGACTTGTATTTCATTGTAGACAGAATGAACCCAAGATATTTCATGTTCTGTCTGGTCAACTTCATTTCACTTGTTAATATACATCCGTTCCTGTGTTTCAGGCCTGCGACACATTCCAAAAAAAGTTTTATGCCTGGGACAATTTGGGTCTAGTCATGAGGAAAAACAATTAAATAATGATGTGATGTCAGCAGCTGATTGCAAACATGATTTAGTACAAAATCCGTATCTAGGAAAGGGCTAGTCTTTAGGGAGCAAAGATGGTTGAGGATCTTTAGTTTGTCAACAAATACGAAGAAAGATATTGAAATGTTAAAAAAAAAATGTTCGTCAAAGAAAAATATGAAGGGATTTGGATATTTCACCCTCTATGGTGCATAAAACCTTGAAACGATTCAAGGAATCTGAAGGAATTTCCGTGTGTAAAGGGCAAGGGCTCAAGCCTAAGCTGAACACCCGTGATCTCCGATCCCTCAGACGGCACTGCATCAAGAACCGTCATTCATCTATAGCTGATAGAACCACCTGGGCTCGGGATTACTTTGGCAAACACCACAATACAGAGTTACATCCACAAATGCCAGTTAAAACTTTACTGTGCAAAAAGGAAACCTTGTATTAACTGTGTCCAGAAGCTCTGTCGACTTCTCTGGGCTCGGAGGCATCTGGGATGGACCATCACACAGTGGAAACTTCTATTGTGGTCAGACAAATCAATATTCCAGGTCTTTTTTTTTTTTTTGTAAGAAATGGACACCATGTACTCCAGACCAAAGACGAAAAGGACCGTCCAAAACCCAGGGTGTGTCATGGCATGGGGTTGTGTCAGTGCCCTTGGCAAAGGTAACTTACACTTCTGTGATGGAGCATTAATGCAGAAAAGTACACTGAGATTTTGGAGCAACATATGCTGCCTTCAAGATGACATCTTTACCAGGGAGATTTCAGCAAGACCACATTCTGCACACATTACAAAGGCATGGCTGTGGAAGAAGAGGGTGCCTGTCCTTTCTGTCCCCAATAGAGAATGTGTGGCGAATTTTGAAATATGAAAAATATGACAACGACGACTCTGCACACCTTAAGACCTGTTTAAAGGAAGACTGGGACAAAATAACACCTGAAACGCTTCATCACTTGGTGTCTTTTGGGGGAAAAAACTAACGTTCATGAAGTAAAATATCAAATAATGTGCTGCTGTATTGTTTTGAGTGTAATACAGGTTAAAGATTATTTACAATACAATAATTTTCAGTTTTAATTTCAATTTCAACATACTGTCCCAACTTTTTCTCATTGGGGGTTGTATGTATGGACATGCATGGAATTATATGCATTTTGAGTATATGTAATTATTATTTATACCGCCACTCCAAGGGGGGGGGGGGGATATACTGGTTTACCTCTGTTTGTCCGAAACACCCTTTTTCTCAGCAACCACAAATCATAGTCACTTGGTACCAAACTTCAGCTTGGGGTTCTATACCGTGTATACCGTTTTCAGGTCTGTCGCACATCGACTTCCTGTTTACCGACTGAATGAATTTACGAAACATATGAAAATTTTGTAAATCCACGCTATACGTTTCATAAATACATTGTCAGTAAACAGGAAGTCGATGTGCAACAGACCTGAAAACGGTATACACGGTATAGAACCCCAAGCTGAAGCCCAGTGCCAAATATCAAGCAGTTGTGATTTGTAGTTGCTGAGAAAAGTGTTATGAAAATTTTGTAAATCCACGCTATAACACTTTTTTTTTTTTTCTCAGCAACTACAACTCACAACTGCTTGATATTTGGTCCCGAGCTTCAGCTTGGGGTTCTATACCGTGTATACCATTTTCAGGTCTGTCGCACATCGACTTCCTGTTTACCGACTGAATGTATTTACGAAACATATGAAAATTTTGTAAATCCACGCTATATGTTTCGTAAATACATTGTCAGTAAACAGGAAGTCGATGTGCGACAGACCTGAAAACGGTATACACGGTATAGAACCCCAAGCTGAAGCTCAGTGCCAAATATCAAGCAGTTGTGAGTTGTAGTTGCTGAGAAAAGTGTTGGGAAAATTTTGTAAATCCACGCTATAACACTTTTTTTTTTCTCAGCAACTACAAATCAAAACTGCTTGATATTTGGTCACGAGCTTCAGCTTGGGGTTCTATGCCATGTATACCGTTTTCAGGTCTGTTGCACATCGACTTCCTGTTTACCGACAATGTATTTACGAAATATATAGTGTGGATTTACAAAATTTCCCTAACACTTTTCTCAGCAACTACAAATTACAACTGCTTGATATTTGGTCCCGAGCTTCAGCTTGGGGTTCTGTGCCGTGTATACTGTTTTCAGGTCTGTCCCACATCAACTTCCTGTTTACCGACTGAATGAATTTACGAAACATATGAAAATTTTGTAAATCCACGGTATACGTTTCGTAAATACATTGTCAGTAAACAGGTAGTCGATGTGCAACAGACCTGAAAATGGTATACACAGTATAGAACCCCAAGCTGAAGCTCAGTGCCAAATATCAAGCAGTTGTGATTTGTAGTTGCTGAGAGAAGTGTTATGAAAATTTTGTAAATCCACGCTATAACACTTTTTTTTTTTTTCAGCAACTACAACTCACAAGTGCTTGATATTTGGTCCCGAGCTTCAGCTTGGGGTTCTATACCGTGTATACCGTTTTCAGGTCTGTCGCACATCGACTTCCTGTTTACCGACTGAATGTATTTACGAAACATATGAAAATTTTGTAAATCCACGCTATATGTTTCGTAAATACATTGTCAGTAAACAGGAAGTCGATGTGCGACAGACCTGAAAACGGTATACACGGTATAGAACCCCAAGCTGAAGCTCAGTGCCAAATATCAAGCAGTTGTGAGTTGTAGTTGCTGAGAAAAGTGTTGGGAAAATTTTGTAAATCCACGCTATAACACTTTTTTTTTTTCTCAGCAACTACAAATCACAACTGCTTGATATTTGGTCCCGAGCTTCAGCTTGGGGTTCTATACCGTGTATACCGTTTTCAGGTCTGTTGCACATCGACTTCCTGTTTACCGACAATGTATTTACGAAACATATAGTGTGGATTTACAAAATTTCCCTAACACTTTTCTCAGCAACTACAAATCACAACTGCTTGATATTTGGTCCTGAGCTTCAGCTTGGGGTTCTGTGCCGTGTATACTGTTTTCAGGTCTGTCCCACATCAACTTCCTGTTTACTGACTGAATGTATTTACGAAACATATGAAAATTTTGTAAATCCACGCTATATGTTTCGTAAATACATTGTCGGTAAACAGGAAGTCGATGTGCGACAGACCTGAAAACGGTATAAACGGCATAGAACCCCAAGCTGAAGCTCGGGACCAAATATCAAGCAGTTGTGATTTGTAGTTGCTGAGAAAAGTGTTAGGAAAATTTTGTAAATCCACGCTATAACACTTTTTTTTTTCTCAGCAACTACAAATCACAACTGCTTAATATTGGGTCCCGAGCTTCAGCTTGGGGTTCTATACCGTGTATACCGTTTTCAGGTCTGTCGCACATCGACTTCCTGTTTACCGACAATGTATTTGCGAAACATATAGCGTGGATTTACAACATTTTCGTAACACCTTTCTCAGCAACTAGAAATCACAACTGCTTGATATTTGGTACAAAGCTTCAGCTTGGGGTTCTATACCGTGTGTACCGTTTTCAGGTCTGTCGCTTATCAACTTCCTGTGTACCGACTGAATGTATTTATGAAACCTATAGGGTGGATTTTGACGCCATTTCAAAATGACAGTTTACCAGGATGCTATTTGAAATCCCTGGGGAGAGACACTGCTCTTTACTTACTTGTTTCAGGGTTCATTATTTGTTGAAGTCAACATTCATAATAAGTCTCCTGTTCCTTCGATCGCTTGCATTCTGATATAAGCGAGAGCGGGGGGATACGTAAGTGAGCAGTAGCTCACAGTTGATCTTGTTTAACTATTGTTTTTAGTATCCATACTCATTTTGTAGACTTGTATTTTGTAGGTGTGCGCATATTTTGTACCGGGATCAGACTACACAATATTTTTATCTTTCCCAGTGGCCACCATGTCAGATTAGGCAATCATAGTGCAAAGAATCCTTGTCATGTTTTGGTCAGGAGACTGGAAACACGACAAGTTTGACCCTGACTAATCATCGTTCATGTCCTTGTGTGTGGTCGGGGAGGAGGGTCAAGAACCTGTCAATCACGGCTACTGGTCAACATCAAGGAACATGTCATATTTAAGATGCTTCACAAGCATAGATATACTTGTGCACTTGGATGTGATTTAAAAAAAAATATTCACACTTTGCAAACTTCTATCCATTTGTTTTGAACACTGAGAACAAAAAATAGTGACAGGATTTAAAAAACAAACAAACAAAACAGGATTAAGTTACTTCTCAGGCAGTAGAGGGCTTTAAAAATAAACTGCTACTTTAAATGAATACTTCTTCCTTACGTGTTTATACTTTTATCAATAAATGTCAGAAGCTGAAGGTAGCGTTGTGGCATTAATCCAGCCTCTGTGCTTTTCTCAGGCAGGAGCCTGATGGGAAGATGTACGTGAGGTATCAGGTGATCGGGAAGAACCACGTGGCAGTTCCCACACACTTCTTTAAGGTAGTGATTCTGGAGAAGCAGCGTGGCGAGGTGGAGCTACGACCCTACGTGATGCCCAACACACCCGTCGATGAGAAGATCCCACTCGAGCGCTTCCTGGTGCCCATCGAGAGCATCGAGAAAGCATCGGGTCTGCTGTTCATCCCCAACATCCTAAAGAGGACCAACAGCCTGCAGGCCATTACTGCCAGGGTCTGATCATCTCTACACACGGGAAAAAAATCCTGTTGCTACAAAATCCATGGTCACTGACAGGTACCGAAAAACGCTTCAGCACAGATAAAGTGTGACGTTTCAGCTCCTGGATGAGATTTTTAAGCATAATCATCAAAGTAACGCATGTTCTAAAATTGCCGATTGTATTGAATAAAAATATTTTAGCAACTCATCATGTACGTTAGTTCTGTAACAGTTTTAAACTTAACTGCACTTTTTAATTCATTGTTTCTCTTTTATGAGTCTGAATCTGGATTTTCATCCAGCGTATCTGAATCCATGTCCCAACAGCTAGCCGCTGTGTCCGGGGATCAGGTCGTCGAGGCCCCTGCCTTCGACTGCCGCCCAATCCACACTGCACCAGTCCCCTACTGCTACCTCTGTGGGTGGTGAACCCACAGGAGGTCGGGCCCACGTCACCTCTTCGGGCTGAGCCCGGCCGGGCCCCATGGGCAAGCGCACGCATACGAGCCCCAACCCCGGGCCTGGCTCCAGGGTGGGGCCCCGGCTGCGCCATACCGGGCGACGTCACGGTCCTCGATTGTTTCTCCATAAGGGTTTTGGTGAACTGCTCTTGGTCTGGCCTGTCACGGATACAAGCGGCCGAAATGAGTTTCCTTCGCAGGGTGGCTGGGCGCTCCCTTAGAGATAGGGTGAGAAGCACAGTCACTCGGGAGGAGCTCGGAGTAGAGCCGCTGCTCCTCCACATCGAGAGGAATCAGCTGAGGTGGCTCGGGCATCTCTTTCGGATGACTCCTGGACGCCTCCCTGGGGAGGTGTTCCAGGCATGTCCCCCCGGGAGGAGGCCCCGGGAAGACCCAGGACACGCTGGAGGGACTATGTCTCTCGGCTGGCCTGGGAATGCCTCGGTGTTCTTCCCAAAGAGCTGGCCAAGGTGTCTGGGGAAAGGGAAGTTTGGGCTTCCATGCTTAGACTGCTGCCTCCGCGACCCGGTCCCGGATAAAGCGGAAGAAGACAAGACGAGACGTATCTGAATCCTGATTCAGACTTTGGGGTTATTACACATTAGGGTGCATCAGTTGCCCTCTAAAAATGAAAAGTTCCTCCGATCATGATGCATTTTTGTTTTTATGTTCCTTTTGGTAAGAAAGCACACTGGGTGAAATATTTTGACAAAATTCAAAAGTTTAATGGTGGCACCAGGAGCTCAAAGTTATGGAAAAAGCTGCTATTTTATGACTTTGATGACAACATTTCGATCACTTTTCATGAAACATTATGGCACCTTATAGAGTATACCAAATATCTTAGATACACATTTTTAGTACATATTCTAAATATATTATCAAGCACAATTTGAGTTTTAGCTGTTCATTGAATCATTGTTCAACTACTTTTGAACAATACAAATGTATTATGAATCACATTAATGCTTCTCAATCCCTTGCAAAGGTTCTTAACATGATCTCCGGGTCACAAGAAATCAATAAATGGAGTCCAACATTGTGATTCAAACCTTGCGCGAAAACATAAAATAAGCGGTTTTTGGCAAAAAATGAACCTCATGGTGCCACCATTAGACTTTTGAATATGGCCAAAAAATTTTACAGGATGTCTTTATTGGTGAAAAGGAACACCCAAACGCATCAGATTATATGAAAGTGAGGGCAACTGATGCACCCTAATACACATTTTAAAGCCCAGTAAAGCTGAGGAGCAGAAGTACGGCGGACACATGACACGATTTAAAGAAACATTTAATACCCTTCAGCTAGCTAAATAAATAAATACCGTTAGCAAGTTAAAACGTCATGAAAATAGGCAACTAATAACACACTCTTTATTAATTCTATAAAAATATAACGGTAAGATTCTGAAACCTACAGTACCAGTCAAAAGTTACAGCCTCGTCCATAGGTTTTGCTATATTTTGACTGTTTTCTACATTGTAGTACAAGACAAATAAAATCACTTCAGGATGCGAGGGTGTACGATTCTAGGAAAATCATCAGCTGTGTGGTATTGATCATCATCTTGTTATTGAATATATTTAACAGTTATTCTATGAAATCGAGTCGTACATGAGTTGATAGCCGATGAGGCGCGTAGCACCAAGTCGGCTATAAGCCACGTATGACAAGATTGAGTGGAATAACTCTTTCATTCTCTCCACATTCACTGGATTTTGAGAAACGGAACATTTTTATTTTTTGCAAATTCGAGAAATAAAAACTTTATACAGAACGTCCAACCAAACCATTTCCGCTGAGAATGTAAACAAACCGGCGAAATTACAGTAGGAATTTGTCAAAAATGCTATAATAATAATTCTTGAAAATTAAAAAAAAGATGCATTCTTACCATGAAATACTTTCATTCCATATTTTGTTGCTTTTTTGGGGTTTTGTTTTCGAGTTTTTATTTCATCCTCGGTTGGTTCAGTAACACGCTCTGCCATTTTGTTTTTCTCTACTCACGGTATATGAGCTGATATCCTAGTAGTAGAGTAGCCAATCAGAGCGCACAATTGCTCATATCTAGTGAATGTGGATAGATTAAATTTAAATAATAATGGCTGGATTTTTTTTCATGGTATATCAGATGTGATACTGAACAAGTCGAAGACAAGTAGCTGAATGGAATATATCTGATATACCATGAAAAAAGCCAGCCAATATTATCATTATTATTAATACACATTTGATGGAACAAACCTGGCGGCCATGTTTGTTTCCAAATTGTCACAGTTGCTTGCTAGCGCAGAAATTTTACGTGTAATACGTACCTCAAGGCATTTTCAGTTCACTGCGACAGTTTACTGCGGGTGCCGCCGGCGAACAAAGAAATGCTTCTGCACATGCGCAGCTGAAAACTCTCTCGCTGAATATTCGCATCAGCTCCGACCTGCGACGTCATGTTGTCTTGACAACCGTGCAGTATCGTAAACCATATTCAATGCTCATTCTCCACTGGGTAGAGTGATGCAATACACATAGGATAAGCGATATGCTAACAATATTGCATGCTATCAAACCAAATGAATGAAACCTGCTAGAAGGGAATAGAACACATGTTTTTCTTCCATGGAAAAAGTGTCCTGTATGTATAATAGTAATTACAAAGTTGAGATTTTCTTGCTTAACATATGTGTTAACTCAGCACGTAGGTCCTAGGGTCATGACAAAACTTTGACCTTTAGATCTTTGAGATCATTTTTGTCAGTTTTTACCTTATGTTTAGAATTTTCTTCATTTTTCGACAACTATAGTAATCCATATTATATGAAGAACCGCTCAAGTAAGTAAAGAGAAACAACACCCAGCGTTGCTTGAAGACATGAAGTGTCTTTTAATTAATAAATCTCAAGACAAAACATTGAATAAGGAGGTGTGTCCAATCTCTTGACTGGTGCTATATATACCGGTACATGCTTGTTTTTTGTGTGCATATCCTACACAGCAGAGGTGGACAAAGTACCCAACTTCATTACTTCAGTCAAAGTACAGATCCCACTGGTCAAATGTTACTCCGATACAAGTGAAAGTTGTCCAGTCAAATTTTTATTAAAGTTAAAGTACTGAAGTACTTGCTTTTAAAAATACTTCAGTATTAAAAGTACATTTCCTGTCAACGCATCGTTGTATTATTGCCACAACGTTTACAAAACCTAATGCCGTTACCAAAGACAGAAATATGAATTCACAAAATGAACACATGCTGTGCCATCATGGTGGTTTAACGTTAAGCTAGCTAGTCAGCGAAACTCCATCTGACATGCTAGCAAACTCTTTTCAAACTCAAAATCATATTGGGTAGCTAACGTTACTAGAAAGGAAAGATTTCTACATTCTGTTTATTTGCCAAGATTATGCTAAAATGTATTACTGAAAGGACTTCAGATAAGTTAACATTATTTATCTTAGCGTAACTCCATTTTTACATGCTAACTAACAGTGTCCAAGTTAACTAGCTATGGAAAAGGCTACGGCAACTTGGCGGGCAAATCCACAGGAAGTCATTTGACTACCCAGACTGCACAGCTATTGTAACGTTATTGCTAGCTCTAAAAGCACAGACAACTTCATTGCAAGCTTTCTCTTGGAATAAAACGTTTATATCCCTCAATATGCTTCCGCAGGTTGGACGGCGAGTTTTTGTAGGCTGTGATGTGGTTCGTTTTCAGCAAACACAGCAAACATTTAAAATGGAACGAATCTTTATTCCTTTCAGAAAACTGAAACATGGGTTCTAGGTATAGCCGTGGGTGCGTGCATTCCCCAGAAGAACCACCTCTTTCCATTCTGCCATCAACTGATCGTGCTCAAATAACGCTGCTGAGAAATCATTGATCTTGATTTTATCCAGTCTATGGACGTGATGTGACCCTAGTGATTACTGATCGGCTGTCTCAGTGTCACCTGCGAAAAAAAACAATCATGTTTTAGGAAAGAAAAGAAAAAAAAACATCCACTTTCAAAGCCGCTTCATAGTAACGAGGACCTTGACAGAAATGTAGTGGAGTGAAAAGAACGATATTCGTCTTTCAAATGGAGTGAAGTTAAAGTCAGAAGTTTCCAAAAAAAATAATGCTCAAGTAAAGTACAAATACTCAAAAAGTGTACTGAAGTACAGTACTCAAGTAAATGTGCTTCGTTACTGTCCACCTCTGCTACACAGTATGTTTGCTTGCATACGTTCATGCACACATGAATTACTACAAAATAAATTAATTTAAAAAAGACGACACTGGCAGACCTTTGAAATAGCTAAATAAACTTTAATAATTCTAGTGGCAATTGTACATTAATTGCACCGAACATTCTCTTTAACACAAATGACTCTCCATATACTAGTATGTTTATTTTTTCCTCTTGATGTATTTACATGGAGCAAATTTTACTCTTAAACATACATATAAAAGGCTTTGTGAGATGTTAGGGGGGAAAAAAAAAAGAACAACAAAGTTGAGCTTTTCTGCATGCCAGAAACGGGGGAAGAGATGAAGAACGTCATTATGGGCTGCTTTACCTTGTAAAAGAAGACACCGTGCACAAGGTGGCAGAATAGGATCACTGGAATACATTACAGAGAGAGAGAGAGAGAGAGAGAGATGAGAAAAGGGGAGCGAGAGAGATGTACTATTGCCTTCAACTGGGAAATTGGACAGAAGAAGCTTATGTGCAATGTTTATATATATATATACCGTATATATTACAATATAATATCTTATATATTTTATATATATATATAACATAATTTCTAATCTCTGTAAACAAAATATTTGAGTATCAAGCTTCGTAGTTAAGGGATGGATGGATGGATGTTTAATGTAACGGAAGGGGCACATTAAGACCACTTATCACTCAGAACAGTGAAATTCCTGCAATACTGAGAATCCAGTGTCTGTGAATCTCAGCTACCTGACATCCATCATATCAGTCACGCCTCAAGAAACACACACTGGAATAAATTAAATCATAAATAAATCAGAAAACACAAATTCATAATTACAACTCGGGTTGGGAGACGAATTTAAAGGATTGAGGGGGGGAAAAACAAAACCGTGGGAGTCAAAGAAACCACAATTTATGGATTTTTTTTCCATTCTCTCCTTCGAGCAATCTTATAAACACCACTACGAAGTAAAACTGGTGCGTCTCTGAAGAAGAGACAGTGCTCCTCAGCAGGGGGGAGATCCTGCACGTTTCACTGTGACACAACAGGACTGGAAGAACACAAGCCGGACCTGAGGAGGGGCAAATAATATACGTCTTCATTTCCTCACTCACCTTCAATGCTATCCACGCTCTTCCATGGATATCCTCTATTATTCTATCCACGTTCACTGGATATGAGCAATCGTGCGCTCTGATTGGCTACTCTACTACTAGGATATCAGCTCATGTACAGTGAGTAGAGAAAAACAAAATGGCGGATTGCATCAAGTCAGATACATCATTTTGTTATCAAGTATTTAAAAGAAACAGAAATAGCGAAAAGAATAAAGGGTTTTCTTCCCCCCCGATATTAGGGTGCATCAGTTGCCCTCACTTTCATAAAATCTGATGCATTTTTGTTCGGGTGTTCCTTTTCACCAATAAAGACATCCTGTAAAATTTTTTGACCATATTCAAAAGTCTAATGGTAGCACCATGAGGTTCATTTTTTGCCAAAAACCGCTTATTTTATGTTTTCGCGTAAGGTTTGAATCACAATGTTGGACTCCATTTATTGATTTCTTGTGAGCCAGAGATCATGTTAAGAACCTTTGCAAGGGATTGAGAAGCATTAATGTGATTCATAATACATTTGTAGTGTTTAAAAGTAGTTGAACAATGATTCAATGAACAGCGAAAACTCAAACTGTGCTTGATAATATATTTAGAATCAGGGCTTTGAACCAGAATTTTTTTTCCTACTGGTTCGTTCCGAACAGAAACGGAATTTTAATGTTTCCGGTTTTGGGTTCCACCATTAAATAGACGTTCCCGAACCGGTTAGAACAAAAAAAATTTCGTTCCCGGAACGGTTAATTACGTTCCCTGTCAGCTGTTTAACAAATGGCTATAAAATTATGTCTCTGTCTCATCCAGCTTAAGCCAAATGTAGGTTAATTCTATTACAACCTTCATTAAATAAGACAAGAAATAATTCAAAACAATTATTATTTCAAATGTTGGCGATTTGGATTCTCAGTACGTCTTCCCATCTACACAAACAGAAAAAGTGCCAAAAATGAAAGATAATTCGTTTAGTGTGTTACCAAAGGCTAGTCAGGCCCTATGCATTGATAGGCTAACAGAGGTTAACGTAATTTAATGTTCGCGAGCCTCTCATTAACGTGGACAAATATATTGATGTCGTGTTTGAAATTGACGTTTTTGAATAACGATAGACTGCAATATTTACCTCTTATTTAAGATGTGGAGACGTGATAGTAGTCCACCCTCCCGCTCTCTCCATTCAGTCAGCGAACGTCACACAGGAAGTGAACCCCAGCGGGTCATAGAAACTTGCGCAGGAGAAGAATGACTTTTTTTTTTATCTGTAGGCTACGGAAACTTTGAGGAACGAAATAAAAACCGGTATTAACCGGTTACCATTATTTTTAATAAGCGTTTCTGTTCCAGAACATAAAAAATAATAAAGTTTCTGGTTTCGTTTCTGTTCCATGTGAAATAGAAAAAGTTCCCGGTTTTCGTTTTCATTCCTTGAACCGGTTCAAAGCCCTTTTAGAATATGTACTAAAAATGTGTATCTAAGATATTTGGTATACTCTATAAGGTGCCATAATGTTTCATGAAAAGTGATTGAAATTTTGTCATCAAAGTCATAAAATAGCAGCTTTTTCCATAACTTTGAGCTCCTGGTGCCACCATTAAACTTTTGAATTTTGTCAAAAATATTTCACCCAGTGTGTTTTCTTACCAAAAGGAACATAAAAACAAAAATACATCATGATCGGAGGAACTTTTCATTTTTAGGGGGCAACTGATGCACCCTACCCAATATCTCCTGTTCCACACTCCAGCCCAGTACATGGCGGTAATACACCTTTAAAGGAACAGTCCACTGTACTTCCATAATGAAATATGCTCTTATCTGAATTGAGACGAGCTGCTCCGTACCTCTCCGAGCTTTGCGCGACCTCCCAGTCAGTCAGACGCGCTGTCACTCCTGTTAGCAATGTAGCTAGGCTCAGCATGGCCAATGGTATTTTTTGGGGCTGTAGTTAGATGCGACCAAACTCTTCCGCGTTTTTCCTGTTTACATAGGTTTATATGACCAGTGACATGAAACAAGTTCAGTTACACAAATTGAAACGCGGGGATTTTCTATGCTATGGAAAGTCTGCACTATAATGACAGGCGTACTAACATCTTCTGCGCGCTTCGGCAGCGCATTGATATCTGAGCTCCGTATCAATGCGCTGCCGAAGCGCTCAGAAGGTGTTAGTACGCCTGTCATTATAGTGCGGACTTTCCATAGCATAGAAAATCGCTACGTTTCAATTTGTGTAACTGAACTTGTTTCATATCACTGGTCATATAAACCTATGTAAACAGGAAAAACGCGGAAGAGTTTGGTCGCATCTAACTACAGCCCCAAAAAATACCATTGGCCATGCTGAGCCTAGCTACATTGCTAACAGGAGTGACAGCGCGTCTGACTGCGTCTGACTGACTGGGAGGTCGCGCAAAGCTCGGAGAGGTACAGAGCAGCTCGTCTCAATTCAGATAAGAGCATATTTCATTATGGAAGTACGGTGGACTGTTCCTTTAAGTTGGTTCACCAACTGCCAAAAAACCCAAAAGAAGAAGAAAATGACGGAGAATGTTGCTGAACCAACTGAGGACGAAATAAAAACTCTATTATTATAGCAGCATTTTTCACAAATTGCTACTGTCATTTCACCGGTTTGTTTAAGCGGAAATGATTTTGTCGGATGTTTTGGATAAAGTTTATTTATCAAATTTGCAAAAAATACAAATGCTCCGTTTCTCAAAATCCAGTGAATGGTGGATAGAATGAAACAGTTACTCTGCTCCACTCAGCGCTACGCGCCTCGTCAGCTATCAGCTCACGTACGACTCGATTTCGTGGAATAACTCTTAATTACAAGATGTCGTTTGTTTTTGCATTTTTTTTTTTGTTGTTGCTTGTGTTTGCTTTTTTGGTTAAGGAGTGTATCCCTACTGCTAGAAAGTGCATACTGTTTAAACACTGATGCATTTAATTCCAGGGGAAGTGATTTCTGTTTTCTCCCTACACAAGAACAACATCGCTAAGTGTTTGTACTGATATTTTTTTTTCCTCTACCCACGCCATAACACAGCCACAGCTCGAGATTAGCGTCATGAGCGAGGAACGCGTGCGCAAATGTTCTCAGAGCTCTGCCGTTTCTAGAAGCAGCACCTGAATTTACAGCCGAAGCCCGACACGTTTAGCGCAGAACTGAGGAATTTAACACAGGGATAGGAACAGGAATATACACTGTACAAAATATCCCTCTACTCTGCTTAAAACCAAAAACACGTCGTAGTGTATGTTTTATGTACAACAATGATACAAATCAATTTGAATTAAAGCTATGTACAAAAATAGGCAAAAACAGACCAAAAAAAAAAAAAAAACCTAAGGAAATAAAGGTCTCTCTTTACCAACACAAATAAACAAACATGTTTTTGTGCTACTGCTACTGCTAGCTCTGGTAACTATGACACATGCAAAAAAAAAAAGGTCGTAGGTAAGAAAAGAAAATACGTGAACATGTACAAATGTATCAAAAAGGAACCTTTTGGCCTACCAGAAATCATAGACATCAAAAACACTTAAATAAAGTGTTTCGATAAATAATAATAATAATAAAAACATTTGTATTATTAGCGTGCGGCTAACTAGCAAACTTTCAAATTAAAAGCACACTTTCGCAACCAAGTTCAGTCTTCAGTCATCCAGTTTGTTGTCTTCGCTTGGCTTGTTCATATAAAACCACACAAGTCACCGAGGCGTACACCAGACGTTACTGTCTACTAAGAAAGCTGATCGGATCGCTAAGTTTCACACACCTGCTTTTCTGTTTTTTTTGTTCTTTTTTTCTACTAACAAACAGAAGACAGATTAAACATATCCATCAGTCATTCATTCTGAAATCGAAAGCCAAAAATGGTTCCCACATTTCCGCCATCACATTTAAGAACGAGTGTTTTAAAGTCCAGAGAGTTTAGATTGTTTGCCACTGTGTTTTTTCTCTGTATTTAGTTTATTTATTTACTTATTATTTTACCCGTAGCCCTTGAACCCAGCAGGGTTTTGTGTCCTTGCTAGCAGTTGCTGCTGTTCCGGAACTCGCCGTTCTCGGTGATCTGCAGTTTGCTGGGGTTGGTGGGTGAGATGCCGTTGCGCGTCTGCATGCTGTAGCGTTCCTTCAGCTGAGACAGAGCGCTCATCAACCGAGCGTTAGCCGCATCCAGAGACGCTATCCGCTTCTCCTAGACAGAGAAAGAAGAGAGAAAGTTTGAACAAGCAAGCAAAACTTGCAAAGCCTAGAGATTCATATTCAGATTAATGCTTGTGTCACACTGTCTCGTATCTTGCCACGTAAGCAGCGTGTGGGTCAAATGCCAAGAAATGGGCCATATTTTGTCCTCAAGTCCTGTGACGTACATGGTGTATGTGTTTCCACTTTCTTGGTAACATGAAAGAGCGCATATCTTGTCTTATTAACATCAAGAAAGAGAGAAAAAATGAGAAGCTAATGAGGAAACAAGTGTTTATAGCTGCTGTAAGATTACTAGCTTGTCTCTGAGACGTTCTACAATATTAAAAATGACGATAAATAGATTAAACAAGATCATCTGTGAGCTACTGTATCCCCCCGCTCTCGCTTATATCAGAATGCAAGCGATCGAAGGAATAGGACAATTATTATGAATGTTGACTTCAACAAATAATCCTGAAACGAGTAAGTAAAGAGCAGTGTCTCTGCCCAGGGATTTCAAATAGCATCCTGGGAAACTGGCATTTTGAAATAGCATTTTGCTTCTTGAAATAGCGTCAAAATCCACACCATATGTTTCGTAAATACGTTCAGTCGGTAAACAGGAAGTCGATGTGCGACAGACCTGAAAACGGTGCACACAGTATAGAACCCAAAGCTGAAGCTCAGTACCGAATATCAAGCAGTTGTGATTTGTAGTTGCTGAGAAAAGTGTTATGAAAATTTTGTAAATCCACACTATACGTTTCATAAATACATTCAGTTGGCAAACAGGAAGTTGATGTGGGACAGACCTGAAAACAGTACACATGGTATAGAACTCCAAGCTGAAGCTCGGTACCAAATATCAAGCAGTTGTGATTTGTAGTTGCTGAGAAAAGTGTTATGAAAATTTTATAAATCCACGCTATACGTTTCATAAATACATTCAGTTGGCAAACAGGAAGTTGATGTGGGACAAACCTGAAAACAGTGTACACGGTATAGAACCCCAAGCTGAAGCTCGGTACCAAATATCAAGCAGTTGTGATTTGTAGTTGCTGAGAAAAGTGTTATGAAACTTTTGTAAATCGATGCTATACGTTTTATAAATACATTCAGTCGGCAAACAGGAAGTCGATGTGCGACAGACCTGAAAATGGTATACAAGGTAGAGAACCCCAAGCTGAAGCTCGGTACCAAATATCAAGCAGTTGTGATTTGTAGTTGCTGAGAAAAGTGTTATGAAACTTTTGTAAATCGATGCTACAGTATATGTTTTATAAATACATTCAGTCGGCAAACAGGAAGTCGATGTGCGACAGACCTGAAAACGGTGCACACAGTATAGAACTCCAAGCTGAAGCTCGGTACCAAATATCAAGCAGTTGTGATTTGTAGTTGCTGAGAAAAGTGTTATGAAAATTTTATAAATCCACGCTATACGTTTCATAAATACATTCAGTTGGCAAACAGGAAGTTGATGTGGGACAAACCTGAAAACAGTGTACACGGTATAGAACCCCAAGCTGAAGCTCGGTACCAAATATCAAGCAGTTGTGATTTGTAGTTGCTGAGAAAAGTGTTATGAAACTTTTGTAAATCGATGCTATACGTTTTATAAATACATTCAGTCGGCAAACAGGAAGTCGATGTGCGACAGACCTGAAAATGGTATACAAGGTAGAGAACCCCAAGCTGAAGCTCGGTACCAAATATCAAGCAGTTGTGATTTGTAGTTGCTGAGAAAAGTGTTATGAAACTTTTGTAAATCGATGCTACAGTATATGTTTTATAAATACATTCAGTCGGCAAACAGGAAGTCGATGTGCGACAGACCTGAAAACGGTGCACACAGTATAGAACCCCAAGCTGAAGCTCAGTACCGAATATCAAGCAGTTGTGATTTGTAGTTGCTGAGAAAAGTGTTATGAAAATTTTGTAAATCCACGCTATACGTTTCATAAATACATTCAGTTGGCAAACAGGAAGTTGATGTGGGACAGACCTGAAAACAGTACACACGGTATAGAACCCCAAGCTGAAGCACGGTACCAAATATCAAGCAGTTGTGATTTGTAGTTGCTGAGAAAAGTGTTATGAAACTTTTGTAAATCGATGCTACAGTATATGTTTTATAAATACATTCAGTCGGCAAACAGGAAGTCGATGTGCGACAGACCTGAAAACGGTATAGAACCCCAAGCTGAAGTTTGGTACCAAGTGGCTATGATTTGTGGTTGCTGAGAAAAAGGGCGTTTCGGAAGGACAGAAATACGGAGATACGGACAAACAGAGGTAAACCAGCATTAAAAAAAAAAAAGGTATGACGCCGCTTATCATTCATTAATAAATGAAAAATTGTAATCACTGGCACACAATAAATCATACTGTGACATGCAGTTATGGGAAAATAATCAACTTTAGAGTAACAGTAACTTTGCATCATAACACCCTGTTTCTGTTGATTATTTTCCTATAACATCACACCCCACCATGATTCATTCCTTATATATGACATATGTACTGTATATTACGGACATCATATACTGTACATATATATAATACATTCGCAGCTTCTGCTTTTGCTGTGCAATAACGTTCCTATTTGGTACAGGATCCTTTTCATTTGCAAGTATTTTTCTTATTTAACTCTCAATCTTATATTATCTTGGGTAATTACCGTATGTTCATAGCCAGTGTTAGTCAGTTTTTTTGTTTACTTTACACACGTTCCATCCTCATTATTTATGTTATGCTTTGTAATAACAAATTACCGTGGTGAAACATTCACTGTGCAATAATATTCACTACCTGGGGCAATATTTCTACTTCTGTTTCAAGTTGCAAATATTTTATTAGTGCAATATTGAGTTGTGTATATTACATACATAGCCCATGTCTTTACTTTTTCTCCCCTGCTGGCTGAAAGGCCTGAAGGGGGATTATGTCGTAGCGATTTCCTTCCTTCCTTCCGTCCTTCCTTCCGTCCCTCCCAGGAAAGAGTGCTCACCTTCTGAAATCAACTCCTCTCACAATTTTTGGAGGAATTTCACAAAACTTGGCAGGATTCTTTGTTGGCAATACAAATATTGCAATTTTGTTAAATTTGGTCATATTTTACCAGAGTTATGGCCCTTGATTAACAAAATTATAATTTGACAATTTCATGAGTGTGTTTTTTCCTTCTGAAATCGACTCCTTTCACAATTTTTTGGAGGAATTTCACCAAACTTGGCAAAAGGCCTTGTTATATGACGGTAATGCGCCTATTGCGATTTAATTTCGTTTGTGAAAATTTGACCAGAGTTTTGACCCTTGATTAAAGAACTTGTACTTTGACAATTCATGAGGGTTTACATTCTTCTGAAACCAACTCCTCTCACAATTTATGGAGGAATTTCACGAAACTTGGCAAAAGGCTTCGTTATATGACCGTTATACGCATATTGAAATTTTGTTTAATTTGGGCAAATTTTACCAGAGTTATGTGCTTGATTATTAACAAACTTGTACTTTGGCAATTTCATCAAGGTGTGCTTGCTTTCTGAAATCAACTTCTCTCACAATTTTTGGAGGAATTTCATGTAATTTGGTAAAAAGTTTTTATCCCCTGCTGGCCGAAAGGCCCGAAGGGGGATTATGTCATGGCGATGTCCGTCCATCCGTCCCAGGAAGGGTGCTCACCTTCTGAAATCAACTCCTCTCACAATTTTTGGAGGAATTTCACGAAACTTGGCAGGAGTCTTTATCATATGTCGGTAATACGCATATTGCAATTTTGTTCAATTCAGTTGCATTTTACCAGAGTTATGGTCTAGTTGCCAGCAGGGTATATTGTGCTCTCAGAGCACTCTTGTTCTTTAATTAACCCCGCCGACAGTAGTCGGAGGGGTTATTATTTTCACCTGCGTCAGTCTGTGTGTGTGTATCTGTCTGTCTGTCTGTGTGTCTGCAAGATATCTCAAGAACCAATGGATCGATTTGGACCAAATTTTGTACGTGTTGCCAATCACCCAGGAAACCATTAAATTTTGGAGGTCAAAGGTCAAGGTCATGGCAGAACTTCGAAATTTTCGCCCAATGTATTTTAATAGGGAAAAGGCGGGGTTTGCACTCGTTAGTGTCCCTGTCTAGTTTTTTTTCTTTTTATACATATATATATATTACACTCCATTTTTTGTTACTGTTTATTCCTGACTCTTTCTATTTGAGCGCTGCTATAACATGTAAATTTCCCCACCGAGGGATGAATAAAGTTCATCTTATCTTACAGTACAAGTTACATCAGGTTGTAGCTCCTGGTCCTTTTCTGAAAGCGAAATAAAAACACCAGCATTTTTTAAGGCTAGTTGTTGAGAAGGAAAAAAAAAAAAACCTTTATTGGTTGAGATCCAGAGCTTTGACATAAATATCATCAAAAAGGAGGAAATGGGATAGTCCCAAAGAATAATCCGAAAGAATCAGGGTCACTGATCATCTCAGCAGGGAACAGTACTTTATTGGGTTGAGCTGCTTGAGATCTGACTGATATCTGATCTAAGCTCATTATGTTCTGAAATGAACTGTATTTTTATGAGAGTCGAAAATAGTTCTAGGAGTAGCCAAAGATGTTCTTGTTGCTTGTATTAGCTATACAAAAAAAGAAATAGTCATAACTAAGTTAGCAGCACGCACAAGCATCAATGCAATTGAAGAAATGTGTGAAATCCATCCATTAAAATACAAAAAAAATGTGAAATGCAATAAAACTTGTATACTTCTGTGCCTATGTCTTGCTTTATCACCTTTTCCTAAAGGCATAAAGGGAGCCGCTTCTCCTTGGAGTCATTTTATTATGAGCACCAGAGGGTGCTGCTGTCATATACAAATGATTTCTTATCAGCCATGAAATGCTTGGTCTCGCCGCATTCCACTGAACATAGAGCTCACGGGGGAAGAAAACTTTCCGTAGGATCTGTGTAGCTGAATCCAGACTTTCCAGTTGAAATGGTTTCCAAAGTAAACATGCTTGACATCACGGTCCAAACAATAGCGTCTCGTATTCATTTTGGAATGAATTCAATTCAGTTTTTACTTTTGAACATGATTTCAGAATAACAATAACAGACAGAGGGTTTTTTTTTTCTCTCCATGTAGTAAGTAGGTTCATTGGTCTTTTTCTTTAACATTAATAAAGAGAGCTAAAGGTGTAAAGTGTGTAAGCGAGTGAATTTTTGGGGCACTTTGTTGATCAAGATGGACCGATACCATACATATCAACCTATACGGAATGTCCGTATTTTATACGGATTTGATTCAATAAACGTAGTATACGGGCGTATAAATAAAGTTATACGGATTCTTTAAAAAAAACTTCAATATTTATTTAGAGCTATAATCAATTCCCACGATGATAAAAGAGCGCATAACATTTACAAACGTACTGTACACCACAGACAGCCAGTAAAGAGTCTTATGAAATCGCACGTTATCTTGTGGTAGCGAGACTTCGTTCCACTTTTGATCATGCGCACACCGCATTGCGAGAATCCCGCCAACCGTGAAGTCATAGACATATAAACATAGGCGCCGCCTTCTGCGTAGAATCATACGTCATCCTCGCCGCCATATTGGATGTGGCAAAGTGGAGATTCTTCAACCGTCTCTGGTATAGCGTCTAGACAGTAGCCGAGAATAAAGATGTCTCATTCATGTGCTGCGTTTAACTGTACCAACAGGTTTACCGTCCAAATGAGATCACATGGGATTACCTTTCACAGGCGAGACTGGAAAAATACTTTTCATTGTATTTGGTCATTATAACACAATTTTACGAACAGATTTTCCTGACTTTGTGGCTAATATGAAGTCTTGCGCATAATAGCCGCTTGCTGAAACCTGTCTCCAAACAACGAAGTATTTCCTTCATAACTACGCTGATAACACTGTGTTTTTGTCAAACATTGGAGCTTTGTATTCATTCTGAAGGTTTATTGTTATTAATATTGAATAAAAAGTAACTGGGATATATCATTGTTAATTATCATTCAAATTTTAGGTAAATTATTTAAATTTGCATCTTATACGGATTTTATAAGGGAAATACGGATTTTGGAGGTTGGTTATACAGGTTTGATTGACCAAAGGTTGACATGTATGCGATACAGTATACAGGACTGTGCAAAAAGGGGCTTAGGCCCCATATTTTTTTCATACAAACTTTGTTATAGATTTCTGTTTTATGATTTCTACATTATCGAGTCGGTACAAAAACATTTTAGAGTCCAAACGTTTGTTTTCCAGCACAAAATTAAATGTTACGGGGGGGGGGGGGGGGGGGGGGGGGTTTGTATCTGAGCTTCATGTTACATAAGAGAGCATTTCAGATTAAAAGAGAAAACATAATGAAGGCTGCTGGGTTTTGGTGCAAAATGAAGAAGCGAGTGTGACAGTCAAAGTGTCCAGAAGAACTGCGGCTGGTTCTGTAAGACGCTCAGTAAAACCTACAGCTCATTAATTGTACCCGGGACAATTATTTATTATTTATTTATTTTAAGCAAAAGGTCATCTCATACCAAAATAGTGACTTTGTTTCATTTATTATGGCTTACTGCTTATAGTATTTTTTTTAATGTTGAAACATTTCATTTCATTATTTTTAAGCCGTTTTTGGTTGACAGCATTTCTTTACATGCACTTAAGACTTCTGCACAGGACTGGATATGATTTCAAGAAGTAGTGCTGCAGTAATTAGATCTCATGATGCTTGTCAGATTCCATACACAAGGGGTGTTAATGTCCTCCTTTCAGACAAAATTACATGACTTTGGACGACAACCTTGGGCATTATAGAAACAGACAGCCTTTCACACTTATGGGCAATTTGGAGTGACACGTCTTTGGACTGTTGGAGGAAACCAATACTGTGTCTGAAATCGCTCCCTATTCACTACATAGTGCACTATATAGAGAGGACGCCATTTTGTAGTGCTGTCCGAAACCTTAGTGAGGATCATTTACACCCTATATAGTGCACTCAAAGTATCCCACGATGCATCACGAAAAGTAGTGTACAACCAATGGTCACTAACCAAAGCAATATATCCCATCATGCATTGCGGTCGCGCTGAAAGAAATCAAATTAAAAATCTCAAATTTGATTTAATAAAAGGCAGTGGCAAAGAAGAAAGGATTCAGCCTTGATTTAAAAGAGCTGAAAGATGCAGGTATTTTGTATTGATTAATGTGGGAAATGCGCTCAGTATAATACGGATTTATCACAAAAATACATGCATGTATTTATTATTTTGAAAACCCACCAGCCGACTGATCTGGCACGTTTTAATTGTGCGACAGTAGTGATGTAAATACCAGCGTGACGGACTAGTGTCCGAAAGCGTTTTTTAGGGTGTTTTCACACCTGGTCCCCTTTAAAGGAACCAGACTCAGTCCTCTTTAAGTGGACCAAAAAGTGGACCAACAGAAAAAGAACTCAGTTCTTTTTGTGTTCACACTGTGAATTTATTACAAAGAGGACTGGGTTCTCTTTCTGGTCCAGTTAAGCTTTGATGGGGCCTCAGTCCTCTTTCTGTTCACACCAGGTCCTCTAGAGCCCTCAGACCCCCAGTACACGGAATTCTGGGTAATTTTCTCTTGAATCAAAATGTCTGCTGCCATGCTTGCCCTGCTGTATTCTTTGATCAAAATAGTGCGGATTAAGGAAAATAAATTTATTATATTATATATTTATATATATTTATTAATAAATATATATACTGTATAAATATTTTATATATATATATATATATATATATATATATATATATATAAATAAAAATAAAAAATTGTGGCCGACTCTCGTCAGTCAGTAAGTTCAGAGAACTGTAAAGCGGCTGTGGTAAGTTCCAAAAGGAAGTTGAGTTTCCCTGCTACAGTCACGTGACCAACTACGGCAAACGAAGAAGGTTAAACTACAGTGAAAAAGGCGAAGTGAACCCGGTGCGCTTTTTGTTCACAATGCGCAGATTAGGCGAACCGTACCGTTGATTTTTAGCGAACCGTACTGAGATCACCTCCTGAGGTGATCTCAGTTCGGTTCGCTTTAAAGGGGTCTGGGTACGGTTGGAGTGTTCACATATGCGCAAAAAATGCTGTCATCGATCTGAGTTCGGTTAGATGGCTGAAAGGGACCGAGTGTGAAAACACCCTTAATTTACCAATGAGCTCACTATATAGTCCTCTATAGAGTAATTCCCTATATAGGGAGTAGTGAACGAGTGAGTGATTTCGGACACAGGGCGAGAGAAACCCGGAGGGAACCCATACGGACAAGAGGAGAACATGTGCGCAGAAAGGCCCCGATTGACCAACCCAGAACCTTCTTGCTGTGAGGTGAAAGTGCCAACCACTGCACCAACATACCACCCAAGTTAAATATATATGCTACCATATATATATCATATACGGTACATCAGTGCCGCTATGAGTTGTTTCAGGCCCAATCCATAATGATTCAGTTGAGTTACATTCATGTTTTACACCATGCCATACTTTAATCCCACCACCCCATCTATAGGCAATGAGAACATTCCTGAAAGAATTTTGTGGGCTGTCTCTTGCCTTCAAGCGCTAAAAGAAATTCATTTCATTCAGTATCATTTTCCTTTTCAATCTGACCCGGATACTGGCTTGTACCATAGCCTGCGGCTGTATCATAGCCTGTTGGACTGATTTTCTGATTCAAATCTTTTCTTTAAACCCTGCCATACACCTACTGTCCTGTAGACATTCGTTACGAATAAAATAACAGCCTTCCAAATCCACTGAATACAAACTCGATCCAAGTACACTGTCAGAAACAGGGGTACTGTAGGAGTCCATTTCTGTCCCCCAAGATACAGTCTACACTATTGTACCCCCGAGGGTTTATTACTGGACCTCAAGGTAACTGTGTGTACCTTTTAAGGCTGAAAAGGTACATACATGTTCCCAATCAGTATATAAAAAGGTATAAATAAGTACCTTAGAGGGTACTGCCCCAGTGACAAGCCATTATACAACAAGCTAAAGGTACAACAATGTACTTTATTTTCTGAGAGTGTAGCAGCTCAACTCCAATGTGTGGAGCTGTACGCTGAGGCTGATTGGGGTTCGGTGCTCACCTGGGCTTCAATGATCTTCTGTTTGGAGTCAATGATGGCCTGCATATCTGCATGGTCTTTTTTCAGCTCCTCCTCAACCGACATTAACCTGCAATCCAAACACCCCAGAGAAGAAAGCGTCAAAATCCACCCTGTGTGTTTCATAAATACATTCAGTTGGTAAACAGGAAGTCGATGTGTGACAGACCTGAAAATGGTACACACGATATAGAACCCCAAGCTGAAGCTTGACTCCAAATATCAAGCAGTTGTGATTTGTAGTTGCTGAGAAAAGTGTTACGAAAATTTTGTAAATCCATGCTATATGTTACGTAAATACATTCAGTTGGTAAACAGGAAGTCGATGTGCGACAGACCTGAAAATGGTACACACGATATAGAACCCCAAGCTGAAGCTTGACTCCAAATATCAAGCAGTTGTGATTTGTAGTTGCTGAGAAAAATGTTACAAATTTTTGTAAATCCATGCTATATGTTTCGTAAATACATTCAGTCGATAAACAGGAAGTCGATGTGGGACAGACCTGAAAACGGTATACACGGTATAGAACCCCAAGCTGAAGCTTGGTACCAAATACCAAGTGGCTATGATTTGTGGCTGCTGAGAAAAAGGGTGTTTCGGATGGACGGACAGAGGTAAACCAGTATTGCACCCCCACCCCTCAGAGTGGGGGTATAATAAGTCCAAAAGACACCCAACATCCAGTTATCTGATCAAACTTTAATATGCTGAGCCTTAGACATGCTGGTTATGTTTATAATGACAAAAGTCGACATGAATAAAAAATCTATATATTAAACAGATTCAAGGCCACGAGCAAATTTAAGGTCGTAAATCCAATAATGAGATCTTTTGAGAACTCTGAAATGGGAAAAGCAGTGGGACGCAGCCCTAAAAAGCTGAAACAAGGTCATTTGCCGTGGCTCAAATCGTGACTGTGAGAGCCCTGTGTTTCTGTCTTCACCTGGTGATGATGCTTTTCATTTGCAGCTCTTTGTCCTCCTGCTGCCTGCGCAGTCTCTCCTCAGCATCCTCCAGCCGAGCCTGGTACTCCAGCAGCATCTTCTGCGTTTGATCATCCTGAGCCTGCAGACGTGACTCGTACTCCTCGAGCTTCTTCAAGGCCAGCCGGAGACGCTCCTGCAGCATGCTGATCTCCTGCTGATACTGGAAGAAATGAGCGGATGAGAAAGGGAATTCAACTTTCTTTTTTTAATTTGTCGCCAGAGGTCATATGGTCGCTGGGCGTACAGACCGTCAGTTTTGGAAAAAGTTAAACCACGATTACAAAATCATAAGGAAGGGTTCAGATCTTAACGGGAGTCTGAACGTCGCTTTATTTCAGACAGGTGCACTCGGACGAATACTTACAGCCGATATCAATTGTACACGTATGCATTGTTTGAAACAAGTCAGGTTTAATCTTTTTAGTAAACAGACTTGACAGCAATTACTCAGGGAGGCTCTCGACTATAAAATTTGATAAAGAAGCTTGATGGAGAGCAAAGAAAAGAGCAGTGAGGGACAAACATCATGTGAAGCGTTCTGGAAGGAGACTTTATTTAATATTTATGGAAGAAGTCTCTCGTGTCGGTGTCAGTTTTCTGCCACCGGAAAGTCTTCAGGACAGAATTTTGTGCTTTGTGGTTTCTGTGCAACATGACAAGCTGCGTGTTTTTGGTTTTTTTTTCCCCTGAAATCTTAAAGAGAGCCTGGTGAGGGAATGTCCGTTTATATCAGTTATGACGTGATAAACAGGAAAGTTCAGCTTCATGCACTTTCCAAATTATAAAATGTAAAAGGATTACGTCATTCTTTATTAAATAAAAATGGGCAAATTTCTGTAGTAAACAAGGCAATAAAACTGGGATACTGCTATAGATTCTGTTACAGAATCAATTTCAGATTGGTAACAGCTGCTCCGGTTCATACCGTCGTTGATATAACAGCACGTCCTGTCATGTGATACTGTATTACAAATCATGGAAAAAAGTGTGCCATGTCATAATTTCAACATGTTTGAGATCCTCCTCCTCCCTCCATAGTCATTTTCAAGCCGTTGGTGCACCCACGTGTGAACATCATGATGCCATCCCTCCTGGTTTTCTGCTCTACCACAAGCCTGAGCCAGGGTCAACCCACTCCAATCTCCCATGTCATCAAACCAGCTCGTTTGTGGTCGTCCTCTAGATCTTTTGCCATCCACCTTGCCCTGGATTAATGTCTGTCATCTTCTCTGCCCTTATGTGATGACCAAAGAATTTCAGTTTCCTGCACGTCGTAGTTTCTATAAACCTCTCGGTCTCTTTTCCCAGTACTTTAGCCACTTCATTCCACACATACTCATTGGTCTTTTTCTGTTTCCATGTGATTCCAAGGAACCTTCTAAACGTCACGTCTTCATTTCAAAAGTATTTAGCCTTTTGTTTTTCATTTGTTTGCTTTTGTCAGTTTGTTTGGAAATTCGTTGTTGCTTAACGCAATCCACCTCTGCATCCAGAAATGCAACATGAAATTGTATTATGCAAGGAGGAAGCCATTCATCAATTCTATGCAGAAATGCCGCCGATTTCTCTGGGCCCGAACTCATCTCAGATGGACCGAAAGACAGTGGAAACGTGCTGCTGTTAGAGGAGTCCGCATTTCAGCTTGTTTTCGGGGAAACCGGACGTTGAGATCTCTGAGACGAAGGTGAACATGACCATCCAGTTTATTATCAGAGAAAGGTGCAAAGGCCAGCATCTGTGGTGGTATGGGGGGCATCAGTGCCCACAGCATGGGTGAGATGTGTGTGTGTGTGAAGGTACCATTGATATACAGGGGCATATACTCCAATTTTAGAGAGACATATGTTGCCATCAAGGTGACATCTCTTCCTGGGAAGTCCATGCTTATTTGAGCAGGACAATGCCAGACCTCATTCTGTACAAGGATGGCTTCATAGATGCAGAGTGCATGTGCTTGACTGGCCTGCTGCCAGTCCAGATCTGTCTCCTATTGAGAATGTATGGTGCATCATGAAGAGGAGAATCAGACAACGGCTACCATAGACTGTTGATCAGCTGAAGTCTTGTATCAAGCAAGAATGGACAAAAATTCCAATTACAAAACTGCAACAATGAGTATCCTCAGATCCCATACAATTAAAAAGCGTTATTAAAAGGAAAGGCGGTGTAACACAATAGTAGTAATTTCTCTGTCCAAACTTTGTGGGTTTTTTTTTTTGCAGGCATCAAATTTTAACTGCGTTTATATTTACAAAATACAATTAAGTTGGTCAGTAAAACTACTGAAAATCTTTTCTTTGTACTTTTGTCAGTTCAATAAAGGTTCTCGTGAATAATAAAAAAAAAATCACAGGTTTTTATTGCATTTTGGAAAATACAACTTTTCTGTAAATGAGGTTAGTATATTCACTCAGGCACAAGGATGTATACGCACAAGGATTGAAAGATTGGGCTGAGGAGAGAGACAGAGTGAGCGAGAGCAGTGAATACAAATAAAACAACCTAAAGCCTGTATCCATCACCCTTCTGAACAAGACCAAATTGTACGACAGGGCCAAAAAGAAAATAGCCAGCCATGAAGAAAATAACCCATCAGCTTTCTCATGCTGTATTCTTGCCTCAAGGTCACTCACTTCTAAAGCCATTTGTTAAACATTCATTGTAGACTTTCACTGTGGAAAAAACACACCGTCTGTGCTGCAAGTTACACTGTAGAGATGATAAACCTGTATAGTTTACATATGAAACCTGATCTGCTTTAAGTAATCAGGAAATGTAGGTTATACGTATCTCGGGATGGGATAGAAAAAAATCGTAAAACTGTATTCGGCTCAGTCCGTCGTTCACAATTTTAAGATCCTGAATTTAGCTCAGTCGCTTCCAGAACCAAGTGAATGATATCCACATCAGGAGACAACTGGGCCCTTCAAGTGAGGAGTGTTCACACAATAAAATAACCCTTACTGCAAGTCATTAGCACCTCCAGGTACCTTCTGTGTCCTTAATCCCTTACCCTACGTTCGCACGAGCAGGTGACGAAGCGACAGATGGCTATTCATTTTCTTTGTCCGTGACACAGAGCTGTGATCTCAACGACAGTGAAAAGAGACCAAGAGAGAGACTTTATAAATAAAAATGAAGTTTGGAAGGAAGGAGCAGAGATCACAGACACCTCAGGTGAACATATGTAGCTAGTTAGCTTGCTTTGCCAAAACTTAGCACCTCACATGCAAATCAAACAAATCATCAAATCAAGTGGGACGCTCACTTGTCTACCTCAACGGTCTCATATTAAGCAATTTGTTAGCCTAAGGTAACGATGGTCAGCAACCCAAAGTGAAGCATATTTAAGCATGGCAGTGCTTTAATGATAATGTTAGCGTAAACAGAAAGGATATTTATTGCAAAATTTGTATGTGTTAAAATTAAGAATAAAAAATAAGTCACTCCTTTTCTGTGGCAGTATTTCATTTGAGAAAATTATCATTCCTCCAGTTCTTTAGGTTTTATTCCGAGCATAAATACGTCTGCCATCAGTGTAGTAAAAGCTGAGCTCATGGAAGGGAATACATTGTCTATAGGTGTATAAACATGTATGTTACTATAAGAAGATGACCAAAAGTTGATCCCTGAGGCAATGTTTGAGTAACGGAATGAGAGGAAATGGCTTCTGATTGTAACTGCTGTATATCCGTGATATATGATGGAACCCAAACAAGGGCTGTGCCTGCATTGCTAACAGAGGAGAGACAGGACTGAAGTGTGGGTCGAGTTTTTAAAAATATTTTTTAAACAAATGCCACTAAAGTCGATTGGGAGGGGGGAATTCTCTTTTTTTTAGTCTTCACAACTCCATATTAATTGCTATGGTATTGGGATGGCATGTCCAACAAGGTCATATAGGTGTGAGGATCAGGTGTTCACATACTTTTGGCCATATAGTAGTGTTGTAGTAATCAAGACCAGTCTCTAGACCAGGGGTTTTCAAAGTGTGGGAGAGTGAGCCCCCCCTCAGAGAGCAAATAAACAACAGCGCCCCCCCTTACAATTTTTGTTGTTACTATACTTAATGTTCCATTCGTATTTTTAAAAAATGGTTGTTGTACACATTATTTTTTTCTTTTTCACATTTTAAACATCTGTGCTTTTTAAAACGTCTTGTTTTACACATTTTAAACATCTCATAGCATCGTTAGCTAGCATCTCTTGGCAGACAACACACTGTGGCAGTGGAGCATCTTCAGATCCAGTCCATGAAAATCCAAACTTTAAATAATCGTGGTCATACTTCCTTCTTTTTCCAGTCCCCCAGGATTCCGCGGGCCTTTTTTGTGATTGTTGTGGGCTAAAATGTCTGATGTTGCGGGGGGTTTTCCAAAAAAATTGCGATGAAAGTTGCGGTGTTTTTTAGGTTTTTGTTGCGATTACATTGCGGGAGGAAGTGAAAGTTGCGAGAAATTATTGCGATTTTCTCTTTTTGTGATTAAAATTGAGTGATATGTTAAATATTAAAGTTATTACTGAAAAACTATTGATTAAAAAAACAAAGAGAAATGGTCCTATAAACAACTTTACCAATATAAAAGATTACCAGGACTACAAAAATGCAGAAAAATAGGCTTTACTTATCCAAATGCACCTGTTGGTTCAAAAGTTAAAGTGCAGAGAACCTCACAGCACAACATGAAGTTACCTTAAAATATAATATAAATGCCTCAGCTTTCATGTAAGAAAAAAAAACTATTAATACTAGTGCTGTGTGCAGGCAGTCTCTCCTGAAGACTCATCTCATCTCATTATCTCTAGCCGCTTTATCCTTCTACAGGGTCGCAGGCAAGCTGGAGCCTATCCCAGCTGACTACGGGCGAAAGGCGGGGTACACCCTGGACAAGTCGCCAGGTCATCACAGGGCTGACACATAGACACAGACAACCATTCACACTCACATTCACACCTACGGTCAATTTAGAGTCACCAGTTAACCTAACCTGCATGTCTTTGGACTGTGGGGGAAACCGGAGCACCCGGAGGAAACCCACGCGGACACGGGGAGAACATGCAAACTCCACACAGAAAGGCCCTCGCCGGCCCCGGGGCTCGAACCCAGGACCTTCTTGCTGTGAGGCGACAGCGCTAACCACTACACCACCGTGCCGCCCTCCTGAAGACTAAATTAAACAATAATTATAAAATAATAGAATAAATGGCTCAGGCTTCATAGAAGAAAAAAACAATTTGAACAGAATCTCATAGTATGATGCTGAAGCTGCCTAAACAATGGAAAATAAAATACCATTTTGGCAAAAATGTTGGCATCCATTAACTTCTTGTATTAAGTAAAAAAAAAATAAAGTGCACACAGTCCTTCACTGTAAACATCACACACTTTCAGTGTTGCCAGATACTGCTGACGTTTTCCAGTCCAAAATATGTTCAAAACCTGCCAAAATGCACTTGAAATCGTTCAATCTGGCAACACGACGCGCATGCTGCTTCTCTTGAACACACGGAAGTAAGGCGGAAGGTAGTTTGTCGACGTCACCTCAAGACGACGCCAACGATTGGTCAAATTTGCGGGAAAGTTGCGGTGATTGGATATAATTGCAACACCGCCCTGAATTCGCGGGGATTGGTTGAATTTGCAAATCACAACATCCTGGAGGCTCTGTTTTTTTGCTTGGCCCAGACTCTGTCTCCTCACTCACTGTAGCTTTAGGTACTAAAAACCGATCCATTTTGTCTCTCACGTTGTGCCCCCCTGAAGAACTCTGGCGCCCCCCAGGGGGGGCGCGCCCCACACTTTGAAAAGCCCTGCTCTAGACCATGGGTGTCAAACTCTGGCCCGCAGTGTAATTATATTTGGCCCGCGAGGCAATCCCAAAATGACTACTTGTCGGATTTGTGTATACAGCGCATTCACCGCTAATACTACAAATCCCATAATGCTCTGCTGTTGTTTTGGCGCGTCAATCAGGACAGGACCCAGAAATGCAGTAGGACGTCCAAACGTTCAACAACAAACGGACAGTTGCCATAGCGACTTCACGCTACAACTTTCACCGTGCTACCCCCTTCCCAAAAATGGCGAAAAGAAAGGCAGGAAACCGGAGCTTTCTGGACAGGTGGGAGGAAGAATATCTGTTTACATATGTAAAAGACAGACCTGTTTGTCTTGTTTGTGGAGTCAACGTGGCTATAATTAAGGAGTACAACATTAGACAACACTATGAAACGAAACACCATGACAAGTACAAGGACCTGGACATGACTCAAAGGAGACAGAAAGTAGAGGAGATGAAAAGGAGTTTGGTTTCACAACAGAATATGTTCAAAAAAAGCCTAGCATCCAAGAAGAGATGCCAGGTATCTGGCCTGGGCACATCAGATTAGATCAGTGTGTAGCAAACTGAGCAATAATTAACCTTTTCTTTATGCACTTTTTCTTGCTACTCCAAGGCATGGGCTTGAATGGTTGATTGATTTATTATTGTTGTTTTATTTTTAAAATTATTAGCCTGTGGAAAAAGTTTATTTTGATATTTAAATCAGAAGGCTGCAAATAGAAAAGAGGCATACGATTTTTATTTAAATTTCATTTAATAAATTAATGCCATTGATGTGTTTTTTTTAATTTGAAATTCGATTTAGCATGTCTGCACTATTGTTATATACTGTATACAACCCCGATTCCAAAAAAGTTGGGACAAAGTACAAATTGTAAATAAAAACGGAATACAATAATTTACAAATCTCAAAAACTGATATTGTATTCACAATAGAACATAGACAACATATCAAATGTCGAAAGTGAGACATTTTGAAATTTCATGCCAAATATTGGCTCATTTGAAATTTCATGACAGCAACACATCTCAAAAAAGTTGGGACAGGGGCAATAAGAGGCTGGAAAAGTTAAAGGTACAAAAAAGGAACAGCTGGAGGACCAAATTGCAACTCATTAGGTCAATTGGCCATTAACATGACTGGGTATAAAAAGAGCATCTTGGAGTGGCAGCGGCTCTCAGAAGTAAAGATGGGAAGAGGATCACCAATCCCCCTAATTCTGCCCCGACAAATAGTGGCGCAATATCAGAAAGGAGTTCGACAGTGTAAAATTGCAAAGAGTTTGAACATATCATCATCTACAGTGCATAATATCATCAAAAGATTCAGAGAATCTGGAAGAATCTCTGTGCGTAAGGGTCAAGGCCGGAAAACCATAGTGGGTGCCCGTGATCTTCAGGCCCTTAGACGGCACTGCATCACATACAGGCATGCTTCTGTATTGGAAATCACAAAATGGGCTCAGGAATATTTCCAGAGAACATTATCTGTGAACACAATTCACCGTGCCATCCGCCGTTGCCAGCTAAAACTCTATAGTTCAAAGAAGAAGCCGTATCTAAACACGATCCAGAAGTGCAGACGTCTTCTCTGGGCCAAGGCTCATTTAAAATGGACTGTGGAAAAGTGGAAAACTGTTCTGTGGTCAGACGAATCAAAATTTGAAGTTCTTTATGGAAATCAGGGACGCCGTGTCATTCGGACTAAAGAGGAGAAGGATGACCCAAGTTGTTATCAGCGCTCAGTTCAGAAGCCTGCATCTCTGATGATATGGGGTTGCATTAGTGCGTGTGGCATGGGCAGCTTACACATCTGGAAAGACACCATCAATGCTGAAAGGTATATCCAGGTTCTAGAGCAACATATGCTCCCATCCAGACGACGTCTCTTTCAGGGAAGACCTTGCATTTTCCAACATGACAATGCCAAACCACATACTGCATCAATTACAGCATCATGGCTGCGTAGAAGAAGGGTCCGGGTACTGAACTGGCCAGCCTGCAGTCCAGATCTTTCACCCATAGAAAACATTTGGCGCATCATAAAACGGAAGATACGACAAAAAAGACCCAAGACAGTTGAGCAACTAGAATCCTACATTAGACAAGAATGGGTTAACATTCCTATCCCTAAACTTGAGCAACTTGTCTCCTCAGTCCCCAGACGTTTACAGACTGTTGTAAAGAGAAAAGGGGATGTCTCACAGTGGTAAACATGGCCTTGTCCCAACTTTTTTGAGATGTGTTGTTGTCATAAAATTTAAAATCACCTAATTTTTCTCTTTAAATGATACATTTTCTCAATTTAAACATTTGATATGTCATCTATGTTCTATTCTGAATAAAATATGGAATTTTGAAACTTCCACATCATTGCATTCCGTTTTTATTTACAATTTGTACTTTGTCCCAACTTTTTTGGAATCGGGGTTGTAGTAATAAGCGTTGCTTGTTCCATATTCAATGTTAAAGCAAAACTTGTTTGGGTCCATATTAAAAGGTTCATTTGTTCAATGTTGGCCCGTGACTTTGTTCAAGTTTTAAATTTTGGCCTACTGTGTATTTGAGTTTGACACCCCTGGTCTAGACCATTTTTGAAGATCTCGGTCTCGTCCAGGAACTGACCGCATTTCTTCTCAGTCTCAAACATGGAGGACTCAGGAGATTATTTCAAGACCAGTCAAGACCACAACTGTGGTGATTTCACTAAATTGCCTGTATATTGTCTGATTTATTTGTTAACATAGTTACTGTGACTGGATGTAAAACTTCCTGCTTCAAATGCGACCAATAACGTGACTCATTTCTAATTTGAAATTTCTATTACCGTTAATGGCCGTCACCCCTCCCCCACCCCCTTTACACACACTGGTCTGGTTCTGGTCTTGACTCGGTCTCAACTCCACAAAGTCTTGTCCCTGTGTCCGAAATCGCTCCCTACTCACTATATAGGGCACTATGTAGTGGGGACGCCATTTTGTAGTGCTGTCCGAAACCTTAGTGAGGATTATTTTACACCCTATATAGTGCACTCAAAGTAACCCAGAATGCATCACGAAAAGTAGTGTACAACGATGGTTACTAACCAAAGCAATATATCCCATCATGCATTGCGGTCGTGCTGAAATAAATCAAATTAAAAGTCTCAAATGTGATTTAATAAAAGGCAGCGACAAAGAAGAAAGTATTCAGCCTTGATTTAAAAGAACTGAAAGATGCAGGTACTTTGTATTGATTAATGTGGGAAATGCGCTGAGTATAATATGGATTTATCACAAAAATACATGCATGTATTTATTATTTTGAAAACCCACCAGCCGACTGATCTGGCATGTTTTAATTGTGCGACAGTAATGACGTAAATACCAGCGCGACGGACTAGTATCCGAAAGCGTTTTTTTCATTTTACCAATGAGCTCACTATATAGTCCTCTATAGAGTAATTCCCTATATAGGGAGTAGTGAACAATTGAGCGATTTCAGACACAGGGTTTAGTCTTGTGTTGGGCTCGATACATTTTGGTCTTGGTCATGATTTGGTCTCGGTTGAGGTGATGTTGACTACAACACGACTGATGAGTGCATTGTTTAATTTGTATTTAGCTAGTTAGCTTTAGAACATGTATAGCTACTCCCATTTCTCATTAGATGCAAAACCAATGCCCCAAAAACATCATCAGTATGTAGCAGTCACTACAGCCACAAGCGACACTAGCAACTTGTCACTTGCAGGTGTGAACATAGGGTTAAATTTAAGACCCGTCAGTGCGTCCAGTATTTCAGTCCTCACACTTGCAACTGCATTCCCATGAACTTCATTGCAGTTAGTAAATAGTAAGTCTTTAGCTAAATAACCGAATCATAAAGGGGGAATTATAGAGGTTTAGCTGTCATAGTAAATTATGTGCATAAGTGTAATGGGTGTTACCTTTTCAGTCTGGCTTAGCTCATCCTTGTTGAAGAGGTCTTCCCTGTGTTTGGAATCTGGGTCAATTCCCTCCTGCTCCAGATACTGTGCATTCATATTTAGCAACCATGCAGCCGTGCGGTCCAGAGCACTGGGATTCACTGGAGATGGGGCCTGTTTAAATTCCAGATAAAATACACCCAAAACACACAGTTACACGGGGGGCCAATACAATTATACCAAACAGTAAAACATTTTTAGCCATCACAGGTTTTTCAGTGGGGACTATTATTAAATTATCAAGTTTTTACTCACCAGTATTAATATGCTTTGTGTTCTTTGGTCTTGCTCTCACAGGACACTACATTAACTCGACAAGGTAAACGAAGACTTATCATCCTAATTGCATTATCTCTGGGCTGCTCGTTTGATTAACATTTCGTTCGTTTGCTCATTTTAACAATTTGGCTCTGTTTCCAAGCACGTACCTGCACTTTTAAAAAGGCATTAGATGTTATCTTAAAAGTTTTCAAGGTAACAAGAGCATTCGGGTTGGCTGGGGGATGCTTGATCAATTTTTAATGAAGATTCATTCTGTCAGGCTTGAGACGAACTGTTTGGCCAATCTGTGCAGTCATTTAATCAACTGTGCTCCGAGTCTCTGCTCAGGCTATTAATTCAGCCTGTCCACTTCATTCCCACCTGCTCGTCCAACTGAGAGTTAAATGCCACAGTTCGAACTTGACTCAAATTACAGATTTTCATATTAGATTGCAAGATAAACGATGGCATCATTCAATATAGATGCCAGGATGTGAAGCGTCTTCCTACAAAATCTAAAAGTGTTCTCAAAATACATTTCAGACGTTTCAAGGTTTTATTTAAAGCTAGACGGCCTTTCGAGTTCATAAAATTGGTGAAATTTAGTTCCTGCTGAAATTTGGTCATTGTGATATATGTTTATTTCTGTAATATCTCACAAAATATCAAGCCATTCTGTGGCTAGGAAGTTATTAAATTTGAGGGGATTAAAGCAAATAATGTGCATGAAATCGCTCAATTCACGCACTCAAGCAGACAGAGGAAGTCCGTATGCGCATGTTTACCATCTTCTTATTTTGGGTTTTACTGCAGCTGGCATCTACAGTGTTGCATAACTGCCACCTACAGGTTTACCTTTGACCGTGCACTGACAGTTACATCATTCTGTTGCTAAACGAACAGCTGATCACACTGAGGTGCTCGCTGACCACCGATATTTATTAGTTTGGTCCTGCGTTTCCTTTCCTTCGCAACATAACGTCGTCATCTCGCTTTCCGTTACTGTAGTCAGTCTTTCACATTTCATTTGCACACTCACGTCCTCCAATTTTGTCTCCTGTTTCAAATTTGTATCCCACAATGCCTTGCATGAATGGGGAAAGCCCACCACGTGATGCATGATGTAGTATCTTGAATTGGGTCATGATGAAGCAGGAAAAAAATAATGAAAACAATTCATTAATTGTTCGATTTAAAAAAAAAAACTAATAAAATTGGAAGTCTGTGATTCGAATTCAGTAGCTTTCGGTCCACTAAACAAAAATAATTGGGTGTCCGGGAAAATTCTTTTTATGACCTAAACTTGAAAAGTCTGAAAGGCAGTCTACCTTTAACTATTTTGGATGTTTCAAGAAAAAAAGAAAAAAAACCCTGACATTATTTTGAGCTTATATTGCCTATAGCTCAAAGAATCAGCAAGCAAATTTTCTTTGCAAACATTAGTTAGCCAAGTTAGTTCGATTGTAGCAACATGTAGACTGATGCTACACAAATATTTACAAATGCAACGTACAGTTGCAAATATTTGTGTAGCATCAGTCAACATAGAACCCTTCAAGGGTCCCACAGAGGGACAAACCAAAGACCCCATTTGTTTTCTGTAGTACAGGAATGAGGCTGGGTGTGTTCACCTGTTTGTGCAGTGTGCGTTGTTTGGTCTCAGGACTGTCTCCCTTTGAGGATGAGGACTGTTGCCTCAGCCTGGCTCCATTGCTGGGCCAATCAGGAGATGATGTTGACATCATGCTGCCACTGGAGGGCCGTGGATAGGGTGCAGTGTTGAGCATGCTGGGAGGAGTGCGTCCTCGAGTGACTGTGGGTGGAGGAGGCTGATCAATCCGCCTCTGTGGGCCAGCGCTGTTCTGTCTTGGGACGTTGGATTGGTGCTGGGTCTCGGTGAGGGACATCTGTCTTCGTGTAAACTCACCAGAGCGTCTTGCAAAGTCGTCGTTGTTACTTGCTCCTGCTCCTCCACTTCCAGATCCTGTGGCCATACTGGTTTGTGTAATGAATGTGGGCTTGACCCCTACTGCGGCCACATCCTCAGGATTGCCCTGGGAGCCGGTGGAGCTTTGGCATTCTGAACCGGAATCAGCTGTGCCACGTGGAGACACTGGCATAGCAGCCGCCATCTGGTACACGGGGTTCTGGAAGCAGAGAGGAGCGAGCAGCTGTGGCCGGCCTGGCGCACTCTCTATGCCCGGTGTAGTGGGTGTTTGCCCACTCTTCCTCAGAGTAGGCCCTACAGCTGTGCCACCTTTCAGAGTACGGGCAACCCATGCCCCGGTGCCCTGGGTATCGTTGGTGGGGTCACTGGACACTGTATTGGCGCTGCTCTCAACGCTTCTGCTGTCCTGTAGGTCCACCATGGACAGGCTTTTGCTGCCATTGGAGATCTGCATGTCTGGCTCATTGGCCTCTGAGTAGCTGGAGCTGCGAGCTGGAGATGCCTGGACTCCTGAGGCCCTAGTCACGAAGAATAGATCCTTGTTCTCAGGGGTCGGAGAGGGCAGCCGGGTGAAATCCACCATCCTGCAAATGAATAAGGGACAGCTCAGCTTCTGACCTGCCTGACTGAATTCATTAGCATGGCTGATATATATGCTAATGAGAATACCTTAATAGAGTGTTGCCAATCTTGGTCCTGGAGCAAACCTTCCCTGCAAATGAGTTTTCCCATCCACATTGATTCAAGAAGGGACTTTTATTAGTTGGATCAGAAGACTGGAGCAGGGAAAGCAGCTAACTTTGCAGGGAAGGGAGGACTTCAGGACAGGGCTTGAAAAAGGGATTGTTCTCATGCATATCCTGACAGGCTACTACTATGCATCACTATAAACAATTTGCAGCACTGGAATACTGTAGGTACTCAATAAATTAAAAGTGTGTGATAAAAGGTTCATGAGAAACATTACACTTAAAACTCAGCTGTACAAGGAAGAAGCTCCCACTGGTAATATCTCCCTGCACCTTTACTAGGCATATCAGACGCTCGCTGGCCATGCTGTGAAAATTGCCCATGCAGACACTCATCTGAGTTTCCAAATCTGTCATTGCTTAACTCTTGAATATTTTCTATTGTGAATACTATCATTAAAAAGCTTATAATTTATGTTTTTCAAAGAAATGTATCTTGTTAAGATCTGTTCAGTACTTTGGGAGTAACGGCAGGTTGAAGTTGGTACAACAGAGTAAAAACTCTGCTCGCCGGACGTCGGGAAATTGCTGATGCTTTTTGAGTCACGGGAAAGCGGTCAGGTACTTTCTTTTCTGATTGGTTTCTGACTGGATTACTCGTGAATATCAATCAGATAACTTTTATAGGGATGTTCTCTCGCTCTCACTGTTTCTGATAACGTATTCAGCAAAATTTTCCATCTGCTAGTTTTGATATTAACCACAAGTTGGCCTAGTGGTTAGCGTGTCCGCCTCTCGACTGGGAGGTCATGAGTTCTACTCGTGGTCGGGTCATACCAAAGACCATCATAAAAATGGTATCTACTACCATCTGGTGAGGCACGCTGCAATACAGATGTAAGTGGGGAAGTCAAACTCTCGCGGTTATCAGAGGACTAGCCCCCCACTGTAATCCTAGCTGTACAGGCGAGAGGCCAAGGGCTGTCAAAACAGAGATTGGCACTGCACCCATACACCTGAAAAGAGTTGGTTAATACTAGGACAGGAGACTGCCTGGGAAGACCAGATTCTGGCGTGAGAGGGACTTTGACTTGACTTTTTTTGACTAGTTTTGATGTTATGATTCACGGGAGACTTTGAAGTGAGTTTTCATAGCTTTACCTACTTATTTTTTCAAATCAAACTGATTCCTGTAAGCAGATAATTTAAGAATATAACTGTAGTTGTTTTGATGAAAAATATAGAGATCTTAGTGTTCGGACTGAGATAAAAAAAAAACGGAAGTCAGAAACGCGAGTGTCAATTTCAATTCAATTAATTGGAAATGTTTACTGGATATGTCTCACACAGTTTTTTCGAGGTTCGCCTTGAAAGCTGTGAATATTGTCATTTATATTATTTCATATAAACACTAGTAGGTCCTACTTTTGAGAAATATAAAGGCCTACAGAGCACAAAGAGGGGATTAGAAATAATATTTTATTACTTTTTTATTGAGTGTACCGATTTAATGTTTACCTAATTAGCATAATTAATACTACTAGTGCATCTCAAAAAATTAGAATACCATGAAAAAGTTCCTTTTTTCATAATTTAATTCAAAAAGGTAAACTTTCATATATTCTATATTCATTACATGTAAAGTGAAATATTTAAAGCCTTTTTTGTTTTAATTTTGATGATTATGGCTTATAGCTCATGAAAATCAGAAATCCAGTATCTCAAATTATTAGAATATTCCCTAAGATCAATCAAAAAAAGGATTTACAATACAGAAATGTCCAACTCCTGAAAAGTATATTCATTTATACACTCAATACTTGGTTGGGGCTTCTTTACCATGAATCACTGTATCAATGCGGTGTGGCATGGAGGTGATCAGTCTGTGGCACTGCTGAGGTGTTATTGAAGCCCAGGTTGCTTTGATAGTGGCCTTCAGCGTATCTGTATTTTTGGGTCGGGTGTTTCTCATCTTCCTCTTGACAATACCCCATAGATTCTCTATGGGGTTCAGGTCAGGCAAGTTGGCTGGCCAAACAAACACAGTAATATCATGGTCAGCAAACCATTTGGTAGTAGTTTTGGCACTGTGGGTAGGTGCTAAGTCCTGCTGGAAAAGGAAATCAGCATCTCCAAAAAGCTCGTCAGCAGATGGAAGCATGAAGCGCTCTAAAATCTCCTGGTAGATGGCTGTGTTGACTTTGGACTTGATAAAATACAGTGGACCAACACCAGCAGATGACATGGCACCCCAAATCATCACAGACTGTGGAAACTTCACACTGGGCTTCAAACACCTTGGATTCTGTGCCTCTCCACTCTTCCTCCAGACTCTAGAACCGTGATTTCCAAATTAAATGCAAAATGTACTTTCATCTGAAAAGAGGACTTTGGACCACTGAGCAACAGTCCATTTCTTTCTCTCCTTAGCCCAGATAAGACACTTCTGACATTGTCTCTGGCTCAGGGGTAGCTTGATATTAGGAATGCAAAAGTTGTATCCCCTTTCTTGAAGATGTCCATTTGTGATGGGTCTTGATACACTGACACCAGCCTCAGTCCACTCCTTGTGAAGCTCTCCCAAGTTCTTGAATCAACTTTTCTTGACAATCCTCTCAAGACTGCAGCCATCCCTGTTGCTTGTGCACCTTTTCCAGCCACCCTTTTCAGCAATAACCTTTTGTGCCTTACCCTCCTTGTGGAGGGCATCAGTGATCATCTTCTGGACAACAGTCAAGTCAGCAGTCTTCCCCATGATTGTGGTTGTGTGTACTGAACTAGACCGAGAGATACACCGTGTTCATACTGTTTTACTCAAACTCGAAATGAAATATTCTAATATTTTGAGACGGGTTTTTTTATGGTTTTGTACTGTATGCCATACTGATATTAAAATTAAAATAGAAAAATGCTTGAAACATTTTAGTTTATGTGTAATGAGTCTATAATATATAACATTTTCACTTAAATAACTGATGGAAAATATTGAACTTTTTCACAATATTCTAATTTTTTGAGATGCACTAGTAGTTTAATAATAATTTACATAATTTGTTTTAACTAATTGTTCAAACTTTGTATTCAGTATACAACCATCTATGTGCCTGCCAATTTCCATGTAAATATCTTGGGGAAAAAAAAAAAGTTACTAAGAAAAAACATTTGATCTCATTGGTTAATGAGGCCCATTTTGGACCATGTGATCCTCATACAGAATATTACGGCAGTTTTCTAACAAGTAAGCCATTTTTTCAATGTTTGATTTGTTACATCTCAAGAACGGAGAAACATTTTTACAATTCTGTAAAAAGTATGATGTTCTGCATTCAATTCTGAATTCAGTGAGAGCAGTTTCAAGCAATTTGGATTGAATTTTCACCGGATATGCCTGCTTTTACAATGATCCACAAGTATACTGGAATTATTTTCAGTTTATCACCTAACAAGGTGCTGTCTGTGCTTCTCATTTCAGCTTCTTCCTCATGACCACCAACAGAGTTGAGGAAATGCAAAAACTGGAGAATGTGCACACTAATCACTTTACAAAACAACGGACCATCAGCAGCTTTAATGACAGTCTATAAGGTTTTGAAAAGCGCTCTGCTTGGGGGCTGCTGAGATAATAAAGATCTTTTATAGCAGCAAATAAAGTTATAATGAAATAATTAAAGCTTTAATTCCGTACAATCACTTGATACCGAGTGTGGCTTAATTTCAATAAAAAGGCATTTAAAAATGTAATTTCCTTTTTCCACACCCTGTAGTACACACTCCATCTACATCCTATAACGTTGATTGAAGCCCTTATTTTTGCCTCATTACTGCTAACGGAATCAAATTAGTTTTATAATGAAGCCATGTCTATTGCGAAGTTTGTCCACTTTTGTGTATTTATTGTGCTGTATGTAGTGTACTAGGCTTACCTGTGACTGTCATGTTTGAACCAGAGCAGTTTTACAGCCTCAATGTCATTTCTCGTAAAATAAATAAAGAAAGAGCACTGTATACATACAGAGTCTCAGCAGTGTGCAGTATGACCACCTAAACCCCCATCACTCTCCAGAGCTTTATGAGAACTCATAATACAGCAATAACCAGTGGCGTGCACAGATAGACACGAGGTGGTGCTCAAGCACCTGCCCCTCTGCCCTCTGTCCAAAAAAGTGCCCTTTTGAATTTTTTTTTTTTTTTACAGTTTACTGAGGCCAATGTCGACATGATCTTTTAGAAAAGCCGCGGCATTAAAAGCGTGTGTGAAAATAATGTCCCGATGTGTGCCCCCTCCGCACACACACCGGACCTCTGTCTCTCTTGCTCTGTCACGTGAACAAGCGTGCAGTGCATTCAATGTGAGGTTGCAGCAGCATAGCGTCCTGGAAGCCACGGCCTTGTCGTAGCGCAGACAATACATCGGGCAGTCAGTCAGCTCTTCCCCTGCCCCACCAGCCAGGTAACACATGAATCGAGTGAAAATGTATTGTTTGCCCTCTAAGCCCAAGCTGTAATTATTTTGTCGTGAAGTAGCCCGTCGCATACAGAAACAACTGCACATGGCAGCCTTTGCCAGCTTATTTGCTCCCTTTCCATATGGAGAAACAAACTGAACAACATTCTAAATGTAGCCTAAACCATTGAGGCAACCCCACTCTCCATCAATTCCGACCTGTTTTTATAACGATTAAGAATATCACGTTATGCTAGTATGCACGCCGTTATGCAAATAAAGGAGAGCTCCGTTGAGCGTGTATATTTCATTACAAATTTTAAGATGATCTCACGGAAATCTGTGAATAAACGCAGTCTTGAGACTCAAGTCAGTGACGGGAAGATCAGACTTTCAGACTTTATCAGACTTTTTAAAGATGGAACTACAGAAAAATACCCAAAACTTTGATATAATTATGAACACAAGAGGAGGGTTAAATCTCAGACTTTTATAATAAGGTGTTCCACATGCAAAAAAGTGCCCTTTTTTACCCCCAGAGCACTTGCCCCCCAAAATGTCTGTGCACGCCACTGGCAATAACACATGTACAATGGACAGTTTATAATCATCAACAAGTTAATAAAGCTTGAGACAAACTGTATGCCAGGAGAATGTTCCTGAGTTACAGTGCCAGTACTGATACACTCGGGAAGGGTCGCACCAGCTGTAGCTCTGTAACTCATGCTTGGGTTGTTTTTGGTTAAATGATGTTTTTTTTTTTCTCGCTCTCTCTCAGTATTAAAGATGTATGCCTTTGGTGCAATTCTTATAGTTAACATAATATTAATAATAATAGGGGCGGCACGGTGGTGCAGTGGTTAGTGCTGTCGCCTCACAGCAAGAAGGTCCGGTTTCGAGCCCCGTGGCCGGCGAGGGCCTTTCTGTGCGGAGTTTGCATGTTCTCCCCGTGTCCGCGTGGGTCCCCTCCGGGTGCTCCGGTTTCCCCCACAGTCCAAAGACATGCAGGTTAGGTTAACTGGTGACTCTAAATTGACCGTAGGTGTGAATGTGAGTGTGAATGGTTGTCTGTGTCTATGTGTCAGCCCTGTGATGACCTGGCGACTTGTCCAGGGTGTACCCCGCCTTTCGCCCATAGTCAGCTGGGATAGGCTCCAGCTTGCCTGCGACCCTGTAGAAGGATAAAGCGGCTAGAGATAATGAGATGAGATGAGATAATAATAATAATAAACATTTATTTTGAAGATATTACTGTTGGGTTCAAAAGTTTGCACCCTCCCACTTCATAGTTTTGGAATTGAAAATGTGCTCCAAGTGCTAATCTGATAAAAAATAAACATCAGATGTATGACATCTGGTAGATGAGTGTATGGGGTGTGTGGGCTACAGAGGTCTGGACATCTCAACTGAATGATCCTGAAACTTCAGAGGATTTAGAGGATACAAAAGAGATTTAAGTTAAAAAGAAAAGAGTGGATTTATAAATGATTATTCTGTCCGCATTCACTGGATATCAGCAATCATGTGCTTTGATTGGCTAATCTACTACTAGGATATCAGCTCATATACCATGAGTAGAGAAAAACAAAATGCATCAAGTCAGATATATCACTTTATTAAGTATTTAAAAGAAACAGAAATAGTTAAAAATATGTGGGTCCCCCCCCCCCAATATCGCCTGTTCCACACTACAGCCCAGTTGGTGGCAGTAATTCACCTTTAAGTTGGTTTGCCAACCGCCAAAAAACCCTAAAGAAGAAGAAAATGACAGAACGTGTTGCTGAACCAACCGAGGATGAAATAAAAACTATTTGAAAACAAACCCCCAAAAATAAAAAAAGCAACAAAATATGGAATGAAAGTATTTCATGGTAAGAACATATCTTTTTTTTTTTAATTTTTCAAAAATTATTACGACAGCATTTTTCACAAATTGCGACTGTCATTTCACCGATTTGTTTACATTCTAAGCAGAAATTATTTTGTCGGACGTTTTGTATAAAGGTTTTTATTTACCGAATTTGCAAAAAATGAAAATAAAAATGCTCCGTTTCTCAAAATCCAGTGAATGTGGATATAATAAAACAGTTATTCTACTCAATCTCGTCGTACATATCTTATAGCCAGCTTGGCGCTATGAGCCTCATCGGCCATCAGCTCATGTATGACTTGATTTCGTGGAATAACTGTTAACTCTTTACCCCTTAATGACGACCCCGTGTATATCCCATAATGACGACATATGACGCCGGCGTGTATGCACCATAATGACGACATTTGACGGCTCTGAATTTGCCTCTACATACGTATTTTACCCTTTTACAGGTATCCCAGGTGAATATTTATGATAAAACGTATGAATTTTGAAAAGATAATTGAACAACGTTATATAAACCATCTTTGTAAAGTTGCAGTAATCATTTATTGTACACCATTTGACATGAATTCTTCATGTAAAATGTGAAGATTGGTTTTCACACAGGTATTACTCACCTTTCAGACACTACCTGCGAGTCGGTGAATGTTGAAACATAACTGAGTGATTTTTGTATTCTGTGTCATGCCCTCTTTTCAAAAATGTATGCTATGTCATGATTGTTTCAACATAATGAAGGAGAAAACTGATATGAACAAAACCTTGTCTTTAGATTTTTTCTTTTTTTTTTTCAAACTTTTACACTCAACGCTATCCTTTGATTTTTTTTTTTGTACATTTTTCTGTAAATATGAAATCAAAAGGTCACTTGAGTCCCTGTGACATTTCCTCCAACTTGTAATGATACGTTCACTGATCCACACACCTGCCACTAGAAGGATCTCCAAGTGTCATGGAGTAAAAGTGCCTTTATAGAAATCACTTTATCTTGATGATAATTGAAAATATATTAAATTCGATGTGTATATTTCGAATCCAAACAGACGGTGTGTCCATGTGGATATGATACGAACAGTGCATTCATTGCTCAGTAGAACATGAATGTTAAATTGGGAGCTGTACAGGATGTCTTTTCTTACCCGCTGAGCTCCGAGTCCATGACTAACTTGTGCAGACCGGTTGAGACGCTACAGCCGGGCATGCTGGGAGAACCCACACGCTCTGTAGGGGAGGACAGCGGCACTCCGGTGGGATTAGTCAGGGCCACATTTACGTCCCTCAGGATCCGTACTAAGGGCCCCAATTTAGTTGCCGTGCTCTGAAAATACAAATATACAGTAGGGTGCTGCTGAACACAGCATGTTCCTGATACAACAACAGGCTAAAGCACAACAGGCTTAATTAAGATTGTTTTAATAAACTTATGTAGTATAATATGCATTCTACTACCGAGAATATTGAAAGCAAAGCAGCTGTTTCTCTCTGTTCGTTTTAATTACTGGAAGCTGTTGAGATAAATAGCCTACTGCCTGTAAGACTTAACTTCAGAAGAGAAAAGGAGTCACTAATTTAACAAACAAATAAAGTAATGCAGACAACATTGAAAGTGCAGGCGCGAGGTCAAATCGCTTGCTAATGATTGTGGCCCTTAGAATTTTAAAAAGATTTCTAAATTCACACACACACACACACACACACACACACAACCTGGTCGAGCTGAGCGATAGCCTCAGACAGCAGCGAGTGGAGTGTAGAGAGCTCTCGGCCCAGGTCAATGTAGCCCTCAAAGCCTGCTGTGTTAGAGATGGTCTCTGGGTTGGAGATCTCCAGCAGGAAGCGCTGCATGTTGGTCCACTCATGTTCCAGGAACTGGTTCATGAAGGACATGTACTCCTCCTTACTGCCAAACCTAACACAACACAAACACCACATGCTGAGAATCCCTCTGCTCTGCACAGTTTCACATCCCCTTGTTCTAACACACCTGATTCAGCTCATCAGTTATTAATTGATAACTAGGAAAATGTCTAAATAATGATCAATTTTAGCAGCATATTGCTCGTGAACAGGATGACTAGCATACGCTGCCATCATCGCATAATTATCTGTTGCATTAGAAGTGAGAGTAATACATATTTACAAGGCATCAATCATGAATAAACGGCCGATTTTGGCTTGGATTCAGGCAGCGTGTTTGGGACAACAGACTGTCCATGGCACTAAGTGGCTGCAAGTCTCCACTAATAAAATCTGCAAAATTGTCAGATAGATTCTTGGGCTGAGGAGAAGTGCGAGTTTCTTTTGGATGTTCAGGGCTTCATTGACTGCTGCTGATTTTTGTAAACCTGCATCTCCACCATGTCTGCTTATGCATGCTGTGTTATCAGGATAAGATAGGATCTCATCAGTGCCTCAGTCTTACAAACATCCTTCAAAACTCTCCTGTAGTTTTTGGCATCAGTGACTCAGGAATGTAGCCTATTAATAAAACAATGTGTCAGTAACAAATGAAAATTTTTGTCTTATTCACTTCAGGAGAGAAAAAAAGGTGGTGAGAGAACGACTTTTTATAGCTGCTGAAATGTAAGTGTTAACAGGAACAAACGTGTCTCATGGGTGTCACACAATATTAGAAAGTAACTAGAAATGGATAAAAAAATGATGAGCGTCATTCTTTATAAATAAAGAATTGTTCAGGGTGGCAAATGTTGCAGTTAAGAATGAATAATAAACATTGGGATGTGTTGTTATTGGAAAATAATCAACTTCAGGGTGGTGACAGTAATAGTGTTTCACATCACATGTTAATCATTTTCCTATAACAGCAATTTCTGTTATGGTTTATTTCTTACTCAACACTAAAGCTACTACAAGTAAGTAAGGTAAGTAAGTAAGGTAAGTAAAGTAAGTAAGTAATTAAGTAAAGTAAGTAAGGTAAGTAAATAAGGTAAGTAAAGTAAGTTAAGTAAAGTAAGTAAGGTAAGTAATTAAGTAAAGTAAGTAAGGTAAGTAAATAAGGTAAGTAAAGTAAGTTAAGTAAGTAAGGTAAGTAAAGTAAGTAAGTAAGGTAAGTAAATAAGGTAAGTAAAGTAAGTAAAGTAAGTAAGGCAAGTTAAGTAAGTAAGTAAGCTAAGTTAACAACAACAACAACAACAACAACAATAATAATAATAATAATAAATAAGCATATTCCATATAGTAATTTTTATATAATTATAAAAAAAATTATAGAATTAATAATTTTTTCAACAATTAATTAGAATTATTATAACATTGTCAGTGTAAAATATTTTATATATAATATATATTTTAGATTTATTTATAATATATGAAATTTTTATTTGTTACTTACAGTGTGATGTATATTTCAATATATTTGTTACAGTGCAATATATTTAAATTTTTTTCCATGCAATACATATCTATACATATTCTGTATACTGTGTATATTCTGCAGTGCACTATTGTCACATGTTTATTTTTTATTCTATTTATTGCCTTCTATTTCACTCCCTTTCTTTTTTACTGCTTTTCCTCCTTCCCCCCAAAACTATCTTCATGACCTACGGAGCATTGCAATAAGCATTTCACTGCATTTTGTACTCTGTATGATCATGTATGTGAGAAATAAATTTTAATAATAAGAATAAGAATATTTCTGTGTTTTTGTAATTAACCTAAAAACCCAATATGTACAATGTATTAAAAAACCATACACATACATAAATAATACATGCATAACCTAAATACTACTATAAGGTTAAGGTTTGGAAAGATAGTAAACATTGAAAAACGATATTTTTTGAGTTCATGTTTAAAACTGTCCATGAAATGTATTTGTGTAATAATAAACAAAAGATGGATGTGGCTCAGCTTCCATTTCTATTTCTTTCCATAAACCAATAGGCCCAGACTAATGAAGTCCTTAGTGAGCTGAACGATGCATGTTGATGCAGGAAAGCTCTAAACCCGTCCACCTCCCATGCACTGGCACTCACTTGGTGAAGTTGGCGAGGTTCTGCGTGACCTTGGCGATGAGGGTGAGCGTGCGCGCTGTGCGGTCGTCAGGATACTCCTGCATGAGGTCGAAGAGCGACGGGGACATGATGGCGGGACACAGAAAGCGCAGGAAGAGCGAGGCGCTGATCAGCCGCTCACTGATATCCGGCCGGCCGCGGTTACTGCACTCCTGCCTCCAGGATGCAAACACCTCCTTCAGCTCGCGGGGGAACACACTGCAGTGATAACAAGAGGGGCAGGGGTTTATAACATTGTACTACACTTACTGGATTGGGTGAAATGAGAAACAAGAACCCGTATTTGAGAATTAATCTAAAGTTAATAATGAAAGACATCAAGCTTAAACACAAATCCAACAAAACTTGACAAACCCCGTGACTGGTGACGCAGCATGAGCAGCAGTTCAAAAAGATGAGTTGGCTGGCTTCATGTGACTCATTGGAAGCATGTGTTAGACTTTATCTTTCCCAGCTGGTAGATGTCATATGATTGGATAGTGCCAGATAGTGGCTAGGCATTGGACGGTGACCAAATTGGGAAGAAAACGGGAAGGCATGGCCTAATGGTTTGAGAAGCAGCTTTGGGACCAAAAGGTTGACAGTTTGATTCCCTGGACCAGCAGGAACGTCTGAAGTGCACTTGAGCAAGGCACCTAACCTCCAACTGCTTCCTAAGCTGCCCTGGGTATGTTGTACATCGCTCTGGATAAGAAACGTAACACACTAAATGACTTGTTGGTATAAATGTCTTTTTTCTGTATTCAGTCCAAACTTTGCATTTGATCAGGACTGAATGAACATGACTGAGACCCTCTCTCGAAACACTTTGTTTCTCCTTACAGTTGAAGTTTACATACAGTGACATGAATGTCATCTTGGATATGAATGTCATGGCAATATTTGGGCTTTCAGTAATTTCTTTGAACTGTTCTTTTTCTGTGACAGAATGTACAGCATACGTCTTTAAAAAAAAAGCCACTAGAATTTGGTGCACAAGTTTTAATTTTCTTTGGGTTTTCTGAAATCAACACAGGGTCAAAATTATACATACAGGGTCAAAAATTTACATACGCTCACTTAAATTATTAATTTAGAGGCGCTGAAACTTCCAAAATGTCTTTTATCTTGCCAAGGCCGAGGTCTCTTAACTTCTTGTTAGTGATCATGATTGACTACAGCTGGTAGCTTCTCTGTGTCTTCATAAAAAGGGTTTGTTTACAGCACTCATTGGATTGACCAACACACAGTAAAATGGGAAAGTCCAAGGAGCTCAGTGCAGATCCGAGAAAGAGGATTGCCGATATACACAATTCCGGAATGTCTCTTGGAGCCATTTCTAAACAACTGCAAATTCCAAGATCAGTTCAAATAATTGTATCCAAGTTATTGTGAGGTGTAGCCAACTTTGCCAAGCCACTTTGCTTCAAGAAAACCCAACCTGTCACCCTGAGCTGAAAGGAAATTGGTTTGGATGGTCAGGAACAACCTGGGAACCACCACAGCACAGCCCTACCATGAACTGGAAGCTGATGGATCATTGTCTACAGTTCAGATCACCATGGACTAAGAGGCTGCTATCCAAGAAATAACCCCCTGCTCCAAAACTGACCCCTTCAAGCTTAACTAAAGGTTGAAGCTGACCACACAAAGAAAAAAGCCTTCTGGAGGATAGCTGTATGGTCAGATGAGACTAAGATTGAGTTGTTTAGCCACAATGACCACCATGTACAGAGGGACACTGTACCAGCTGGTGGTGGTAGGATCATCATGCTCTGGGGCTGTTTTGCTGCCAGTGGAACTGGTTCATTGTACAAAGTGGATGGAATAATGAAGGAGGAGGAGGACTACCTTAGAATTCTTCAGCATAAACCATCAGAAACTTGAACACAACTTGGGACTTACAACAGGACAATGAACCCAAACACGCATCAGAGCTGGTTGTGGAGGATAAAGCAGGCCAACATTAAGCTTAAAACAAGTCCTGACTTCAACCCTATTGAAAATATATGGACCGTGCTTATAAGTCGAGTCCATGCCAAGGAAAAAAACCCTAAAAATTAACCGACCTCTACCAATTTTACTATGAAGAGTCATGAAATATCCAACCAAAATTCTGCCAGAAGCTTGTTCATGGTAAACAAAAATGTTTGGTCAAGGTGAATCTTGCGAAGAGACATTTTACCCAAATATTACACTACCGTTCAAAAGTTTGGGGTCACCCAGACAATTTTGTGTTTTCCATGAAAAGTCACACTTTTATTTCCCACCATAAGTTGTAAAATGAATAGAAAATATAGTCGAGACATTTTTCTGGCCATTTTGAGCATTTAATCAACCCCACAAATGTGATGCTCCAGAAACTCAATCTGCTCAAAGGAAGGTCAGTTTTATAGCTTCTCTAAAGAGCTCAACTGTTTTCAGCTGTGCTAACATGATTGTACAAGGGTTTTCTAATCATCCATTAGCCTTCTGAGGCAATGAGCAAACACATTGTACCATTAGAACACTGGAGTGAGAGTTGCTGGAAATGGGCCTCTATACACCTATGGAGATATTGCACCAAAAACCAGACATTTGCAGCTAGAATAGTCATTTACCACATTAGCAATGTATAGAGTGGATTTCTGATTAGTTTAAAGTGATCTTCATTGAAAAGAACAGTGCTTTTCTTTCAAAAATAAGGACATTTCAAAGTGACCCCAAACTTTTGAACGGTAGTGTAGGTGTGCTGTATGTATATTTTTGACCCTGTATGTATAATTTTGATCCTGTGATTTCAGAAAGCCCAAAGAAAATTAAAATTTGTGCACCAAATTCTAGTGGGTTTTTTTTTAAATTAAAGATGTATGCTGTACATTCTGCCACAGAAAAAGAACAGTTCAAAGAAATTACTGAAAGCCCAAATATTGCCATGACATTCATATCCAAGATGACATTCATGTCACTGTATGTAAACTTCTGACCACAACTGTACATTCTCGCTTCAGTTTTTCTAGCGGCATTATAACAACCCTGTTCTCACACTGAAGCATCTAGTGTAGTTTGAGATAAATCTAGGAGGAAAAACAGTCTGTACTTGTGCCCCAGTTAGGAATTGATCGCTTATCTGAGGCAGAACTGAGACTCAAATTAAGATTCCCCTGAAAGGCAGAGGAAATTGAACTTGCGCGAGCCGTCGAACGCAGGCCCAATTTCTTTACTCAGCGTGATTTCTGCTATAACTGGGATTATAGTCGTTTCCCACGCAGTCTGCCGGAAGAGGTTTCGCTTCACTCTTGGCTCTTGCAGGAGTCTTTATAAACCGTGGGTGCTGCCGGGAATGCTAAGCAAGCATGATAAATCAGACACACTCAGACACACGCCCATCTGAAACCAATAAAACAATGCTTTGTGAAGCACTTTACTGCATGGCCCATGCTGCTGTGGACAATATGCAGCAAAACATCCTTTATCCTTTAAGCTTCGAAGCTTTCACTTCTTTACAAGTTAGGTACAGTCCTGCTGCTTTAGCCAACTTTACGCTTTAGTGAACGAGTGTGTGGATGAAGACATTCGGATTTGAAAAGCAGGTGGTAACCAAGTGTACGTGAACAACAGCACACCTTCAGTATTATCTTGTGAAGCTGAGGTGGAGACTTGGACAGAAACAGGAGACAAGATCGACTACACAGTAGTTACGATAATCTCAGTCTCTGAAGGATTTGTTAGGATAACTAGTTAAAGAAAATCTCATCATCTCAAGCCGCTTTATCCTGTTCTACAGGGTCGCAGGCAAGCTGGAGCCTATCCCAGCTGACTACGGGCGAAAGGCGGGGTACACACTGGACAAGTCGCCAGGTCATCACAGGGCTGACACATAGACACAGACAACCATTCACACTCACATTCACACCTACGGTCAATTAAAGTCACCAGTTAACCTAACCTGCATGTCTTTGGACTGTGGGGGAAACCAGAGCACCCGGATGAAACCCACGCGGACACGGGGAGAACATGCAAACTCCGCACAGAAAGGCCCTCGCCGGCCACGGGGCTCGAACCCAGGACCTTCTTGCTGTGAGGCGACAGCGCTAACCACTACACCACCGTGCCGCCCATAATTAAAGAAAATATCTCGTAAATCAACAAATTGAGCTAAAAGTCTGTCTTTATGTCTGTCCTTTCTAAAAAAGCTGCATGCTGAATTTGTTCTTAACGATATAACCACTAAAGTGACGAAAACAGATGGGACTTTTTTTTTTTTGGTCAGGGAGGCCGCCATAACTCCATCGTGTGTGATGTCATTTTCCGTGAGCACAGCAGTGGTGTACAAGTGCACCCTATACTCGTGTCAGCGGGGGAAAAGTACTCTGTCAGGGACAGTTGGAGACGGATATAAGTGCAGAAGATCTTTATTATTAAGAAAAGTCCAAACAGTCCAAATCGGCAGTCATATATCGTGAACGGTAAAACAAGTAAAAGTTCGAATGAAGCACAAACAGAATATTGTAGAAAGAAGCAGGGTCAAAAACGAGGAACAGGCAACAGGAATCAGAAATCAGGAGATCAGTCAGGAAACAAGACTCGGTAATGTGTCACAACCAGGGCAGGAATTTCACGAGGGCCGTGCCCTCTCAATTTGGCCTTGAGCCCTTGGAAAAAAATATCTGCTGTAAGGCCACAGTGGCCTTGATGCCCTGTGGTTTTGCGGTTTTGTAGTCTGCCTCGTGACTGCCAATAGGCTTTAACATCACCTGTGTCTATTGAGAAAAAAATACGTCTTTTGATGACATTCTGGATTCTTATTGGGCAACTCATCAGTGGTGGATCGGACTCGAGCCTGGTATGAACCACTCCGACGTGCTATAATGACACCAATCTATCACCAGCCAACCAGGAGACTTAATCAAACGCATCCCCCGACCACTTGTGTCCACGTCTGAGACGTTGAATTTTCACAGAAGGAGGGAAGAAGTTGACTGAGGTAAGACTGTGTGATAAATTAACGAACGAATAAGATAGGAATTTCAACATATAGGGCTTAAGTTTGTTACCGTTAAATAAGCATCGCTTGTACAGTAACGATATGTAGTTACAACGTTGACCCACTTTTAACGTGCCGAGGACCGACAGTAGCCGGTAACAAATGCTAATTAGCTTGCTGTCAAGTTTTTTCTTTGTCGAGCTTTAAGCGTAAGGTCATGGATGTTACTACTGCTTGTTCCTGCCGTAATATGATACGTGATATGTGCTGTGGTGGCATGGTGGTGTAGTGGTTAGCGCTGTCGCCTCACAGCAAGAAGGTCCTGGGTTCGAGCCCCGTGGCCGGCAAGGGCCTTTCTGTGCGGAGTTTGCATGTTCTCCCCGTGTCCGCGTGGGTTTCCTCCGGGTGCTCCGGTTTCCCCCACAGTCCAAAGACATGCAGGTTAGGTTAACTGGTGACTCTAAATTGAGCGTAGGTGTGAATGTGAGTGTGAATGGTTGTCTGTGTCTATGTGTCAGCCCTGCGATGACCTGGCGACTTGTCCAGGGTGTACCCCGCCTTTCGCCCGTAGTCAGCTGGGATAGGCTCCAGCTTGCCTGCGACCCTGTAGAAGGATAAAGCGGCTAGAGATAATGAGATGAGATGAGATATGTGCTGTTGTCTGTTCATAGCCACTTTTTTAATCTATGCAGTTAGCATTGTTTTGTTACTAGTATTGTACGTTTCTTTTGAACTTTCGGGTTAACAGTGTAATAGTGTTGCAGTGTTCTGCAAATTTGCAATTTAATATTTCAGATCTTGAGACATGAAAGTGCTATTTTAAAAAAATAAAAGGTCAGAAATGTTTTCTTTGTCGTCTATTTAGTTCATTTTATTTCCTCAATAATTTTCCTTGATTGAGAAATCGGTCTGGGCTCTTATGGGTTAATCAGTAGCCTGCATGCTAGTATATGTTCCATTTACAGCCAAACATTTTGATGAACTCCAGGCTCAATTTTGATTAATCAAAACTCTGCGTAGTAGTACAGTCTGAAGATGCTCTTGCACATTTGGTGTCAATTGAACAAAAATTATGGGAGGATATAGGTTTAGTAAGTTTTACAATTTTTGAAGTGAGTGATGGATTGATAAGTTTAGATGTGTTCAATATTTTCTTATCTTCAGACATAAGTGTAGATGTTTCTTTACCTGCTTGATAGTTTCGACTGAGACTCCAATCTTCCTCAGAAGAGTCATTAGTCCTTAAATTAAATTCATTACAGACGTGAACTTAAAATCATTGTTTTATTTTATGGCCTTCGTGCCCTCAAAAAATTCACAGCACAAAAGGCCAAGTGGCCTTGCCCCTAAAATGATGAAATTCCAGGCCTGGTCACAACAACGCAATACTTCGCAAAGTAAGTCTGCATTTGGAGTCCTTATTTAGGTGCGCTGATTGCGCCTTAATCCAGTACAGGTGTGTCGTTCACAGTGTGTGAGAGAGTCGGTTCGGAGCATGCGCTGTCCAGAGCGCGCCTGCGAATTCTTCTGTTGTGACAACTAGACTATAGTATAATATTTTGGTCTAGCGTGAATTCTCGGTCAATTTGTTTGCATTTCTCCATAAAAATTATGGCAATGCAGGATTAGAAAAGGAATCAAAATAAAGTAGTGACTAGTTTATTGCCTGTTTATTTAAAAATATATATTTATCTGCTTATCTTCCATCTGTTTGATGCGTGACACGGTAGGCTGTCGGTGTTTTGTGGTGAAACAAAGTTGGGATCGCGTCCGGCTTCAGTTGTCGTTTCTGCCTCGTGTCTCGCTTCTTCCCAGTGATTTTTTTTTCATCCAAGTTCTCCACAAATCCATAATCTTCTGTAAAATGCTCGCTGCACAATTTGCTGCTTTTTCCAGGAGTAAAGTTTTCTCGCTTTACTTGATAAAGCCACTCGGCCAAATGTCTTGGATTCAGGACGGAAAGAGGAAGACGTGCGGAATCCTACGTCACACAGCACCACCCTTGTTTTCGTCTCCTAATACAGCCATCCAATGTATCTGGCTAATCTAGTACGGCCGCCCCTGGGGAAATGGCCCAATGGACTGATGTTACAACTTTAACGTTTTTTAAGCTAAAGTCCATTTAATTTTTTCATCTAGAACACCTTGTATTAATGTATAATGATGACGTTTCATAACTACATAATTTCAGAATTTCCTGGTTAATCGTTTTAAGATTAGCGGTTGATTTCTAAGGGTGTTTTCACACCTATTAATCTGTTCAATGAATCAAATTAGAGTGAAACTGATGCTTTTCACTTGCTTGAGATTTAATTTGGTTTGTTTTAATGTTAGACATACAGTAATAAAATGAACTAAAAATGAAAAGGAAAAAAACAACTGACTAAGGGGCGTGAAACACTTTTATTCAGAAACCAGGTCATAAATAGGGTGTAAACAGGGTATAATAACTATTTTTGTGTGATGAATCCATAGGTTTTTTTTTTTCCATCAGTCCAAATATCCAGAACCTGCAGCACTACAGCTTTGTCCTTTGGTCTGGTTTGTGCTTCATGGCTCAGTTTATCAGCTCGTATCTACAGAAAAAAACCTCATATTTGATTCACTTCCTGCAGTTGGTTCAGAGTCGAATCATTTTCTTTACACTACAATCAAACCACACTCGCTTGGAAGTGGCCCGAGACCTCGTCGCTCAGCTGCTCTTGGATCAATGTGATGTTTTTGTGATTGCTATGCCAGTGGTCGAAATACTTTTTTCCAGTGTTCTGCAATATTGCAGAATGTCAAAATTTTGTTCTGCAATTTGGAAATATTTTCTGCAAATACACAAGCCTCCATACTACACCCTTCTCAACCTAATAACGCCTATATTTACATCATATCTAGCTTTACAACTCATAGCATTACCGTAATTCTTTATTCTCTCACTCTATTTTTAATTTCAGTCTTCACAGATCCTTCTCTGCAGCAAAGTTATCATTCCATGATACCTCCACAGGTCTTTCATCCCCCTCGCCCTGACACTACGGGCTACTACAACTTGAAGTATACCAACCAATTCATAAATGTACTAGTTATCACACCCACACATTATCCTTCCACACAACATACTAATAAAGGTATCACCACAATAAAAAATAGAACACAACTGATCTTCAAGAAACAAAACATTCATTTTCATGTTACACGTCATGTTACATTTTGTCAAGATTAAGTTTCTAGCTTGAACAATAGATTGTTACCCAGAATGTACTTCATTCAGTGTTTGCATCTGCAACCTGTAGTTTTAAATCGAAAGCAAGGTTTCAATTCTACACTCTGTTACATCTTACGATGATGCAAAGAATTGATGCCATTATGGAATAAAACCCAACTGGCAAATGGAAAGACGTTTGGGTTCATGGTGTTTGCCTGGCTTCTAAAGTGCAAGGTCATGAACTGAACTGAGAACGACTGCAGGGGCTTCACTGCTCTAAACTAACAACAGAGAACTGGGTACAAACTAATCATGGCAGAACTGAGAGCTACAGAACTGAACCTATGAGCTTTGTCTTACAGGGCAACTGTTTTACTTTGTGCTAGTCTGCACTAGTCTGGTTAACACCAGACCATATCACAAGTGAAATATGGTCTGGAATCCGCCTATTGAATTTCTCGTAGGGGAGGTGTGGTTTACGATTGTCAACGGCCGTTTATTGGACGTTGCGAATGTCTATCATTTGGCGTATACGTAGCCCATGGCCAATCATGGCAGTTGTACCCGGTGACATAGTTAGAGCGACGAAGAGGCGAAGAAGAGAAGGAAAGAGTTTTTTAAAACAAACTTTCGCTCTAAACTATTCAGAACAGTGTCTAAAGCTTGATCGAAAGTTTGGTTCGTATCGCTCGCCGCCATGTTAAATGTGATCCGTAAACAGTCCCAAATAAACTACAAGCTTCCGTTTGTCGAGTAGTACGCGTCACCATCTTTCCACCCCTCCCCACTCTCTGATTGGCTCCCTAACTCAGGCGAGCCTTTAGACCATAGTTTCCATGCTGTCTTTTCAGATCGGAACGATTGTGCAAAGCAGCATGGGATTTCCCAGGCTAAGTCTGCACCACAGGCAAGACAGCACTAGTTAAAAAAAAATATATAGAACATGTATGCAAAACATGCATTAGTGTAGCTTGGTATGAGAAAACAACATATTCAAAAGTATCTACGAATAAAGGTAAAATACTGTTGCTGTCTTCAAAAGGGATATAATATCAGTATAATTTTGCATGATTCAACAATACAATATATATGTATGCAAGATAAGAACTAGTCAGCAGCAACCGTCTTCATTTTTGTCACCCTCACGGACATGTGATCTGTCGCTGCTGTTGTTGGAGTCACGCTGGCTGCCGGTTTTGCCGAGATATGACAAAATCTTCCTTGTTTTCTTGGCGTTTTTTGTCGGACTCTTGCCCCGAAGAAACAATCCTCTTCTTAGGAGCCATGTTTGTTATGCCGCATTGAATTCTGGGAGATGCATGGCGGAAACTACCGAACACTGCTGAGATAGTTGTCGGGTCCTCCCGGCGGGTATTAAAAGTGACGAAATCTTACATCGGAAAATGGCAACTGCCCTTATTTGGTTGTCGTCGCCTTTCATCGGTATTACATAAATATTGCTCAACTTTGACCTGGAAAACGCCATCAGGTTCGCGCGGTGCAGGTTTCAGTTTATTTACAGCGCCGCTAGTTTGCTAAATTGAGAACCATTGTATCCCGAGCCTGATTTTTTCATTCTGCAAAATTGCAGGTTGTTTAATTTTTCTTCTGCAATCTTGAAAATCATTCTGCAAAATGCAGACTGCAGACAGGTATTTCGAACACTGATTATGTTCTCATCTGCATAACGAATCACCCCAAGGGTGAAAATGCACCAGGGTTCGATTGAAACAGACTCAACACTGCATATGTGAATGAATCCAAAGTGAGAGTTTCTTAAACAAATCATTTACAAACATGAATCGTCTAATTTAGTGACTTCATTTTTATACAAGTTGTGAAAATGTACTTAAAAAATTTTTTTTGTCTAATTTTCTTGTAGAAGGCGGGGTTTGAATTTGAGCTTTCCTTACCTCAGGATTGTATGTGGTCTTGTGTTTTATGTCTGAGGAGTCATTTATGTCTTAAAGAGTCATGCTCATCTTCTGTGAAGAATGTTTGCAAAAAATACATCGTACTTTTTAGACATTTTTTTTAATCAGTAACTCTGTGCATCAGACAAACAAACAAACAAAAAACCCCCGACTGCCTGCAACAAATATCTCATCCAAAGTAGTTTTTCCCAAAAAAAAAGGACTTTATTTCCTCCTCCAAGGTCATCAGGTCATTTCTGGAAATTGGAAATTACTCCGTCACCTTTGGAAACGTCACACGTCCACAACTTTCGAACATTCACAAGTTCCTCAGTAACAAACACGTGTATGAATGTTTTTGTATCGTCCTCTGAAGGTTACATTTACATTTTTAATTTTGCCGCATCAACCTTTTTTAATTCCCTGACACAGAGAAGGCGTGATTACAGAGTGACACAAATTATTCAATCAGCCGCCTGTTTACAAAAGTCATGACCGGACTACTGGATCAGAGGGATGGAGTTCATTATGCCACTCTGTGTTCGTTCTGTGTGTTTAATATTGATGGTACAGGTGTACAGACACGAGCAGAGACATTACCAGTAGGAGTTGATGATCTTGCAGAAAGCGAGCTCACAGCACATCTTCAGGTTGCCCTGGTGCTCGGACAGGTCGCTGGAGGAACACTTTGATGGATCCACTTCGCAGTTTTCATCCGATTCGTACAGTGCTTTGATAAACTCGCCTGACACACACACACACAGAGCAAGTGTAAAGCTACTGACCAGGGAATGGAAACGTAGGGGACCTGTACATATTTTGTTATAGCCTGTTTATTAACAATTATTTAAATAATATTAGCTGGCGTCGAGTCGAAAATGAGTTCAATATCATACTAGCTGAATGGAATATATCTGATTTACCATGAAAGAAAGCCAGCCAATATTATTATTATCATACATACACATTCCTTTCAGGTATTCAATGCATCTTTCTCTTTCAAAATTCTCTCAAAATCTTCCGTATTTAACGAAGCAAACCTGGCGGCCATGTTTGTTTACAAATCATCACAGTCGCTCATTAGAGCAGAAGTTTTACATCTCCGACGTGTGATGCCATGTTGTCTTGACAACCATGCAATATCGTAAACCATATTCAATGCTCATTCTCCACTGGGTAGCGTGACCTACACGTAGGATAAGCGATATGCTAACAATATTGCATGCTATCAAACCAAATGAATGAAACTTGTTAGAAGGGAATAGAACACGTTTTTATTCCATCGAAAAAGTGTCCTGTATGTATAATAAATCACCGATATTCACTGAGCCGGAGTTGGATAATAGTGAAAATACAAAAAAACCTATGAATGAGTAGGGGTGTACAAACTTTTGACTGGTACTATAGATCTAAAATCGAGTATTCTAAAATACCATCCTCAGTGTCTAGACTGTCTAATAAAATTGAAAAAAAAAATTTATAGTTTGAAAATTTGTAGCCAAGGTAATAACTGGGTAAATTCATAAAACAAGTCATTTTTCATTTTCTTTTTTTTTGTTTTTAAATTTAAAATAAATATGGCTTGAACAGATGATACACAGAATCTAACTCCTTACAAAACAGCCTCTCATTTCAGGATCAACTCCCTGTTTTGTAATTTTACTCTATTTTCGTTTTTCAAAATTAATTTCGCAAACTGAATTTGAACAGATTAATCAGACTTGAAAGTGAATTCCTGAACGCTGAAAAATACTTTGTGAATGTAGATTTTTGTAAAATGTGAATTTGAATCCTATTTTGAATTTCAAAGAGGTTAATTCAAAACAAATAGGTGAAGATTTGTGGTTTTCCAAGTACACTGCAAATCTGCTATAACGAACTCTTGCATTTTTACGATGCACTTTCGCATATAACGAGCTAAGTTCATGTCCCCTGCCTTTAATGACGACGAGTCGGAGTCTTCAAAAAAAAAAAACATCACTGAGCCATGTGCTCCTCTTCCTGCCAGAGACAAACAATAAGTAATCGAGTTTGCAGTCAAGTTAATAATACACGTTAATGCCATAAAAGAAAGGATTAATGAGCCTCGCTGAGGTGTCAATTACTAACAATTATTGAGAACAGTGATCACTCACTTCAAACAATCCCTTGAAAGGACTTTATTTTATGAGCTAAAAGCAGTTTTACTCGAGTCTTTATTCGTAAACGTAAGGTACTCGCCATCAAAGACAAACTTCATATCCTGGAGCATGGTGAGAAAGCAACAAATTTTTCTTAAAAAAAAAGTTATCCCACAAAAATTTCAATTTCAACTTTTAAATTAAAAGAAAAAGAGCTCTGAGATGTCGTCCATAACTGCAATCAACATGATGGCTGAAAAGGAAGAAGACACAGCAAGCAAACGACAGAGTGTGACTTATTTCCTTTACTTAAGAGTGATTTACTTATTATTTTGTAAATATGTAAGTGAATTAAGCGTAAAGATAAATTAAACACAGCTGGTCTTGTTTTACGCAAGAGTGAGTGTTTGGTCCGACACGTAGTTCTATTTCAGTATTACGAACTTTTCGGTATCACGGACTATTTGGACGTCTCCCAAGGAGTTCGTTATTGTGGGTTTGCAGTGTAATAGTATATTTCTGTGGTGTTTTCATGACTAAAAATTCAAACTTTAATGTTAAATTCATTGACAACCTTTGTCTTTTTTATACTTCCATCGAAACAAATTCGTTTTTCAAATTGTGGATGTCCTGAAAATGAAAAACAAAACAAAAAAAAGCCCCAAGCCTCTAAGAGAAAAAGGTTCAAAGCTCAGAACTTTTGTCTCTTTGACCATCTTGTGATTGACCACTAAGCCTTCAAGGAGTTACTGTTCTCTTAAATAATGCTGTGAACACAGGCGTTCACAAATGAAAAAGAAAAAAAGAAAAACAGCAACAACAATAAAAGCGAATGAATTATTGATTTTTATGTACTCTAGATTGTACAAGTGTATCACCAGATGCAATAGCCAAGACTTTACGCTGGATTGAAGGTCAGCGTGAACACGGTGGTTTCTTTAAGCAAGAAAATCTTTCAACAGTAAACCTTTGAAGAAATGAACAGAAGAGAACAAGCTCAAATCTTACCTAAAGCGTCCTGCAGGTACTTCTGGCCCACCAGTTTGAGATATTCCTCAATGGCTTTGGTGGCCAGCGTGTTCTCCCGAAAGATCAGGTGCTCGTTGTCGCCACACCGATCTACCTCTGACATCATCAGATCGGTCAGGAAGTCCTGCATCGTATACAGCAGCAAGAAAAACACCACAATGACACACTGACATACGAACGCAATGACATTTATGATTAAATGTCATGATTTACGACAAACAGACCAAGCAATTAATGAAATGAACACCACTTCGAGTTGGCTGGCATTGACTGAAGCAGTTTTTAGCGTTTATGGAATCATATTGAATTATTCAATACAGCAAATCCATTGAAATCTACTAGATAAATAAATGACATTATTCTATCCACATTCACTGGAGATGAGCAATCGTGCGCTCTAATTGGCTAGTTTACTACTAGGATATCAGCTCATATACCGTGAGTAGATAAAAACAAAATGGCGGATCATCATCCAGTGATCAGTCGTCGTCTTCCAAAAGAAGTTCAGTTGTCCTGAGGTGTCTTTAGATGCTTTTCAGTTTGTCAGTGTCCAGACAAAACCAGAGTGTTCATCCAAAAAAAACCAAACAAATATGTCTAGCTCAAAATCATGCTATAAGCCACAATTGTGCAAGTATTTTCAGGACCTTTGGCTCAACCTTGGAGAATAGTGCCAGTTTCTGAATGAGCCAAGCTAATAAATGTATTTATTCTATCCACATTCACTGGATATGAGCAATCGTGCACTCTGATTGGCTACTCTACGACTAGGATATCAGCTCATATACCATGAGTAGAGAAAAACAAAATGTCAGAGCATGTTGCTGAACTAACCGAGGACGAAATAAAAACTCAATTTGAAAACAAAATCTCAAAAAAATAAAAAAAAAGCAAGAAAACATGGAATAAAAGTATTTGATACAAAGAACCTCTCTTTTTTTTATTTTTCAAGAATTATGATTATCGCATTTTTCACAAATTGCTCCTGTAATTTCCCCGGTTTGTTTACATTCTCAGCGGAAATTATTTTGTTGGAAGTTTTTTTTTAAATAGTATTTATTGATCTCATCTCATCTCATTATCTCTAGCCGCTTTATCCTGTTCTACAGGGTCGCAGGCAAGCTGGAGCCTATCCCAGCTGACTACGGGCGAAAGGCGGGGTACACCCTGGACAAGTCGCCAGGTCATCACAGGGCTGACACATAGACACAGACAACCATTCACACTCACATTCACACCTACGGTCAATTTAGAGTCACCAGTTAACCTAACCTGCATGTCTTTGGACTGTGGGGGAAACCGGAGCACCCAGAGGAAACCCACGCAGACACGGGGAGAACATGCAAACTCCACACAGAAAGGCCCTCGCCGGCCACGGGGCTCGAACCCGGACCTTCTTGCTGTGAGGCGACAGCGCTAACCACTACACCACCGTGCCGCTGAAATGTCATCATTATACATTAATACAAGATGTCCTAGATGAAAAAAAAATGAAGCGGACTTTAGCTTAAAAAACACGTTCAAGTTGTAACATCAGTCCGTTGGGTCATTTCCCCGGGCGTGGCCATAATGGATTAGCCAGATGTATTAGGAGACGAAAACGAGGGTGGTGCTGCGTGACGTAGGATTCTGCACGCCTTCCTCTTTCCATCCTGAATCCAAGACGTTTGGCCGAGTGGCTTCATCAAGTAAAGCAAGAAAACTTTACTCCTGGAAAAAGCAGCAAATTGTGCAGCGAGCATTTTACAGAAGATTGTGGATCTGTAGAGGACTTGGATGAAATAAATCACTGGGAAGAAGTGAGACATGAGACAGAAACGAGAACTGATGCTGGACACGATCCCAACTTTGTTTCACCACAAAACACTGACAGCACGACTGCCACCATGTCATGCATCAAACGGATGGAAGATAAGCAGGCAAATATATATATTTTTTTTAGGGATGTCCCGATCCGATCACGTGATCGGAAATTGGGCCCGATCACGTGGTTTCAGACTCGATCGGAATCGGGCATTACCTCCCGATCAGGGATCGGATATATATCTATATAATATATTCTCATTTTTAACACATCAATAGCTATGCGTTGGCACAGAGTGAGACCAGACCTCTTGTCTCAACACAGCAACATCAACGCGTGCAGCATGACATCACTTTGTAGCAGAGACGCTATTGGTTATTGGCTGCCTATTGCCGGCGAAGTTGAACACGGAAGCGGTTCGAAGCGGAAAGCAAAGCATGTCTGCGGTGTGGCAGTATTTCAAAGTTGATGACAACATTGCCATAGCAAACTGTGAAATATGTAAAGTTGGAATTTCAAGGGGTGGACAGGAAAGGGCCGCATTTAATACAACAAACCTGATACGGCACCTGAAAAACAAACACCCGACTCAATACAGCGAGTTTTTAGTGCTGTTGCAAACGTGTTGGATGACAAAAACAGGCTCAAACCTGAAAGGGTAGAAATGCTTGTTTTCATCAAGAAAAACGTTCATTTCCTTAATTGAAATTACTGTATACCACTGTGAGATGCATTCTTAAAAGCAAATTACTGGCACTGTGGCAGTTTTATTATTATTATTTTTATTTGTTTACATTCCTGCCAGGTATTTTAAGGTTGTTTTTAATTTGTTATTTATTGTTCAAACTACCTCACGTAAGTGCTCTGTTTGCTAACGGAGTTGTTGGATGTTAAAATAAGGTGTTAAATTAAAAAAAATGAGGAACATCCTGGATCCGTTTCTTTCCTCGTCTTTATTATTTTTTATGGATTATAAGAAGTATCGGATCGGGACTCGGTATCGGCAGATACTCAAAATCAAATGATCGGTATCGGATCGGAGGGCAAAAAAACCTGATCGGGACATCCCTAATTTTTTTAAAACAGGAAATAAACTAGCCACTACTTTATTTTGATTCCTTTTCTAATCCTGCATTGCCATCATTTTTATGGAGAAATGCAAACAAATTGACAGAGAAGTCACACTAGACCATAATATTATACTATAGTCTAGTATAGCATGCACTTGTACACTTCTGCTGTGCTCGCAGAAAATGACATCATAAACAGCTGCCGTAGTGCAAATAACTAGCGATAACTTATCAGAGTACGCTTGTAATCTAGAAGCCACTGCTGGCTTTAGATATACTCAGAAGATGCTATATGCAATGGAATCGGCCCCTACAGTCTGGGAAAGAAGGATTTGTCATACGATCTCGAAAACTACCCTTCAGTCGAGTTCCCTGACATCTCGAACTATCTGGTGTTGCAGACGTCCTTCTACACCGCAAAACAGATGAAAGCGTGGAAGAGTATGAAGGCTTACAACTGTTTTGTATGTGGCTGGGTAAAGGACCTCGCTATCAAGTCGCTGCCCAATGAATCCTGGATTGTTTTTGCCCGTGTATGTATGTTTTTTAAGCTTTTCATTCACGTCTTTACAACGAAGCGCTGCAAGTTGAAGTGTGAACAAACAACAGTTCACCTGATTCTCACTTGTGTTGGCTTTTATCTCTCAGCTAAATCATTCACAAAGATCATCAGAAACCCCTTTAAAGACCTGGATCTTAGTTAAACGAGACGGAGAAGTGATCACGGCGCATTGGAACTGTATGGCTGGGGAAGAATTTTGTCATGACCTTCATGCATATGGACTTGTGAGGAGGAAACAAAGAAACAGCTGGGGACTTTAGTGCTTTGTGAGTAAAAAAAGTCCCGTAAAATAACGACACATAGCAAGAAAAGTGCTTGGAAAATACTAGCGACATAGCTGAGAGGGAAATACAAACCTTTCGCCAAGTGATCACTGCAAACTCCAGCATGCTTCGACTCGGCTCCCTTCGATTTCAGTACGAGGTTCAAAAGCCGCCTTTCTTGACGTCTTTTTGTGAAATCCTGTGTTCGTTCACCCTTTTTTATTAGTTCACGGGGAACCCTGAAGAAACTTATCAGTTTCACGGTTTGATCGATTCGAACAACCTAAAACAACGCATTTTTCATGCGAGCAATGCACCTTCTCCGTACAAACGCTTTGTCAACTGAGCTTTGGTAGACCACCAGCTAAAGTTTTGAATAACTAATGAGGCGGATGTGACGTCATGTGAAACCCAGCAATACGGGATGAGCAGGTTCTCCCACAGTTGATGCAGACAAAGCTAGGTATTAGGTCGCTTCTCTGTGTCTGGAGTTTTCTGCGCCCCCTCTTTGCATCGGCCAGCTGCCTGATCTTGTTTTCTGCTGCTTCAGCACCATGGTGGAGGGCTGATCTCCAGACTTTCCTGTCGTTAGCCTTAAGACCCCATGAATGAGGATCGATGTCGGAGACTTTTAGATCTTGTTTGACTATGTCCTTAAAGCGTAGAAGCGGCCGGCCGGTTTTACGACTTCCAGTGGCGAGTTCCTCACAGAGGATGCCCTTGGGAATTCTACCATCTGCCATCCTATGTACGTGTCCAAGCCAGCGTAATCTGCGCTGTTTTGAGATGGTAAACATGCTGGGAAGTTTGACCTTCTCTAGGATGTCATTGTTAGCAATTTTGTCCTTCCAAGTTAGGCCCAGAATTTGACGTAGGCAGTGCATGTGGAAGGTGTTGAGGTGGTGTTCTCTTGGCGGGAGTAAGACAGCCTACTAATGACTAGCTGATGCATAATCTCTGCTAATACAACGTGATGATGCTGTGATGTAATGGACACGATGAAGAAACACAACAGCACAGCACAGAGGACATCATCCATTCTGTGATCAATCATCAGCTTTTTATGCTGGGGTACAGGAGCGTCTCTGCTGGAAGATGATGTACTGCAATTTTAATATCCAGTCTGATCAGACAGTTCTCTTATCCTGTTCTCTTCTTCTTTTTGTGTTTCCTTAGATTATTCAGTCTCTTTGTTTAAATATGTTCACAGAACCGTGAAAAGTCCAAGAACTGGCACTGACCCCTCTGGACTGTCTGAAAATCAGTTTAAAAAAAAAAAGTCTTCTGCAGGCATTGACGGTTTCAAGATGTGAAAAGAAGTGAATGATTTATATGGTGTCAGAGCGGTAAAAATAATAATAATGTGAGTTGCGTGTGAACAGAAATCGATGCTGGTGATATCAGATGATAAATGAAGCAATTCAAAATATCCTCTTAAACTACTGACAGGAGATTACTTGACACGTGCACTGACACTGTCATGTGCACGTAGAGCTGTATTATTGACTCAATTCCTGATATCAGATGTTTCTGTACTGCAGTCATGATGCTCAGTGAATAAATATGTCTTCTGCGAGCCCTGTGAACTTGGCAGGACTCAGAGCACCAGGGATTCAACATGGCTGCTGAGGCTTAGTCTGGTGAGCTCAGCTCGGCTCCGACTTCCTGAAGGTTCTGACCTGAAGCTCTGCTGCTAATCTGCTAAGCTCTCAGCGCCCCAGTCCGTCCTCTCCCCTGACTTTACTCAGCATCATCAGCATTCAGAAGATTTGAGCACATCGAGCAAAGGCCACATCGAGGAAGGAGCATCAATGCACAGGACGATGGGTTTGATTGGATGAAAGAGCTGAGTGGAAAAGAACGGCGCAGATGACTCAGGAAAGCAGAGTGGCGTGCGCACTAAAATCCAAATGAGCTAAAGCTTTCTGGCGATGGAATCTTTATTTGTATTTAAATAAGGAATAAAAGCTTTCATTTTATCCACATTCACTGGATATGAGCAATCGTGCGCTCTGATTAGCTTCTTTATTACTAGGATATCAGCTCATATACGGTACCATGAGTAGAGAAAAACAAAATGGCGGAGCGTTTTGTTGAACCAGCCGAAGATGAAATAAAAACTATTCGAAAACAAAATCTCATCTCATATCATCTCTAGCCGCTTTATCCTGTTCTACAGGGTCGCAGGCGAGCTGGAGCCTATCCCAGCTGACTCCGGGCGAAAGGCGGGGTACACCCTGGACAAGTCGCCAGGTCATCACAGGGCTGACACATAGACACAGACAACCATTCACACTCACATTCACACCTACGGTCAATTTAGAGTCACCAGTTAACCTAACCTGCATGTCTTTGGACTGTGGGGGAAACCGGAGCACCCGGAGGAAACCCACGCGGACACGGGGAGAACATGCAAACTCCGCACAGAAAGGCCCTCGCCGGCCACGGGGCTCGAACCCAGGACCTTCTTGCTGTGAGGCGACAGCGCTAACCACTGCACCACCGTGCCGCCCCCGAAAACAAAATCCCCCCCCAAAATACAAAAAAAAAGCATTTGATGGTAAGAACTTTTTTTTTCCCTCCAAGAATTATTATAGCAGCATTTTTCACAAACTGCTCCTGTCATTTTGCCAGTTTGTTTACATTCTAAGCGGAAATTATTTTGTCGGACGTGTTGTATAAAGATTCTATTTATCAAATTTGCAAAAAATAAAAATCCAGTTAATGTGGATCGAATAAAACAGTTATTCTACTCAATCTCATCGTACATGGCTTATAGCAGACTCAGTGCTACACGCCTCATCGGCTATCAGCTCACGTACAACTCGATTTCATGGAATAACTTAATTGGAACATGCAGTTATAAGAAAAATCATCAACGCCAGGGTGATATAATGCAGCCCTATGTGAAGCAGAGCGACACTTACAACCCTGAAGTTGAATATTTTCCTCTAACAGCACATTCCAAAGGATTTTATTCCTCTTATTCCACAGCAGTTTGCCAATGATTACATTTTCATTTACTAAAGGACATGTCACTCCGGCCTAAAGATAACAGAAGCAGCTTTGGGACCAAAAGGTCACCGGTTCAATTCCCTGGACAAGCAGGAATGGCTGAAGTGCCCTTGAGCAAGACACCTAACCCCCAGCTGCTCCGGGTATGTTGTACGTCACTCTGGATAAGAGCGTCTGCTAAATGCCTGTAATGAAAGGCGATGTAATTTTTATCCATTTATAGCTACATTTAATATCTGCTATGTTACAGCAGCTAGAAACAGTCATTCCGGCACTTTCTCTTGGAGTCAGTGAGACAAAAGAAATGTATCTTAAGGCGAAAATGCAAAATGAAACATTCTCAGGCCTTTCTTGTGATGGAAAACTTAAAACAGCTTTATCTGTGATCGCAACAACGCACTAACACTGGAGACTCCTTCCATAAATGTTAAATATTAAATGTTAAATGCCTTCGTACAGAAAACTTCACCATAGCAAAGATGATACTTTTTTAAATCACAAAACAATTCTGAATGTTTATTATTTGTCTTCAATTATGCGGCGTGCCCATCATACAAGTCCCTGTGTGTTTGCTGTTACTATAGAAACGATAACGTATTAGAATGTGCACATTAATACTGTATAAACATTTAATTTTCTTCGTAGTTGGAACAAATACAATACTGATACAGTACTAATGCGAGTTGCCTTTTCAAGAAAAGCGGCAACGTTATGTAGCTCTGCTTTGTCTGGGGGCGGAGCTCATTTCTGGCCCAGAAAAATACAAATGAAAGACTGAAATAAAGAATCTTGTGCGATCCGTTTTCATGGCAGTATGTGATTATAGGTCTTCTAACAGTTTTTAAACACTTCAAACTGCACCTTTAAGGGACAAAGCTTTTAACAAACACCCGGATGTAAAACATCTGGCGCTGTAATGATGTGCCAGGGGATAAACAACAGGACTAAAAACAACAAACGGAGAAGCAGCACCAGTCTACAAGTCAACCAATCAATCAAGTTCCTATCCACTACAAAGTATATTCCTTTTTTAAAGCTATTATTGTTGTGTTCACGCCACTGAAACAACGCAAGTTTGTCTGGAATTTGTCTGCTGTGGTTCGAGGTGGCATTTCATCAAAATTCCAGAGCTACATTGATGACAGGTTCCCTTTCAGGTATCTAGATGATGTTAAAGTGGTAGTGAGACTGAGTGTGTGGGTGGGTGGGTGGGTGTGCAAGTGTGCGTGCATGTGATGGGAGGGTGAGGTTGGGTTTGCGTGTCTGCTTAAAAACGAGCCCCAGGCTCTCGACTAATGGCCCCAGCCTCCCAAAATGGGCCAGCAGAAAAATGACTTTCTGTGCGCACACAGTTGCATATGCGCACCCACACACCATCACTCTTGTGCGAATCCCAGGGAGACCCCTTGGGCAGTGGCTGCATGAATAAGAGCTCATTAGCAGGGGGCAGAGGCTCCGAATGCCCACCTCAGTCACACTGTGCACACACTCCATCAGCGCGCCACAGGGAACTAATTCAATGACCAGCCTGCTCCGGTATGATCAATACGCACTCCACAAACACAATAGTTCTTTAATCCTGTGTCAGAGTTGTCTCTGTTGTAATTGGTTTTAGATTCATGGTATCGATGCAGTGAGATATGATTTCTTGCACTTGTGCAAATGTAGCCATTATGCAGGGGAAAAGTTATATTATGTGGAAAAACATCGAAAGCCTCAAGCATAATTTCTACATTTCTAAAACAGCAGCTGCTTCAAATTTAAGGCTAGAAATCCACAGCAACCACACTGGACATCGTTGAGTAATTCCAGCTTCAAACTTCCCCTCATTCATGACTGCGCACTGACCTCTTGACAAAACCAGGAAGCCAATGGCATGCGAGGCGACCCTGATTGACCTTGTTTACGGTAATCATGACACGGCTTAATGAAAGACAATACAGACGATGACCAGCTCCGGCCTCCGCTAATGAAAGACAATGCACTCCCGATATACTCCCTGACTAATGCCCGGTGTAATGACAGAGCATACCATAACTGACTGATTTAGCCCGGCGCTAATGACAGGCTAAGAGCGCTACTGACCACTTTGTTCAGCTCAGAAATGATACATTATGGGTTCTGTGGCCAATAAAGGTCGTTCATTGTGCATGGTGAAGACAAAAATGGAATTTAAGCTAAACAACACTCCCATTTTTACTACATGCAAAACCTTGTCCATGGATCCTAGGACGGTATTATCATCTTTCAGAAGACCATTATGGTCCGCATATTTGATTTGGCATAGGTTTTACACCGGATGCCCTTCCTAACGCAACCCTCCCCGATCTATCCGGGCTTGGGACCAGCACTAATTATGCACTGGCTTGTACGGTACAACCCCAGCAGCTGGGTATTTTTACCTAATCTGCAATTCTTTTAACTGTGAGAGAGAACCAGAGGAAACCCGGAAGAAACCCATGGGGAGAACATGCACTCTCCACACAGAAAGGTTCCATCAGCCGTGAGGTTCGAACCTGGAACCTTCTTGCTGTGAGGCGATAAGATCACTGCACCACCATGCTGCCCCCTTTTTACGATCCAATACGTCTTGCTAATACTTACCTACTCTTTTTATACCACCAACTAAGTTAACTAAACTGTTACTGCTAACATGAACTAGACTGTGAGTCGATTTTATTATTTATCTAATTCTTCCTTCTATTTATCATAGAGCATGTGTTTTGTCTTAGATGGAGTTGGTGACACAGCCAAACGTTCCCAATGTTAGTCCTATTGCTAATAACACTTAGCTTTGGCTGTCTCTTTATTTATTTTTGCTTATTTGTGGCTTTCGTTTAATGAAAACACTTAAAATAGTAATAATAATAATAATAAAAAAACATGTACTATTATAAAAAGAATAAAAATATATTTTACAATGCAGTCCTGTGAAACCGCCAAGTAGTACTGTAGCTATAATGGTGCTAGACCTGTTGGCCCATTTTGGGGAAAAGGAAAAAAACAGTATGGTGAATTTCATAGGCTCATTCAAGTGTTGAAATGGAATATGTTGCAGAAAACTGTTGGAAAAGCTTTACAAAAAACGTTCGACCCAACATTTAACTGAAGAGCAAGTGATCAATACCCATTTCCAATAGTTTCTAACATATCCAAAAAAAAAAAAAAATCCCAAAGTATGAATTTACAAGAGTTTTGTCTTGCTAAAGCCAGCTACAGTTCATCTCTCAATAATAGGTGATTCCTGTTTGAATAGATTTTATTCAAAATGTTTTTGTACATATACACTATATGGCAAAAGTATGTGGAAACGGACCATGTGCTTTTTGAACATCTCATTCTAGATGTAGTTCTCCCTTTCCTGCTACTATAACCTCCACTCTTCTGGAAAGGTTTTCCACTAGGTTTTGGAGCATGGCTGTGGGGAATTGCTCATTCATTACATTACATTACAGGCATTTAGCAGACGCTCTTACCCAGAGCAATGTACAGTGAGCGCACACTTTGAGCACCAGGACCTTCAGCCACATTGCTCAAGGGCACTTCAATCGTGGAGTTTCCTGCCAGTCCAGGGAATCGAACCAGCAACCCTTTGGACCCAAGGCTGCTTCTCTAACCTTTAGGCCATGGCCACTCCATGGCTACCAACTCACTCATAAGAGAGCATTAATGAGGTCAGGCCCTGATGTTGGATGAGGAGGCCTGGAGTACCGTTGGCATTCCAGCTCATCTCAAAAGGTGTTCAGTGGGATTGAGGTCAGGGCTCTGAGCAAGCCACACCAACCTTGGCACACCACGTCTTCATGGACCATTGTCATGCTGGAACAGGTTTGGCCTCCTTAGTTCCACTGAAGAGAAACTGTAATGCTCCAGCATACAAAGACCTTCTAGACATTTGTGTGCTTCTAAATTTGTGGCAACCGTTTGGGCAAGAAGTACATATGGATGTGATGGTCAGGCGTCCACAAACTTTTGGGCAAATAGTGCATTTTAAAACCACTGCTATAGACTTAAAAAAAAAAAATCCAGTGACACCATAAAATAGCAATAAGAAACTTTAATCTAAAAGAACTCGCTTCACTGCATTGATTGTTTAAACTTAATTTAAGTTTTTATCATGATGGTCAATTGATTCTTCGGGTAACTTAACAGGACTTTATGTCTCACTACACATCCCTAATGCAACATGTTCAAATTCAGTGCTCTATTCATATCAGAGGACTGGAGAACACAAAGTGGTACTGTTAAGATTCTGATGTTCTGAATTATATCATACAGTATATTACAGTGTAATTTGCCATCTGGGAAATTTTGTCATAAAATACTTATAATGTAGAAATCATCAAATCACGCAGCTTGTATACCTGGGCCACACTGGGGATAATCGTACCACATGCCAGTTCCTTCGAATCTACCTCAGGGTTAATGTTTCAAATTTCTGAGTGCGGCAAAAAAGCCACTCTGTTTTTGCCAGGAGGAATCGATGAAGTGAAATGAGTGATACAGAGTGAGCCTGAGAGCTTTTGTACATGTTGTCACCTCATTCAGAACTGATTTATGAAGACTATTGGAGCCAAAACACGCTGTGCGCTTGAGTTAATGAAGACAATAAGAGCGTTCACGCCCCAAACGATTCCACGAGAAGCTGCAGGGCCCGTCTCCATTGTTCTCGTCTATTGACTCTGTTGTCAGACGGTAGACTTGGAATAAAGATCACGAAAAAGGACGATTCTGCTGAGGTATCCAGTTTTAAGAGCTGTTAAACCCATCACGACGATGTCTACTAGCAGTGGTATTAAGCCATGGACTTCCTCCAGTATCGTTTCAATTTAGATGACTTAATTTGATATACAAAATAAAATTAGATAAGAAATTGTGGGGGGGAAAACAAGAAGCACTACAGCAGAGTTGGCAGACTGGAAAATATTTAAAGGTCTCATTGCATCGTTTTTTCATTAATTGTGCGGTGGTCTCTAGTATGAATGAATGCCCCGTGAGCCGGTTTTGGTGAAAAAAATGCTGTGGTTCTCCTGTTTCAGGCTGTTCTAGTTTGGTGGAGGAGCGGGTGGCGGGAGAACGACAGGATTTCAGCTCTTACTCATTAATATTCATGACATATAAACGTGTTACCTCTGATTGGCTAACAGCACTGTGACGCTACCTCCAGTGGGTCAGAACAAGCGGATGTGGGTGTCTTTGTAAAAACTGTTTTGATTGGCTATTATGGTCTCGACATCGATATTTTGACCAATAACAATGTAGATCACACGAATTTTACATCACATTCAACGAGATTTAAATGAGACTAAAGATGGCGACTTACAAATAATGTGTAAACATCGTTGGAGTTAATAAAGTTTGAACAGCATGAAGGAACACACCCCAACCCCCCGAAATTAATAAAAAAAAAATTCTCAACGGATTTGGCATAATATAAAAAGGTCGTTTTTTTTTACTCAGGAGAAGCGGAAAACTCTCATCCCTGCCTAGCTTGTGACCATGTCATGCATGCTAATGTGGAGAATATGAACATGCTATTTTGTAACAAAAACCTTCGAACAAAAAGTTCATGTTTTACTTACAGCTTGTGAGCTGGTGGTCGATCGTCTTGACGGTACAGATCCAGGGATTAAAAACAACCTCGAAGCAAAACCACTACTGAAGGCACCGAAGTTTGAAAAGTCACTGTAGTTGAAATGATCAGAACACAGTACTAACGTTGCATTATACTTCGCTGGTGGTGTTCCAAAGATAAATTCCAACCATTTCTTCTTCAGCTCTTCTATCTTGGGCAAGAAATGCAACGTTGATGCCTTACTGCCACAAATAACACAGGCACGAACTTGTTCAGACATGTTTTCAACTTGCTGTTAGGTCGTCTTCGTTAGCTACTGACGAGATGGGCTCTGCTATCTCTCCTCATGCTTAAATCTGAACTTTCTTCCCATGGGCGGTCGCAAGCCAAGGTGGGCGAGGCCATGAATACTAATTTTCGAAGTGACGCAAGTTCGTAGGGCTTTTTCAGATTTGCTCGTTTTTCCGACTATTTTCTTTCATAAGCTAATACAGGGAATGGGAGTAGAATTACATTTTCACATGCAGCACGCATATGCAACTCGGAGTGAACTATGGTATTTCAAAAAGAGCCAGTATTAAACGTTTTTGGTGGAAGGGCACCTTTAAATGACAAAATAAGCATAATCATTCAAGCAAAGCTAAACTCGTCCAAACAGGGGTTCCTTGAGGGTTCTTTGTACAAGTAAAGGTTCTTCATTTTGTGGAGTTCTACATGAGACCCTCTCTCCCTTTTTTGGAGACCCTCTGTTCATTCTTTCATCTTCATTAACCACTTTATCCTGATCAGGACTGCAATGGATCTATTCCAGGAACTCTGGTTGCAAGGCAGGAATATACCTTGCAATATACTCTACCCAGCTTCTGGTCCAAACACTGATCCTCGCTTGCTTGGGCTACTGCAACTCTCTCATTGCTGGCCTTCCAGTATCTGCCATCAGACCCCTGCAGCTCATCCAAAACACTCCAGCTCGCCTTGTCTACAACCTCCCTCATTCTTCCCATGTCACCCCTCTGCTTGCTGACCTGCACTGGTTACCTATTGCATCTCGTACCAAATTTAAGACATTGGTGCTAGTTTACCAGGCTGTCAAGGGGTTAGGGCCAGCATACCTCCAAAGTCTGTTTCACCCCTACATGCCAGCCAGATCCCTATGCTCCACTACTACTGGTTGCCTGGCCCCTCCTCCTCTCCATTCCTTCCCAGCCTGCTCAAGACTACTCTCTGTCCTGGCTCCCCATTGGTGGAATGACCTTCCCATTGAGGTCAGAACTGACAATTCCCTGACCACCTTCAAGCGCAGACTGAAGACTCACCTCTTCAGGCTGCACCTCTCCCCTTCTTCCCTGCCCACTGTGTAACTGTGCATTGGTCAAGACCTACTCAGGGTGTATACTGTCTCACTTGGGGTTAGCTGTTTGAGTTCTCTATTTAGTTATACTTTGTATGGTTGGTTTGTTTCCTTGGCTGTTTGCTGAGTACTAGTACTTCAACAGAATATTACATTAAGTGTTATTCTGTCACTTGTTCAGTTGGTACTTGAACTTTCTTGTCGAGAAGATCAGCACTTCATGGACCTAACTTTTGCACTTGTTGTACATCACTCTGGATAAGAACATCTGCTAAATGCCATGTAATCTAATGTAATACCCTGGATGGCACAGACCTATTGGAGGGTTCAATATAGACCAAGAGTTCTAGAATTGACTTTTGAAACAAACTAATCCTGCCATGTGCTATAAATTGTTCCTGAAGGGTTTTTTTTTTTTGGATAGTTATGGGGATCTTAGCTTCCCAAAAGGGATCTTCCCTTTGGAACCCTCCTTGGTAGTGGATCCCCCAGACTAGAGGGATTAGTTGAAGAATCTTGATGATGCCAGATAAGATGCACCTTTCAGTTCCTCGTCAGAAATACACTGGGATATTATCAAATAGTAGACTCAATTTTTCTTACCTTAGCCTTGCCAGTGCTCTGGAGAATATGCACAAGTGCACAGGCCATCTCCTCTTTGCTCTTGACGCTGATTGCTGGCTCGAGCACTGAGCAGAGGAGCATGTAGTTGTTGGTGATGTACTCAGCGAACTCTTTGTACAGCTCCATGGGGAGGATGCTCATGCTCTGGTAGCGGCATTTCATACGCACCATGGGTCCCGGGGCTTTGCCCTTGCTGGGGTTGGGGGTGCTTATGGTGTACCACTTCTCTACAAACTGTCGTCCCGTTACCGCAGACACAGGAATGTTCACCAGGCCCACATAGTTGTTCTTGTCCTTCTTCTTCTTCTTGTCCGTCTCTTTGTAAAGGTGCACGGTGATGCTCTTGACTGATGGCAGGTTGTTGAATTCAAAGTGTTCCCCCCAGAAAACATTGTCCGTTTTGAGTTTGCAGGTAGTCCGAGCGTAAAGCGTGTCATCGAGACAAAGTTCACAGAAGTACTTTTTCTTGGCTGGCAAGTCCTTGGCTTCAATAATCCAACATTTTAGCATGTTCTCCACCCGACGACTGTTGTCCTGAATGAACATATAAATGTACAAAACATCCCAAATCGAGAAGTCTAATTAAACCAAAGTTTGACCAACATAAGAAAGAGAATACATTAAAATAAAAAGAAAGAAAAGACCTTTATTCCAGAAACACTGCAACCACTTTGAAGTCCTATGCTTTACCTTGTTGGGATGCACAGCTCGCCGGAGGTTCTCCATCCATTTCTCTCTCTCCGCTGCTGACCGACAAGAGAAGCATTTACTTCCTGTTGATGTAGTTACCTGTAATTACACAGTGGATACAATGCTAATATGGAAGGAGTAAAGAGCAGAGAATGTGGGTAAATGGACATTAGGCTGAGGTAATCCACCAGTTTTTATTGTGCGCTCAGATCTCATCCACTGAAGAGGCTCCCTCAAGTGGGGAGTAATAACAACTGGCCAAAGAACAGAGATATCAAATATCCCAAACACAAAAAGCACTCCTATTAAATGCACTTCTCTAATGCAATCTCAGAGTGATGGTGGGGAGTAACTCAACTCAAATCATGAAATCATTATCAGGTCCACTACGATCGATTGGGAAAAATGATTACGCTGCACCTTATTTTCTTGACCATTTTCTACTTTAAACAATGGTGCTTGGACCCTCAATGGATTTTCATTACTTTAACAGGATTGCAGGCCTTTTTCACATCCTAATGCTTACAAAGCAAAATCTCTTAGCAGAATAACATGTATGAGAGCACAAACCTTTCCAAAGTTTTCTTCATTTCCTCCACACAGAACTGCCAATGAATAATAAAAGGTGCCACTGATCAAGGACAAAGTCATCAAGGCTTTGTTTTTAATCAACTGCATGCTTTCATTGCTTTATTAAAAGTTCTCTCATTTACTTTCAACGCAGGGGTCAAAGAAGTCAAAGTCCCTCTCACACCAGAATCTAGTCTTCCCAGGCAGTCTCCTGTCCCAGTACTAACCAGCTCTTTGAGGCGTATGGGTGCAGTGCCCATCTCCATTTTGGTAGCCCTCAGCCTCTTGCCTATACAGCTAGGGTTACAGTGGGGGGCTAGTCCTCTGGTAACCGTGAGAGTTTAACTCCCCACTCGCATCTGTATTGCAGCATGCCTTGCCAGATGACAGTAGGTACCATTTTATGATGGTCTTTGGTATGACCCGACCGCGAATAGAACTAGCAATCTCCCGATCGAGAGGTGGACATGCTAACCACTAGGCCAACTCACGGTCAACGAATTCAGCTAATATTTGTGAAGGTCCAGGAACATGACATTACTGATATGACTTTTAGATTTACTTTATGTTACTTAATCTTTTGGATTTTGAATATAATATTAAAATCTAAAGATTATAGCAGAGCTCCTGTGTGTATGTGGAGCGGAGCCCCATACTTTAGAGAAATGCATTGACCTGGTTTTTGATGGCTTGACCGTATGACATCAGTACGTACAAATGAACGACACATGTATACCACCCCAGGGAACCCAACCATAAGTGCAAGTAAACGTCTCTCACAAACAATTGACCACCAGACAATGAAATTTATATCTTTATTTACATAAAAGACAGATGGGTTTTTAGTCCAGCATTTATTTTTAATTTGCTTTTTCAAAAATAATGTGGGATTATTTTCTAACATTTTATGGAAGATATGACATTTTTATATAAACCTAGCTCAAACACCTTTATTAGTCCACTAGTTTGTTGGACAGTTGATATTTTTGCTGTGATTGAGCTCTAATCAGGAACAGGTGCATGCTAATTACTTCGAATGGCACTGCACGTGCTTTTCAGTTTGAAGCTGTATGCAGCATGCATGGACGTGACGGATGTAACCAGACAACTGTTTGACATATTAAGCTTGATGTTCGATCGTAACTATCTAGTCAGTGGTGGCTGTCCATCACTAGCGATGATGACTGCTTCATTAGGATTATTCTCCTCTCTTAATGAAGCACCTTGCACAGTAAGGGAAGGCAAACGATGTCGTGCCCCCATCATGTTGTCTCTCTGGACCTCCAGACCTGATGCTAAGTGGTGCACAAAAGTGCCACAGACCTGATGGGTATGGAAGTTGCCCCACAGTGACAACTGACTTGCCGAGCGATGCCATCCGTTGGCCATTTGAGTGGCTCTTCCACATGCCGTCTGGTGGTGTGCCATTGACCCTGTTGGGTTCATCTGCCACACTGCACTGAAAAGCACCCTGCTGCCAGCACCTTATTGGTGATGTACTATTTAACCCATAGCTGGAACCCAGGCAGGTGCTACCACTCTGGGTCAGAGTGGACCTGGGAGCAATGGTGATTAAGGGGTAACCCCACTTTCCCCAATACTCAAGTCCTCCCAGACCTGAGACTTACCACCGGTTGCAGTTTAAAGTCATACCCAGGACTAAACAATATAGTTTAGTATATAGTAATGATGTAAAGTGAAAGCGCTGGTTCACTGCTGTCCACCAGGCACCCAGCAGAGTCGCACCATAAATAAATGTCATGGTGTTGTTTCTGGCACATGGCATGCAATGTCAAAGAAAGGAATAAATATCTATTCGTAACTGTGACGTGTATCTCATTATTGGTATCACAATAGTGTCACAAGACAATGCAGTGATTTAAAATACACGACACTACACAATTCGATGGTTCATATGCCATAATATTATTATTCTATTCAGGTTGATTTTGTGGCCTTGCAAATATTTTGCTCATACACTCATCAGGAGCTCCAATTTTAGGCACTGCCTAAATATCAAAATCATTACATACCGGTATATGACTGCTGTATAAAGTATTCTTGCCATATGAAAACCAGCACAGATCATTATATGAATACACTCACCGGCCACTTTATTAGGAACTTGTTCTTGATTCTAAGATTCCTGTTCTTGGCTGGCAGGAGTGGAACCCAATGTGTTCTCCTGCTGTTGCATGCTGAGATGCTTTTCTGCTCACCACAGTTGTAAAGAGTTGCTATGAGTTGCTATAGACTTCCTGGCAGCTCTGGCCATTTTCCTCCGACCTCTCTTATCAACAAGGCATTTGCTTCCACCCACAGAACTGTCGCTCACTCACTCAATGCTTTTTTTTTGTTTGTTTTTCGCACCATTCTGTCTGTGTAAACTCTACAGACTGTTGTGTGTGAAAACCCCAGGAGATCAGGAGCAGTTTCTGAAATACTCAAACCAGTCCATTTGGCTCAAAGTCAGTCAAACTTTGAGATCACAAATTGTCCCGTTCTGATGTTTGAAGTGAACATTAATTAACTGAAGCTCTTGATTTGTATCTGTATAATTTGATGCATTGTGCTGCTGTCGAGGGATCGGCTGATTAGAGAACTGCATAAAACAGCAGGTGGATGGGTGTTCCGAATAAAGTGGCTGGCGAGTGGACTTTTCGACAGACTGCAAAATACATGGTGATAATGTTATACCATTATATGAGTATTGCTTAAACACGTGGTTAATTGTAGAGCACTGGATAGGTCTGTGTCCAGTCATAAGGTTTTTAGATCTGGGTATTAGTCTTTGCTAGCAGGAGATACTAAGAGTAATATCCACACAGCCTGATTAGACTGTCTCGTCTCTTCCCATTACCCCTGAAATCACTCGTTAACCCCGCCGACAGTAGTCGGAGGGGTTATTATTTTCACCTGCGTCAGTCTGTGTGTGTGTGTATCTGTCTGTCTGTGTGTCTGCAAGATATCTCAAGAACCAATGGATCGATTTGGACCAAATTTTGTACGTGTTGCCAATCACCCAGGAAGGAAACCATTAAATTTTGGAGGTCAAAGGTCAAGGTCATGGCAGAACTTCGAAATTTTCGCCCAATGTATTTTAATAGGGAAAAGGCGGGGTTTGCACTCGTTAGAGTGTCCCTGTCTAGTTCTACAGTTGTGATTAACAATTGTACTGATGAATCATATACGAACGAAGAAATACGGTATATATCCATTGTAATTCACTTCCATTTTTACTCACTGTTTGAGTTTCAAAAAAAAATACCCTGCTATCAATATTTGCCTCCCTTCCTCTCTGGTATGAGGCATCCAGCTGCCAGCTGGCCACAGTGTAACTGAGACCATGTCAGCCTGCTGGGCCATTCTCAGCTCCAGTGAGTAGTGATCAGGTCAAACACAGGAGATTCAGACTAAAGGTTGGAGCTGTGCACTGAGCTGAGCGGCAGAGACAAAGGGAAAGAGAGATTCACAATATCTGATGCTGCCAGATGTTCTCTCTGTTCTCAACATTTCTCAAATGAAACTCTATCTAAAGCATCTGTAGCATGTGTGAGATTACCAGAAACAAGAATTTCAACATGAATGAAAAACCTGGATAGTCGACACTTACTTGTAATAGATGTCTAAGTGTTGGTGCAGTCAGTAAACCATTTTCTAGAATTTTGTATAATTATTCTTTTCAGAGATATGACTTTTTCCCCACCAGAGTAAAGAACTAGTCATTATTCTATCCACGTTCACTGGATATGAGCAATCACCTGCTCTGATTGGCTACTCTACTACGAGGCTATCAGCTCATATACCATGAGTAGAGAAAAACAAAATGGCGGAGCATGTTGCTGAACCAACCGAGGACGAAACAAAACCCTACTCAAAAACAAACAAACAAAAAATATATATATATATTTTTTAAAGTGCAACAAAATATAGAATGAAAGTATTTGATGGTAAGAATGCATCTTTAAATTTTTTTTTTCAAGAAGAATTATAGCATTTTTCACAAATTGCTACCGTCATTTTGCTGGTTTGTTGACATTCTAAGTGGAAATCTCATCTCATCTCATCTCATTATCTCTAGCCGCTTTATCCTTCTACAGGGTCGCAGGCAAGCTGGAGCCTATCCCAGCTGACTACGGGCGAAAGGCGGGGTACACCCTGGACAAGTCGCCAGGTCATCACAGGGCTGACACATAGACACAGACAACCATTCACACTCCCATTCACACCTACGGTCAATTTAGAGTCACCAGTTAACCTAACCTGCATGTCTTTGGACTGTGGGGGAAACCGGAGCACCCGGAGGAAACCCACGCGGACACGGGGAGAACATGCAAACTCCACACAGAAAGGCCCTCGCCGGCCCCGGGGCTCGAACCCAGGACCTTCTTGCTGTGAGGCGACAGCGCTAACCACTACACCACCGTGCCGCCCCTAAGTGGAAATGATTTTGTATAAAGTTTTTATTTGTCGAATTTGCAAAAAATAAAAATTCTCTGTTTCTCAAAATCCAGTGAATGTGGATAGAATAAAAGAGTTATTCCACTCAATCTCGTCATACATGGCTTATAGCCATCAGCTCATATACGACTAGATTTTGTGGAATAACTGTTAACTATACATTTCACACATGTGGTTCTGATGGTTCCTGGATACCATGAATATACTCATGGAAATATATTGCTTTGGTGATTAAACTACAGAAAACAGCTTTGGTAAGATTCGTATTCTTAAGGTGGAAATGTTGTAGTTTTAAATTCGGATCATTATATCTATATATACACACAGTACTGTGCAAAAGTCTTAGGCACATGTAAAGAAATGCTGTCGACCAAAAATGGCTTAAAAATACTATAAACAGTACGCGGTAAGCCATAATAAACGAAACAAAGTCAATATTTGGTGTGAGACGATCCTTTGCTTGGGGAAAAAAAAACAGTAGTCTCCAGTACAATGAGTGCAGTTTTATGCGGAAATGAGCTGTAGGTTTTACTGAGCATCTTGCAGAACCAGCCCCAGTTCTTCTGGACACTTTGTCACACTCGCTTCTTCATTTTGCACCAAAACCCAACAGCCTTCATTACGTTTTCTTTTTTAATCTGAAAAGTGCTCTCTTATGTAATATGCTGCTCAGATACAAACTTTTTTTTCTGTAGTATTTAATTTTGCGCTGGAAAAAAATGAACGTTTGGAACTCTAAAATGTTTTTGTACCGACTCAATGTACAAGTCATAAAATAGAAATCGATAAAGTTCGTATGGAAAAAATAGTGTGCTAAGACTTTTGCACAGTACTTTTTCATTGTTCTTTTCTTAGTTTAGGAAAACACGTTAAAATTGTTGTCGGTGGTAAATCCAGGTACGCTATGGATTTCCTTTAATGATGATTGAACCTTAACCACCACACACTGCTCTCCTATATCACTGACACAGACTGGGTTTTTTTTTTTCAGTATTCTGTATAAGTGTATAGTACAAATTTATACTAATATGAAAGGTCGTTCTCTGAGAAAGTGTCCACGAGATCCTCCATGCTACTTAAAGAGCACATCAACTTCCCAGCATTCTTCTGAATCATTTGTTTACGGTACAATGAACAGACTCAAAGATAGCATGCATGTAAATGTCAGACACTGATATAACCGTGATGATTTTTTTTCTTGTAAACCAGAGCACATCCAAATGATTCCAAGTCGATCCCGTTTTCTTGACAACACACCAGAACATTCAGTACATCATACTCGGTGTGTGATAGCATACCGCCAACTTGTTGATGGTGCTGACCGAAGCAGATGAACGCGCCCCCGCATCACTGATACACATTAGATAAAATGCTTAATAAAGCCGAGATTAAAGATCAGATCTCAGTGGACTGACCTCGAAGCAGAAGTCCTGTCCCAGGATGCTGCTGTGCACAGGCTTGATGAGTACTTCCTCCTCCATACTGAGATCCAGAGCTTCTACTGCACTGCTGGGGCTGAGCAACGACTCGTGAGACCTCGACTCTTTCAGCCTCGGCATCAGATGGGATCTAACAGGGAGAGAAGACAAGACTGAGACTCTTAGAGTCTTGAGAATTCTTGTTCTAATTGGTGTTGAGAGACACTGGTGCTCGAGAAAGCATCTGAGTGTAGCGTGGTGCTACGATTACAACGAGTAAGAGTTATTGAGGACCTTTCCAAATGAATGACCCAGGAAAAGGGACTATAGACATCACTGATTGGATCACAGCTGATAAGTCATGCTTAATCAATCATGACGTTGAGCTTGGGACACTACAGAGATGGTCAATGCTATGGGAAATGGAAAAGTACCAACTAAATGATGCCTTTTCACTACACTTAGGCACCAAGCTACCAATTTATCAACTAAACCTGCCATATATACAGTTAGGTCCATAAATATTTGGACAGAGACAACATTTTTCTAATTTTGGTTCTGTACATTACCACAATGAATTTTGAACAAAACAATTCAGATGCAGTTGAAGTTCAGACTTTCAGCTTTAATTCAGTGGGTTGAACAAAATGATTGCATAAAAATGTGAGGAACTAAAGCATTTTTTAAACACAATCCCTTCATTTCAGGGGCTCAAAAGTAATTGGACAAATTAAATAATTGTAAATAAAATGTTCATTTCTAATACTTGGTTGAAAACCCTTTGTTGGCAATGACTGCCTGAAGTCTTGAACTCATGGACATCACCAGACGCTGTGTTTCCTCCTTTTTAATGCTCTGCCAGGCCTTTACTGCACCGGTTTTCAGTTGCTGTTTGTTTGTGGGCCTTTCTGTCTGAAGTTTAGTCTTTAACAAGGGAAATGCATGCTCAATTGGGTTGAGATCAGGTCAACTTGGCCATTCAAGAATATTCAAGAATATTCCACTTCTTTGCTTTAATAAACTCCTGGGTTGCTTTGGCTTTATGTTTTGGGTCATTGTCCATCTGTGTTATGAAACGCTGACCAATCAGTTTGGCTGCATTTGGCTGGATTTGAGCACACAGTATGTCTCTGAATACCTCAGAATTCATCCGGCTGCTTCTGTCCTGTGTCACATCATCAATAAACACTAGTGACCCAGTACCACTGGCAGCCATGCATGCCCAAGCCATCACACTGCCTCCACCGTGTTTTACAGATGATGTGGTATGCTTTGGATCATGAGCTGCACCACGCCTTCGCCATACTTTTTTCTTTCCATCATTCTGGTAGAGGTTGATCTTGGTTTCATCTGTCCAAAGAATGTTCTTCCAGAACTGTGCTGGCTTTTTTAGATGTTTTTTAGCAAAGTCCAATCTAGCCTTTTTATTCTTGAGGCTTATGAGTGGCTTGCACCGTGCAGTGAACCCTCTGTATTTACTTTCATACAGTCTTCTCTTTATGGTAGATTTGGATATTGATAGACCTACCTCCTGGAGAGTGTTGTTCACTTGGTTGGCTGTTGTGAAGGGGTTTCTCTTCACCATGGAAATTATTCTGCGATCATCCACCACTGTTGTCTTCTGTGGGCGTCCAGGTCTTTTTGCATTGATGAGTTCACCAGTGCTTTCTTTCTTTCTTTCTTTCTTTCTTTCTTTCTTTCTTTCTTTCTCAGGATGTACCAAACTGTAGATTTTGCCACTCCTAATATTGTAACAATTTCCCGGATGTTTTTTTTTTTCTGTTTCCGCAGCTTAAGGATGGCTTGTTTCACCTGCTTGGAGAGCTCCTTTGACCGCATGTTTTCTTCACAGCAAAATCTTCCAAATGCAAGCACCACACCTCAGATCAACTCCAGGCCTTTTATCTGCTTAATTGAGAATGACATAACGAAGGAATTGCCCACACCTGCCCATGAAATAGCCTTTGAGTCAACTGTCCAATTACTTTTGGTCCCTTTAAAAACAGGGTGGCACATGTTAAGGAGCTGAAACTCCTAAACCCTTCATCCAATTTTAATGTGGATACCCTCAAATGAAAGCTGAAAGTCTGGACTTTATGTTCATGTCCATTATATAACTATAACTTGAATATGTTTCAGTAAACAGGTAAAAAAAAAAAAAAGTGTGTCAGTGTCCAAATATATATGGACCTAACTGTAGTTGGTGCATTTTGTCCAGTGGGTCAACGATGACTGACTGTGGAATACTCATCAGTGGAAACACTCTCAAAAAACAAAGTACATAATTGTAGCTTTATGGATAGAACGGCTTGTCACTGGGTCAGGACCCTCTAAGGTACTTATTTGTACCATTTATATACTGACCGGGAACATACATGTACCTTTGTGGCCCTAAAAAGGGACACATAGTTACCTTGAGGTCCAGTGATGAGCCCTAGAAGGTACATAAGTGCAGATTATACCTTGGAGGACAGAAATGGACTCCTACTGTACCCCTGTTTCTGACAGTGAATGGACCACCACTGACCACATATTACTGGGACACTGGACCATTTTCAGTATATCATATGGTAGTGACCCAAAATAAACATGGTCAGTAAATCTATGGTGGGCCTTCTGCATTGAGAAATGGAGTATAAAGACGTGAACAAATAACCACTGGGCAACTCTCAGTAACAGAATACCTACATATACAGTACCAGTCAAAAGTTTGTATGCCCCTCTCATTCAAAGCTTTTTCTGTTTTGACTATTTGCTACGTTGTAGAACAATACCAAAGACATCAAATATGTTTTATGAAATTGCATGTATGGAATTATGTGGTAAACAAACAAACAAAAAAGTATTTTAAAAAAAAAGATATGTTTCATATTTTAGATTCTTCAAAGTATCCAGCGTTTACCTTGATGACACTTTGTACGCCATTGGCATTATCTTAACCAGCTTCATGAGGTAGTCACCTGGAATGCTTTTCAATTAACAGCTGTGCCTCGTCAAAAGTTAATTAGTGGATGAGTTTCTTGCCTTCTTCATGCATTTGAGATCAAACAATAAATAATAAACACACATTTGGAAGTAAATAGCCCTAATCGACAACTGTAGTAATCCATGTTATGTCAATAAGAACCGCTCAGTGAAGTAAAGAAAAACGACATCCATCATTACTTTAAGGCATGAAGTGACTTCTAATTCATAAAAATGAAGAAAACACACTGAATTAGAAGGCGTGTCCAAACTTTTGACTGATACTGTACATCAATAGCATACATTTACCTTGTGTACAGACACACAGTCATGTCCACAGTCTTTCATTTCATGTTCATAACGGCATGATTCTCAGTGTAATTGTCTCTTTCGGGATCTGAGCATGACATGGCTATCAAATAAAGATTAAAACACAATACAACAGGGTGCGCTGTTCTAGATAAATAAAAAATGACCACAGTGCTGTGTGTGATGGTTATTATTGACTGTGAAGTCGATTATTTATCTATAACAGCAGGTTATTGTCAAACCGGTGCGATATAAAAGGAATAAAACACATTCCTCTTATAGCACACCAATTTGCCGATGATTTATTATTTGCTATTTTTAAAAGCGCAGCACTTTTTATTAAAATTATCAGTTTATATACAGTAGATTTATAGCTAATGTTGAAGAACCTCCACAAACTGAGTTATCTCACACTCTTCATCATCAAAAGCACACTGTCCTCCATCTTGAAGACTTTCCCGTGGTGGAAAACAAAGTAAATAATAAAAATACAGTAAATAACCCTATTCCACAACTGTAGTAATCCGTATTATGTCAAGAACTGAAAAAATAAGTAAAGAGAAATGACATCCATCATTACTTTAAGACGTGAAATGTCTTTTAATTCATAAAAATAAAGAAAAAAAACCCACTGGATTAGATTAGAAGGTGTGTCCACATTTTTGACTGGTATTGTATGGTTGGTGTATCTAAAAAAAAAAAAAACTGCAACTCAATATAGGCTTCATTTCTTTCAACCATTTGTCCTGAAAACTGAGACATTTGTACAGCGTGCCATTGCGGAGGTTGCGGCATTTTTATTTACCAGACAGACATTCTCAGAAAACTATCAAGAGTTTTCACATAATTTTGTTTTTAAGTGGATTGTGGAGGTAAACCCACAGTTGGTCTTTCAGTATATGGAGTAAAGACCCCCTGGGGATACACTGGAAACTTGTAATTACAGTACTTTTACAGAGAAAGAGATTTTATATGACAGAAGGATATAAGAAGAGCATAATTTAATTTCATATTCATCCGTACCTCCTTGCTGGGGGAATAAAACTAACCAAAACTCATACTTGTTAGATTTACTTGAATTAGATTTCCTTTACTAATCTATGACCTGTCCACCAATTTCCAGGCCAGCCGTGTTGCTGAATACAAATAGCTCAGGTCCCAATCAATGTAGAAAGTAAATCATAGATATTAAGCACCTGCTGAGTGCTGGCTTTGTGTGCTGTTCCTCCATCTTAGGCTAGCTATGAATTAAAGTGGAAAAAAAAAAGACCTCCGGTAGAGTTAGAGTTAGTCCTGACATCCGTGAGGAAGACTGAGAGCTCATTTTCCTGGTTCTCATATAAGGGCCCGGTCCCACAACACCGATAACTATAACTATACCTATAACTCTGACGATACCTCTGCCTGAGTTTAGTTCCAGTCTGGAGCAGTCACACCACAACTATAATATCGCTTGGTCCTGCCACTCAGGTAAATAAATACATGCAACTTAGAAATAGTCATGGAATTTTTTTTTCCAAGCAGTAGCACATTATTCAGGGTCATACTATACAGCTTGGACTTCAAAACAATCCATGTACACACTCCAGTGGTTGATATAATACTGATAGGTCACAGATTACAGAAATATAATAAAGGATACAAAACGCAGAGTGGTTACTCTGATTTTAATATGGCTGCATCACAGATGCTAATAACTTACGGATTGGTCACAGACGTTTCAGTGTATTCCAGATTTCATACGGATGATGCATCACGGATTAAAAAAAAAAAAGTCTAAAACAATTAAATGTTTGGACTGCCGAAGTTCATAATTAAAATATCTTATCTGCATTTATATGTTTATTAATTTACTTTTGATATTTCATGGAAAAATCACATATCCGTGAATAAAAGATCCGTGCTTTGTATTATATTTTTTATTTTGCGTGAATCCGTATTCCGTGACTTCATGATGCAACAAGGATGTACAACCCCGATTCCAAAAAAGTTGGGACAAAGTACAAATTGTAAATAAAAACGGAATGCAATGATGTGGAAGTTTCAAAATTCTATATTTTATTCAGAATAGAACATAGATGACATATCAAATGTTTAAACTGAGAAAATGTATCATTTAAAGAGAAAAATTAGGTGATTTTAAATTTCATGACAACACATCTCAAAAAAGTTGGGACAAGGCCATGTTTACCACTGTGAGACATCCCCTTTTCTCTTTACAACAGTCTGTAAACGTCTGGGGACTGAGGAGACAAGTTGCTCAAGTTTAGGGATAGGAATGTTAACCCATTCTTGTCTAATGTAGGATTCTAGTTGTTCAACTGTCTTAGGTCTTTTTTGTCGTATCTTCCGTTTTATGATGCACCAAATGTTTTCTATGGGTGAAAGATCTGGACTGCAGGCTGGCCAGTTCAGTACCCGGACCCTTCTTCTACGCAGCCATGATGCTGTAATTGATGCAGTATGTGGTTTGGCATTGTCATGTTGGAAAATGCAAGGTCTTCCCTGAAAGAGACGTCGTCTGGATGGGAGCATATGTTGCTCTAGAACCTGGATATACCTTTCAGCATTGATGGTGTCTTTCCAGATGTGTAAGCTGCCCATGCCACACGCACTAATGCAACCCCATACCATCAGAGATGTAGGCTTCTGAACTGAGCGCTGATAACAACTTGGGTCGTCCTTCTCCTCTTTAGTCTGAATGACACGGCGTCCCTGATTTCCATAAAGAACTTCAAATTTTGATTCGTCTGACCACAGAACAGTTTTCCACTTTGCCACAGTCCATTTTAAATGAGCCTTGGCCCAGAGAAGACGTCTGCGCTTCTGGATCATGTTTAGATACGGCTTCTCCTTTGAACTATAGAGTTTTAGCTGGCAACGGCGGATAGCACGGTGAATTGTGTTCACAGATAATGTTCTCTGGAAATATTCCTGAGCCCATTTTGTGATTTCCAATACAGAAGCATGCCTGTATGTGATGGAGTGCCGTCTAAGGGCCTGAAGATCATGGGCACCCAGTATGGTTTTCCAGCCTTGACCCTTACGCACAGAGATTCTTCCAGATTCTCTGAATCTTTTGATGATATTATGCACTGTAGATGATATGTTCAAACTCTTTGCAATTTTACACTGTCGAACTCCTTTCTGATATTGCTCCACTATTTGTCGGCGCAGAATTAGGGGGATTGGTGATCCTCTTCCCATCTTTACTTCTGAGAGCCGCTGCCACTCCAAGATGCTCTTTTTATACCCAGTCATGTTAATGACCTATTGCCAATTGACCTAATGAGTTGCAATTTGGTCCTCCAGCTGTTCCTTTTTTGTACCTTTAACTTTTCCAGCCTCTTATTGCCCCTGTCCCAACTTTTTTGAGATGTGTTGTTGTCATGAAATTTCAAATGAGCCAATATGTGGCATGAAATTTCAAAATGTCTCACTTTTGACATGTGATATGTTGTCTATGTTCTATTGTGAATACAATATCCGTTTTTGAGATTTGTAAATTATTGCATTCCGTTTTTATTTACAATTTGTACTTTGTCCCAACTTTTTTGGAATCGGGGTTGTACAAAGATGCCCGGGGAAAAATAGCACATGCTCAGACAACGTCACATATAAATAATAACAATTACCTGATTGGTCAGATGTTTTATCGGATCAGGTCCAGGTCTGGAAAAATAGCTCCAGAAGCAAATCTCACCGATACGGATAAACCCAGGCCTGTGCTACAGGTATCGTTATCGGTCTGGTGTGACTACCAACTACATAAACTGCATGGGACCGATTTATTTATAGTTATTGTTATAGATATCGGTACTGTGGGACCAGGCCTTAACCAGTACCAGGAATTAGGATTATTTAAAAAGAAAAGCCTACACTTCTATTATAAGCCTTGAGATGGCACTAAAAATGAAATAGACAAATCTCTAAACAGAAAGACCAGAGATCTGAAATTAATGTGTGATCAGATTACGCGCCATCAAACATTATTCCCAGATGAAAGCTTTCCAAGGAACAGCATCAAAAATGTGAAACTAAATCAAGTGTGCTCATATTGGTGCTTAATACACCAATTTCACATTCTTGCTACATCATCAAAACAGTTCAGATGGTTCTAGAAAGCTCGAAAGCCCATGCCAACTTCAACCGCAGCGCTGATCGAAGGCAATAAAGCCACTTTCTATCAAACTCTCAAGACAGACTGCAACATTATACCGCTGATGGCCTGAGCACAACTCATCATCGGTTCATGGTAATACAGAACGCTGACTCGATATAACCACATTTCCCAACGCTTCGGTGCAATTGAGAGAGTGACAAACAACTCATGACATACAGCTGATATTAAAAAATAACGACTTTCTCCGGTGATCTCACCAAGCCCCTTGGGAAATCACACACAATCTCAGACACTCATTTGTCCTCTAAAACAAGAATACCTGCTGACTCTGAGGAAATACACGACACTAATGTAAAACAGCCTCACAGCGATTATCAGTAGTGTGAGTACTGATCAGGAAAAACAAAGGTCTCCCCTTCACTCAGTCATATTGCATGCGAGAGCTCTGGATTGCCATCACGCCAACATCCAACATTTACAGCATTTAACAGACATTTTTATCCAGAGCAATTTACAGAAGTGCCCTGGAGTCTCACGCACTAATACAAATCGACTGTGTGACTAAGAATGCAATAAGACTAAAACCCTGATAGTTACGACTTGGTGCAAGAAAGTACAGCAATATTTTCAACCTTTTGAAAATGTGGTGTAAATTTAGTGCTCGTTTAATTGTTTAATGATGAGGTAAGTCAGCTGACTCAGCTGCTCGGACAGCCAGGGGAAATTCATTCCACCACCAAACATTAAACAGAAGCAATCTGACCTCAGGAGTGTTGTGAATATGACACACAAACACTTTCGCACACTGAGATCATGGCACATCAAGGCCAGGACTGACCGAGATAACGTAATCCTCCTAAACCCTCCCTTCCTGCTGCGATACACTCATCCAGGAGGAGAGCTTTGACTTATTGGTTATGACTCACAGCCATTCAGCTGTAGGTTTAGTTGTGATTTACTGTACAGATTGCATTCGCTATAGAGGCCCGGAAGTGCAAAATACACACCAAGAGCACGACAGCAAATTAGAAAACGCAACAGGAAAACAAAAACCAAACCAAACAAAAAAAAAGCAAAAACCTAAAACGAGATAGCAAAGTCAAAAACACACAAACATGACCGCAAAACCAAAACAATGACAGGGGAAAAAAATAGCAAAGTCAAAAACACACAAACATGACCGCAAGACCAAAACAATGACGGGGGAAAAAAATACAACAAAAAAAAAAAAACCACATTGAAACCAAAACAATGACGAGGGGGGGAAAAAAACAGCAGCAAAAACAAACACATCGAAACCAAAACGAAAATACAACAGCAAAAACAAACAGCAAAACCAAAACAAAACCAAAAAGATGGCTGGAAAAAAAAATACAACAGAAAATTCCCAAAACGAAAACACATTAAAACCAAAAATGTGATAGAACCCCCCCAAAAAAAACAACAGCAAAACAAAAAACAGCAAAACAAAAAAGTTGACTAAAAAAATAAAACCGCAAATCCACAAAACCAAAACACATCAAAATCAAAAATGTGACAGAAAAAAACAACAACTCCAAAATACCACAACAATACTGAACACACATCAAAACCGAAAATATGGCTGAAAAAAAATTACAACCGCAAAACCAAAAGCACGACATCAAAACAAATGAGTGCCCTGAGAGCACAATATCCCCCGCTGGCAAATATCTATGCTAGAAGCGCTTAATACACCCTCATGAAATTGTCAAAGTACAAGTTTGGTAATCAAGGACCATAACTCTGAAAAAATTACATCGAATTGAACTAAATTGCAATATGCGTATTACTGACGTATAACAAAGCCTTTTGCTAAGTTTCATGAAATTCCTCCAAGAATTGAGAGAGGAGTTCATTTCAGAAGACAAGTGCACACTCATGAAATTGTCAAAGTACAAGTTGGGTAATCAAGGGCCATAACTCTGGTAAAACGCGACTGAATTGAACAAAATTGCAATACGAGTATTACCGACATATAACAAAGAATTCTGTCAGGTTTTGTGAAATTCCTCCAAAAGTTGAGAGAATTGTTGATTTCAAAAGGTTCCTTCCTGGGACGGACGGACGGACGGACGGACATTGCCACGACTTTCATGCTGGCTGAAAGGCCAGAAGGGGGTTAAAAATGACCAAAACTCCACCCAAAATACAACAGCAAATTCACAGACACAAAAATACAACAGCCAAAAAGATAAAACAATCCCAAAAAGATGACTGGAAAAAAAACCCCATCAAAACCAAAAACAGGACGCCCAGAAAAACAAACAAATTCACAAAAACAATAGCAAAACCAAAGATGACAGCAAAACCAAAAACATGACCAAAAAAAAAACTTCTAAAAATCTCATCTCATTATCTGTAGCCGCTTTATCCTGTTCTACAGGGTCGCAGGCAAACTGGAGCCTATCCCAACTGACTACGGGCGAAAGGCGGGGTACACCCTGGACAAGTCGCCAGGTCATCACAGGGCTGACACATAGACACAGACAACCATTCACACCCACATTCACACCTACGGTCAATTTAGAGTCACCAGTTAACCTAACCTGCATGTCTTTGGACTGTGGGGGAAACCGGAGCACCCGGAGGAAACCCACGCGGACACGGGGAGAACATGCAAACTCCACACAGAAAGGCCCTCGCCGGCCACGGGGCTCGAACCCGGACCTTCTTGCTGTGAGGCGACAGCGCTAACCACTACACCACCGTGCCGCCGCAAACCCAAAATCATGACAGGAAAAAAAAACAAAACCAAAAGACAACAAAAGCAAAAATTACAGAACCCCCCCCAAAACAAACAAACAAACAAAAAACAACAACCCACAACCGCAAAACCAAAAATACGACAACATTAAATTCAAATGTTAAAGGAGATTTTATTCCGCCATTTTGTGATTTCCTGTAGAGGTTTTTGTACATTTGATGGTTTTGTTGTCTTTTTATCTTGTTTCATTGTCACATTTTCTAATTTGCTGGTTTTCTGTATTGCCGCATTTCCAAATTTGCTGTTGTGTTTTTGATTTCGCTCTCATCTTTTTCTTTCTGCTGTTGTGTTCACAGTAAGAGGAAATCTGAGCCTTGATTCTACCGACGACTTTATTCATGCTTCCATTCACATAATGTGGCTTTACTTACTCTGTAATCTTGCGCAGGATTAATACGAGTAAAAATACAAACAGTGAAAATCCATCTAAAGGAATCCATATTATTCAGAAGAAAGAATTATCCCTCTCTATAAAAACATCAGTAACTCTGCATTAAACAGACTGAAAAAAATGCAGTTCTTTACATGGAGCACATGATGTTCAATAAGAACCACCTTTTTCATTAGGACTTAATGTCGGTGTGTTTTATTGTTGCGTTTGGGTTTGTTAACGTGGTTTGGACTTCTGGGCCACCGTAATCCACAGCAATGCAGCTGAAGACAGAACAACAAAGAGACAGAACATCTGAACCTGACTGAAAGACATCCACACCGTCATGTGTCTCCTATAAAAGTGAGCTTGACATGAGTAATCAATTATTTTACTATCTAATTTAATGACCTCGTTAAAGGTTGGTCATTGGTGGCATCACGAAAGCACGCAGACGCAGGAAGGATTTTTGGTTCTGCAAAACACAAATATGAGTCACGTGCACAAAAAGGGAGTTTTTGTAAATCTGATCAGCCTGTTAAAGATTGCTTGATCTCGAGTTAATATTTCAACCTACACTTTTCCTCACATTCTGATTTGCATCAACAGACAAATGACAAACTCGAACAACCAAATTTCTGTTCTTCTCCTAACTAGAGCCACATGTTTTGCAGAACGTGCAACCATGCCATATACACAGATAAACATGACAGTACTTACTGCTTAACGTAGCGATAGGCCATGATCCCACTGAAACATGAACCTACCACTGAAGGATCGGGTTCAATACGTTAGCAGAACGATTCTTGATTTCCTCCTTCAGTCCTTCTGCGATGATCAGGTTCAAGAGCAGAGCTCAAACGCTGGCTACAGCCATCAGGTTGTAGTGCAGCGCTGCCTCTGTGTACCCATGGGAACAATCCCGTGTGCCTTGAACACACCCTTCGAGCATTCCCCCCCCCCAAGCAGTTCTATTTTCAAACCATGGCATTTTGGTTGAGAGTGAAAACTGCTAAATGAACCGGTCATTTCTGGTTCAGACTCCTGCCTGTGTGTGGGGTGAGGAAAAAGAGGATTTAGATAAAATGTGGCACTTGGGTTCAAATCCCATGGACCTAACATGAGTGTTTAGTTAATCCTTAGAATTAAACAACAAATAATAGAAAAGATTCATTGCAGGATTATTTAAAAAAAATCATCATCATCATACATGCACACAATTTGGAACCGTATTAAAGAACGAACATGACATCATGACAGCAAGGGTTGGATGTTCGAGAAAGCGTGGCGAGACGTGGACCTGTGTGGCGTCTAATTAAACTCACATGACTGAGAGTGTGTCCTAGGCTCTGTGTCTAACAGGGCACTGTTCACTCCACATCCAAATGGTTCCCACACTCACTGACAGGAAGTGAGCACCTCCCTTGGGACCTCTGCTTAAAATCGGAAATGACTGCCATGCGAAGTCTGCATGTCAGGAAATCAGCAAAAAAAAGTCGTGCTCAACAAGGAGAAAATATAAACTGTAGGTCTGATTCATTGCTTAAAGATATTGGGAAGAAAAAAATATGACCCGAATGCATAAATAATTAGCTTTCTGCATGAATACACAATCAAATCCAAGCACCATGTTTTGAACTTCTCAGTAGCGAGTCAAACGTCACAATTATAATAAAGACGAAATTATTCTGAAGCCAGTGAGGCCACACAGTTGAGTTTATTACTCTCCCAGACAGCTTACGTAATCCCGCCAGCTACTGACAGGGTCAGCCCTTAAACTGACAAGCCTCTTTCTCAAAGCTGCTCATTTGGGTAATGCTGTAGCAGAATGCTGGGCTTTAAAATGACCACAAGTGGAGTAATTCAATATTTCAGAAGCCAAAATGGTGCTGTTCTTCAGTGCAAACAACTAACACATCAACGTCACAAATCAACAATCAGCAGGGGCATAGCTGGGGCGGGGGTCCTGGGGTGCCTGTGACCCCTCCTTGTCGGACCATACATTTTTTCAATAGCCGCATAAGAATATTAGAAAAGCACCCACTGTAATTTCATCTCATTATCTCACTATCTCTAGCCACTTTATCCTGTTCTACAGGGTCGCAGGCAAGCTGGAGCCTATCCCAGCTGACTACGGGCGAAAGGCGGGGTACACCCTGGACAAGTCGCCAGGTCATCACAGGGCTGACACATAGACACAGACAACCATTCACACTCACATTCACACCTACGGTCAATTTAGAGTCACCAGTTAACCTAACCTGCATGTCTTTGGACTGTGGGGGAAACCGGAGCACCCGGAGGAAACCCACGCGGACACGGGGAGAACATGCAAACTCCACACAGAAAGGCCCTCGCCGGCCACGGGGCTCGAACCCGGACCTTCTTGCTGTGAGGCGACAGCGCTAACCACTACACCACCATGCCGCCCCCACTGTAATTTTTCTAACTTTTTTTTTTTTTAAACTAGATTGTCACCTCAGCCTCATTAGAGTTTCTATAACCTTGACTTCCTGTGGTTTGGGCACGAAAACCCAGTTTGTCAGTGTGTGTGCGGGAGAGGCAGATGTAAGTGCAGATATGTTAAATACTACACAGTGCGATATGAGCATAAAGTGTGTGAAATGCAAGCAAAGTTGTAATCAAGGAAACAGGCAGGAGGTCCATCGAGGCGCGAACAGAATATCAGAGGCAAAACTATGCAAGATCAAGGGACGAGGAACAGGAGTTGAAAAACCAGGAGGTCAACAAGGACAGGGAACAAGGCTGTGTCAGGCACACTAGACGCAGCGTAATCCTTCGCATCGTCCTTGCCTGGGCGCAGTCCTTAAATAGCCTAAACATAGTTCACTGATTCAAGACAGGTGTTCTTTGTTAACGGCGCGCGTGCCGGAGCTCGTTAGGCACGCGCGCAGCCCGAGGCGCGCCTTCAGGTGCACAAGCCAAGGCGTGCGGGACTGACACAGTTCTGCGCAAGCGCAACACGATCGCACGAGAAAGCATAGTCAAGCTGCCAGTGTAGCTGCAGTCTTTTTAGTTGCGAATTACGAGTATTTCCTCGTGTTAATAATTCGCCATGTCAAAACAAGCGAAACTTTCCTCCTTCTTTCAACGTGAAGCGAGGTAAGCAATTTATTATATATTTTTTCCATCAAAGTTGCATTTTATGGCTTCGAAGCTAAGTTTTAGTGCCGTTTCTAGAACACATCATCAAGAAAACGTGGAAGAAACAGCAATAATGGAAGAGCCGGTTTCTAAGCTGCCTAAAACTAGCAATGGTAATTATTTTTTGTTACATAATGCACTCAGGCTGCCAGTCAGTGTGTGACCCCCCTTTGAAAAATCCTAGCTACGGCCTGAATCATAATGATAAAAAAAACAAAACAAAAAACATGGACTCATCTCCAAGCATGCAAGACTGGACTCAAACAATTTCTATTTCTAGTCTCTATTGGAAAAGACCCCTCTTTTTTTTTTTAAGCATTCCTCAAACAGAAGCAACACCAAAAGCACAGCTCTGTCAACAGAGAGCCCATTAAAATGCACTGCCATATCTCGACTAACCTCGGCCAAGTGTTTGATGAAGCAAGACCTCACTCGTTTTGGAGTTCACATGCTTGCAGGCCATTTGTTTATGAAACCAAAAAGTAATGGAAAAGAAACCACAGCCACGTGTGAGGCGGCAAACTCAGCATTCGTGACACAATAAAGCGAAATCTCAAAACCGTGCTCTGCGATTTGTTGACTCTCACTCCGACTCTTTTCCACCCAATTTGTTCCTTTTAGCACAACAGTGAAGGCCATAAAGGCCAGACAGGCTCACTATCCTGTGTGCCAGTCCAAAACCAGTCCACTTCCCAAACCTGCCAGTAACAAGCTGAACAACACAGATCATCTGAACCCTGAGCCTGAACCTTTTACAAATGCAAACATTCAGCCACGTATTTTTTTCAGCTGGTCCACGTCGACTTAAATTACAGTAAATTACTGACTGTGAAATTTATTTTTAACAAAATTTCTATTTAATTAAAATTTATACTCATCACAATTCTTGTTTTTAGCACTATTAATGCACATTCACATGTACATGTATTCTATGGATATTCACATGAAATAATAATTGGTATTATTCAAGATCATAGGGAAATAGAGAATGGGGGTAGGAGTTAATAAGTTTTTACTTCTTCCTACTCCTTTTTGAACATGTTTAAGTTCATTTTAATTATTATTATTAGTTAATTAGTAATAAAATTAGTCTTTTATATATATATATATATATATATATATATATATATATATATATATATTCATTCTTTTTAGGGCGGCACGGCAAGAAGGTCCGGTTTCGAGCCCCGTGGCCGGTGAGGGCCTTTCTGTGCAGAGTTTGCATGTTCTCCCCGTGTCCGTGTGGGTTTCCTCCGGGTGCTCCGGTTTCCCCCACAGTCCAAAGACATGCAGGTTAGGTTAACTGGTGACTCTAAATTGACCGTAGGTGTGAATGTGAGTGTGAATGGTTGTCTATGTGTCAGCCCTGTGATGACCTGGCAACTTGTCCAGGGTGTACCCCGCCTTTCGCCCGTAGTCAGCTGGGATAGGCTCCAGCTTGCCTGCGACCCTGTAGAACAGGATAAAGCGGCTACAGATAATGAGATGAGATATTCTTTTTATTTTATTTCTTTTTTCTATGATTACTGTTATTTAGTTTTGTTTTGATTTTACTGTTCACACATGTTCGAAATAAAGATTTCAATTTCAAATTTCAATTACAAAGTACACAGATTTTTTTTTTTTAAATCATTACATTTTTATCTGTGGATATGTTGGATAGTTGGCTTGTTCTGGGGATCTTTTTTCTCTTTTCACATATCTGAAAACGTACTGCTGCAACAAAACAATTTCCCAGCTTGGGATCAAATAATCAATCAAATCAGTATTAATAAACACAAAGGGAAAGTAATTCACAATAAAAAGCGGCTCTGCAGAACAGATAGTTTCTCTCATGTTTATTTAAAGGTGCCATTACTTATTTTTGAAATGAACTGCAATTACAAAGAAAACACTGACGAGCCTTTTTCCTTCCCCCAAATCACCCCACCCCTTCTCATGAAACTTCATATGCTTCCTGAACGAAGGGATCAAACCTGATCTGGTTCGTCTGGCGGGGGCGGAGCTTATTTCCAGGCCAGAAATTTCAAACAGAAGGCTGAAATTAAGAACCTAGTTCAATCAAGTGCACGGCAATATTGCAAAATTACAGTTTTTCAGGGTTTTTTTTCCCCCTTCTTCCTCATCAGGTCTACAGAGAAATAAAAAAATAAATAAATAAAAAATGGAAATTGTTGCTTTATTTAAACTTCAGCATGTGTATAGTCTATAATCAATAATCACACATGGTTTCTGCAAAACAGCATCCATCCATCCATCCATCTCCGACTGCACAAAACCTACCACATTTCTGATGAGGAAATATTGTCCAGTTCATTCTGACGCCAACAAAAGACTTGCAGAACCGTCAATCAAAATTGTTTTTCTAATCCATTCCCATTTTTAAAGAGTAGTTTAAGGAGCAGTTAAACACCCCAAAGTATTTCCTTCAGCTGGTTACATATTTTCTAAAAAAAAAAAAAAAAAAAAGATTGTTTTAGGCTTCTGCATACAGTATAACCTTGAAGGGTTTCCCCAGACATACATACTAAAGAATACTTTGAAGTGCTCAACTGCACCCCCCCCCCCCCCCCGCAAAGTATATGCGTATTCATCCACAAACGATGTTATCTGTCGACTCTGTGTTCATCATCGTCCATTTCATTTCCAACTGCATAAAAATATTTGCGCTCAATATGTTTCGGCATCAAATCGGAGCGAAGAGTCTTTATCTTCACGCAGCCCTCCTGCCTGGAGCTCTCCAAAGCTCCCCTGCTAACATTTGCATTAAGCTTCTGCTTTCAGGCAATCCACACGTTGAAGCAGCGCATGCATTTATACATACACACACACACACCCACACAAACGCGACAATAAGAAGCAGTAGCGGCGGCGGCGGCGGCAGCAACAGCAGCAATAATTTACCTCTGGAACCCCAGAACACTCTGGGTATACTGTCTATTCCTGACAGCTCTCCGCTCCTACATCTCAAGCAGCATGTGCTCCTGACACCACCCAGTTCCCAGAGGGGTGTCGTAAAGTAAAGCTATGCTTCAGCACCACCCCTCCCAATTAACCCTCGGCACAGTGCAGAGACATTACAGACGGCTCGTCCTCCTCTCATCTGCATCGCTCTCGCAGCATGCGCTTCCACCTCTGCTCACACACAAAGGAGTGTGTGCGGATGCTCCGCGCCGTTAATAGCCTCCCAGTTCATTCCTAGTGCCTGGCCTTGAGTCAACCAGCAGCCTGCTATTGTTCCTCATTCTCTTCCTGGCAGAAACATCACTTGTTCTCTCTGATTCTCTCTGTTCTACATCCAGAGCAATCCATCCTGATCTAAACACTCACCTGGCATTCTGCACGGATCCTCGTGTGGAGCTGAGGATGAGGTTGAGGATGAGGTGGTGGTGATGTTGAGGAGAACATGTGCAGGCGGCTTTCTCTCTGTCTCTCTCTCTCTCACTCACACGCCCACACACACCCCTCCTTCTCTGTGCTTTGTCCAGCCTCCTTATTTTCCCCCTACTCACTCACTCTCTCACACAGAGATAGATAGATAGATAGATAGAGAGAGAGAGAGAGAGAGAGAGAGCGCCCTGGTCTGATCTGCCCCTCTCCTTTAAGTGGGCCACAACTTCCTCTTTTCCTGTATCATGCTGTAAGCTGCACCAAGCAGCAGCTCTCTCACCATCACCCTCTCTTTCTGTCTCTCCCTATCACCACTATCCGTGTCTTCTCTCTCTCTCTTTCTCTCCGTTCTTCCTGTTCGTTCCTGTATTCTGAGAAACGTTAAGCATGGTGTGAGCTGGCCCTGCCCCCTAGCCTACTGTGTATGGGTGTGTGTGTTTGGTCTTTGTCCTGTGCTCCTTTGTCATACAATGGTCTTGTCCCTGCACTGGGACTAGCCCCTTCTTCCTGCAGCAGAGTTATAAAACACCCAGAAGGAAAGTCCCTTCAAAAATACACTTAAAAACTTCTGATGGTGCATTAAGTCCAGGAGTGTCGACTTGGAAGAGAAATCCTCCCTCAAAGTGGGAGAAATTAGGTTGCATAATAGTTCACATGAAAGAAAATCACTAGCATCTAGTGCGGTTTTGATAAATCCAATCAATTATAAGATTACCTAATAAGCCTAGCGCGAGCACACAACGCTCCTGATATGCAGCGTTAACACGGGCAATTAAAACCTTGCCGTTATAATTAGGATCTAAGGAGCCCATGAGAACAATATTACACATAAAAGACAGAGAAATAGGATTGATGCACAGAAACGTACCAGGTTTTTTTTCAAACTATTTTCTATTAGTCTTTCTATGTGGCTTTTGTATGATTTACTCTGACGATGGATGGATGGACTAGTTTTGCAACTGAGAAAAGAATAAAAACTAGATAGAGACCGTGACGAAAGTCATAGCAATTTGCACTCGCTCTTACAAACCGGGACATCTGGTTACCGTACCCTATAGATCCAGAATGCTAAGAGATAGAGAATGACGCTTAGTGAGGAAAAGTTGCATCCTGCCACCCTGAACAAAATTAAAAAAAAAAAAAAAATTTAAAACTGATTGAAAAAAATCCTGTTTTTTATGGATCATTCTGGTTCGGTGATCCAGATCAGTACCAAAAGTCATAGCAATGTAATTCAGCCCAGACGTATTCTTCATGTGAAATTTGGTGATGACTGGTTGAAAACTGAGGGAGAAATAGCATCCTAAAAAACGTTAGGAGAATAAATAATAATAATAATAATAGGAAGAGGAAGGAAAAGTAGAAAGATCCTGAGTGAGAGTAACAATTTGCGCCAGTGCTGCTAGCGTAAATTAACAAATAAAAGTATCATCAAAACTCACTTAGAGTTGTATCCAGAATTATTGGCACCCTTCATAAAAATGAGCAAATGTGACTGCATGTACTAAACATCTCTCATCTCATCATCTCTAGCCGCTTTATCCTGTTCTACAGGGTCGCAGGCAAGCTGGAGCCTATCCCAGCTGACTACGGGCGAAAGGCGGGGTACACCCTGGACAAGTCGCCAGGTCATCACAGGGCTGACACATAGACACAGACAACCATTCACACCTACGGTCAATTTAGAGTCACCAGTTAACCTAACCTGCATGTCTTTGGACTGTGGGGGAAACCGGAGCACCCGGAGGAAACCCATGTGGACACGGGGAGAACATGCAAACTCCACACAGAAAGGCCCTCGCCGGCCACGGGGCTCGAACCTGGACCTTCTTGCTGTGAGGCGACAGCGCTAACCACTACACCACCGTGCCGCCTGTACTAAACATTATCCACAATAATTTAAGTTGTCCATTCAAACAACAGAAGAAACTATTTATGTTTGCTCCAAAAAAAATACTCATTTTAAAAATATTAGTATTTTCTCTGAAAAATATACCGTCCCGTCCGAAGGTTTTAGAAGGGTAAGGCCAATACTTTTGTTTTTACTATACACTGCAGATATTTGGGTTTCAGATCAAGACATGAATATGAGATGATGTATAAGAATTTCAGCTTTAATTTCCTGATATTTCCATCTAGATGTGTTAAACAACTAAAAAGATGGCGCTTTTTGTCTGAGTCCACCCATTTTTTTAAAGTGATCAAAAATAATAGAACACATAACCGACTAGTGTTTCTTCTTGCCCAGGTGTGCCCTATGAGCTTGATTGTTTAAACAGTTAATACTTCTGAATGTCTTGGTTTGAGCCCTGGGTTTCACCTGTGAAGCCTACATTTGCTGTTAAAAAGGATAAACCAACATGATGACCAGAGAGATGTCGAATGGAGAGAATGGCTTCAGTGTATAACAAAAAACAAAAGAATTAACTCTGCTGTTCGAATACTTTTCAGAGGGGACTGTATGTGCTGAAGGAATATTTCAAATAAATGCAAAGAGATTGCTATTCTTGAAAAATTCTGTTGTTGCTTTGAAGCACATCCATTTCCAAGAACAAAACAAAGAAGTTTAAATATGAAAGAGATCAATGGTTTAGGAATTCATCCTTTTAGAGACTAAACTAGGAATTTATGATTGTGTACCACCACCATCAGAAAAAGAAACGAGACCGTCAATGACGGCGTAGCTCACTCCGGCCCCATCTAGTCCAGAAGGAACGATCTAAAGTGGGCCACCTTGCGCAATAAATGTTGCAAGCTATATACAAGCTATATACAAGCTATTTATAGAAGCGATATACACCCTAAGAATACCGACCTATTTGCCAGAAAGAATCCAAAATGGCGAGGAATTGACCAAGAAGAAGCGATTTTTGTTGAACTGCTCATTAAGGCTTAATTAGGCCATAACTTCATTAATAATTATAATGAAGCAAATCTGGGTAGAAGTTATATGCACCCTAGGTACCCCTACCTTCATGCCAGAAGAATCAAAATCAGTGAAGAATTGAGGGAGAAGAAGCAACTTGTGTGGAAACTGCTCATTAGGGCTTAATTATTCCATATCCTCATTATTAATTGCAATTATGCAAATTTGTGTAGAAGCTATATGCACCCCAGCCAGACCTACCTTCCTGCCAAAAAGAATAAAAATTGGTGAAGAATTTAGAGAGAAGAAGCGATTTTCGTGAAATGTGGACGACAGACAACACGTGATGGTGCAAACTCATCGCCTGTTGGCCGGATAAGCTAATAACCAAAATGCCTTTTTTATAGCATTGCTCCCATTTTTGAATGTTGGATAAAACTAACCAAGTACAGCATTCATAAGAAATCATCGCATGTCTTTCTTATCCAAAAACCTGTATTATTAGATTGCAACTGTTGTAATTTGAAAATCATGTCATATAATGTGTTTGACATGGTTTTATTGACAGAAAAGCCCTTAGGCTTCAGTTTTTCTTTTTTTTCGCTCCAGAGGTCACCATGGGGGAAATTACAGTTTCTTTTAGATGCTCATATGCTATATGAGACTAAAATATTAAAAGTAAATAAATAAAAGTAAACTAAGAGTGAGTAATAGTGCTTCAAGCTTGCAAAACTACAAATTCTGAAGAAAATCAGTCATTGATTCTTCCAGGCACACCTTACAAGGCTTGATTTACAATGTATACAATTAAAGGAGAACTGGGGTCATTTTTAAACTTGCTTTATTTCTTAATTAACGTGTTATTCAATTACGCTTTCGGTTTTAGTAACCTTATATCGTGACTCGTATTGGCAACTAATTGCAATTAAATATTATACTTATCGGCCTATTCGGTTTTTAGCCGTGTTGAATTTAGTTCGTTCGGTCCACGGCAGGCGTCGCTTATCCGCATGATCTTCACGAGACTTGTGCGAGACTTCGAAACGTGAAGTGTCAGCCAGGTGTCAGTGCCGCCATTTTGAAAACTGTTTTCCAAACGAAATATTGCACAAAAACGAGTTTAAATGACGATTACTGCCTACTTTTTTCAAACTTTCCTGATTGCTATCAAAACAAACACAACTTCCGGCTTGATTACATCAGCATTCGAAAGAGGGCGCGCGCGTCTTTTGACAACGTTGGCAGATGTTGGTCACTTAAATTTCCGCTGTACGTTTTACTTCCGTCCTACGATGTCTCGCACAGGTCTCAACGCACCTTGTTTACAGCCATTGCTTTGACATATGGACTGATAGATTACAGAGCATAATTCAAACACTTGTAACTTGCTATAGCAGTGACAAAATAGCTGTCAAAAATGCATTCCTATATTTAATTAAATGAGAGAAATAGAATTGTAATGATAAAAAAAATTTGCCTTCAGTTCTCCTTTTAAATCAGTGATGTTACAGTATTGCGATATCGTATAGATAGTTTTCACATGACGTCACAGAGTCGGGGATTCCCTAGTGGCGGCCATCTTGTGGGTCAAGCTTACCGTACGGGTGACTGAGCACACATTGTAATGCACGAGTACAAAGTCTTCAAAAGAACCCAAGCAGGCTATTTAAAGCTAGCAATGGTGCACACCTGTTGTATTCACGGCTGTCGTAATAGGTCAAATGAAGAAGTCAAGCGGAGCTTTTATGGAATTCCCACTGTACGGGAGCACGAAGGCGAACAAAGAAACTCAGCATACAAAGGAGAAATCTATGGCTTGCGAGAATCAACCGCAAGGATTATCAGCCTTCCAAACACAGCAAAGTCTGCTCCGATCATTTTATAAGTGGTAAGTTGTTTAAATAAACAATCAATTGTGTTTAAGTTTGTTTTTGGAAACCAAAACATCATGTGAACAATCTCTGGAGAATGCCTAACTGGAACCGCTGAGTGTACGTTTACATTGTAATGTACACTTAATATCGCTCGTTTGTCACGTTTCTATTTGAAACTTGTCACTTCACTCACGCAAGGGTCATTTTTGAAAAACATTTTAGGTCTATTCTGTTTGATTTGATTTGTGTTTGGGATGCAAACAGCGCGCCTTTTGGCGGATGCCGCCTGAATCGCGCAGATCCGATTTTTTTTTTTTTTTTTTTTGGGGGGGGGGGGGTGTTGGAGTGTCTGATTGTAATTTCAAAGTAAATTCTGTATTAAAATTACTAAATAAGCAAATCCGTTACAGTCCATGAAACAGGAAGTATAAGGATGAGAAAAAAACAGTTTAAATCGGAAAGCTGCGCACATTTGCCCAGTCCTGCACACCGCTTGGGCTGTGCAGGACTGGGCAAATGTGCGCAGCTTTCCGATTTAAACTGTTTTTTTCTCATCCTTATACTTCCTGTTTCATGGACTGTAACGGATTTGCTTATTTAGTAATTTTAATACAGAATTTACTTTGAAATTATAATCAGACACTCCAACGCCCCCCCTAAAAAAAAAAAAGTAGATCTGCGCGATTCAGGCAGCATCCGCCAAAAGGCGCACTGTGAATATATAAAGTTGTGTATATCAGACAGCCTTTAAAGTTTGATGAAGTCAGTTTCAGGCTTTGGAGCAGGCTTTGGCAGCCCTGCATAGTCACTTGAAAATGCATCTTTGTCCACTTCGTAGGGGTCAATTCCCCCAATCAAGGCCAGTTTGGCTGCATACCGTTGTCGTGAGATGTCGTCTAATGTATCTATATACTTCTGTTTGCTTGATTTTGCCGACATTGATCTTTATTTTAGAAAACTGACTATATAACTTCATAAATTCGTCCGAGATAACGTAGCCGGTAGTGGCGATGGTCCGTTTTGCTTGCCCCGCAAGATGGCGGCTGGGGGGCGTTCCCCGGAATGCCGTGACATCAGTGAAAACTATCTATACAGAAAGTCAGGTTGGATATCAGATGGTCTTGAAGGCCACGGTCCATATTGTGCTCAGATTTCGGTCTTCAGCAAATATGTGAAAAAGGAAATGGAAAAACTCTCAAAACTGTGCACTGCAATGAATACAGTATTTTAGCCTTTTTTAGCCTTGAGCATTTTATCAACATGTCAAGAATCTAATGCCACAGTGGACATAGGTTCACCAATACTGGGCCTGTTGATGGTTGAGAAAAGACCGTGACCATCAGTTTTTCATTGTGCAAATGCTACATGATTGACTGATTGGATCACTGCATGAATGAGCAGATGTACAAGCAATAAAGTGAGTATTATATACCATAATTATTGCATAACTGTATAGTACCATAGCTGTATAATAAATACAACTTAACGAACCACACATTTCCAAGAGCTCTGCACTGCTGCACAAACAAAATCCTGACACAAGATACTTAAAAGCATTTGGTGCAAAATGTCACAGTCCAAACATATCTACTCTTTCAATTACACACCGTGTTCAAAGGAAGAAATCTGTTCTTCTACAAAGAGCCACAAAACTGATCTCATTTCAGTGATATAAATAAAGCATGTCAGGCAGCTCCAATAAAACAAAAGTCTGTTTCGTGTCCTTCAGGGCTTGGACATCAAGGTCAAATTGCTTTGTCATACGCTGCCAACATATGGCTGAGGTGGCAGGCCATGTTCAAGTTCGAGAGAGAGAGGGGTAAGCAAGATGCTAGAGCAGAATGTTACGATTCATGCTCATTGCACACCCAATTCACGTCCGTTCTGAGTGTGGAATATTTCAGATGCCGTTAGTTTCTGAAGGCTTTCCAGAGCTGAATTCATTAAGGAGCTGAATAATGCAGAGGTATGCCTAATAATCCCAGGGATGGATGCGCCACGTGGGAGAGGAATTTCCATATTAGCCCATTTTGACTCTTTACAAAGTTCATTCTTTAATATAATGTACAGAAAATAAGTGAATGCATGACTCGCTCTCTGCTAACGAATTAATAGTGTGCTCTTCCATCATGTGGCAACCGGAGCAGAGAGCTGGGACAAGATTCATACTGACAATCTCCCCTGAAGCGAGCCTGTGATCCATTTTCCAGCCACATTCTCAAACCCTGCCTGTGTGTCTGTGCATGCGCATGTATACGTATATATACAGTGTATGTCAGACCAATTAATGGACGTTCACGTGCCTAACCTAATGGCTCACACCCATCAAGTGATCAAGTTGGTTCAAACTGGTAAAATGTCCACAAAGAAACCATGACGCTGAATAAGAAGAAACAATAGCACAATACACTCAGCAACACCAGTACCTGTACATAGGAACACCTGTACGTCAATCAGCCAATCACGTACCAGCAAAGCAAAGCATAAAATTGTACAGATGAAGGTCAAGAAAGAGCTTCAGTTAATGTTCACATCAACCATCAGAATATGGGAAAAAAGTGATCTCAGTTATGGTTGCTGGTGCCAGATGGGCTGCTGTAAGTATTTCAGAAATGGTTGATCCTTTGGGATTTTCACACACAACAGTCTTGAATGGTGCGGGGGGGAAGACATCCACTTAGTGACTGAGTGAAACTATTGAAGCACCTTGTTTACTGGAAGCTACAGTACAGGAAGGCTATAGGAACCTAAACGAGACCGTCAGTGACGGCATAGCTCACTCCGACCCCGTCTAGTCCAGAAGGAACCATCTTGGGTGGGACAACTTGTGCAAAAATGTTGCAAACTATATACAAGCTATATAAACCCTAGGAATACCAACCTATTTGCCAGAAAGAATCCAAAACGGCGAGGAATTGACCAAGAAGAAGCGATTTTTGTTGAACTACTCATTAAGGCTTAATTAGTCCATAACTTCATTAATAATTATAATGAAGCAAATCTGGGTAGAACTTATATGCACCCTCGGTACCCCTACCTTCATGCCAAAAAGAATCAAAATCGGTGAAGAATTAAGGGAGAAGCAGCGATTTGTGTGGAAACTGCTCATTAGGGCTTAATTACTCCATATCTTCATTATTAATTGCAATTATGCAAATGTGGGTAGAAGCTACAGTATATGCACCCCAGGCAGACCTACCTTCCTGCCAAAAAGAATAAAAACCAGTGAAGAATTGAGAGAGAAGTGGTGATTTTTTTGTGAAATGTGGACGACGCCAAATGGACGACAGGCAACACATGACGGCATAAGCTCATCGCCTGTTGGCCAGATGAGCTAATAACCACTCTTTGCAACTGTGCTGACCAGAAAAGCATCTCAGAACATAAACCTGGAGGCAGATGAGCTACAAAAGCAGAGGTCCATATCAGATTTCATCTTAGTCTATAGTGGATGTAGGCTCACCCGAACAAGACAGGAGTTCTACATTTTACAGTCATTTTGGTCAAAATAACTCAACTCAAAAGAAATATATGTCACTCACACAAACATGCGCGTGCACTCCTTCACCTGCTCCAAGAACTACTGCACTATTTTAAGAACATTTTTTATTATTCAAAGTTTTAGCTTCGTACTGCACATTTGAAAATGCCACCTATTTTTATATGTTGTATTCTTTATTTATTTTATTATTGTTTTATTTATTCTAGTTTTTGTTTCTGTACACTGTTTTGGGTAGAGCTCCCACAACTTCGTTGTACCCCATTGTGCAATGACAAAGTCAAGGCTATATTTAATCAAAGAAATATGGGGCAGTGGTGGCTCAACAGTTAAGCTTCTGGGTTACTGATCTGAAGGTCATGGGTTCAAGCCCCAGTACTGAAAAGCTGCCACTGTTGGGCCCTTAACTCTCTCTGCTCCAGGAACATTGTGTCATGTACCTCCTTGTTGTACGTCATTCTGGATAAGAGCGTCTGCAAAATGCCTGTAATGTAATATTTCTTCCAAATAGAGCATTAATAATCGAAAAGGTAGCAATTAAAATCTAAAACCAATGTTAAGTTGCAAATCCATGTCCAATCTCATCATTTCACTGTTTTTCACATTTCCTCAATTTTTTTTTTTTTTACCTCCGCCAAGGAGGTTATGCTTTCGGTAGCGTTGGTTTGTTTGTTTGTTGGTTTGTCTGTTAGCAACATTACGGAAAAAGTTATGAGCAGATTGCTCTGAAATTTTTTTCCAGGTGTGAGACTGGGCACAAGGAACAATCCATTAAATTTTGGCGGTGATCCAGATCACCTTCTGGATCCCGGATTTTTTTTAAAGGATTCTTGGAGGAGGTCTGCGCTCTCCGAGTGCTTTTCTAGTTTAATACTAATCTTTGACTGCACCTGAGGCTTTGCACTCACAGAGCCTCGGCCCTTAACTGTAGCGTTGACCACCTCCCTCCTATAGTTAAACCACTGTTCCTGTTCCTTCTCTTCCATTAGAGGCAATTACACACTTGCGAACAGAACACACATGGCACCCTGAGGAGCGCTGTCCCCCCCACTGCCTTCTGCCTCGCAGGCTGCATTAATAAGACTCACTGCACTGACCCATTTCTCCAGACGTCTAAAGCCGTACCATTACTGAAAGAAGAACAAAAATTGCACAGAAATAAATGTCTGAATTACACAAGAGGTTAAAAATGACACCACTACAGGTTTCATTTGCAGGTTGGCAGTAAAGTGGACAGGACGAGTAAACGTGAGTTTCTATTACCCTGTTCTACTTAGCTGAGAAAAAAAAATGAACAGAGGATTTTGCATGCTTAACACGGAGTTAAATAAAGAACTGGATAGCTGAAGCAAATTTTATTCATTCCTTGTCTAAGCATTTTTTTCTATTCAAGGTTGTAGTGGATTCTAAAGATTTAGCAATATATACTGTACATCCTGAATAGCAACCAATCTATCACAGGGGATCTCTCACCCTCCCATACCTTATTATGGATGTAACTGAATATGAATACATTATACAGAAGAAACAGACAAATGTGATTTAAAGCTAGATGGCCATACGATTTCATAAAATCGGTGAAATTTAGTTCCTGCTGAAATTTGGTCATTGTGATGCATGTTTATTTCTGTAATATCTCACAAAATATCAGGCCATTCTGTGGCTGGGAAGGTATTTAATTTGAGGGGATTCCTGAGCAAATAATGTGCATGAAATCGCTCGCTTCATGAAGTCAAGCAGACAGAGAAAGTCCGTGTTTGTATGCGCAGGTTTACCACCTTCTTCTTTTGGGTTTTACAGCAACTGGCATCCACAGTGTTGCATTACTGCCATCTACAGGTTTACCTTGACCGTGCACTGACAGTTCCATCATTCTGTCGCTAAACGAACAGCTGATCACACCGAGGTGCTCGCTGACCGCCAATATTTATTAGTTTGGTCCTGCGTTTCCTTTCCTTCGCAACATAACGTCTTTTCTTCTCGCTTTCCGTTACCGTAGTCAGTCTTTCACGTTTCATTCGTACACTCGCATCCTCCATTTTTCTCTCCAGTTTCAAATTTGTATCCCACAATGCCTTGTGCGAACAGGGAAAGCCCACCACGTGATGCATGACGTAGTATCTTGAATTGGGTCATGGTGAAGCAGGAAAAAATTGCTTGGCCATAAATTCATTGTTTTATTTTTTAAAAATACTAATAAAATTGGAAGTCTGTGATTCGAATTCAGTAGCTTTCGGGCCACTAAACAAAAATAATTGGGTGTCAGGGAAAATTATTTTTATGACCTACACTTGAAAAGTCTGAAAGGCAGTCTACCTTTAAATACATCTAAGTACATATAGGAATAAACGAAGCATGTTGTTTTTTAATAGAAAATTTGCTTGAAAGATTCACAGGGTATCTGATTGAGGCTAGGCGTGTGCATCAGGACTGGGACCCTGAGGGGTACAACAAAAAAAAAAGTGTACAACTGAGATGTTTTTATTGTTTTGTGGGCCTGAGCGAGCAGTCAGAAAGATACTACAGCATGCTTAGTAACCATCTGGTCAGGACTGTTGTGGTTCAGCTATTAGTTGTGCATATATCAGGAAATAGGACTAACTGCGTATCGCACACAGGTACAAACACAAATAACTGTCCAAGCATACAGTCCCGCATACATCTCGAGCTGAGACCTATTAAGTGATGACTTGAGTGATGCAGCTGAGGTTGAGGAACTGTCAGAGCCAGTAGGGATAAAACAAACAAACAAACAAACAAACTGAGATTTCTAAATTACATTACATTAATGGCATTTAGCAGACGATCTTATCCAGAGCGACATGCAACATCCCAGAGCATCCTGGAGAGCAGTTGGGGATTAGTTGCCTTGCTCAAGGGCATTTCAGCCATTCTTGCTGGTCCAGGGAATTGAACCGGCAACCTTTGGGTCTCAAAGCTGCTTCTCCATCCATTACGCAATGGCTTTCCCCATACAAATTGCAAATAATGTCCTTGCATTATGCCACGAATCCCTAGCTCTAGTTTAGAGCATCAAGTCAGCCAACATGGCTTGCTTCATGAGAGGTGGAAAGAAACCAGAGACCTCAGTAGAAATCCACATGGACCAACAAAAAACTCTATGTAGACATTAAGTGGTGTCAGGAACGAACCCTGGAGTTGTCAGGCACAAATGCTACCTGCTGCGTTTCCATGCTGCCCAAAAGTAGAATGAGCAGGATTAAATGTGTTACGTTGCTTTGTTACTATGGTAACTCGAGGCAGGTAAAGTAGGTCTCCATTGTGCCTGAAAAATGACGGCTCTCAGAAGCGGAGCCATTCAGTCAGCAATTTTATCTCTAAAGGATGCAAGTGGTTTACACAGATTACTTAGTCATTAAATGGTACCGTGAACTCAAATTGATGCTTAAAAAAAATGCTCAGGATGTTTTTCCCCCCCATCGGGGAAGAACACGAGGCATCCAACACCAACAAAAAGCCAATGATCATGCTGTCAATTTTTATCACCATCAATACATGTTCTGGTCTCTGAATGTCCAACCCTACACATCATTGCCATGGGAGATGGATACAGGCAAAGCCAGCTCACGGGGCTCTAGCGAAGCTGCACAGGCAGCTGTCCCTGTGTAGTGGATAAAACCGATTAAAGGAGGGTCATTCTAGGATTCGAGGTACATTTCGTGTCTCTGAGATAAACCTTTTGTTATTTTCCACAAAAGAAATCTTTATTGAATCAGTTTTGAACAATAATGCAAATTATGACCAACTTTCACCAATAGCAATGCTTGATGCACATTTTAGACCTAATTTATCCATAAAACATTAACTAAATGACTCCCACCCCTCACCCCACGTTATTGGCCATCTTCGACTCCTGATTCATCCATTCAACTTGAATAAACATGAAGTGATTCAGTCAAACAATCTGGTTTTTGGGGCTGATTCTATTCACTTGCATCAAAAGTCTATTTTCTGTATTATGTGAAATTTCAGTCATTAAAAAAAATGTTTATCCGTCCAAATGTTCTTGTCAACTCTGTCAGCACTGTTATGAAAGCGCATAAAATTCACAAAGACACTTAATAATACACATGACACCTGCACCGAGAGATGTCAGTTCCTCTGGTGGGAAACTTCAGAAATAGGCAGTGAGGTACGTTACGTTTCATCTCTCATTAATTTGAACAAAATGCTGAAGATACACCAACAGTAGATTTGTCAAATCTGTTATTGCGATATTGGATTAAATCTCTCACTCTTTAAAAAAAAAACAATAACAGGATTAAAATCAATTACATTGTTTTTATGCATGCCACGTGGTCGCTAGTTTGAGGTTAGCTTGTGGAGTTAAGACACAAAATTGGCAGGGAAATGTCAACTCTGTTGTTGTCAAGTCCATCAACGGATTGTTCGGTTCAACGATAACAGAGTTGACGATGGCTAACAGAGTCGAGACTTGAAATGTACCCGCAAGTATAGAATGGGCCAGGAACATTGATGAACTCAGAAAGGAGATCATCAATAGCCGATGCACCACTGGGAGCTAAGTAAGTAGGTAATACATGTTCTTAATGTTTATATTTCATTGGTCATGCTTAGTTGTTGCAGAATCTTCACTTTGTTGTTGAGTAGTGATTCATATTAACTCCCCACCCCCAAAACATCATCATCATCAACCTTGTTTCTCACAAAGCTACCTCCGAAATAAATCTGTGCACCATGGCAAGAGTATGGATCTTTCATAAATCACCCAAAGGTACTAAGTATATTGATTTGAGGCTGGCTAGAGGAAGCAGACAATCAAAAAAAAAAGAAAAAAAAAAAAAGAGATTGCGGCAACAACTACCTGTTTCGCGAACAAGTTAGATTGTACATGTGTTATATTGATGTATTCCCATGCTATCTGAGAATACTATAAGACAAAAATACATAAGACTGCAATGAAGGCTGTTAAAGAGGAACTGAAGGCAAATTATCAAAATTCTCTCTCTCATTTTATTAAATATAGGAACACATTTTTGATCAATATTTTGTCACTGCTATAGCAAGTTGAGTGTTTGAAATATGCCATGTAATATATCAGTCCATATGTCAAAGCGATGGCCGTAAACGAGATTCGTTGAGACCTGTGTGAGACATCGTAGGATGGAAGTAAAACGTACAGCAGAAATCAAAGTGACCAACATTTGCCAACGTTGTCAGACGCGCGTGCCCTCTTTCGAATGCTGACGTAATCAAGCCAGAAGTTTTGTTTGTTTTGATAGCAATCAGGAAAGTTTGAAAAAAGTAGGCAGTAATCGTCATTTAAACTCGTTTTTGTGCAATATTTCGTTTGAAAAACAGTTTTCAAAATGGCGGCACTAACACCTGGCTGACACTTCATGTTTCGAAATCTTGCACAAGCCTCGTGAAGATCGCACGGATAAGTGACGCCTGCCGTGGATTAAACAAACTAAATTCAACATAGCTAAAAACCAGTAAGTATAGTGGTGCTTGAAAGTTTGTGAACCCTTTAGAATTTCCTATATTTCTGCATAAATATGACCTAAAACAACATCAGATTTTCACACAAGTCCTAAAAGTAGATGAAGAGAACCCAGTTAAACAAATGGAACAAAAATATTATACTTGGTCATTTATTTATTGAGGAAAATGATCCAATATTACATATCTGTGAGTGGCAAAAGTATGTGAACCTTTGCTTTCAGTATCTGGCGTGACCCCCTTGTACAGCAATAACTGCAACTAAACGTTTCCGGTAACTGTTGATCAGTCCTGCACACAGGCTTGGAGGAGTTTTAGCCCGTTCCTCCGTACAGAACAGCTTCAACTCTGGGATGTTGGTGGGTTTCCTCACATGAACTGCTCGCTTCAGGTCCTTCACAACATTTCGATCGGATTAAGGTCAGGACTTTGACTTGGTCATTCCAAAACATTAACTTTATTCTTCTTTAACCATTCTTTGGGAGAACGACTTGTGTGCTTAGGGGCATTGTCTTGCTGCATGACCCACCTTCTCTTGAGATTCAGTTCATGGACAGATGTCCTGACATTTTCCTTTAGAATTTGCTGGTATAATTCAGAATTCATTGTTCCATCAACAATGGCAAGCCGTTCTGGCCCAGATGCAGCAAAACAGGCCCAAACCATGATACTACCACCACCATGTTTCACAGATGGGATAAGGCTCTTATGCTGGACTGCAGTGTTTTCCTTTCTCCAAACATAACGCTTCTCATTTAAACCAAAAAGTTCTACAGTATTTTGGTCTCATCCATGCACAAAACATTTTTCCAATAGCCTTCTGGCTTGTTCACGTGATCTTTAGCAAACTGCAGATGAGCAGCAATGTTCTTTTTGGAGAGCAGTGGCTTTCTCCTTGCAACCCTGCCATGCACACCACTGTTGTTCAGTGTTCTCCTGATGGTGGACTCATGAACATTAACATTAGCCAATGTGAGAGAGGCCTTCAGTTGCTTAGACGTTACCCTGGGGTCCTTTGTAACCTCGTCGACTATTACACGCCTTGCTCTTGGAGTGATCTTTGTTGGTCGACCACTCCTTGGGAGGGTAACAGTGGTCTTGAATTTCCTCCATTTGTACACAGTCTGTCTGACTGTAGATTGGTGGAGTCCAAACTCTTCAGAGATGGTTTTGTAACCTTTTCCAGCCTGATGAGCATCAACATCGCTTTTTCTGAGGTCCTCAGAAATCTCCTTTGTTCGTGCCATGATACACTTCCACAAACGTGTTATGAAGATCAGACTTTGATAGATCCCTGTTCTTTAAATAAAACAGGGTGCCCACTCGCACCTGATTGTCATCCCATTGATTGAAAACACCTGACTCTAATTTCACCTTCAAATTAACTGCTAATCCTAGAGGTTCACATACTTTTGCCACTCACAGATGTGTAATATTGGATCATTTTTCCTCAAAATCTGATGTTTTAGGTCATATTTATGCAGAAAAATAGAAAATTCTAAAGGGTTCACAAACTTTCAAGCACCACTGTATAATATTTAATTGCAATTAGTTGCCAATACGAGTCACATTACTAAAATAAAAAAAAAAATAAGTTCCCCTTTAAGTTTGTGTGCCCCTCCTAGAACTGCCACCTTATTGTGGTGGAGGGGTTTGTGTGCTTGAGTGATCCTAGAGGCTATGTTGTCAGGGGCATTATGCCCCTGTCAGGGTTTCCCAAAGCAGACAGGTCCTAGGTGACAGGCCAGACCAAGAGCAGTTCACCAAAACCCTTATGGAGGAAAAATCAAGGACCGTGACATCACCCTGTATGGCGCAGCCGGGGCCCCACCCTGGAGCCAGGCCCAGGGTTGGGGCTCGTATGCAAGTGCTTGGTGGCCAGGCCTTTGCCCATGGGGCCCGGCCGGGCTCAGCCCGAAGAGGTGACGTGGGCCCGACCTCCTGTGGGTTCACCACCCACAGAAGTAGCAGTAGGGGACTGGTGCAGTGTGGATTGGGCGGCAGTCGAAGGCAGGGGCCTCAACGACCTGATCCAAGGACACAGCGGCTAGCTGTTGGGACATGGAATGTCACTTCACTGGGGGGGAAAGAGCCTGAGCTTGTGCGGGAGGTTGAGAGGTACCGGCTAGAAATAGTCAGGCTCACCTCCACACACAGCTTGGGCTCAGGAACCCAGCTCCTTGAGAGGGGCTGGACTCTCCACTTCTTTGGAGTTGCCTATGGTGAGCGGCGGCGGGCTGGTGTGGGCTGGCTTATAGCTCCCCAGCTCAGCCACCATGTGTTGGAGTTTACCCCAGTGAACGAGAGGGTCGCCTCTCTGCGCCTTTGGATTGGGGAGAGGGCTCTTGCTGTTGTTTGTGCCTACGGGCCGAATAACAGTATAGAGTATTCAGCCTTCTTGGAGTCCCTGGGAGAGGTACTGAGGCGTGCTCAGACTCGAGACTCCATCGTGCTACTGGGGGACTTCAATGCTCACGTGGGCGATGACAGTGACCCCTGGAGGGGCGTGGTTGGGAGGAATGGCCTCCCCGATCTGAACCCGAGTGGTGTTTTGTTATTGGACTTCTGTGCTAGTCATGGTTTGTCCATAACAAACACCATGTTCGAGCATAGGGGTGTCCATAAGTGCACGTGGCACCAGGACACCTTAGGTCGGAGGTCGATGATAGACTTTGTTGTCGTTTCATCTGATCTCCGGCCCTATGTCTTGGACACTCGGGTGAAGAGAGGGGCTGAGCTGTCAACTGATCATCACCTGGTGGTGAGTTGGATCCACTGGCAGAGGAGGAAGCTGGACAGACCTGGCAGGCCCAAACGTATGGTGAGGGTCTGCTGGGAACGTCTGGCCAAGCACTCTGTCGGGGAGGTCTTTAACTCCCAACTCCGGGAGAGCTTTTCCCAGCTTCCGAGGGAGGCGGTGGACATTGAGTCTGAGTGGACCATGTTCTCTACCTCCATTGTGGATGCAGCTGTTTGGAGCTGTGGCCGCAAGGTCTCCGGTGCCTGTCGTGGCGGCAATCCCCGAACCCGGTGGTGGACACCAGAAGTAAGGGATGCCGTCAAGCTGAAGAAGGAGTCCTATTGGGCCATGTTGACCTCCGGGACTCCTGAGGCAGCTGACGGGTATTAGCAGGCCAGGCGTGCCGCAGCTTGGGCAGTTGCGGAGGCAAAAACTCGGAACTGGGAGGAGTTCGGGGAGGCCATGGAGAAGGACTATCGGTCGGCCTCGAAGAAATTCTGGCAAACCGTCCGGCACCTCAGGAGGGGGAAGCAGTACTCTGCCAACACTGTTTACAGTGCGGGTGGGGAGCTGTTGACCTCGACTGGGGACATTGTCGGGCGGTGGAAGGAATCCTTTGAGGATCTCCTCAATCCCACCGTCATGTCTTCCATTGAGGAGACTGAGGCTGATGACTTAGAGGTGGACTCATCCATTACCCAAGCCGAAGTCACTGAGGTGGTTCGCAAGCTCCTCGGTGGCAAAGCACCGGGAGTGGATGAGATCCGCCCTGAGTATCTCAAGTCTCTGGATGTTGTGGGGCTGTCTTGGTTGACACGCCTCTGTAACATCACATGGCGGTCGGGGACAGTGCCTCTGGAGTGGCAGACTGGGGTGGTGGTCCCTCTTTTTAAGAAAGGGGACTGGAGAGTGTGCTCCAATTATAGGGGATTCACACTTCTCAGACTCCCAGGGAAGGTTTACTCCAGGGTACTGGAGAGGAGAATTCAACCAATAGTCAAACCTCGGATCCAGGAGGAACAATGCGGTTTTTGTCCTGGTCGCGGAACACTGGACCAGCTCTATACCCTTCATAGGGTGCTCAAGGGTTCATGGGAGTTTGCCCAACCAGTCCACATGTGCTTTGTGGATCTGGAGAAGGCATTCTACCGTGTCCCCCGTGGTATTCTGTGGGGGGTGCTTCGGGAGTATGGGGTTCTGGGCTCTTTGCTAAGGGCTGTCCGGTCCCTGTACGAACGGAGCAGGAGTCTGGTTCGCATTGCCGGCAGTAAGTCAGACCTGTTCCCAGTGCATGTTGGACTCCGGCAGGGCTGCCTTTTGTCACCGGTTCTGTTCATAATTTTTATGGACAGAATTTCTAGGTGCAGCCAGGGACTGGAAGGAATCCTGTTTGGGAACCACAGGATTTCATCTCTGCTTTTTGCGGATGATGTTGTCCTGTTGGCTTCTTCAAACCAGGACCTTCAGCATGCACTGGGGCGGTTTGCAGTCGAGTGTGAAGTGGCTGGGATGAGAATCAGCACCTCCAAGTCCGAGGCCATGGTTCTCGACCGGAAAAGGGTGGCTTGCCTCTCCAGGTTGGTGGAGAAGTCCTGCCTCAAGTGGAGGAGTTTAAGTATCTCGGGATCTTGTTCACGAGTGAGGGAAGGATGGAGCGCGAGATTGACAGGCGGATCAGTGCAGCCTCCGCAGTGATGCGGTCGCTTTACCGGTCCGTCGTGGTGAAGGAGCTGAGCCAAAAGGCGAAGCTCTCAATTTACCGGTCAATCTATGTTCCGACTCTCACCTATGGTCATGAGCTTTGGGTAATGACCGAAAGAACAAGATCGCGGATACAAGCGGCTGAAATGAGTTTCCTTCGCAGGGTGGCTGGGTGCTCCCTTAGAGATAGGGTGAGAAGCACAGTCACTCGGGAGGAGCTCAGAGTAGAGCTGCTGCTCCTCCACATTGAGAGGAATCAGCTGAAGTGGCTCGGACATCTCTTTCGGATGCCTCCTGGATGCCTCCCTGGGGAGGTGTTCCAGGCATGTCCCCCCGGGAGGAGGCCCCGGGGAAGACCCAGGACACGCTGGAGGGACTATGTCTTTCGGCTGGCCTGGGAATGCCTCGGTGTTCTTCCCGAGGAGCTGGCCGAGGTGTCTGGGGAAAGGGAAGTTTGGGCTTCCATGCTTAGACTGCTGCCTCCGCAACCCGGCCCCGGATAAAGCGGAAGAAGACGAGACGAGACAAAGTTCCCCTTTAATAAATCAGAGGCATCAGGGTCAGTATGTGAAAACATGATCGTGGAAACAATGGGTTGCAGAAAAAGTTAGTGCAATAGTCTGAGAGGATCAGGATGAATTGAAACGATAAGCACAAAAAGAAAAAGGTCAAGAGTGTGATCTCGTTAGCAATGGGTACATAACGAGTTCTGCTTGTATGTCTGATACCATGACTACAGTACCATTTCACTCCTGTAACTCTTAATAATGATTTTTTTCAACATTTTCAAAGCTTCTTTGCTGAAGATGGCTGCTTTTGTTTTGTTTTTTTAATGAGCAGCAGGGTTGAGTTTTTTTAAGCATAGAACACTTTAAACTAGCATCCAGGCTAATGGACATTATGGATGTTATAGCATCCATCCGTCAGTCATCTATAAAGCTTATCCATTAGGGTCAGGAAGAAGCTGCAGTCAATCCCAGCTGACTTTGGGTGAAATCTGGGGTACACCCAAGGTAGGTGCCCAATCTAGAATGATCACACTCACATTCACACCTATGCGCAAGTTAGAGTAGCCAGTTGACACCATAACAATTGACTTAAAATGAATAATTTATTTCTAATCTATAATTTGGAGAGCTGTTTTTTATTCTTATTTTATCTGTTCACTCAATATCACAATATTATTAAAAATGAAAAAACAATGATGTTACTTGATTTACTGAAGGAAAGTTGGATTTGTATCACTTCCTGTTGACCTTGTGACTCCGGTAACAGTGTTGACTGAATGTTGTGGGACACTAAAATGGATATCACTTGTTACATAACCTTTAATGGATGACTCATGGAAAAGGACAGTAGAAGCAGATGTTAAATGGATTCACACATTAACGGAAAAAAAAGGGGGGATTCATTCTCATTCTTGTTAATGGCCAAAAGTATGTGGACACCTGCCCATCATACCCATATGTGCTTGTTGAACATCCCGTTCCAGATTTAGCCCTTCTTTGCTGTTATAATAACCGCCATTCTTCTGGGAAGGCTTTCCTCTAGATTTTGGAGCGTGACTGTCAGGATGTGCTCATTCAGCCACAAGAGCACTGGTCAAGTCAGACGCTGTCGTCAGCTGAGATGACCTGGTGTTCAGTTGGTGTTCCAGTTCATCCCAAAAGTGTTCAACGAGTTACAGGTTTGGTGCAGGCCACTCAAATTTTTCCACTCCAAACTTGGGAAACCATATCGACATGGAGCACGGTTTGTGCACAGGAGCACTGTCGTGCTGGAACAGGTTTGGGTCTTTTAGTTCCAGTGAAGTGATACCGTAACGCTACAGAATACAAAGCCGTCCTAGACCTTTTTGTGCTTCTAACTTTGTGACAACAGTTTGATGAAGGCTCACATAGTCAGATGTCCACAAATTTTTGGTGATATAGTCTGTTTACATAATGATATCAAATGATTTCATGACAATTTCCATTTGAATGAAAACAAGGTAAAAACCACCACAGATCAAAGAAGTGTAATTTGAGAATTGCTGGAAAATGTTTAGTTTAGCCAGAATATTGATTTTGTTGCTGAGTGGTGATTCACTAAACCAGTGATTCCCAACCACTGTGCTGTGGCACATTAGTGTGCCATGAGAGATCATCAGGTGTACCGTGGGAAATTATCCAATTTCACTTAACTGTTCCGAAAATTATTATTTATTTACTGCAAATAATTTGTCTTCGTTCGTCTTTGCCAGCGACGTATAGTGACAGGCAGAACAATTAAATACTCTTCCACTAGATGGCAGCAGGTAGCTAATTAACCTGTGTATCTACCTGTTGCCATTCAAACAATAGAATTAGTAACGCTTCGGGTGTGACAGCAGTGATAGCGATGGATAAATAAAAGAAAAAGTACACAATCCAAACTGGGTCCTGGAGAAAATTCTGACCCAGATGAAGGCCCTAGTATGAGTAGAGGTCAGAAGAATGCAAAAAAAGTGATTTTCCACAACCTATCTATGCGAGCTGGGCTTTTCAAGCATTACTGCTATAAAAACTAAAAAAGGAGAGTGACTCAGAGCTGTTGAGGAAGATCTTCATGTGTCTTTTTCTTCAATTCCTGTGAATATATCAGCTTTGTGTTCAACTAAACAGGCCCAGGTTTCACACTGAGTAAGTAAATTGTGAGTAAATTGAGACTAGATGATTATATATACTTTTTGTGACATTTTTGTTTGGTGGTGTGCCGTGGGATTTTTCGAATGTAAAGTATGTGCCGTGGCTCAAGAAAGGTTGGGAAACGCTGCACTAAACGATGTCAAGAGCAGGACTAAGTACATTCATGTAAGGTTTTTTGGTGAAAGTAGATAAATGACACTGTGGCACCGTCTTCCTGATTATAAAACAAGTTACACTGACATACACAAGTTATACCTAAACAGTGTTTACTTGCTATCTAGCTTTAAGCTTGGAAATTAAAAATATTCAAGACTGGAATGCATTTGCCAAGTTAAACCGATTTACACTTTAAATGAAATGGGTTCAGCGCGAGACAAAGAGACGTGCTTCAAATCAAAACTCAGCACCATTAGTATTCCTCTGGGGCATCGTCAGCTCGTCCATCCAAAATAGCAGCACGGAATCTGGCGGAATGTTAAGCAACCTGGCAGAATGTTAAGCAACCTGATTGATTATCTTGATTCAGGGGCAATTTGTCTGACTCATGCTGCCAAAGATAGACTTGAGTGACATAAAACGTTGCAAAAACAAAGTTAAGAGTCATGATAGAAAGTGGTGGAGAGTTCCAGCAGATGTGAAGGACTTGTGAAAGGTTTCTGGCTGTGAGTTCAGCGCAGTGTTCTCCCAAGCCTGACAAAAACATCCTGGCGTCTGCTGGAACACTGAAAGCTGACCTTACAATGCAGTTTGATGCCCTTTCGCTGACAAGAGGGACGCTAGCATTCTCTGGATTCACACTCCATTTCTCCTCAATTCAAAAACTATGGACTGAATCGGGTCTGCACAAGGTCACGCGAGAAAGAGCCATTATGGAGCCTAAACAGCCTTCTCTTCTTATCACAACTGTCCAAAGCTGATGGCGTTTTTTAAATGCAAATCACAACACACACCTATTCCAGTTCAACCGAAACCTGGCCACCATGGGCTGATGGCAAAGATCCGTGAATAAGCCGTTCTGTCAGAGCAACGGATTGGAAAATATAGGCTACTGAAGAGAGTTATTTGCTGTAAAAAGGATGCAATTCAAATGCAATGCTTTTGGGCTCTGCTTCTAACAGATCTCATCCTCCTTGTGCTCGAGCTGTCACTGTGCCTCTTTCACGACGGATTAAGACCACAGGCAGGCCAAACAATGCGCTGACTTTGTTCGCAACAATGCAAACTTGCAAGGGTATCAGGATACAATGAAACTCTGTGGCTTTGACAGCTTGGTTTCTCTAACTCCATCATTTTATAGTGCTGTGCGGAAATTCAATTATCACCACCACCTCCTATCTGATTCAATAATGAAGCACCTTCGCTGAAATATTCGACAACATTCCTGGTGTGTCAAAGTCAGGGCTGATGAAATTGCAATTCAGGACGGCATTTCACCAGAATGTGTCTTAACAGGAAAGGAAGGATGTCTTTGGCTTGGCCTTACATCAACCAGGCCTCTGAAGGAGACGGGTCCACAAATCACAAATCACCTTCTTATAGCCTGTGATATAGCTGGCACAAACACCAGCAAATCTAATTACTCTTCATCATCCCAGGGATGGTTTATAATCCACCATGGCCAGCCGACAAATGAAGATGAGACACATGGCTGTCAATAAATAAGAGGTGTCGAGGTCAGAATGTGACAACACGACCGTGGAAACAATGGGCTGTGGAAAATATTAGCACAATAGCCTGAGAAAATCAGAATTAATTGAAACGATAAGCACAACACCAAAAAGTCAGCTGTGTGGTCTTATTAGCAATGGTTTGGTAATACGGTACACTGGTGTGGGTGTCACTGATGTGTTTATTCATTAATGTCTGCATTTGGAGTGATCAATCTGATTGATCTTTCCCAGCTTCAAGAAAACTCAGTACGACCAGAGACCAGACACATGATTCCTGCTTCAAGAGAATTTGCTGCAACAACATTCTATTTGTCACTACCAATTTGGATTAAAATTATTGATGAGTTTTATTATTTCCCCCTGAAATGACACAGTGCTGAGAAATAAAAGTATACTTAACAGTTATCCCATGAAATTGAGTCGTACAATAAGCTGATAGCCGAGTCGGCTATAAGCCGTGTATGACGAGATTGAGTGGAATACGTTTTCATTCTATCCATGTTCACTGGATTTTGAGAAAGAGCATTTTTATTTTTTGCAAATTTGATAAAAACTTCATACAAAATGTCCGACAAAATCATTTCTGGTGAGAATGTAAACAAATCGGCAAAATGACAAGCAATTTGTGAAAAACGTGATAATTCTTGAAAAAAACCCGCTCTTCCCATCAAATACTTTTATTCCATATTTTGTTGCTTTTTTGTATTTTTTGGGGTTTTGTTTTCGAGTTTTTATTTCATCCTCGGTTGGTTCAGCAACACGCTCCGCCATTTTGTTTTTCTCCACTCACGGTATATGAGCTGATATCCTAGTCGTAGAGTAGCCAATCAGAGTGCACAATTGCTCATATCCAGTGAACGTGGATCGAATAAATACATTTATTAGCTTGGCTCATTCAGAAATTGGGACTATTCTCCAAGATTGAGCCAAAGGTCCTGAAAATACTTGCACAATTATAGCTTAGAGCATTATTTAGAACTAGACATACTGTATTTGTTTTTATTTGTTTGTTTTGGATGAACACTCTGGTTTTGTCTCGACACTGACGAACTGAAAAGCATCTAAAGATAGCCTGGGCCCGCCCATCCTAAATGTGACGCAACACGAGGACCTGTTGTGAGCTTAGTCTGGCAAGGCAAGCTATCTCCAGCTCTTCCAAGCTCCCGAAAAACCGGGAGCCAATCAACTTTGAGCATCTCCAACGGCCCTGGGTAGAGGCGTGTTCAAGGCAGTGACGTAGTAGAACTGCGACCGGAAGCCATAGATTGTTTACAGAATCTATGCCGGAAGCGCTTCATTCACTAGAAACATTACGAACATGGAGCAGCGGCAAGCCTTTGACACAGCGGTAGATGCTGTATTGAAAGCATTCAACGGGAAGTTCTCATTGAAAACGGAGCAAAGAGCAGCCCTGGAGGTATTTATCTTCTTCCTGTTACTCAAGCAGTTTCCGTCGCATCACATATGTCAGAGGAAAGAGTGATGTGATTGGTTTAAGCTTCGTCACAGCCTTTTCTGGCTTCGACCAGTAGCAAACTGAGGCATTTCAGGGAGGCGGGTCAACCACGCCTTTGGGAAACGGTTGGGCTTAATATCTTTGCCAGACCAAATGCTCGCAGAGCTTTGAAGTTGCGTTAGCCAGACTAATCTAAAGACACCTCAGGACAACTGAACTTCTTTTGGATGACGACTGGTCACTGGATGATGTTCTCATGAAATTTAGCAGTAAAATGGAAGACGTCATGGAACGATGGTCATTTCAGACAAATCCAATTCTATGAAAATATCTCGGCGCTGAGAAGATAAAGCACCAAGCTAAAAGTTTTCCAAAGCTAAGGTGCAGCAAAGTCAGAGATCGACGATGACATCGTGTGATATTTTGTCGACGAGCTTTGTTTTGTCTTTGCAGTGCGTGTCTCTAAAGGCAAGATGACTGTGGATAGTAAGCAGGAGTGTTATATAACAGCTTTACTCGGCTGAAAGATAGAATGTAGTGCAGAAGCTGGTTGGATTTAGATTGCTGTTCTTGGCTGCAGGAGTGGAACCCAATATGGTCTTCTGCTGTTGCATGCCGAGATGCTTTTCTGCTCACCACGGTTGTAAAGAGTTGCTATATCCTTCCTGGCAGTTCTGGCTATTTTCCTCTGACTTCTTATCAATAAGACATTTCCACCCACAGAACTGTCTCTCACTCATTCAGTGTTTTTTGTTTTTCGCACCATTCTGTCTGTGTGTAAACTCTAGAGACTGTTGTGTGTGTGTGAAAACCCCAGGAGATCAGCAGTTTCTGAAATACTCAAATCTGGCACCAACACCCATGCCACAGTGAAAGAAAGTCACACTCCGAGATCACAATTTTTCCCGTTCTGATGTTTGAAGTGAACATTAATTAACTGAAGCTCTTGATTTGTATCTGTATGATTTTATGCATTGTGCTGCTGTCCAGGGATCGGCTGATTAGAGAACTGCATAAAACAGCAAGTGGATGGGTGTTCCTAATAAAGTGGCCGGTGAGTGTATAACGTGGCTTGCACTATTGTATATAGTATATGGATCACTTTTGGCTATTGACGAAGTCAGTCAAGCAGCTCAACACATCGTCAGTCTGATTTCAGAAGGAATTACATCAGCGGGAATCTCATGAAGACTAAGATTAGGGTTGGGTCCGGTTCACGTTTGTATCGATGAAATCAAATGAAATCCAGCCATTAAACCTCAGCACACACTCCAGTCACCCAGTGTTTTATTTGCTGGAAATGGTAAGTACACAATATCAAAATAGAGGCGGAGCAGTAGAGGGGGTGGGGTTGGGGGGAGATGGAATGATGACATTTTCGACGCCCATCATTTCGCTCCAGTGGACAATGAATTAATCATCCTCCTATTTAGCTCAAACACTGACAAATGTGTCACTTGGATGAGGGCATTGCTTGGCCAGGTTTGCTGTAATTGCTGTTATTAAAATGCAGAAAGGAAATATTTCAGGAGACATTTTCGGTAATGTGCATTATACTGAAAAACAGGTGGAAATGGGAAGCAGAATAGTCAGCACTGTTGGGGCAATGAGCAAAAGAAAGCGCGTGAAAGGCAGACAGATAGATAGAATGGAGCGAGGACACACACACACTCGCTGTAGGGTTTCTTTAGGAGGAATGGATTTAATGAGGCCGAGCCACCGTAGGCAGAGAGCCACAGTTTTCAGCATCACCCAGTGAACATCAGTCATTCACAGCCTCCCAGTCCAACCACACACACCACTGATATCCACTTCATTTATAACTCCCTGTCCATGAAAACTCCAGACGGATTTCCAGAAGGGATTAATTTGAAAGAAAACAGCAAATAAAAGGTAATTGTAGCAAATCTATAACTCACTCAGACACGACCGTCTCTTCAGTAATCAAGCGCTTGCTGAGTTTAACGGATGGATGGAAGGTCTAGTAATAAATGCCAGCTCACAACGTATATTATGAACTGACGCAGACTTATATGGCAATAAACAATCGACTAACAGTCTCTCATTTGCTTTACAGTTTCACACATACACACACCTACACACTGAGACAAAAATCAGCCGCACAAGCAAAAAAGCAATACCGTGCAATACAGACAGTCACCGAGACAGGCCTCTGGGGTGTTGTGGGGATTATAGGGGGAGCAGTGTGTGGCCCAGGGCGAATGTGTCTCTTGGTATTAGTGAGCCCACGTTTCACTGGCTTTCATGACTCTCGGGTCTGTAATTAATTGGGCCATCGAGCAGCGTGGGGAGACGGTGACCTGGAAACCTCACTGTGTCCGTCTGGGCTTTGTGTTTCTCACTGGTGGAACTGACAACCTATTTCTGTATGTATGTATTTAAACTTTTGGGCATGACGTTCAGTTTGGGGTAACAGAGTAGGTAGTCCATCTACCAGCATATATTTGGGAGGTGGGAGGAAAAATGAGATAACTCTGAGGAAATCCACTCGTACGTACATGAGCAGAAGCTGTAACACAAGATAGTAACTCAAGTATCGAACAGGATCGAACCTGGAACCCTGGAGTTGTGTGGATCCAACAGAAAATGAGTGATATATATTATACCAGAGGGGAACCGTCAGGGCCTTCGAGGCCTTCAGAGAAGGCTTAAACATATCAGCGTTTCAAATTTTATATTTAATTTATTTCATTCTTTCATTATAATTATTCTCTTCTAATTTGGCCTCATTTTCTATCAAATTTGCTTCAGAAATGAAAGGGTTACTGTCCTGAAAACATTAGAGTTATCTAGTGAGATTTTTTTGTTGTTGTTGTCTCTAGGCTGAGAAGACTTTAGAGCCGGCTCACTCACTGGTTAGGACTTCATTGCCGGGACAGAAGGCCATGGCAGTGTATGTTTATGTAGGAAGTGACGGATGAATTAACCAATCAGATTTGGATTTATAGTGGGAGGGACAAAAAAGCGCATCGCCCTAGGCCTTCTCGAAGGCCAATGTGAGCTTAACCGCGAGTTGTCACTGTCAGCGCAGCAGTGAAGTCACCTTCCAGCTGGTGTAGCGTTCATCAGTAGTGTTAGCGAATGCTAATAAAGCAGACAAGCCAGTGCTATCGAGAGCAAGTAGCACAGGCTAACGACCAAGAAATTAAGATTTCTGTCTCCAGACTCTTCTTCCACACACGCTCGCGACAGTATTTTTCACTCAGACTTAAGTATTCATTTCTTTGTGTAATTTACTTAGTTACTATTAAAATCAACATCGACAGCTACAACAGAGCGACCTGGCAGCCTGCCGCTAATCCCTTGCAAAATCCTTTGCCCTGTTGCTTTTTTGGTGTCTGGCTAAGTTTTGGCTGAGCTCAAGTCCCAGCTCTAATAGTAAGGATTTGCCAGTGTTGTAGTCGAGTCATTAAACACCAAGTCCAAGTCCAGTCTCGAGTCCCCAGTGTTCAAGCCCACGTCATTAAAAAAATTTCAAGTCAAGTCCGAGTTGAGTCAGAGCATTTTTTAAGGATTTTCCACTAGGAGACCAACTGGTCTGGGCAATACAATCACAGGCCCCAGAGTCCATGAGGCTGCACCGCTGCGGCATATTCTGTGATGCAAATTGCCGCATTACGAATCCTCGTTTCAGCCAGCATAATATCAGCATAGTTAATGCAGTGCCAAGTTACCATAACTTCATCATAAGTATGGTAAAATACTAAAATTACACTGAGTTTAAGTTATTGTTTTATCAACTTTCAAGTCAAGTCAACTTTATTGTCAAATATGCTATACATGCTCGACATACAGCACAGATGAAATTTCAGTCCTCTCTGACCCACGGTGCAAACAGGCAATGCAATAAATAAAAATAGAATAATTGAAAAAAAAAACAATATAAACAGTATAAACACTAGATAGGAACTAGACATAGACTAAACACTCAAACAATATAAACAGTATAAATAAACAGGATAAACACTAGATAAGAACAAGACAGACTAAACACTCAGACAATATAAACAGTATAAACACTCTAGATATGAACTAGACTAAACACTCATATATACACACACACACACATGTATATATATACACACACATACACACACACACACATACACATATATATATATATATATATATATATATATATACACACTGTATATATAAATAAATAAAAATTGGTACAAATAACCAAACAGTCAAGGGCACTTTCTTAAACATTCCAATCCAAAGAAAACAGTCTTCTGAATTTGGACCAGCAATTCAAGCATCTCCCATAATCCCATTTCAGTTTTACCTTTCAGCATCAATCTAACATAACTTGGTTTAAAATTTGGTCTCCCAGTGAAGCTGGTTTGGCATTGACTAGGAGACCAAATCTGGCCACTGGGAGACCATTTGTTCTCCCAGTAACCATGTTAAAAAAATGCTCTGAGTCGAGTCCACTATTGTTCTGAGTCAAGTCTGAGAACAAGACTCCAACCGCACCATTTGACTGTGGCTGTTTCCCCCCCATTAATATTAGTTTGTTCCTGAATGTGACGTATGAACAGGTGAATGTGCTTCTCTTTATCAAGGAACGTGAAGTATTCTGTCACAGATGGTTGGGAGACGGATGTAAGTGCAGAAGGTGTGTTTATTGACACAAGTGAAGATGGTAAACAATCCAGAACGTCAGGCAAAATTGTAAAACAGTGAAACAGGCGATAGGTAGAGCAAGGCACAAATGATAGCAAGGCTATCGTAGATTCGGCAGAATCAAAGACAAGAAACAGGAAATCAGGCATCAGGAAACCAAACAAGGAAATAAGGCTCAGTAATGTGTCGGCAATGCAACTCAATACTTCGCAAAGTGCGTGCAGTTTCAGTTTTTATATAGTCGCACCGATTGCACCTTAATCCTGTGCAGGTGCGAGTTGTTTACCAAAATTAATGTAGATAAATAACTTATGCCAAATTATTATGGCATGTTACAGAAAATAAAGAAAAAAAATCTGAATCCTCGTCTCAATTTACGAGGTCGAATGCAGTTAATGCACAAGTCTGAGTCATCAGTGCTCAAGGCCAAGTCAAGTTACGAGTCCTTAAAATCAGGGCACGAGTCAGACTCAAGTCCAAGTCCTAGACTTGAGTACTACAAGCCTGCGTTTCGCCACTGCAGTATACCGTACGTAGCAGTCTGGGAAAAATACATGGACGTTGCTGTGGTTGAATTCTGGCAAACAGCCAAAAATACACCAACATTCCATTTTTCTGTCTGGATATTTTCAGAAACTCTAAATGTATGCCACAAAAAGGGGGCTATTTTTATTTACTCTTAACCTTGGGACATTTTTGTATGGTAGCTCATACAGCTAATGTATTAAATTAAAAGAATCGAATGATCCGCACAACAAAACAAGCTCACAATGAGAAGTTTATTACCCAAAGTGACGTTTCGAGTCTCTTGACTCTTCCTCAGACTTTCATAAGTCACACACACACACATACATATATATACATACATATATATATATATACACACACATATATATACATATATATATATAAAAACACACACACACACACATATATATATATATATATATATATATATATATATATATATATATATGTGTGTGTGTGTGTGTTTTTATATATATATATATATATATATATATATATATATATATATATATATATATATCTCATCTCATCTCATTATCTCTCTCTCTATATATATATATATACACATACACAGTACCAGTCAAAGTTACAGTACTAGTCACCTGGAATGCTTTTCAATTAACAGCTGTTCCTCATCAAAAATTAATTTGTGGACGAGTTTCTTGCCTTCTTAATGCATTTGAGATCAAACAGTAAATAGTAAATAATAAAAACACAGTAAATAGCCCTATTCCACCATATTATGTCAAGAACTGGTCAACTAAGTAAATAGAAATGACATCCATCATTACTTTAAGGCATGACGTGTCTTTTAATTCATAAAAATACCCCACTGAATTAGATAGGTGTGTCCAAACTTTTGACTCGTACTCTAAGCCTCAAATTCAGTCTGAACTCGGCTACGTTATGAAAATAACCATGATGCTCGTGCGCTGCATTCAGAATCAAATCTTGACATAATAATTTCACTCATCCTACTTTAGGTGGTAATCAGATTATTTGCTTGTGGTTGAGACTCATTCAAAAGAGCAACAGTTCAGGAAATCCTGGAGTCGTAACAGAAATAGGAGACAGTCTCAAAGTGTCACCATGTGAAAGGTTTTCCCATGCCACCACACACACATCCCCTCATGTGATGGCAGGAAGTAATATTTCAAATGTGGCTAACCCTTTGAGAACGCTCATCCTGATGCTGCGTGTGCGAGAGTTGGCACTAAAAAGTGCAGAGATGTGCTACAGACCACGAATGGGTTATTTCACTGAAAACGGCTGATGACTGACGGAATTCTGTGACAGGAAGTCCTGGGTTGATAAAATGAAATTATTCAAGTAAACACTAGTTAGATACAAAGCATCAACTGTAATCTCTTTAGACAAAACACAACATGTTGAGAATTAAAACGATCTGGAATACACGCAAATTTAACTGACATTTTTTATTATTCTATCCACATTCACTGGATATGAGCAATTGCGTGCTCTGATTGGCTACTACTAGCTTATATACTGTGAGTAGAGAAAAACAAAATGGCGGCGCATGTTGCTGAACCAACCGAGGATGAAATAAAAACTATTTGAAAACAAACCCCCCCAAAAAAATACAAAAAAAGCAACAAAATAGGGAATAAAAGTATTTGATGGTAAGAATGTATCTTTTTTTATTTTTCAAGAATTATCATCGCATTTTTCACAAATTGCTACCATCATTTCACCGGTTTGTTTACATTCTAAGCGGAAATGATTTTGTCGGACGTTTTGTATCAAGTCTTTATTTATCGAATTTGCAAAAAATAAAAATGCTCCGTTTCTCAAAATCCAGTGAAAGTGGATAGAATAAAAGAGTTATTCCACTCAATCTCGTCGTACATGGATTATAGCTGACTCGGCACTACATGCCTCATTGGCTATCGGCTCATGTACGTCTCGATTTCGTGGAATAACTTAAATATTTGATTGTTTTTTTTTTAAATATATATATATATTACTAATCCTATTTCTAGTCATTTCTACTTATTATTCAGCTTACTGTCCATTCTATCGACAGATACATTTGCTTGTTTCAAGCATTTATTTATAGAAAGATGGAAAGTTGTCTGCCAACAGAATAAGAAATAAGCTTACGAGTGTATTATAAGTATCTCATGATGAAAAATATTAATTAACTCTTCCTTTATTCAAAATATCTTCCCTTGTGAAGGGTTTTAGGTCCCCCCCCCCAGTGGATACTAGAAACGGCTTATGATTGGTTATTTGCAATGTCAGTAAAATCAGTTCTCTCTCTCCACATCTCTTTCCTTTTTTTTTTCCTCCCAACTTTGCACTTCTAAACCATGTTGACTGAAAAAGTACTACGCTTTCATGTGGTATCTTGAAGCCCGGCTTGTGACACTGTGGTTAAGATATGAGACATAAAAAGCAGTCAGTCTCTTATTTTCCTGACAAAGTCCGAAGTGGGAGAAGCCGTGGCTTAATAGTTAAAGAAGAGACCAAAAGGTCATAGGATCGAATCCCTGGACCAGCAGGAATGGCTGAAGTGCCCAAACTGCTCCCCAGGCTGCTCTGGGTATGTTGTACATCGCTTTGGATAAGAGCGTCTGCTAAATGCCATTAAAGGAGAACTGAAGGCAAATTTATCTTCAAAATTCTATTTCTCATTTTATTAAATATAGGGGGCGGCACGGTGGTGTAGTGGTTAGCGCTGTCGCCTCACAGCAAGAAGGTCCTGGGTTCGAGCCCCGGGGCCGGCGAGGGCCTTTCTGTGTGGAGTTTGCATGTTCTCCCCGTGTCCGCGTGGGTTTCCTCCGGGTGCTCCGGTTTCCCCCACAGTCCAAAGACATGCAGGTTAGGTTAACTGGTGACTCTAAATTGAGCGTAGGTGTGAATGTGAGTGTGAATGGTTGTCTGTGTCTATGTGTCAGCCCTGTGATGACCTGGCGACTTGTCCAGGGTGTACCCCGCCTTTCACCCGTAGTCAGCTGGGATAGGCTCCAGCTTGCCTGCGACCCTGTAGAAGGATAAAGTGGCTAGAGATAATGAGATGAGATTAAATATAGGAATGCCTTTCTGACAGCTATTTTGTCGCTGCTATAGCAAGTTATGAGTGTTTGAAATATGCTCTGTAATATATCAGTCCATATGTCAAAGCGATGGCCGTAAACGAGATTCGTTGAGACCTGTGCGAGACATCGTAGGACGGAAGTAAAACGTACAGCGCAAATCAAAATGACCGACATCTGCCAACGTTGTGAAAAGACGCGCGCGCCCTCTTTCGAATGCTGATGTAATCAAGCCGGAAGTTTTGCTTGTTTTGATAGCAATCAGGAAAGTTTGGAAAAAGTAGGCAGTAATCGTCATTTAAACTCGTTTTTGTGCAGTACTTTGTTTGGAAAACAGTTTTCAAAATGGCAGCACTGACACCTGGCTGACACTTCACGTTTCGAAGTCTCGCACAAGTCTCGTGAAGATCGCGTGGATAAGCGACGCCTGCCGTGGACCAAACGAACTAAATTCAACACGGCTAAAACCCGAATAGACCGATAAGTATAATATTTAATTGCAATTAGTTGTCGATACGAGTCACGATATAAGGTTACTAAAACCGAAAGCGTAATTGAATAACACGTTAATTAAGAAATAAAGCAAGTTTAAAAATGACTTCAGTTCTCCTTTAATGTAATGCAATTTTCTACATTTTCCCCATTCTGAAAGCTTCAAGTTACAGCTTTACTACTGACTATACAAAGTACTGACACTGGAGACTCCTTCCAAGAGTGCTATAGAAAGTCTGCACACAGAAATCTTGACCATATCTGTAGTTCAAAATTTGTTTAATTGGAGCCAGCACTAAATATATGAACCTTGTACCCGGAACTGCAGAGCTGTACTGTTATGGAAAGGTAATCGATAAATTCTGACCAATCAGAATGAAGCATTCGAGAGTGCTGTGGTATAAATATGTTGTGACAAGCAGCTTGCAACGTCATCATTGACTCATCAAAGAACTAAGGATTATCTTGATAAATAAATATATATCCCAAACCCGACAGTGCTGCATTGAGGACAAGGCTGAGTGGCAGTGGGAGATGGAGCGTGCTTTGGCTTATAGAAAAGGAGAGCGAGAGAGAGATGATATGTTCCACCCTATTGTGGAAGGCGATTTCCAGAAATAGCTCGCCCCATCTCGAATCCAAATCGCCGCAGGTCCCTCATCTTAACGCGCCGTTCTGGGGAGGACAGCTGCATCACTGCTGTTAGGATATGGAGGGAAATCAATAGCTCCAGCTTAATATTCCATTCAGTGCCTGACAAGCATTCATATCTCCTGAGGCCAAGTGTATATATTTTTTTGCTTTTAAGACTCTAGTTAAAACGTTTCTTGTCTAAAGGCGATGTCAGTCAGCAGTTTTCATTTGCTCCAGCAAAAAAAAATAAAAAATCAGTCAAGCGGCAAACAGCTTCTCAAACCCTAAAAGCACTGCGGTTGTTCATCCTGAAGTGCACAGGAGCTCGACCTGCTTGCTGGAGTTTCTCGTTTCTCCATATGCTTTATTTTTAACAATAAACTCAACAAGCAGCGAGCATACTTTTCTGAAAAGATTAGAAAATCCGAGTAAGAGTTCATGCTTCGCGCCATGTAAAACCTTCATTCGATAGATTTGCGAAAACCTCATACGAAGGTTGTTTGAGTGTGACGCAAATAGAATAAAGAGGAAAATACTGTTTTTTTTCCCTCTGGGGTTTATGTGATGGAAGACTTGAAAATAAAAGCACACAGTTGGAAGCAGAAAGCCTGCAAAACAAACTCTTTCACATAGAAATACTGAAACATATCCAGATTATTTTGATGGTTTTTACAACTTAAAATTGTACATTTTGTGAAATTTTAAACATACATTGTGTTCTTTAACACGTTTGATCGATTGGATAGAAAATTACAACATAACGTTCTTGACAAAACGTACAAATTTTGGGACTGATCATTAATTGGACTGCAGCCGATTTCAAATTTCTGGAATGAAAAACTAGTTTGAATACACTGAAGTCACCAGTCAAGTCGTGTCTTTTTTTTTTTTCCAAAGTGTTACGGAAGTGTATTGCTGCCACGCCCAACAAAAAAACAACAACATAACACTGCATCAATATCACGTTATAATGTTTAACACCAAACAAAAAACACACACTGGAGTTTCAGGCTAGCACTTTCGACAGGAGTTTTGTTAGCTTTACTGCTTCGAATGATTTTTTTTTTTTACACAATTTATGGAAGCATACTGCTGCCACACCTGAAAAATAAAAATAAAAAAACAAAACAAAAAGGATTAGTATCACATTTTAACATTAAATAGCAAAAAAATAAATAAATAAATCAAACAAAAAAACCTACACTGGAGTTTCAGGCAACTTAACTGCTTAGAATTATTTTTTTTATTGCAATTATTTTTAATTTATGGAAAATATTGCTGCCACACCTGAAAAACAACAACAAAACAACAGATTAGAATCATGTTATAATGTTAAACACCCAAAAAACAAACAAACAAACAACAACAAAAAAAAAAACCCTACACTGGATTTTCAGGCAGCTTTAAAGGAACAGTCCACCATACTTCCATAATGAAATATGCTCTTATCTGAATTGAGACGAGCTGCTCCGTACCTCTCCGAGCTTTGTGCGACCTTCCAGTCAGTCAGACGCAGTCAGACGCGCTGTCACTCCTGTTAGCAATGTAGCTAGGCTCAGTATAGCCAATGGTATTTTTTGGGGGCTGTAGCTAGATGCGACCAAACTCTTCCGCGTTTTTCCTGTTTACATAGGTTTATATGACCAGTGATATGAAACAAGTTCAGTTACACAAATTAAAACGTAGCGATTTTCTATGCTATGGAAAGTCCGCACTATAATGACAGGCGTACTAACACCTTCTGCACGCTTCGGCAGCGCATTGATATCTGAGCTCCGTATCAATGCGCTGCCGAAGCGCGCAGAAGGTGTTAGTACGCCTGTCATTATAGTGCGGACTTTCCATAGCATAGAAAATCGCTACGTTTCAATTTGTGTAACTGAACTTGTTTCATATCACTGGTCATATAAACCTATGTAAACAGGAAAAACGTGGAAGAGTTTGGTCGCATCTAACTACAGCCCCAAAAAATACCGTTGGCCATACTGAGCCTAGCTACATTGCTAACAGGAGTGACAGCGCATCTGACTGCGTCTGACTGACTGGGAGGTCGCGCAAAGCTCGGAGAGGTACGGAGCAACTCGTCTCAATTCAGATAAGAGCATATTTCATTATGGAAGTACAGTGGACTGTTCCTTTAATGCTTAGAATTATGTTTTTATTCTTTTTTTTATAATGTATGGAAGCATATTGCTGCCACACCTGAAAAAGAAAACAACAACAACAAACCAACAGATTGTTATCACGTTATAACATCAAAAGTTTATTGTGATAAGAATTTTTTTCACATTTTAACAAGGTATTTATGTATGTACTGACATACATAATTATCACGTTATAACAAGAAATTTGTTATAAAAATTTACCAAAAAAAAACCCCAAAAACAATATAACAATACACCGATCAGCCATAACATTATGACAGGTTTTAGCCAGCATTAACTTTTTCAGCAGTAGCTCTTCTGTGGGATTGGACCATATGGGCTAACCTTTGTGCCCCATGCGAATCAATGAGCCTTCGACACCCATGACCCTGTCGCCGGTTCACCGGTTGTCCTTTAGATCCTTGGACCACTTTTGGTAGGTAATTTTATCCACGCGCGTCATTTTATTTATTTGCCATATTTTATCTGCTGCCTTTTTTTTTTTTTACTTTGTTACTGGCAACAGGCCTGCCATTGTATATTGTACATAATATGCCATTTGTTTTTTTTTTGCCCACCCATTTTTGTGATTTTATTCTGTGATTTTATTTTCTTGCTCTTTTAAATGTACCGCTCTTCGCCCTTCTAATTGCCCTTCGGGGATAAATAAAGTTTTGTCTAAGTCTAAGTACTAACCACTGAATACCAGGAACACCCCACAAGATGTACCATTTTGGAGATGCTCAGACCCGGTCATCTCGCCATCACAATTTGGCCCTTGCCAGAGTGGCTCAGATCCTTACTACGCTTGCCCATTTTTCCTGCTTCCAACACATCAGCTTCAAGAACTGACTGTTCTCTTGCTGTCTAATATATCCCACCCCTTGACAGGTGCCATTGTAATGAGATAATCAATGTTATTCACTTCACCTGTCAGTGGTCATAACGTTATGGATGATTGGCGTAACTACTGATGTGACCTATTTCATGTCAATAGTCATAAAACATTATACTGTTCTAACATTCCTTGTTCAAACATGAGTTCCACTTTGTAGTCTAACAATATAAATTATCTTGTTATAACATGAAATGTTTGTTTATTTTATACCAATAACATCATTTCATAAGATAAACAGTAAATTGTTACGAGAAGAAAAGCATTTTGTTAAAATGCGAAAAACATCTTATTACAACAAACATTTCACATTATAGTATGATAATGATCTGTTTTTCTTTTTCTGGTGCATCATGAAGGCATAAGGTAACAAAAATAACATCATTTTAAGCAGTAAAGCTGTCGAAACTCCTGGTGAAAGTGTTTGCCTGAAACGTCAGCGTGGTTCTTCCTTGGTGTTCATAGAGCACGTAGGAAAATGTTGGTCATTGCATTTATTGGAATCATTTATCTCAGCCACTTTTTGAATCTTAAATGATCTTAAAGAGGCGGCACGGTGATGTAGTGGTTAGCACTGTCGCCTCACAGCAAGAAGGTCCGGGTTCGAGCCCCGTGGCTGGCGAGGGCCTTTCTGTGCGGAGTTTGCATGTTCTCCCCATGTCCGCATGTGTTTCCTCCGGGTGCTCCGGTTTCCCCCACAGTCCAAAGACATGCAGGTTAGGTTAACTGGCTACTCTAAATTGACCGTAGGTGTGAATGTGAGTGTGAATGGTTGTCTGTGTCTATGTGTCAGCCCTGTGATGACCTGGCAACTTGTCCAGGGTGTACCCCGCCTTTCGCCCGTAGTCAGCTGGGATAGGCTCCAGCTTGCCTGCGACCCTGTAGAAGGATGAAGTGGCTAGAGATAATGAGATGATCTTAAAGAGAATTTTCTGAATCTGAATTTGTTTGAGTAAATATACTAAGTTTAAAGGTTGACTGCCTTTCAGATTTTTCAAGTTTAGGTCATAAAAATAATTTTCCCCACCGACACCCAGTTATTTTTGTTTTGTGGACCGAAAGCTATCAAATTCAAATCACAGACTTCCAATTTTATTAGTTTTTTAAAAAATAGAACAATTAATGAATTAAGGGCCATGTGGCCCTAAATTCTCTGCTATTTTTTCCTGCTTCACCATGACCCAATTCAAGATATTACATCATGCATCACATGGTAGGCTTTCCCCGTTCATGCAAGGCATTGTGGGATACAAACTTGAAACAGGAGAGAAAAATGGAGGACGTGAGTGTGCAAATAATACATGAAAGACCGACTACAGTAACGGAAAGCAAGAAGACGTTATATTATATACGAAGGAAAGGAAACGCAGGACCAAACTAATAAATATTGGCGGTCAGCGAGCACCTCGGTGTGATCAGCTGTTCGTTTAGCAACAGAGCGATGTAATGGTCAGTGCACGGTCAAGGTAAACCTGTAGATGGCAGTAACGCAACACTGTGGATGCCAGCTGCCGTAAAACCCCCCAAAAAAGGTGGTAGTAAACCTGCGCATGTGCACACGGACGTCCTCTGTCTGCTTGACTGCGCGAAGCAAGCAATTTCATGCACATTATTTGCTCATGAATCCCCTCAAATTAAAGAACTTCCCAGCCACAGAAAGGCCTGATATTTTGTGAGATATTACAGAAATAAACATACATCACAATGACTAAATTTCAGAGGGAACGAAATTTCACCGATTTTATAAAATCAAAAGGCCGTCTAGCTTTAAGTGAGAAAACTATCAGGTCCAATGTCTCACGAGCCGATATGACCAGATGCTTACGTGGAAAATGTCTTTCAAGATTTTATACACACTGTATGCAAAAAGGTCCCAAAAGAGCCCAGGACCACAAAGGGTTAAAACGGTTACAGTATTCATTCCATTTGATTGATTTAAATCTTATAAATTTCTTAGAAAAAAAAAAAGAGTCATAAGCATGGACACAATGCATGAAAGGGTTAAACTGACTCACTAAACAGCCTGTCAGTTAACGGTGTATGAGATACCAGCAGTGTCATGCCACTTCAAACAAAAGGGTCATGCTGTCAATACCGAGACCCTCGGCTTATGTGAGGTGAGTCTCTCACACGCACACACGAGGACACAGCTCGGTCCAAACACAGCATGTTCGCCAGGAATGTCTGGCAACAGACACAGACACAGGCATGACATGTCCTACAGATTACCCTGTGTGAAAGCTTGAAAGGGAGAAAAAGGAATCTCTCACACACACACACACGTCTCACTATCCTTGTGAGGACCTTCCATTGACAATTATTATTGCAGTTAATTAATGCTGTGCCGGAACCTGAACCTAACCCCAACCTTAACTTCAGTAATGAAAAGGAAACTTTGTGGATCTTTTATTTAATTTTTGTTTAAAAACACACACACCCCAGCAATTTCCTTGTGGGGACCATCCAAATGTCCCCACAAGGTCAAAACTGTCAGATTTTACTGTCCTTGTGAGGACATTTGGTCCTCAGTAGTATATATAAACACACATACGCACACACGTTTCCAACTGTTTTGCTCCCAGTCCAGGTGTAATGAGGGATGAAATCTTGAGAGACATCGACATTCTCTCCTCCATGAAGCCAAAGCAAGACCTCTGTTCCCCTGAAAGCTGACACACTTCCTCCCTGATAGTCACAAGCCTCCTGCCATTACTATTCGGTTGAAAACAAATGAGCTCTAACAAATCTCTATAAGAGACGTACCTCTTAGTAGCATCTCCCTCTGCGTCTCCAAGGAGTGTGTGAAATACAAAGGCAGGAGTCTCTCTCGCTCTTGGTCCCTCTTTCTCTCTCACACACACACACACACACTTGTACTTCTATCATTGTGGGGATTCATTGATATAATGCACTCCCTAACCCAAACAATCACAACTAAATGCCTAACCCCAACCTAAACCTAATTCTAACCGCAAGCCTTACACGAAGTCTTAACCCTCAAACAGCCATTTGAAGCAGTGAGGACCAGCCAAAATGTCCTCAGTTCCCAAAAATGTCCCAGCTCTTTGAGTAAAATCATCTTCCATTCCTCAATATGTAGCAAGAACAAATACACACACACACACGTTTGTCTCACTATCCTTATGAGGACCTTCCATTGATGACTATTACTGCAGTTAATTAATGCTGTGCCTGCACCTAAACTTAACCCTAACCTTAAACTCAGTAATGTAAAGGAAACTTTTTGACACCTTTATTTAATAAAAAAAAAAAACAGCAATATCCTTGTGGGGAGGGCGGCACGGTGGTGTAGTGGTTAGCGCTGTCGCCTCACAGCAAGAAGGTCCGGGTTCGAGCCCCGTGGCCGGCGAGGGCCTTTCTGTGTGGAGTTTGCATGTTCTCCCCGTGTCCGCGTGGGTTTCCTCCGGGTGCTCCGGTTTCCCCCACAGTCCAAAGACATGCAGGTTAGGTTAACTGGTGACTCTAAATTGACCGTAGGTGTGAATGAGAGTGTGAATGGTTGTCTGTGTCTATGTGTCAGCCCTGTGATGACCTGGCGACTTGTCCAGGGTGTACCCCGCCTTTCACCCGTAGTCAGCTGGGATAGGCTCCAGCTTGCCTGCGACCCTGTAGAACAGGATAAAGCGGCTAGAGATAATGAGATGAGATGAGATCCTTGTGGGGACCATCCAAATGTCCCCACAAGGTCAAAATTGTCAGATTTTACTATCCTTGTGGGGACATTTGGTCCTCAGTAGCATTCAAAACCATGCACATGTACACACATGGGGACACACACCAGCCATCCCTGAAAAAAAATTGGTTTTATTCCAGGAATTGTAGTTAATGAACAAAAAATTGTCGACCTGCTCTAGATTTTTGTGCGCACTCTTATTTAAGGCTCGTGATTTGACGAGAGATGTCAAAATATTTTTCCCTGATTATTATTAATATTTTTAAGGTGCATCTGTGGCTTTATTTCCAGCAACACCTGCTGTTTTCTCCCTCCTTCCATGAGCCATAATGACCTCCTACTTACTCAGTCAAACTGCTCATTTTCGAATTTGTAGGCAGACGTCTCGTACAGATGGATGAAGAGAAAATATTCGCACCAGTCAGGAAATGATCCTGTATGAATACAGCTTTAGTGGAATAATGCTATTTCAACCTGTCAAAACTTTTGTATGCTAGCTAGCTCGGTGTGGCGAATATTACCGGTAGAAACAACTCCAGAATAGCTTTTTTTGGAAAATCAACAGATGCTGTACTAGTGGACCTTAAGTAAAGATCGCTAATGAGGACCTACGTGCAGAATATTTCAGCATATTTCAAATAATTGTCGCTGTTTGGTGTTTACAGTTAGCGTATGCAGAAAGATTATTTATTTAAACACCCTTTCGTTTTCGAAAACGCCATTTTTTGCTCCGTTTACAAAATTCCTGGCTGTGCAAACAGCACATTTAAGACATTTCCATTTACACGAAAATTATATGAGATAAAAAGTGTTATGTCAAATCCTTCGAGGAGAACGTTAAGATTTTTGAGAGCTAGAGAAAGCAAACTACACAAGTTAAACGACAAATAAACAAACATTCATGTGTGTGTAACTGATTTTTAAGGTTACACCTGCATACAAAGTGTTTGCCCAGGTCTGATCCAAAATCCTGGTTCATAGTGCAGTTGGATATTTGCAGAGGATTTAGGAGGAATACAGCCCCGGATCATATTCTAGCATCTCCGCACGAGGGTGTGAGATTAAAATAAAGTGAAATCAAATTGCAAAAATGTTATCAAATAAGATATTACGGAGCATGAAGTGACAATCAGGTCAGCAGATATGATAAACCCACTCATTCCAAGCGCATTCTTAAAATATATACGACGGGGTGCTCATCGGTGTCGACATGAACGGATTGAAAAACAAAATAAAAAAAAAACAGTTTGCCACATTGGAAGGAGTTATTCAAAAAGCTTAACCTTCAAAATGTTTTCAATATCTAAGCATCTGTATAGCGTGGCATGGTGGTGCAGTGGTTGGTGCACTGTCGCTTCACAGCAAGAAGGTTCTGGGTTCAAACCACAGAATCGACTGGGGTCTTTCTGTATGGAGTTTGCATGTGCTCATGTCTGTGGGGTTTCCTCAGGGTGCTCTGGTTTCCTCCCACAGTCCAAAGACATGCAGATGAGGTTAACTGGCTACTCTAAATTGCCCATAGGTGTGAATGTGAGTATGAATAGCTGTCCATATCTCTGTGTTAGTCCTGTAATAGACTAGTGACATATCCATTTTGGACCCTGCCTCTTGATTGGCTCCAGCTTCAACCATGATCCTGACAGATAAGTGGGATAGAGAATGGATGGATGGATGGATGGATGGATGGATGGATGGATGGATGGACAGACATCTACGTACCATTTGTACTGGAATCTTAGGCTACGTTTACACTAGACCGTATCTGTCTCGTTTTCTTCGCGGATGCACTGTCCGTTTACATTAACCCCCCTGAAAAAGCGGGGAAACGGGAATCCGCCAGCGTCCACGTATTCAATCTAGATCGTATCAGCTCCGGTGCTGTGTAAACATTGAGAATACGCGAATACGCTGTGCTGAGCTCTAGCTGGCGTCTCATTGGACAACGTCACTGTGACATCCACCTTCCTGATTCGCTGGCGTTGGTCATGTGACGCGACTGCTGAAAAACGGCGCAGACTTCCGCCTTGTATCACCTTTCATTAAAGAGTATAAAAGTATGAAAATACTGCAAATACTGATGCAAATACTGCCCATTGTGTAGTTATGATTGTCTTTAGGCTTGCCATCCTTCCACTTGCAAGTAATAAGTGATATGCGCTGGGATCACACACACAGCGGCTCAGTCCCGAATCGTGGCTTGTTCACTTCACTCGCGCGCTCTGTGAGCTGCGCAGGGCCGGAGTGCACACCCTCCAGAGGGCACTCGCTGTTCAGGGCGGAGTGATTTGGAGCGCAGGATGCCTGCGGAGCCGAGCGTATCCGCGTATTGGTGTTGCTGTGTGCACGGCTAACGGTTTTAGTGTAAACACGAATCGTTTTAAGAACGTTAATCTGATGATCCGCTGATTCGACGTAATGTAAACGTAGCCTTATTTGAAGGATTAAATAAATAGATAAAGATCACATATTTTATTCTGTCCATATTCATTGGATATGATCAATCACATGCTCTGATTGGCTACTCTACTACTAGGATATCAACTCCTATACCACGAGTAGAGAAAAACAAAATGGCGGAGCATTTGGCTGAACCAACCGAGGACGAAATAAAAACTCTACTTGAAAACAAAACCCCAGAAAATACCAAAAAAAGGCAGCAAAATATGGAATAAAAGTATTTGATTGACGGTAAGAACATTTTTTTTTAGTTTTCAAGAATTATTATAGCATTTTTCACAAATTGCTACAGTCATTTCACCGGTTTGTTTATATTCGAAGCGAAAATGACTTTGTCAGACGTTTTGTATAAAGTTTGTATTTATGTAATTTGCAAAAAATAAAAATGCTCCGTTTCTCAAAATCCAGTGAATGTGGATAGAATAAAACAGTTATTCCACTCAGTCTTGTCGAGGTGCTACACGCTATGCGTCTCGTCGGCTATCAGCTCATGTACGACTCAATTTTGTGGAATAACTGTTAAATATTGACCAGTACAATGACCAAATACAGTTTATGTAAAGCATCAATTTACATTTCACACCATAGTTTCAATCCATGAATCTTGGATGAAATTATGGACATTAAAATGAATTCATCTTTGTACCAGTCTTGATTCTGTGCCATAAATGTGAAAGTCTGGAATGTGATCATGCAGTTTCCAAATCTAAGACGCCCTTCATACAACCCCGATTCCAAAAAAGTTGGGACAAAGTACAAATTGTAAATAAAAACGGAATGCGATAATTTACAAATCTCAAAAACTGATATTATATTCACAATAGAACATAGACAACATATCAATTGTCAAAAGTGAGACATTTTGAAATTTCATGCCAAATATTGGCTCATTTGAAATTTCATGACAGCAACACATCTCAAAAAAGTTGGGACAGGGGCAATAAGAGGCTGGAAAAGTTAAAGGTACAAAAAAAGGAACAGCTGGAGGACCAAATTGAAACTCATTAGGTCAATTGGCAATAGGTCATTAACATGACTGGGTATAAAAAGAGCATCTTGGAGTGGCAGCGGCTCTCAGAAGTAAAGATGGGAAGAGGATCACCAATCCCCCTAATTCTGCCCCGACAAATAGTGGAGCAATATCAGAAAGGAGTTCGACAGTGTAAAATTGCATAGAGTTTGAACATATCATCATCTACAGTGCATAATATCATCAAAAGATTCAGAGAATCTGGAAGAATCTCTGTGCGTAAGGGTCAAGGCCGGAAAACCATACTGGGTGCCCGTGATCTTCGGGCCCTTAGACGGCACTGCATCACATACAGGCATGCTTCTGTATTGGAAATCACAAAATGGGCTCAGGAATATTTCCAGAGAACATTATCTGTGAACACAATTCACCGTGACATCCGCCGTTGCCAGCTAAAACTCTATAGTTCAAAGAAGAAGCCATATCTAAACATGATCCAGAAGCGCAGATGTCTTCTCTGGGCCAAGGCTCATTTAAAATAGACTGTGGCAAAGTGGAAAACTGTTCTGTGGTCAAATGAATCAAAATTTGAAGTTCTTTATGGAAATCAGGGACGCCGTGTCATTCAGATTAAAGAGGAGAAGGACGACCTGAGTTATCAGCGCTCAGTTCAGAAGCCTGCATCTCTGATGGTATGGGGTTGCATTAGTGCATGTGGCATGGGCAGCTTACACATCTGGAAAGACCCCATCAATGCTGAAAGGTATATCCAGGTTCTATAGTAACATATGCTCCCATCCAGACGACGTCTCTTTCAGGGAAGACCTTGCATTTTCCAACATGACAATGCCAAACCACATACTGCATCAATTACAGCATCATGGCTGTGTAGAAGAAGGGTCCGGGTACTGAACTGGCCAGCCTGCAGTCCAGATCTTTCACCCATAGAAAACATTTGGCGCATCATAAAATGGAAGATATGACAAAAAAGACCTAAGACAGTTGAGCAACTAGAATCCTACATTAAACAAGAATGGGTTAACATTCCTATCCCTAAACTTGAGCAACTTGTCTCCTCAGTCCCCAGACGTTTACAGACTGTTGTAAAGAGAAAAGGGGATGTCTCACAGTGGTAAACATGGCCTTGTCCCAACTTTTTTGAGATGTGTTGTTGTCATGAAATGTAAAATCACCTAATTTTTCTCTTTAAATGATACATTTTCTCAGTTTAACCATTTGATATGTCGTCTGTGTTCTATTCTGAATAAAATATGGAATTTTGAAACTTCCACATCATTGCATTCCGTTTTTATTTACAATTTGTACTTTGTCCCAACTTTTTTGGAATCAGGGTTGTAAAAAACCCAGCACACGGGTGGGGGGGAAAAAAAAAAAGACAAACCACGACCATAATTATCATAGACTTCACTCTGTAAAAACATCTGCATCCAACTTTCAGAACACTGACACGGCGCACAGAGCTGGATGTGATGTACGGTATGAAGTGTGACACGATGCAGGCGGCTCTGTTGCGCTGAATGAATGCGACCTCCTGCTTCAAGCTTTCAGAACATCTGCGTGTTTGACGATCTGCTTCCACACACTCGTGCACGGTAGACTGGTGATTACTGAATGCTCCACTGCACTGGACTCATCTACGCTTTGGAAAGCAGATACACACACTAACTGAAATCACTTTAATAGGCTCCTTGGATGCAACTGACACACCAGAAGTCCGGTCAATTTATTGGCTCTTTGAATCAATCATAATGATTAACAGAGCTGTCATAAAGTAGTACGGGAATATACTGTCTATAACATGAGGTTTTGTTTTTTTTCACCCAAGCTAACCATTTTAGCAGAACGTTTTCTGAATGTTATGGTCCAACAAATAGATTTGGTTGTCAGAACATTTCATCAACGTGGCATTTCCAGTTCTCCCGGTTCAACCAGCTCCTGGTGGATGACAAGCTTTAGAACCCAGCCACCTACAGACTGAGAGGCTATGAGGTTCTAGGTTGGCATTAGGAAGGGCATCCATCTGGAAAACTCGTCTTCATTAGAAAGTCATGGTAGTTTGTAGTAGTGTCAGTGAGAACAGGACTCCTAGCAATAGGAGTGTCATCAACCGTGGGGTGGGTGTCGGACTTGGGCACCGCCGGATCATCATCCCGCGACCATGTCAAAAGTCTCAAGTGGAGGAGAAAACTGCATTCACATCATTCAACGTCAAACCCGCTTGCCAGCAGTGGAAACTGATGTTAAATGGAGAGAGAGAGAGAGAGAGAGAGAGAGAGAGAGAGAGAGAGAGCAGTAGAATTGAGGGTTGGCTTTGCTAAACTGCCCCAAGGTGTGAATGAATATGTGCATGCATTATATTCTGGGACAGACTGGCATCTCATCCAGGGTGAGGTGTATTCCAAACTGGTGTTCTAGGGATAGGGTTAGCCTCCGGAGCCACCATGATCGTGACAAGGATAAAAAGTTTACTGAAGATGAATTAATTTATGACATTCAAGGAAATAAATGCTTTCTGTATGTTTTGGGAGAACTTGAGAACTTTTTTTTTAAGATAGCGATTTTAACTTTAAGCATTCGGACATTGTTAGGACCTTTTGAGTCCGAGAAACATCAATATGAACATCTCATCTCATTATCTCTAGCCACTTTATCCTGTTCTACAGGGTCGCAGGCAAGCTGGAGCCTATCCCAGCTGACTACGGGCAAGAGGCGGGGTACACCCTGGACAAGTCACCAGGTCATCACAGGGCTGACACATAGACACAGACAACCATTCACACTCACATTCACACCTACGGTCAATTTAGAGTCACCAGTTAACCTAACCTGCATGTCTTTGGACTGTGGGGGAAACCGGAGCGCCCAGAGGAAACCCACGCGGACACGGGGAGAGCATGCAAACTCCGCACAGAAAGGCCCTCGCCGGCCACGGGGCTCGAACCCGGACCTTCTTGCTGTGAGGCGACAGTGCTAACCACTACACCACTGTGCTACCCCCAATATGAACATGTTACACCGTTTTTTTTTTTGTTTTTTTTTTGGTGAACTGGGAACAATGTGTAAGCAATCAGAAGTAAATCATAACACACCAGGTTGGACGCATCACTAGCCCTGTTGCCCCATGAGAAGGAGAATTCAAAATAGTTTGTGCTATTCATTTTATCATCATCATCTCCTCATCTGGCTGACAGGTGATGAGCTTATGTCCTCATGTGTTGTCCATCCGTCATCCATCGTCCTCAGTTCACGAAAATCGCTTCTTCTCTCTGAATTCTTCACCGATTTTTCTTCTTTTTGGCAGGAAGCTAGGTCTGCCTGGGGTGCATATGGCTTCAACCCAAATTTGCAAAATTCCAATGAATAATGGACATATGGCGTAATTAGGCCCTAACAAACAATTTCCACACTCCCTCTTCTTCTCCCTCAATTCTTCACGGATTTTGATTCTTTCTGGTATGAAGGTAGGGGTACCTAGGGCGCATAGAACTTCTACCCAGATTTGCTTAATTACAATTATTAATGATGTTATGGACTAATTAAACCTTAATGAGCAGTTCAACAAAAATCCCTTCTTCGCTGTCAATTCCTCGCTGTTTTGGATTCTTTCTGGTAAATAGGTCAGTATTCCTAGGGTGTATATACTGTAGCTGCTGTATATAGTGTATATAGTTTGCAATATTTATTGCGCAAGGTGGCCCACTTGAGATCATTCCTTCTGGACTAGATGGGGCCGGAGTGAGCTACACCGTCATTGAAGGTCTCGTTGTTATTATTATTATTATTAGTAGTAGTAGTAGTATTTGTAGTTACCTGGTAGAGACAAGTTCAACAACCAAAGAAAGAAAATGAACCCTACATCCTATAGACCTATACAAATGTTTTTACTTGGTATCTAAGTTCAAACATAATACAATCCATAACAATGCTGATTTAATTATAGTGTGTGCTTCTGAATTCCACCACCTGCTGCACTACACACATCACATCACCTGGCTGAGAGTAAAACAGTTTTCACAGGACGATTCATTAAAATGGCAGAAGATAGACGAATCATCTTTTCAGAACAAGAAAACACGAATAAAACTGAGCCATCATTTAGCAAATCTCCAGCTTTGTTCACGCAGTCACCCCGAGAAAATAAACACACTAGCTTGTGAGAGTACAGATAGTGAGACAATATTTTTGTTTACAGTATGAGGACTGAACACCAGCGCTCAGAGCAAAACATTTACCAAAGACTTCTAGATCTTTTATCAAAGTCACAAACACAATGTGCTCCATGAGACGATTTAAGAGGGGTTGAAGAAGCACTACTGTGGGTTGTAACTCGTAATTTCCGACCTCTGAGTAAGAAAAATCAAAGAAAATTTGGAATTCCTCGTCAGGAACTCACTCGGAATGGTCTCGTCAAGTGACGTCAAATCACCCCCAGTGTAAAATTGGACTTCTTACCTTATGTTATGAATGAATGAATGAATGAATGAATGAACGAACCCTTTATTGTCACTTACAGTAGTCACAAGTACCAGCGAAATTAGCCGTCAACCTGTCCGTACATATACATACATACAATTGACACGGGGAGTAGACAGGACAGGAAGACAGGGATGAAAAAGACAGAGTAACATGAGGGGAGGGAAGGAGAAAAAAGCAACCCCCACACTATGCTCCTGTGGGGAGTACAGTGTGGGAACATTAAAAAAAACACCTCAGCACATAAGCACAAAATAACACAGTACACTTTACAACATGAAAACTCGGGACTCGAGGGGGAAGGGGCTGAGGTAGGGGGCTATCATTGGGGGGGAGGGGCAGAGGTATAGGTAACCCAGCACAAACAAGCAGTCTGGTCCTGCAGCTAAAGGCGGCGCTTACCCACTTGTCACACTGGGGGTAAAAGTGGCAACCGTGGGAAGTGGGGGAAGGAATACAAGAGAGTCTGACTGCAGTGATCTTCAGGGGGAGTTGTTGTCCCAGCAACAGCCTTGGCCAAGGCCAGTGCTGGCTGAGGGAGCCGAAAGCAGATAAGATTGGAATTGTTTGGTCTTGGGGCGAGTACACGCATTCTTTTACACGACTACTCCGTTTGTTCATTCTGGTCTCCGAATCGATCCATTTTCCTTTGCAAAGCCAAAAGCTTCTCCATGATGTTATCCATGTTGCGGTTCAAGTTCTGAATAGCCACAGTCTGAGTGCCGACAGCTCTGCCCACTGCTTCAATCATGTCAGACAGCTTTATGGGGCTTTGGACAGCTGTCACCATTTTCTGATTTCCTCAATAAACCAGGGCAATGCCTAATCCAATCAGCAAAAGTCCTGTAATCATGGTTCTGAATAGATAGATGTCTTCAATGTCCTCTGAAGAGAGAGCTGCCAGGCACACGACCCGCCACCTCTCCCACGCGTCCATCGTGTAGCCAGCTGCGAACGTTCCGGCAGGACAGGCTGGTTCCCCCAAACCCAGGCTTCTCGTCGAGAAAATTGTGTCAATTGCGTGAAGAGACCAGCTCATCAATTCTATGATTTTTAGTTTGGAGAGCAGTGCGGAGAGAGTCTCTCAAAAGTATAGACAATAGACAGACAAGACAGCAGAAGCAGGGAAGATAAGGGAAGGGAGAGGCAGAGAAATGCGACCTCCTTCCGTGAGAGCACGGAGAAGCTCTATGCTGTGTATACAAGTATTTATTTTAGATCAATTAACATACAGATATACCCTCACCGGCCACTTTAATAGGAACTTGTTCTTGATTCTAAGACTCCTGTTCTTGGCTGGCAGGAGTGGAACCCAATGTGGTCTTCTGCTGTTGCATGCTGAGATGCTTTTCTGCTCACCACGGTTGTAAAGAGTTGCTGTGAGTTACTATATCCTTCCTGGCAGCTTGAACCACGAATCTGTCCATTTTCCTCTGACCTGTCTTATCAACAAGGTGTTTGTTTCTACCCACAGAACTGTCGCTCACTCACTCAGTGGTTTTTGTTTTCCGCACCATGCTGTATAAACTCTCGAGACTGTTGTGTGTGAAAACCCCAGGAGTTCAGCAGTTTCTGAAACACTCAAACCAGTCCATCTGGCTCAAACCAAGACCCATGCCACAGTGAAAGAAAGTCACACTTGGAGATCACAATTTTTCCCGTTCTGATGTTTGAAGAAGTGAACATTAACTGAAGCTCTTGATTTGTATCTGCATGATTTCATGCACTGTTCTGCTGTCAAGGGATCGGCTGATTAGATAACGGCGTAAAACCACAGGTTTATGGAGGTTGAAAATAACGTACAGTAATTCCGAGTTCCCACTTCCCAGGCAAACCAAATGCATCATCACTGCACATTTCTGCAATTTATATAATCGTTTTGTTTTAGCGCACTCAAGTAGCGACCTAGCTGGCTACGTTAATGTTACAGTTAGGTTCCCAGGCAACAAAAACATCCGACTGGGCAGCTTTTACTTGTCTGTTGGGTTTGAGAATTCATTTACCATTTGTCCACCCTGTTTTGTGACAACAGTAATTACGTAATGTGACAGCCTGAGCTTCGTAGAAGCCTTCAAACATTTTCCCAAACATCACGATATCCTTTGTTACTTGGATAGCATTGTTTCTGAACAGAACTCCGAAGCCGTACTCTGGTCGTAACCGGAATGAATTTATGCTTGCTGAAAAGCAGGACATGACTACAACATCCGAAATCTCCAGGTACAATAGATCGTCTTATCGACTCCACCACATGCTACGATGAGAAATCCTGCGTGTGACAACTCTCCTCCAAAGCTCTCGGGTCCAGTTGAGAAGGGATAGACATATTTCATAGGCTTTCTCACACAAATTAGACTGCAGCTGGACCATTCATCCTCAGAGTGATCCAATTCCCTTCTCTCTCTCTCTGTCTCACTCACTCACACGTAGAACTCAATTCATCTGCGAGAGATGACGCAAAGGCTTTATTACTGTAATAAGTTCTTCTAAAGAGTGCTAACAGCAGTAATAAATATGTTCGAGGTTTTGGGCCTAATGTAGAGGATTATATCGTGACAGCGCAGGAAAAATGAAAAAGAAATAAAAGATGTGTATCGTCATAACAAGCGGAGGCAACTTTTTAAAGAACGTGAATGACTGAACGTCAGCTTTTTATTACGAACGTTCTGAAAAAAGAGGAATAGAAGTCCTCCAAAGGCAGCTCGATCGTGTTCATTTTTGATGTTCTGTGCTTTTCCAGGTGTCAGAATTTCTGAATAATTTTGAGGGGTAAAAAAAAATATATATATCCACATTAAAGTTCTGAGAGACAAAGAAATGCATGAACATCTGGTGATGCTTAATTGCTTCATCCAAACAAACAAAATGCTGACTTCCTTATGCAGATATTAAATACAGCGCAGCTTTGAATGAATGAATGCACACACAGCAGGATTTGTGTGCGTCTCCGTGTGCGTTTTTTTTTTTTTTACCTGTCATTGTCGGCGTTCTTGAAGGCCGGGAGGATGTTCCTGAAGCTGCTGTTGCGGTCAAGCTTGGGTTGGCTCTTGGTGCGTTTGATGGAGCCTTTCAACCTTCGGCTCAGGAAGCCCTGGACAGGAAGCAGCAGAGACACGCAAACACTCAGCTCATGTGTTCTTTAACGAAAAGAAGAAAAAAAAACCCTATAATACACCGGCAACCAATCTAGCACATCTGTAAATAACACTTTTTTTCCCTCTTTTTCTATCTTTCAGAACCTTTCCTCTCATCCGTGGCGTCTGGCGGAGAGGTGGGTTGCCGTGCAGACTGAGCTACACGCGCGCGCACACACGCACACCAAACACACTCACATCTGCTCATGCTGCTGATGTGAGACGCCCCTCAAAGTCGGTGTTACCATGGAAACTGTGGGTTGGCATGGAAGGACAGAGATGTGCAGGGGAGAAGAAAAAAAAATACCGGTGCACTGGTTGGCAAAAAGAGAACTGAAGTGCAGATGCGCAAATCCAGAACAGATTAAATACAGATGAATAAATAAAAGATGATTAATATAAGCATGAAAAGTATTTCGATATGAATTTAAAGGAGACGACGCAGACAGAAATGGAGCACAGGTCTGCACATTTCATTAAGGACACAGGACCAGAGACACAGTTACTGACAGGGATAATTACTGTGTGTGTGTGTGTGTGGGTGGGTGTGTGTGGGATCAGAGAGAATGAAAAGATGATTGGCTTTAACAAACCCTCTAAGTGAGTGTTGTTGTAGAATCACTGCTTTGTGGGCAAACAGAGAAAAACAAAGACGTTGCGAAGGGGAAAAAAAATAAAAGGCTGTGATTCTACCATTGCCAGTGATCAGTATCCAAGAAACCCACATGACCGGGAATGTGATATTGCCTTTATAGAACAGCTTTATAAACAATAAATTCATATTACGTGACATTTCTGACACAGACAAAGTAATTTGTTTATTTTTGCTCTGGTGAAAATAGTTTGCAAAAAAGCCACATTCGTTGACAGACTGTCGGATCGCCAGCTAACTACTAGCTACCTCAATTTCATTAAAGCTACTTCCGGCAAAATTGGTGCCCCTTCTTCCTTTCCATCTTCATCTGAAGAGTTTTCATATTCAAAGTCAGAAGTTATATTCATAAAAATGGATTGTTTGTAATATCCACTGCTAATGTCTCTAATTCGAAAATGGTAGTCATGGTTTCAGCTAGTCCTGGTCATGGAACACTGGACCAGCTCTTTACCCTTGCAAGGGTACTGGAGGGTGCTTGGGAGTTTGCCCAACCAGTCTACGTGTTTTGTGGACCTGGAGAAGGCTTACAACCGTGTCCCTCGTGGTGCCCTGTGGGGGGTGCTTCAGGAGTATGGGGTTCCATTCGGACCCTGGATGACAGGAGCAGGAGTTTGGTTCGCATTGCTGGCAGTAAGTCGGACTCATTCCCGGTGCATGTGGGACTCCGCCAGGGCTGCCCTTTGTCACCGGTTCTGTTCATAACTTTTATGGACAGAATTTCTAGGCGCAGCCAAGGGGCGGAGGGTGTCCGGATTGGTGGCATCAGGATCACATGTCTGCTTTTTGTGGATGACGTGGTCCTGTTGGCTTCATCAATCTGTGACTTACAGTATGCGGTGGGATGGTTTGCAGCCGAGTGCAAAGCGGCTGGGATGAGGATCAGCACCTCCAAGTCTGTGGCCATGGCACTCAGCTGGAAACGGGTGGAGTGCCTACTTCAGGTTGGGGGGGGAGGGTTGCTACCTAAAGTGGAGAAGTTTAAGTATCTTGGGGTTTTGTTCACGAGTGAGGGTAAGGGGGAGCGGGAGTTGAACAGATGGATCGGGGCAGCATCAGCAGTGATGCGGACGCTAAACTGGTCTGATGTGGTAAAGCGAGAGCTGAGCCAAAAGGCAAAGCTCTCAATTTACTGGTCCATCTACGTTCCCACCTTCACCTATGGTCATGAACTGTGGGTAGTGACCGAAAGAATGAGATCGTGAATACAAGCGGTAGAAATGAGTTTTCTTTGCAGGGTGGCTGGGCTCTCCCTTAGAGACAGGGTGAGAAGCTTGGTCATTTGGGAGAGACTCAGAGTAGAACCGGTGCTCCTCCACATCGAAAGGAGTCAGTTGAGGTGGTTCGGGCACCTTGTTAGGATGCTCCCTGGATGTCTCCCAAGGGATGCCCCACCGGGAGGAGACCCTGGGGCAGACCCAGGACATGCTGGAGAGATTACATTTCTCGGCTGGCCTGGGAACGCCTTGGTATTCCCCCAGAAGAGCTGGTGGAGGTGGCCGGGGAGAGGGAAGTCTGGGCTGCTCTGCTTAGGCTGCTACCCCCGCAACCCGGATCCAGCTAAGCTGTAGAAAATGGATGGATGGATTGATTTCAGCTAGAACTGGACTTTTACATGGAGAAACACAATCAGAAGTCACAGTGAGGTTATACTAAATATTAGCACTCTTGGATCGCCGCTCCTCATCCAATCAAATTAGTGGACTGTTGTATAATAAATCCTAATATTATACGGAAACGAGTGCTTTACTGGGAAATACACCATTCGCATTTTTCATACAAGCTCCATCTGGGACATGGAGAATCAAAACCGTGGCAAATCTCTATATGTCACTCACGAGGAAATCGATGAATTGTTTTGATAAATTTGGGGACTTTTTGTTTGTGAATGTGTCTATATAATAAAAAAAAAAATCACAGGTTGGCTTGAAGATATGAAGTTTATCTTCTCGTGTTAAAAACTTGTACTTTTCATATGAAAAACAGCGCGGATCTGAGTGACATATTTCAATAATATTGGCTGGCGTTAAGTGGTCTATCAGATATATTCCATTCAGTGAGCATGGTATTGTACGAGTCAAAGACAAGTACATTTGATGGAATATCGTGCTCGCTGAATGGAATATATCTGATAGACCATGAAAAAAGCCAGCGAATATTATTATTATTATTATTAATACACATTCCTTTCATGTGTTCAACGCATCTTTTTCTTTCAAAATTCTCTCAAAAGCTTCCGTATTTAACAAAGCATACCTGGTGGCCATGTTTGTTTACAAATTGTCCCAATCACTCACTAGTGTGGAAGTTTTACGTCTTTGACGTGTGATATGTTGTCTTGACAACCGTGCAATATCGTAAACCATATTCAACGCTCATTCTCCATTGGGTAGAGTGACGTAATACACATAGCATAAGCGATATGCTAACAATATTGCATGCTCTCAAACCAAATGAATGAAACCCACTAGAAGGGAATAGAACACATGTTTTTATTCCATCGAAAAAGTGTCCTGTATGTATAATAATTCCCGATATTTCACTCCGACGACGTCACTCCCAGTGTTTTCCTGCTGACTAGACGTGCGTTGTCAAAATGGTGAACCGGTTCAAAATTAAAATGGTTTTGATTAACTTGTGGGTTGTTTTTTTTTTGGTGGATGTGTCCATATAATATAAAGAACATTACACAATGGTGCAAAGATATGAAATTTAGCTTCTCGTATTGAAAATAGTTTCACTCGTTTGCTTCAGTCACTCGTGAATATGTTCAGCACTCGAAGATAAAGTTCATATCTTCACGTGACTGTGTAATATCCTCTATTTATTGACTAACAGATCAAATGCCATATTTGTCTCTCACACACACTTCAATTTAGGTTTGGGGGGTTTTTTGGAGGCAAAACTAGCCGTGTGTCACGACATAAATATTTTACCACTTTGCTGTGAATAATCTACAAACAACTGTGTCAAACAAATAAAATGAAAAATTGTTAATTTAATTTTTTTTTTTAACCTCTGCCTACTATGTTGGAAAAGGTTATGTTTTCACCTCTGTTTATTTGTTTCTTTCCAACGTAACTCAAAAAGTATTGAAGGGATTCTGATGAAATTTCGAGGAAAGGTGGGCCATGGGCCAAGGAACATCTGATTAGATTTTGATGCAAATCTGGATATGTGGCTATAAATAAATAGTTGCCTATTTAACCATTTTATTCCTGTTTGAGTTGAACATTTATTAAAGGCTTCCGGTTTTGATTTTTGAAAACATTTTAAAAAAAAAATTTAAAAACGCTCATCATACTTTCCATATTTTATAATTGGTTAAGAGAAGATATTTCCAGGAAAAACAGAAAATAATTCACACTTAAGAAAAAAACGTAGTTGCTACGTTGTTAGAGATAAAAAAGGGTTCTTTAGAGTTCTACACCTTATGGACAACCGAAAATCCATTAAGGGTTGAACTTGAAATCATACTCATTTATTAAGGTATGATATAATAGAAACAATTTTCATATTTATTGATCAATTTGTTTGTGTTTATTAAGTTTTGAATTGAACCATATAATTTTTAGTAATGGCATAAAGATGAAGAGCTAAAACAATCTGAATATTCTTAAGTATGAAATAAGTTTATGTATAAAATCTGTGTATTCATCTGAGTTAAAACAAAAAAATGTTAAGGAAATAAGGAATAACTAAAGAGCACGTGCTGTTTTTGATGTTTTAATTAATATTTTTATTTCTCCTATTTTTCTGGATATTTTTTTTCCGTTTTATTCTTTTTTTGACACATTTCTGGAAAGATTTGTACTTGGTCATGTTTTATCTTCAATTTATTTCCACCATTTTGTTGCACCTTAAACTCAAATGCTATTTAAAATCAGCCGCCCACCCAGATATAACATCATATCATACATACCATGAGGTCTCAAAGTCTGATGACAGCTTCTGAACATTAAGCTCCAGGAGGTTTGTGAATATGAACTCAACCACCTGAAATTTTGTCAGAAATGTCAAACCCTCTATTTCTAACCTTATTTCCAAACGTTGCCACTTTGAGGCTGCATGTTATTACGCTGTCAGGAACAATGATATGAAGAGGCACAGAGGCAAAGCTCAGAGCTGCGTGTGAAACTTTGCTGTGGTGTAACCTCTCCTCAGAGTGGTATGAATACCATGACATTTGCTGCGTAACCTCCAGGTAGAAATATTAATCATGCAGACAGTTGGATGTTTGATGAGTCATTTCTGTAATGAATATCCTCGAGTGGTGGGTTCGAAGTTGCTACACAACAGTGCTGGTCAGATCAATGCAACGTCTGATATCTCTTTCTTAACCTACTGCTAAAATCAATACATGAAAATAAAGAAAAACTGGTCATTGGTCGGAGAGCAGACACTCTACCACACTGCTGTGAAGATTCCCAAAGCAATTGCAGAAATAGTCAGTAAATTCATTAAAATGTTCAGAGCGTGCGAGGTTGAGAAAAAGAAAATAAAAATACTCATGCCGCCACCCGGTGCCCGTTAAAAGCTGTGCCGCCAGCTCACTATGTACTTTCACCTCAGCTGTGTCTCTTTGCCAATTTCCTCTCATGCTTACCATACCTGCTGAGTCTGCCTCTCCTTTCCTCTCTCTGTAATCTTCACATCAGTCTTAAACGAGATGAATGCCCTGTCCCAAATGGTACACTTGAAGTCTTCAGGTTCAAAAGAGTGCACAGCAGCTCCCTCTATATACCTTCACTGCTTTAACATGCACTCAGAAGTACTTTTTGGAGCAAAACCTAATTTATTTATTTATTACACATATACAGTATCCATCCATCCATCTATCTATCTTGTCCACATTCACTGGATATGAGCAATCGCGCACTCTGATTGGCTACTCTACTACTAGGATATCAGCTCATGTACCGTGAGTAGAGAAAAACAAAATGGTGGAGCATGTTGCTGAACCAACAGAGGACGAAATAAAAACTCTTTGAAAACAATCCCCCCCCAACAAAAGCAACAAAATATGGAATAAAAGTATTTGATAGTAAGAACGTCTCTTTTTATTTTTACAAGAATTATTATTAGAGCATTTTTCACAAATTGCTACTGCCATTTCGCCGGTTTGTTTACATTCTAAGCAGAAATGATTTTGTCGGACGTTTTGTGTCAAGTTTTTATTTATCGAATTTGCAAAAAATAAAAATGCCCTGTTTCTCAAAATCCAGTGAATGTGGATAGAATAAAACAGTTATTCCACTTAATCTCATCATACATGGCTTACAGCCAAATCAGTGCTACATGCCTCATCGGGTATCAGCTCATGTACGACTCGATTTCGTGGAATAACTGATATATATACACACACACACACACACACACACACAAAAAAAAAAAAAAATCTCCTTCTCACCCCCGGCGGGGGGGTGGTATCCATGTCATCCTCAAGCTCGGGTCCTCTACCAGAGGCCTGGGAGTTTGAGGGTTCTGCGCAGTATCTTCGATGTTCCTAGGACTGCGCTCTTCTGGACTGAGGCTTCAGATGTTGTTCCTGGGATTTGCTGGAGCCACTCTCCCAGTTTGGGGGTTACTGCCCCAAGTGCCCCCACTACCACGGGGACCACGCAACCCTTGACCTTCCACATCCGTTCCAGCTGCTCTTTCAACCCTTGATACTTCTCAAGTTTCTCATGTTCCTTCTTCCTGATGTTGGCGTCAGCTGGGATCGCCACATCTATCACCACCACCCTCTTCTGCTCTTTGTCCACCACCACTATGTCCGGTTGGTTAGCCAGGATCTGTTTGTCAGTCTGGAAGCTGAAGTCCCACAGAATCTTGGCCCTGTTGTTCTCAGCCACCTTCTGTGGTATGGCCCATTGGGACTTGGGTATTTCTATTCCATACTGGTTGCAGATGTTCCTGTATACTATCCCAGCCACTTGGTTGTGCCTCTCCATGTACGCTGATCCAGCTAGCATCTTACACCCTGCTACTATGTGCTGGACTGTTTCAGGGGCTTCTTTGCACAGTCTGCATCTTGGGTCTGATCTACTCTGGTAGATCCTGGCCTCTATGGCTCTTGTGCTTATGGCCTGTTCTTGTGCTGCCATGATTAGTGCCTCTGTGCTGTCTGTCAGTCCTGCATTATCCAGCCACTGGTAGGATTTCTTGATATCAGCCACTTCCTCTATCTGACGGTGGTACATGCCATGTAGGGGTTTGTCTCTCCAGGTTGTCTGTTCCTCCTCCTCCTCTGCACTCTCATCAGGGTTCTGCTGCCTGAGACATTCACTTAGCAGTTCATCCTTTGGGGCCATCTTTCTGATGTATTCTCGGATTTTCGATGTTTCATCCTGGACCGTGGTCTTGACGCTCACTAGCCCTCGGCCTCCCTCTTTCCGCTTAGTGTATAGTCTCAGGGTGCTGGACTTGGGGTGGAACCCTCCATGCATGGTGAGGAGCTTTCTAGTCTTGATATCTGTGGCTTCTATCTCCTCCTTTGGCCAGTTTATGATACCAGCGGGGTATCTGATGACTGGTAGTGCGTACATGTTGATGGCTCGGACCTTGTTTTTACCATTCAGCTGACTTTTCAGGACCTGCCTTACTCTCTGGAGGTATTTGGCTGTGGTTGACTTCCTTGTGGCCTCTTCATGGTTTCCATTAGCCTGTGGGATGCCAAGGTACTTGTAGCTGTCTTGGATATCACCTATGTTGCCCTCTGGTAGGTCAATCCCTTCAGTCCGGATCATCTTGCCTCTCTTTGAGACCATCCGGCCACACTTGTCCAATCCGAATGACATCCCTATGTCATCGCTGTAGATCCGGGTGGTGTGGATCAGCGAGTCTATTTCTCGCTCGTTCCTGGCATACAGCCTGATGTCATCCATGTAGAGCAGGTGGCTGATTGTTGCCCCACTACGGAATCGGTACCCGTAGCCGCTCTTCGTGATGATCTGACTGAGGGGGTTCAGGCCTATGCAGAACAGCAGTGGTGATCCTAGGGCAATGGGTTTTGAGTTGGCCTCTAGGGTTGTCTTCCACATTTCCATTGAGTTCTGTATGAAGGTCCTTAGGTTCCTGTTGATCTTATACAGTTCCAGACATTCCAGTATCCATGTGTGTGGCATTGAGTCGTAGGCTTTCTTGTAGTCAATCCAGGCAGTGCACAGGTTGGTCTGTCTCTTCTTACAGTCTCGGGCGACTGTTCTATCAACCAGTAGCTGGTGCTTGGCTCCTCTGGTGTTACTGCCAATTCCTTTCTGTGCCTCGCTCATGTATTGAGCCACATGCTTACTCATTTTTGCCGCAATGATGCCTTCCATGTTGTGCAGAGACAGGTAATTGGCCAGTAGTTGGATGGGATGGGTCCCTTCTGGGGGTCCTTCATGATTAGGACTGTCCTGCCTTGGGTTAGCCATTCTGGGTGGGTTCCATCCCTCAGCAGCTGGTTCATCTGTGCTGCTAGGCGTTCATGGAGTGCAGTTAGCTTCTTCAGCCAGTACGTATGGATCATATCGGGGCCTGGTGCTGTCCAGCTCTTCATCTTTGACACTCTTTCTTGGACGTCTGCCATTGAGATGGTTACTGGTTCT